>NC_134540.1:89303738-89928738 GCF_050624435.1 Tenrec ecaudatus | reverse complement strand
ATGCCATGACCTGGCCCCAAAGTCTACTTCTGGTATTCCCCGGGGACTTCATTGCTTTGCTCCCCTTGCTGCTCTGTTGCATGCCCTGAGCGTTTCACCCCAGTGTGGTGGGTCAGACCGGGCACAATTCCCGCACTGTGAGGCTGTACACCTTACAGCCACAGAAAGCCTCCTTTTTCTCCAGTGGAGCAGCTGGCAGGTTGAAACTTTGGACCGTGTGGTTACCAGTACACTTTGTATTCCACTATGCAACCAGGGCAATTGGGCTCTAGCCTATGGAGGCAAAATCACCTCGATGGCAGTGGATTTGGGCAATCTGCTCCTGAATGCTGCCACATGGTCCACTTGTCCTGGTATCTTCCTTCACCTTCTTTTTCATATTTCCTACCCCCTTCATCTTTAATCCTTTTTGTTCATTCTCCCAATACCCCAAAGCTGACACAGCCAAAGTCGCCAAGATGGGGTTTGGGTGTGTCTTAATTATCTAGTGCTACTGAGCCAGAGAAATCACAAGTGAGTAGCTTTAAGAAACAAAAATGGATGTTTTCCACAGTTTAGGAAGCTATAAATCTGCCTTTAGGGCACCAACTGTAGGGAATGGTCTTGGCCTCTTTGCGCGTCTGTTCCTAGGTGGTTTGACAATCTGCCTTTCTCATGTGGCATCTAACTTCCTCTCCCTTTGCCCTTATTTCCCTGTGCCTAATATACTCTTGTTCTCTCGCAAAGGTAATTGGCTTAAAACCCATTCTACACAGATAAAACCTCACTAATATAATAAAGTTCTCTTCTTAAATGCACAGGTATAGGGGGGTAGGACTTAGAAAACATCTTTGGGGGTGGGGGGACACACTATAATACATAACAGAAAAGGAAAAAATTTGCAATTACCTCCATGTACAATTTTATACCCATAAACTCTGACTTAAAATACACAATTCTAGTACAGCATGCTTTCTATAGTTAGTTCCCAGAGGGCTGGGCCGCTGGGTTTAAACTCTGACTCACCTACCTGCACTTTGCATTGATATGCTTCTTCCCCTGGTATGTGTGCTGCATTGTCAACACTCTCCAGACGGGGCAGAAAAATCAACCAACCCAATGCAAAGATCTCCTGATTATTTCTTAACTGATAGACTCCTTAGCAAACTCTTTGTGTTTACTCCACAGGCAAGTAGAACAAGGGGAACCATAACCTGAATTTCTGGCTTCCTGGTGCATGCCTCTAATTAGATAGTACTAGTGACTCAAGATGACCTGATAGTAGCCAGCGCTTTGTCGCAAGTCTCGTTGTTGGGTACTGAATGAGTTCTGACTTATGGAACCTCATGTCCAACATCAGGAAGCCCTGCCCAGCCCTGTTCCATGCTCACGACAGCTGTTCTCCTTGAGCCAGTTGCAGCCACTGCATCAGTCCAGCTCCTTGAAGGTCCTCCTCTTTATTGCCATCTCTCTGCCAAGAATGAAATCCTTCTCCAGTGACTGGTCCCTCCTGACAACATGCCCAAAGTATCTAAAATCAAGTCTCACCATCACAGATTTGCTCATTCTCCTGCCAGTCTATCCATGCTATTAATTTATTTTAAGATCAAAATGCTTACTGTGCCTTTTTTACAACCTGCCTATTTCTGCATATTATAAGATGTTGCCTTTGAATATTTTGGTGTGGGCAAGTACTGCTGTAAATCCTGACTATAGATGGAAACAGGAAATGTGTCTCTTCTTTTAAATTATGATATGTTTTGTGCTCGCTTCGGCAGCATCTATACTAAAATTGGAATGATACAGAGAAGATTAGCATGGCCCCTGCGCAAGGATGACACGCAAATTCGTGATCGTTCCATATTTTTAAAAAATTATGATATGTTTTGCTGTTAAGTAAAAACATAGACCAATTCCATTTTCTGCATGTAGACTTCAGTAATGTTGAGTTCATTCTTTGAACTGAGCGACCACTCTCTCCCTCCTGTTTTGAGTTTTTCCTTCCCTGGTGTGTTATGTGTCGGGCTGCTCACCGCAAGACCAGCCGTTGGAAACCACCAGGTGCTCTCCAGAAGAAAGATGATGATTTCTACTCCCTGAACGATAAACCCACAGGGGCAGTTCTGCTCTGTCCTGAAGGGTAGCTTTGAGTTGGAATCAACCAACAGGCAGTGAGGGTTTATTTTATTAGTATCAATATAAACCTACTGCACCCTAAGCTTTTTAAAATCATTTTATTGGGGGGCTCATATAACTTTTATCACAATCAATACATCCATCTATTGTGTCAAGCGTATTTGCATATTTGTTGCCATCATCATTCTCAAAACATTTGCTTTCTACTTGAGCCTTTGGTATAAGCTCCTCATTTTTCCCCTCCCTCCCAATTACCCTATCTCTTATGAATCCTTGGTAATTTATAAATTATTATGATTTTGTCATACCTTTCCCTTTCCGACGTCTTCCTTCACCCACTTTTCTGTTGTCTGTCCCTCAGGGAGGAGGTCACATGTAGATCCTTGTAATCTGTTTCCCCTTTCCAACCCACCCTCCCTCTACCCTCCTGGTATCGCCACTCTCACCGCTGGTCCTGAAGGGATCATCTGTCCTGGAATCCCTGTGTTTCCAGTTCCTATCTGTACCAGTGTGCATCCTCTGGTCTAGCCAGATTTTTAAGGTAGAATTGGGATCATGATAGTGGTGGTGGGGAGGAAGCATTTAGGAACTAGAGGAAAGTTGTATGTCTCATCATTGCTACACTGCACCCTGACTGGCTCATTTCCTCCCTGCGACCCTTCTGTAAGGCACCCTAAGATTTCTATCAAATCTTTTGAGTTGTTGTCAATATGACCCCACAGAGATAGATCTTAAAAGATCACAATGCTAAGTCAGACATTCTTTAATAGTTAAACTATTATTTGATTTTTAGAAGACGCCAGGACAAAGTTTTGGTTTCGTTTTTTCTCTTTTGTTTACTAAGAAAATAGCTAAAAGAGTCATATGCTGTTTCATCACATCCCCTTCAGCCTTTTTATTTTAATTAATGAATGAAGAGTCAAGAGAATACTTACAACATATTCAACTCATAAAGTACTACAATACAAAGAAAATCTATATCCACTATCTGACTTAATAAACAGTTTCTTCTTGTTGTTAGTGGCTATTGAGTTTGTCCATAGAAACTCTCTGCCCTACAGACTCTAAATTCGACCGGACCATTTCTATATGGGCAGACATCATAAATCTGCAACAGACACTTTACGCAGCATTGGGTTTGCTCCATCATATCCCCCTAGTGGCGGCGTAGTTGACACATCCATATGACTCTCCTGCAGAAGATTCTCTTGGCTGGGCTCAAATCTAGCAGCATTATTAGTTATTGAGTGGAAAAGTGGGAACTGCTTGCCCAAATACTATGCACTTTGTGTTCAATACCCAAAGAGGCTGCTAGGCTTTGTGTCTGTTCCTGGTGGTAGTGATGCAAGAAAGCAGTTTGTCCTTCACCTTTGAAAAAATACCTCAATAAGCTCCAGGCCACTGGAACAATAAAAATATCCATCAAATCACAGGCCTCTAAAATTTTAGTGAAGTTCATGTGACACCTTTTATCTCTTACTACAAACAGCAATAACAGCAATACAATGTCTCAAAGACTAGCAAACAGACAAGGTATAACCACCTGACTGTCTTCAAGCTTCTCAGAAATCTCTATACATTTGTAAAAGCCCAAGGTGTACTTTGTCTTATCCCCTGGCTGTGAGTGTCCACCTGGTAGAATGCATTCCATAGGGCCCATTTCACAGTAGGGTGTCTGGGATAAGCCTCCCAGCGGGATTGGTCCCATTAGTTGAATCAGGTTGGGGCCAGATGTGTTGACTTGTGCTTTGAGTGAAATGGCAGTTGCAACGAAGTGGCCTCACATTTTGCTTGGGTTTTTGTGTTTTGTTCTTGTTCATAATAAAAAGGAAACGCTTGGGGTCTTGCTGGAGTTTTACTCCTTACTGCGGTGCTTTGTTGCTTCTTCTGAGTCCCAGCATCCTTCTTTCTTGTTCTCTTTCTCCTCCTTTAGAACAATGTCTGCAGTTCAAGCCCATGACAAGGACCACACACCGACGACATGTATCCATTTTCTCATTAGTGGATGCTAGCTGTTTGCTTTGTGGTAAGTAGATGCAGAACAAGACATATTAGCTTGTGCATTTCAGTGGCGTTTATTATGTTCACCATGTTCTGGAACCATCACTGTTTCCAGAATTTCCTTCACCCTGGAGAGAAATGTAGTGCTCCTTCAGCAACGACTCTCCCTTCTCCCTCCTGCCCTGGGACCACTAACAAACTTGGCTTGCTATACATCTGCCAAATTCTAGCTATTTCAGTTAAGTGGGATTATGCAATATTTGTCCTTTAGTGATTGACTTATTTCACTTAGCATGTTTCAAAGTTCATTCCCCTCTATTATTTTAATAGTAAGATTTTTTTTATTGATCTTTGTATAACGCCTGCACTGTTGCTGAGTTGTTTTTTAAGGTTTATCATTTTAATCTATTATAATCACCTCTACGATACTCTTTATCTAATAGCTAGGTTATTGCCATCTCTCAATTGTGGACAACGGGAAATCACCAGAGGCCTATTCCGTGTGTAGATCCTGGCCTTCCACTGTCATCCATTGTCTTCTGCAAACCAGAAATTCACAATTTAAACTCTGATACCATTCCCTCCTTCAGATTTGGATTATATAATTTACACTTCTTGGATCATAGATGTTGGTGTGCTACTTCCATGTGGGTTTAGCTGATGTCTCACTTAGATGGCTGCTTGTTTGAGAATAAGCCTTTAGGACCCCATGGAGTCCCAGCTGGATGGCTCCATTATCTCTTGGTGGGCAGCCAATGTGTGACCTAGAGACAGAGAACCAGACAGAGCCAGAACGAACCAGGAGGACACCACACATAAACACACACACACACACACACACACACACACACACACACCCCTCCAGCAGAGCCACAGAAAGTTCTGCACTGGTTGGACCTGTTAGTCTGGACACCATTGGAATGCACCTCCCCATCCTCCACCCCAGCCTGTACTGGGATTCAGAGCAGAGGGAGGGCATTGGATGCAGTGGACTTCTGGTCCCAGGGCTGCCTAGCGGTGGGAAGCACACTACTGGGGACCCAAGAGGGGTCGGCTCCCAAGGACTGTTTTTGTCACTGACTGACCATGCCACTCAGGAGTTAATAAACACCTTGGATGGAAGTGGGGGGGAGACCCTAGATGCTCTTCTTTCTGATAGCCAGACATCATCTAATTTCTTCACCACACTGCTGGAGCACTCCTTTCTTTCATGTTTCCTTCATGAGGGTAGGGCCATGTGGGGAGGACTAATTGTTCTTAGATTGGAGGTGGGGTGAAGTGTAAGCCCAAAATCCATTCCTAGAACGATGTTTGCTATCTGCCTCTGGGTCACCTTAGGGACATCCATGCTATTTTACCCATTGCTGTTTGTTTCTGTGAACAAGATTCCTTGGCTCTCACACTGATAAAAATAGTAAAAAGAATAAGATTGGTGGTTGCAGAGTCTGCTAGTCAACCTCTTGGGCTCAACTTGACATCCTGCCTCATCAAAGAGTCACAGTGAGCTTCAGACTCGTAGGAGGAGCGAGGAGAGGAAAAACAAACGTCCACAGAGCACTGTCGGGCACCTCTCTCCATAGAGGAGTTTTCACAGTGGTCAACCCAGCAGTTCAGGGACCACGATCTGGCCTCCCAAAGGACAGCACACGTGTGAGGACACAAAATGTACACTGATAGGGATGCGGAAGAACCATAGTTTAAAAACTCGGGCCTCAAATAGAAAGCGCTATGTTTTGTTACAACTCCTTTAGTTTCCAGGGTCCCTGCCACCATCACCACACTGTGGCCTCTCACCATTCAGCTCTCCCAGCTGAGATGCAGGATACCAATCAGCAGTTACCTCCATCCATTACAAGCAGTGCTCCCGAGGGACGTGGCTGAAATGCCATCTTCATAAGGGCTTCAGGGGAACAGCTGGAAAGTTAACCCAAGATCAAATTTCAAGAGTAAAGGAGAATCTATAAGGCAAATGTGAAACCTTGTCTCAGGCAAGCTTGTCTCAATAAGCAAATATTTATCTTGGGACATGAGAACTAATTGAAAATGAAAATCGCCCATGCATCACTAAAAAGAAGCTGTGGCATAAGCATTGGGCTGGTAACCACAAGGTCGGTGTTTCGAATCCACTCTACAGGAGAAGATTAGGATCTTTCCTCCCATAAAGATTCAGCGTGGGAAATCCTCTACCGGATCACTACGACGCAGAATACATCGCACGGCAGTGGGTTTCATTTGTAGCGTCATGGAAGCGAGCATTCGGCGTGTGACACTTAAATATTCAGCTGCTCACCAACAGGTTGGAGGTTCAGACTCACCCAATTACACTTTGCTAGGGAAATGCCTGGCAATCCGCTCCCTTAAGGATTACAGCCTACAAGAGAGTGCCCAAAGAACACCCCCCCTCCGCCCCCCCCCAAGCTCATTTGTTTTACGATGTGAGAAGGATAGTGCATTTGGAGTGTGTTCCACCAGGTCAGACTGTTAGTCAAGCTTTCTATTTAGAGGTTCTGGAAAGATAGCCTAACTGTGTGGTAGACGGCTAATGGTTTTGCCACCCCAACAAAGCAAACTGCTCACACAGCCCTCTCAGTGTGCCAGTTTGGGGCACAAAAAAAACCAGCACCAAGCACCTTACTCTTGTTTCAAGCACCTTACTCACCTGACTTCACTCCATGTGACTTCTTTTTGTTTCCATGAATGAAGAGGGACATGAAAGGACATCAATTTGAAAACATAGGAAGAGATGAAGAAAAAAAGAGGGAGGTGCTGTCAGCCATCCAAACAGATGAATTTGAAAAATGTTTCCAAGAATGGAATGGCAGATTTGACGAATGTATTAAGTGTAACAGGGAATACTTTGTAGATGATAGGTTGTTTGGAGTTTTTAAAAATCATTTTATTGGGGGCTCATACAATTCTTATCACAATCCATGCATACATCCATTGTGTCATGCACATTTGTGCATCATCATTCTCAAAACATTTGCTTTCTACTTGAGCCCTTGGTATCAGTTCCTCATTCTCCCCTTCCTCCCCGCTCCCTCTCCCTCATGAAGACTTGATAATTTATTAATTGTTATTATTTTGTCATGCCTTACACTATCTCCCTTCACCCACTTTTCTGTTGTCCATCCCCCAGGGAGGAAGTTATATATAGTTCCTTGTAATTGCTTTCCCCTTTCTACTCCACCTTCCCTCCACCCTCCCGGTATCTCCACTCTCACCACTGGTCCTGAAGGGATCATCTGTCCTGGATTCCCTGTGTTTCCAGTTCCTATCTGTACCAGTGTACATCCTCTGGTCTAGCTGGATTTGTAAGGTAGAATTGGGATCATGATAGTAGGGGGAGGAAGCATTTAAGAACTAGGGGAAAGTTGTATATTTCATTGTTGCTACACTGCACCCTGACTGGCTCATCTCTCCGTGACCCTTCCATGAGGGGATATCCAGTTGCCTACAGATGGGCTTTGGGTCCCCACTCCTCATCCCCCTCATTCAATGGGCTTTGGGTCCCCACTCCACATCCCCCTCATTCACAATGATATGTTTTTTTGTTTGTTTGATATCTGATACCTGATCCTATCGACACCTGGTGATTATACAGGTTGATGTGCTTCTTCCAGGTGGGCTTTGTTGCTTCTCAGCTAGATGACTGCTTGTTTATCTGCAAGCCTTTAAGACCCCAGATGTTATATCTTTTGTTAGCCAGGCACCATCAATTTACCTAACCACATTTGTTTATGCACCCGCTTTGTCTTCAGCAATTGTGTTGGGAAGATGAGCATCAAAGAATACTGAGTTATTAAAACAAAATGTTCTTGCATTGAGGGAGTACTTGAGTGGAGGTCCAATGTCCATCTACTGCCTTAATATTAAACCTATAAACATATGCATGTAGATCTATTTCCCCACCACCCTATATAAATATATTTACATATGTACATGCCTGTATTTAGACCTCTAGAAATGCCCTTTGCCTCCTAGTTCTTTCCTCCATTTCCTTTTACTTTCCTCTTGCCCCACTATCATGCTCAGCCTTTATTTGGGTTTTAGTAATTCCTCTCGGTACATTGTCCTTGATCAAGCCCTACCAGACCTTTTACACCCTCCTCACCACCGATTTTAGATCACTTGTTGTTCCCTTCCCCCTGGGTTTGTTAATATCACTTTCTTTCTCCACCTCCCCCTCTCTCATGTCCCACCAGGTATCCTACCTATCTTATCTAGAGAGACCTGCAGAGATAATAGTATGCACAAAAACAAGACAGAGCAAAAGAAAAGAAAACAACAACAAAAAAAGAGAAGTTAATAAATAGTTTAAGGTCTGTTTGTTGACTTATATGAGCCATCAAGTCTGATGGGGTTCCACACCCTGGCCCCAAAGTCTAGTTCCGGTATTCCCTGGGAACTCCTTGCCTCTGTTCCCCTTGCTATTCTGTTGGGAACCCTTAGTGTTTGCCTCAGTGTGGTGGGGTCAGTTCCTACACTGTGTTTCCACTGTTGTCCACTGTAGGTCTATGGGTCAGTGAGGGATGTCATGTATCATAGTGGGGCCGGCCACTATGTCCATTGACTCTCTGAGTAGGAATATCATCCTCAGGGCTTGGTTGGCCAGGATGTGCTCCACTTTCTCTTCTCCCTCCTTCATTTGTTCCCGTGTGCTCTGATCAGACATGTCCCTCTCCCTGAGCTGTAGCTTCAGTGCTGTCCTCAAACAAATTCTTCTGGAGGGAGAGGCGGCTATCCACATAATTGGGATTGGGGGTGATAGGTTGTTTTGTAAAAAAAAATGCATAGCTTTGAAAAAAATTCTGGGGTTATTTTTTGAGGGGGAGTACCTCCTCATAGAAAACCATATGGGGAAGTTGTATGCTGTCACGGTCATTCTGAGTCAAACACCAATTCACTGTCATCTAACGACAGTGTCATGAAGCTTTGAGATCAATTTCCTGGCTTCAGGTTAACTATTCCATCTTGTTCAAACATTTTTTATTAAAAGGTTTATAAATGAGAAAGACTCTGTAGGATGAAAAAGAAAGTGATCTTATTCTTTTTTAACAAAGCCCCTTTGCACAAGCCCTGTCCACTCATTCTTTGCAGGCATCCTAGAAGGCTCTGGTTGAAATCGAGGACAGAAGCCTTAGCTTTTTGGGTGCTTGTCAGGAAAAAGAAAAAGAGAAAAATCGCATTTTTGGTTGTTTTTTAGGCATAAACTATCCTGGGCTATTTTAATATTTAATACTTTTAATTTCTCATACAGTCTTAAACTTTTATCCTCCACTCATCTAGTTCCAAATATCCCTTCAGACTAGGAGTAGGAAGGCGAGGTGTGTTGACTTCTTTCCTATTTCTCCACCTTGGACTCCTGCTTCTCCCCTCAGTCCCACTCACCATGTTGCCTCTGGTGGGGGAGAGAGAGAGAGAGAGAGAGAGAGAGAGAGAGAGAGAGAGAGAGAAAAAGGACAGAAGAGTTCTTGCCAAGTGGGAGGGCTTTTATAGGTACTTCCAAGGTGCAGGGATCTTCTAACCATATTTCCCTGATGCATATAACACTACCTCCAATTGGCCTTTGGAGACCCCCTTAAGACTCTAAGGGTCAGGGGGATTCATCCCTCACAAACAGGGTGCTTTCATACTGTACATCGCCAGATGTGGTCTTCTCAGGAGTACCCATATCTGAATCCCTTCCATACAGTCCAGGTTTAGCCCATGAGAAGTGTGACTACTTCCTTGTCCATAACACTCCAGAGGCATGAATTGTTCCAAAAGCAGTAATATCGTTGTTCTTCTGCCATATGCACTCTAGGCATCTGCTAATGTACCCTCCCACCACCCTGCTCCCCAATTCCAAGAAATTCATACCAACCTCTATGAGGATCAGACCCCATAATTTTCCCGCCTTGACTTGGGGTTGGGGTTGTTATACACTTCTCCTCTATCTAGGGAGAGAAGAGAAAGAAACACAAACACACTCATCCCTCCTTCCTAATACGGCTGTCTTTTCCTCGGCCCTAACACTTCCCAGCGTTCTCCTGTGTAGCCTGGGAGTGGGCAGTGAACTGAGGCTGATAAAGTGTCCTTCTGACAAACCTTGGAATGTGGAGTCACTAAGTGTTTGCATTAAAATAACGCCAAGGCAGGAAGAGCAGATGTAACATTCTACAAGGGACTGTGCATCTGACTAGGTATCTTAGATCTCTACTGCTGCAATGACAGAAATACCACCAGTGATGGCTTTACCAAAAAGAAATTTCCTCTCTCATAGTTTAGAAGTCTGAGTTCATAAATGTTCCCAGTGTTCCTTGTGTCTCAGCATCAATCTTCCCCTTGGCCTGAGAGGTTCTTAATATAGGGACCCCATGTTCAAAGACACATTCAGCTCCTGGTATTTTTCTTGGTGGTACTGAGGTCTGTCTCCTCTCTGCTTGTTTTTCCTTCCCTTTCTCTCATCTCTTGCAAAGGTGTGGCTCATGCAAGAGTGAGACCTGACTGAGGGTGAGTTGAGGTATGCCTTCTTGTAAAACTGTGAGTCAAAACACTCTCCACATAATCCTGCCTCATTATCATAGAGATTTGAATTCACAATACATAAAATGGAGCATAATTGCATCAGATCACAAAATGGTAGACAACCACACAAAATAGGGAATCATTGTCATTTCGTCATCTTTGCCCCTAAGGAGGATTCTGGCTGTACTTCTTCCAAGACAGATTTCTGAGTTCTTTTGGTAGTCCATGGTACTTTCAATATTCTTCTCCAACTGCACAACTCTCATGTACAGATTCTTCTTCCTTCTTCGGTCTTCCTTATTCAATGTCCAAATTCCACATGCAGATGATGCCCATGAAAATACCACAGCTTAGGTCCAGTACACTTACGTCTACCAAGTAAACTTGCTTTTAAATCTTTTAAAGAGGTCTCATGCAATAGATTTACCCAATGCAATGTGCTGTTTGATCGCTTGGCTGCCATGTCCAGGAGCACCGACTGTGGATCCAAGCAAAGTAAAATCTTTAATAACTTCAGTCTTTTTTCCCTTTATCTTGATGTTACTTATTGGATTTCTAAAACCCTCACAGCTGGCACATAAAATGGGGTGGGTGAGACTCAATTCAATCCATGATACGGAACTGAATTGGCCACATTTTCAGTCATGCCAACAGAGTCAGTCTCCTCTGCTCCCACATGCTGACCACACTCATTGAGTTTGGGTGCTTCTCTCTCCCCCCCACCCCCACCAGTTTTCACTGAGGACGATGGTTTTTACACTTGCAGCAGTTCCCACTAGTCTGTGGCAGCAACAAAATTTTTTTGAAGTCTTGGTTTTAACTTGATTCATATGAATGTTGTATTATACTCCATCATACGCATAGGTCTGTTTTATCAGTATCGTTCACTCCTCTGGTCTTTGGAGAAATTTGACTCCCTGGAGAGGTGTGCCCTATTTGCTGTTGGTTTCCTGTACACTGTGTGCATATTGTAAGCATTGGACTGCAACCACAAGGTTGGCAGTTCAAACCCACCAGCCACTCCCCAAGAAAAATGAGACTATTGGCTTCCCTAGAGCTGTAAAGACTCAGAAATCCTATGTAGGCTCACTTTAAGTGGAAGTCAATTAGGTACCAGTGGCTTTGGCTTGGCGCTCTGAGGCCTGGTGGCACAATAGTTATGTGCTTAGTTGCCAAGGTTGGCAGTTCGAACCAACCCAGTGGCTCTATGGGAGAAGGAACTGACAATCTGCTCGTATGAACATTTTCCTCTTTTCTTAATGGAAGAAGCACATGAGCCTGTGTGATCATGAGCTATCAATTGGATCAGATATCAGGCATCAAAGACCCAGAACTAAATCATGTCATTGTGAATGGTAGGGGGAGGGGGGAATGCGGAGTGGAGACCCAAAGCCATTTGTAGGCAATTGGATATCCCCTTACAGAAGGGTCACTGGGAGGAGACAGCCAGTCAGGGTGCACTGTAGCAACAATGAAACATACAACTTTCCTCTAGTTCTTAAATGCTTCCTCCCCTCACTATCATGATCCCAATTCTACCTTACAAATCTGGCTACACCAGAGGATGTACACTGGTACAGATAGGAATTGGAAACACAGGGAATCCAGAATAGATAAACGCCTCGGGGCCGATTTTGAGAGTAACGATACCAAGGGGAAGGTTGGGGACCCAATCACAATGATCTACACAATGATCTACATATAACCCCCTCCCAGGGGGATGGACAACAGAAAAGTGGGTGAAGGGAGACATCAGACAGTGTAAGACATGACAAAATAATAATAATTTATAAATTATCAAGGGTTCATGAGGGAGGGAGGGTGGGGGAGGGAGAGGAGAAAATGAGGAACTGATACCAAGGGCTCAAGTAGAAAGAAAATGTTTTGAAAATGAGGATGGCAACATATGTACAAATGTGCTTGCTACAATGGATGTATATGTATGGTTTGTGATTAGAGCTGTACAAGCCCCCAATAAAATTATTTATTAAAATAACATTTTAAAAAATTAATTACACTCTTAAGAAACCCTATGGAGTGATTCTGCTCACTTGCCTGTGTCACTAGGAGTTGGGTTAGACTAGACAGCCCATGGCAAAGGTGCGAGACACACCAGCACCAGACACACCCCGACTTATATTCCAGTTTGAGAAGTACGGACTCACAAATGTTCTGACACTGTTTGTTAGCTCTAGGCTCCGTGATATCTTTTCACTGCCTTTATAACTCTCCCCCAGAGACACAGAGAACCTCTTGTAATAATTCCGTAGAAAAGTGTTCATGTCAACGAGCTTCCTGTTACTCCATTATCTTGTCATGGGATTGAACCATGACAGACAGACAGATGACCCAGCTGAGAAAGATGCTGAGGCCTGCAGGAAAGAAAGAAAAAAAGTTAACAATGATTATTTCTCAGGTGAGGAAGGAAGTTGGACATTTTAATGCCATGTTCTTTACAATGGTTTGGGTTTATGATGTTTACTCTGCTTTAATAATTAATTAGGTGGCTAGTTAGCAGATTATTATCTTGGCTGGATGTCTCCTGGTTATTGGCACCGATCCCTGATCCTATCCTACTTTCAGGCCTTTACTTTCCTCTTTTTTCCCATCCTTTCCTTCGGGAGTTTCTAGTGTACCAATTCTGTCACCCCACATTTTCAACTGAGAATTTTACACTTGAAAGCTGTTTCAAGCCTTCATATGTAAACCATTTCTTGCCTGGCTTAAGCTCGATGTTTGGATGACTTAGGTTCTTGTATGACTTGGATCCACGAGAAACCTCACTGTTATTTTAACTGATAGAATGTAATGTAAGCAATTAGTCATCCAACATAAAGTGTTAGAAGACTTAAAAGGCAAAAGAGGGTGGCGCCGAGATTGCACTACTGCAGGAGGCGGCTGTCCCCTCCGCCCTGGGAGACCAAACAATGAGGGCGTCAGACAAAAGCTTAAGGCAGAAATGAGATGCAGACCTCTAAGGAGAAGGAGTTTCCAGGACGCTGCTGAGATTTAAGAGAACAGGGAATAATGCTTAGGTAGTCCCCTGGGAGGGGTGTCTGCCCAGCTGGCACTGGTGGTACCGAAGGGCTGCAAAGAGCTTGCTTCTAGGAGTGAGAGGAAAAACTAAAGCTGGAACAGTTACTGCCAGATTGTGGGGTGGCAAGAGTGCTACTGTCAGGAATAGCAAACAAACACAAAGAAGCCAGTCTCTTCTCCCCTCCTCTCACCTTCCAGTCTCACGGTATGTCCGTTATTGATAGAACTTAACAGGGAGCCGGCTGATAAGGAGAAATGTGATGTTTAGTCCCACTATTAGTATTGGAAAGGAGAGTATGTGGACGTGCATATGTACTTGGTATATATACTTTTTTACACCTAGAGCTGAGAAATGATAGAATTATAGATTGCAAAAGAAATGTGACATGGGATGCTGTATGAACTTCGCCTGCTGCATAAGGAGGAGGGGAACTCAAACCCCACATCCACATTGACCAAGGTCGAATTCTATGAGGCTGAGGTCAGACCATGCTCCACCTTCCTACCAATTCTGTCACCAACGGTTCCCCCCACTGCTCCCTACTTTGCAACTGGGTTTGACAATCCATTGTAGTGGCCACACAGAGCTCACTGGCAGTATTCACAACTGTGAGGTTTATTGAGGAAGTTAACAGGTTACAAATGCTGAGGATACAATTATTCAGACAGGACAATCTTTCCTCAGGTTCCTGTAAGAAGTCTAACTCTCTCTGGTCTGTGGCCTGTCACCCACCTGGCCCATTGGCCCCTACCCTGCCCCTACAAAGCTCTTTTTGTGTAGTTAGTCCATACCTAAGGGCATTCCACTTCACATAAGCCTCAGCCTAAAGGTGCTCAGTTCTAGCTCCAGGGGCCAGAAACTTAGTGCCCCCAATTAAGTGCTGTAGGCATCCCACTCCACAAGTCAGACTCCTGCCCAAAGCACTCAGCTTTATTTGGGAAGTAAAGAGTTAGGCTGGGGCGCTCTGTCCCCTGCACTGGCTCCTGGCAATGCTCTTGTTGCTGCTCTGCCATTCCTGTTTCCCAGATCAAGGAGGTTCAATGCACAGGGATGGCTCTCAGGATCCAAATAGCATGCTCTACTCCTGACTCTTCTGTCTTATACGTAGTTCAATCCCATCCCCGCTCATTTTATACCCAGCAGGTTGGTAATCATACTTAACTCGGTCAACAATCACCCACAAATGAATCCCACCAGTGTCTTCCTCCACTTTCTCTTACCCAGACCCTTCAGTAAACGGTGGGGTTTAAGTAATAAGGGTTATGGCTAGAAGACCCATATTAAGTCATGCTCTACCGTACATACGTATAATTCCTGTCTGAAGCAATTGCATAATTCATCTCTGTTTTAACATGTTAAATGTAGTTACCACCATGTTCTAGGAAATCCCTGCACTGCTTTTCTTCTTCCAAACTTGAAAATCATTGAGGTGGTACCTATACTACCGGGGGCGGGGGAGGGTGCTGGGGATACAAATGCCTAAGTACTTGACCACTAGTTGGAAAATGCCAGTTCAGACACACCCGAGGCACCATGGAAGCTAAGCCTGGAAATCAGCTGCAAGAGGTCACAGCCTTGAGATACATGGGGTCCCTGTAAGTCTGAACTGACTTGAACGGCAGCATGCCTTTCCAGCGCTATAAAATAAGATTCCCTGTTCTTCTCAACTCTTTAGTAGGACAACTCAGGAGTGATGGCATGCGTAGTTCCTTCTGATTTTTCAGAAAATATACGTTGATCACTTGCAGTGTACTGATAATCGCAGTACACATTATTTTGAATTTTGGCCTTATTTCATATACACTGAATTCAAAGTCTTCATATGGACTATATTACTTCATAATAATCCATAAAGTTAGTACTCTAAGTTATACAATTATTTCCCTGTTGTATGAGTATTTTTAGTTCCCCATATTAATAAATAGTGCTCTAAGAAACTATTTATGTATCATACTTTTTCCTTTTGATTTATTTCATTATTCTAAAAACTTATTTATACATTACCCTTAGTCCTACATTTTAAATAGTTGATAGTCTGAGTTCACATTTCATTAGCTTTCTGCTCACCATCTCTCCAGGGGCTTGTTCAGTCATGTCATTCCATCCTTTCTATATTTCTTTCTTTGTCTTTTGCTTAATGACTTATTTAGTGGGCTAGTCACTCCAGCCCACATTTTCTTAACTCTTCTTTCTTTGAACATATTATTTTACCATCTTTACTCAACTTCCCTGAGCTAAGGGTAGCCGACTTCATCTGAAATTACTATATGGGTGAAAGGCTATTTCACTCCTGTCTAATTTGTTCATCTTATCCCCACAGAATCGTAACTAAATTCAGTTACTTGGGCAAACAAACTGATTTCTGTTTCCTGAGGGATTTATATATTTCAATAAATTGTGCCTTTTAAAATTGAGTTCTAATTAATCAAACTCATGATTCATTCAGTGTCGAGTGTCCCTTTTTGGGGACAATTGTAACAGAAAATAAAGCAATCGAGAATGTCTGCATTTGGATACAAACTTTACAAAGCCACGCATAAAGAAATTTTGATTTTGCTGGCCCAGTAGTAAAACAACTAATCGTGTTTTAAATATTTTGTTGTTGATGATGTCTACTTCTTCCGACCAAAAGTAATGCTCTGGTACGAAAAAATGCATAGTTTTTTTATGGGATATAGTTTAAACGTCAACATGTGTTTGTGCTTTTTTAAGGAAGCATTAAAGCACCACCCACTGAAAGCCAGTGCTTATTTTAGGCTGTTCAACAGAATTCTATCACTTAGTCATCTTTTCCTGCTTTCGCCTTTTCCCTTCACTCAAGCAGTGGCACCGAAGAAAACACTCACAGAGAATTCCCTAGGTACATCCAAATGGAGAAAGAGACAGCTTTTATTTGTAAAACATTTTGCTTTCACACAAATATCAAGTGTCATAGCATCATTATTCTTTATACAAAAAAATGAAATGACAGGGATAGTATAACCTTGGAATATCCATAGATTTTTTTAAAAAGTAAGCTATGTAGCCACACAATAGTTTAGGCTCGTGTGTTTTCTGTTCACATTTGGTCTCAAACTAGCACACTTTTAATCTGACATACACTCCTGGGAATCCAAGAACACTCTGAAACTGTATTAAGAATCCTATTCTTCCAATGAGAGTTTTCTTAGCTTTCAACATAAACAGAAGATGTGCCTGTGAGAATAATTAAATGGAAAGATGGGTGAGCCCTGGAAAATATTTTTTATTTGAAGGGGAATGGATAGGTGGAGAGGGGAGAGATAGAAGACATAAAAGAGATGGGGAAATTATTTCAGAGGTTGGGGACAAGAATTTAAGTGTGATAAATGGACTCGTTCAGTTTGAACTGGACAAGGGTGTGTCTAATTTTTAGGAAGAGGGAAATGGAGACATTGAGCAAAGGTTTTGAACAAGACATAAATAATGAGAATAAATTCTGTGTGAAATAAGAAATGAAAGTTGCCAAGCTCCTCAAAATTTTCTTGAATAGTTTCTGACCTCTACTTTGGCAGCGAGGTGGTGGAATAAGCATTTTGCAGCCATAAATCCATTGATTGTGGAAAAGATCATTTTCCTCTTAAAATAGAATACTTTCCTAAAATAGCAAACACATCACAGAATAATATTCATGAAATTTCAAATGTAACACAAAAAGTGACCTTCTGAAAAAAAATATATAATTGGTTCAATTACCGGAGAAGAATGTACAAATTAGTGGGCTAGAATATAAAAGGAAAGCATCTCAAAGCACGGAGTAAAAAATAAAAAGAGATGGAAATTATGAGAGAGGAAAAGGAGATGTTCAAATAGATAAAGCATAATTGAAAGTAAAGTAATGAAAGTTCTAGAATGTTACCTAAAAGGAGAGATGGAGGAGGAGTAAAATTTAAAAGTAAATGAAGGAAGAAGAATTTCCTGAACTGAAGAAAGGTGTGAGTCAATGGTTCAAACAGGCTGATCAATTTCCAGGCAAGAATGATCGATCTCTCTCTCTCTCTCTCACACACACACACACACACACACACACATACACACGCGCACACACACACACACATACACATCACTAATCATACTCTGTAACCTGATGAAAGTCCTAAACTTTCACAATAAAGAAAAAATATAGATTTCTAGACACAATCAAATTCTCTGCAAAGATGAAAATAATCACATAGTACAGGCCCTTTTCTTCAACAATGGAAGGACAATACAATGGAACAACATTCTACCATCTACTGAGAAACAAAAGTGATTGAATCCCAGTAATTCTCTACCCAGTCAAGACACTACTCACCAATCAGGGTGATAGCATTTTTTTATAAATATGAATAAAATAAAATAATGATTGCCCGTGTGCTGCATCAGTGGTAGATACCAAAGAAATGGCACAGATAAAAACAAACCAGGACTGAGACATTAGGATGCATGGAGCGAAAAAGGAACTTCAGTGAGCATGATTGTATGTTTTATATTGTATGTTAAAACATTTGTGAGAAAATTCCATTATCTTTAAATTCCATTTGTCCAGGAACTTTTTGCAGCTTCTTCATCTACACGTGTGTGTAATGTGGTATATACATATGAGAGAGAGAGTGACAGAGAGAGACAAAATTATTGTGTTAGATTGCAGGAGAATGTGTAATATCGATGCTAAATAAAGACTCTTTAAAAAGAAGGGCCATTATCCAGAGGAGATTCTAATAATAGTCTAGATCTAAAAGCACTAAACAGACCGCAAAATGTAGAAGCTGAGAGGCGAAGAGAAAAGAAAAGGCGTGTTGGCCAAGAAAGAAGAGAAAAAATGTGTCTGGGCACGTGGAGGTGAGGGCTGAGGAGACTAAAAGCATAGGTCTGAGCTACATCCGCCTACATGTCTGTGGGACCAGGAGGAGGGGCTTGCTTGGAAGGGCACCAGGAAGCTGGGCTGGTGTTGGGTTCGTGGCTCTGCGGCTGGCAAATGCTGTGGTTCAACTGTCATGGTGCAACGTGCCGCTTATATCCCTCCAACCATGGCTACGGTGGCCCCAGCAGCGGCCAGTGGCATGTGACCTGCCTCGTCACCACGCAGGTTGGTCCCTGTAGTGAGACGCTGGGCTGCTCTTGCTCAGACACAACCATCAGGGCTTCTGCTTCTGACCAGGCTCTCTCGGGCTGCTTGGACAGCACCACGGGCTCAAAGAAAGCCATTTGCAGGTGCAAGCTTGCAAACCCCAAGGCACCAGTTGCTAATGGACAGTTAGAACAACTTGTCTGGAGTTACTATGCTATACGTACATCAACACGGTACAAGTATTTACCCTATGTAAAATGTGACGTTCACAAAACCCAGATGGCATACAGTCATATTTCATGGAATGTATCATGAATGCTAAGTGGCATATGAGGAGGTAACAACAACAACAAAAAAACCTGGAAAAAAGCTCCTGTTGGCAGAGATTTCATAGTGTGCATGTTTCCTATGAGGCCCACGTCACGCAACCTTCTCTAGGTTAGTGCACCCAGTGGCATTGCCTAGGAAGGTTCTCTTTAATCACAGTGAATTTTTTCATGAAAGCAGTTTTGCTCAAACCTCATTTTTTGTGTGATGGCGATTTAAGAGAACAGCATGTGGGTGTGAAACTTTGTTTCCTGCTCAGAATGACTCAGCACTCTGGCGATGTTGTGCAGAGCTTACAAGGACAACACTATGGAAAAAACTCAAGTGTACGGTGGTTTTCTCATTTCAAAATGATGAAATGTCAATTGATGACAAGCCTCTTGCTAGATGTCACAACAACTTCCTGAACAGACAAAAATGTCAACTCATAGTCCGTTTGGGGTTCGTTCCTTCAGGTCATACTGTTCGTTCGGAACTCTATTTAGAGGTTCTGAAAAGATTTCATAATATTGTACAAAAAAAAAAAGCCTACCGTGTGGCAGATGGACTGGTTTTGCCACCACAACAATACACCTGCTCCTGCAGCCATCTCAGTGCACCAGGTTTGGCAAAAAGCCAGCATGCCTCTTTTGCCCCATGTACCTTACCTTCTCCGTGTGACTTCTTTTTGTTTCTGCGAATGAAGAGGGACATGAAGGGACAGCGATTTGACCATGTAGAAGAGGTGAAGGAAAAAAATCAGGAAGGTGCTGTCATCCATCCAAACAGGTGATTTTGAAAATATTTCCAAGGAAGGAATTGCATATTTCACAAGTGTATTAAGTATAATGGAGAGTACTTTAAAGGTGATAAGGTTGTTTTGTTTAAAAAAATACATAGCTTTGGGGAAAAAATCCTTTTTTAGGGGGTACCCCTTCATATACCTGTACTCTAAAAGTTCCATCTTATTAGGGTAGTAGTAGACAGACTGAAGAAGAAAAACAGAGCATATTGAGGGAAAATATTGTCACGACATCTCGTTTTCAAATGTAGAGAAATATGTGCTTGATTAAGAGCCAGAACAAGAAAGGCAATCATTTATGAAATGAAAATTACTGTCTAACTTTTCAGTTTTAACAAAAAAAATTGAATGAGGAGCAACCTGAATGAACCAACAAGAACATGATAAAGGAAAATAGAAAATTGCACTTAAAATCATCTATTTAAAATGAAAGCAACAGATAAAGTGTTTTAGTCAATACACTAAATGGGAATGGGCTATTTTCCTTCTTTCAAACGAGGTAAGACTGCCTCGTTGCCATAATTTAACACACACAGCACACACAATAGCTATCTCTCGCAAATTGTGCCATGCCTGACCATTATGTTCATGAGTTCTCCATAGCAATCATTTTCTCATGTCTTGTTTCCTTTGATTTCTGTTTTTTTTCCCTCAGCACTTAATGTGGCTGAGGTTAAATTGACCACAAGGAAACTTAACTTCTATTAAGGTAGGTAGTTTTCTAAACCAAAAGCCACGAATGGTGGACTCATGGTAAAACTCCACAATGAAACCAAATATTATGAATGCACAAAGAGCAACTAATCAGTGAATAAAAAATTATCCTAGGCCTAAAACTACAAGAATAAGAAATTTATAGTGTATTGTTTCATAAACCCTAACCTGAAATATAATTTTAATAATCAATGTCTTTAACATCAACAAATAAAAATAACCAGAAATTGCACTTTTACCTTTAAATGGGCTATTTTATTTTATTTATTCATTATCGTTATCACCATCCAGCAAATGTTAGAGTGTAGAGACACTTGGAGCCCTTGTACATTGCTGGTAGAATTGTAGAACAGTGCAACAGTATGGCACATTCTTAAACAACTGAAATTAGAAATACCACATGACCCAAATTTTATGTTAGATCACTGCTATAAAAGAAAAAGAAAGCAAGATACAGGTTTTCATACTGCAGGGCAAGGAATTATTTAATGTGGCACTTACAGCCATAGTCTCAGTACCTTTTCTAGATGGGTCTGGATAAGAGAAGGTGGGGAAAGCTACTGGTATGATTTGTGAGTGATTTTTAACAAGATTTATTGTGATCACCATCATGCTGGATATAAAATGAGCCATCTGTAAATAAGGAGGGAAGGAATCTTAATTACCAGTAAGAGTCTAGAGTGGAGCATGTCCTCTGGACCCAAGATTCCTATGCAGTGAACCTCATTGAGCCAAAGGACTGACAGAGGAGCAGTAGAAGAACCAGAATCCTCAGTATGAGACATAACAACAGACTTTTCAGGCCACAGAGCAAGTAAAACGAAGTGCTGGCTTGTGAAGGAGGAGCTTTTGGTCCCACCTCATTGGGAGAGCTGGGTTCAGCGACTCATGGAGTAGGAGTTGAATGCCTACAGGCTGAGACTTACAGTGGATGGCATGCCTTTTGGGCATCTATTGGAGGCCCTAAAAGAACTTTGAAACATGTTCTGAATGAACAACTATAGCCTGAGCATTTCTCACCTGGAACCATGAGCCTTGTCTGTGAATTCTCTGTGGCCATTTCAATAAATTATAGAACCTAGCTGAAGTGCAGAGTGTTGTGTGAGACAGACCATATATGCCTGTGTTAGACAGGGTTCTCTAGAGAGACAAAAACAGATTGCTAGTAATTTTATATACGTATTTATAAAGATAGATAGATATATAACACAAGAAATGAACTGTTAAATTATAAAGCAGTACAAATGGCTCGGTGCAACTCACTCCCCTGAGAGAGTTGTGAGACACTGGCAATCCTTCAAGTCTTGAGGGCCGCCAGGTAGTCCTCTGTAGAGAGGTATAGGCAGCAAACAGCAAGGCAGGTCACCAACCGTCAGTCCCCAGCTCCAGAGATGTACATTCCAATCGTGTGGTCTTAAAGGGACCTCAACTTAAAGTGACACAGTCCACCTGCTAGGTGTCCCACAGGTAGTGTAGCCTCTAAATTGAGGCACAGAACAAGCAAGGCAGCCACACACTTTTCCAATGATCAAAGAGCGAGAGACAAGAAAGGCGAGGCTCACCAAGCCATTTATCTCTCTGCCCTTCAATTAATTCCACTTGTGTTTATCGGCCAGGCTGGCACAATAAACTAATTATCTCAATCCACCCCATGCCAACCTGGCACCTGTACACAATTATTTAGCCATATATACGTATATAATTTCCAGACATTGATGAAATCACACTTATACTTATCATCAATCATCTATCATACATATAAATGAAAACTCACTGAGTCCAATTGTATCTGATATATCATACCTGAACAAAGGAAAGATATGCAATAAGCACATAAAAAGAAAATACAGTGACAATTATAAACCTCGCTTTTGTAATTGATCATGTGGTCAAAATTGATAGGTAGAACTACCTTCTATTACTACCCATTCTGTATTACCTTAGCCTTCAGCAAGTCCGTCAGCTGGCTATGGTTTTTTTGCCTGGTGGGTGACCCAGACCTTCATTCCTGAGGGGTCTGAGTCATTATAAGTCCTGTCAGGATTGGGTTGCTGTAACTTACCATTTACTTTAATAACAGGGCATGGTAACATAAGAGCTGGTCTATGGAATCTCCTGGATTCCAGACATATTCTTCTTTACCTCCATTATGAAACACCAGTCCAATTTCTCCTTGGTAATCAGAATCAATCACATCACTTAGTACAATGACACCCTTCCTGACCTGTTGATCCAAAGGCATGAGAAGCCCAAAATGGAATCACCATTACTGATTTGTACATGGATAAATTGTTGAATTGGTGTGGTGGCTATATAATCTGATGTCAACTTGAGACTATTAAGAGTGAAGGGATGGTTGCATCTTGAAGACCTCATTTCGAAGTGAAATGGAGTGTATCTGGGGGCCAGATACACTCACTCCCTATGAGACATTCCTGTTGTCAAGCCACATGGAGCTATGCTGATAGAGTCAGAGCCCTGGAGCTGGAGGAGGCACACGGAAACCCATGCTGGTGCTGAGATGCTCCCACTACCACTGGATCCACAAGACTTTCCACCCACTGGCCAGTGATCTTCCTGCATTCGGTATCATTGCATGGCTGAGTGAATCTAAAGAGTAATTAACGTACTAGTATTGCCATATGGGGTAATATCAGACTTATGGACTCGATCTGGACTGGGCTGGGATGTTTCCTTAATATATAATTGTTCTTGATATAAAATTCTCTTTTATATAAATAAGTCTCCCTAGATTTGTTTCTCTAGTCTACCCGTACTGACACAATTGGTATATGTCTTACTATGTATATTCTCAACAACAACAAATATAAAACACATTAAAAATAACTTCCCAAACCAAACTCCCTGCCATCAAATCTATTCCATTTCATAAGGCTCCCGGGTGGCATAGTGGGTTAACACACTAACCTGCTAACAGCGCAGTGACCAGCTCCAACCCACCAGCTGTTCATCAGGAGAAGGATTAGATTTTCTGTTCCCATAAAGATTCACACCTTCAGAAACTCTCATGGATACTTCTGATATTACCTAGTGTGTCGCTATAATTGCAAAAAATAGATGCTATGAAATAGACATAAATATAAACTTTTATGCTGTCTAAAAAATCTAACATAATACCAAGTGATAAAAAAGGTTGGAAATGAAGCTGTGGGCAAAATTATCAGGTAAACACAAGTGAAAACAAACAAACAAAAAACAGGAATAGTATCAGACCAGCAAAAATGTAAGGGTATAAGAAATAATCAGGATAAAGATGACCACTTTGAGTTTATTTCAGCTATAATATCTGAAAAAGATACAACAGTTTGATGCATGAAACATCAAATACAAATTTTTGAAAACAATATAAAGGGAATACTTCGTAAGAATTGATGTCACTGAGAATTAAACATCTCTAGTAGGAAAAAAAGGAGCCCTGATGACAAAATGATTACTTGGTTTTCTAACAGAAAGGCTGCCAGTTCAAGTCCACCCAATGACTCTGAGGGAAAAAAGCTTGGGAATCTGCTCTGGGATGTTTGTAATCAGGAAAGCACTCTGAAGCAGTTCTCTCTCACATGGAGTTGCTAAGAGTCAGAATTTTTATGATGACAGAAAAATTCTATATCCTGAATGTGGTGGTAGTTTCATGAATCTAGTTATACTAACATACTAAATGTGAAAAAATCCGTACATCTTTGCATCACTGCCCCCCACACAAAAGTACATGTGAAAACATAAGATCTATAGCTTCGCTATTAGTATTGTACCAATGTCAGTTTTCTGATTTTGAAATGTACTATATGTATGTGAGATGCTGTTGGGGAAAGCTGGGTGAAGGGTACATGGGAATTCATTATGCTATTTTTACCACCACTGTGATTCCAAAATTATTTCAAAAGGGATTTTTTAAACACAGAAAATGTTTATAGTAAATATAGCCATATAATCTCTAGAACAGAGTGTGGATTCTTCCATATGTTCATGGAACATTTAAAATCTTAGCAAAAAGTAGGTACATATGGGCTACATTGCCTAATCATAATCAATGATTATCTTTTGGTAATTAAGAAACATATTCCTAGTTAAATATTTGGTCAAAGGAGTATCAAAAGTGAAACTACCCCTTTTTCTTTTTTAGAGAAGTTAGAAATTGTTCTGTTGGTAGTCTATGATGCTTTCAATTCTTTCCCAATACCAACATTCAAATTCAATTCTTCTTCAGTCTTCTTTATCCATTGGCCAAGTTTCACTTGCAAGTGTAGTGATTGAAAATACCCCAGCTTGGGCAGGTGTGCCTCACAGAGACCTCTTCATCCGGTAGCACTTGAAGAGGTCTCATGCAGATTCACTCAATGCAGTGCACTGATGGATTTCTTGACTGCTTCTATCAGGGACATGTGGAGCCCAATAAAATGAAATCCTGGACAACTTCAGGTTTTCCACTGATTATGATATTGTCTATTGGTCTAGTTAGGAAGGTGTTTGTTTTCTTCAGATTGAGTTGCAATTCCGACTGGAGCCTTCAGTCTCTGATCTTCATCAGCAAGTGCCCCAAGTCCTCCTTGCTTTCAGCAAGCAAGGTTGTGTCATCTGCTGTCACAAGTGGCCACTGAGCCTTCCTCCATTCTTGATACCACATTTTTCATATATTGTCTAGTTTGTAGTATTATCTGCTCAGCATGCAAATTGAATAAGTATGGTAAAGGGCTACAAACCTGACACACAGTTTTCCCGATTTTTAAACCATGAAGTATTATTATTCCCTTGTTCTGTTGGAATGACTGCCTCTTCATCTGTGTATAGGTTCCACATGTGCACAGCTCCAAACTGATTAGGTTCCCTGGGAGGACTGTAAAGATTATCTTCATGAGAGCCACAACATCAGCTAGAAATAATTCCGAAATATCAGAAGTAGCACTTAGCTGTCAAACCTCATTTATTCCTGGAACAAGCAACTAGGTCAGAGGTCCGAATGACAAGGATCTGTAGGCATGGCTCATAGTCTCTGGTACTGCTAGAGATCTTGATCAGCTGTAGCTCTATACAGACATATCTCTACATAGCTATCTGTCTATTAACCACAGTAAGAAATCACAATCCTTTACCTAGTTTTTAAATCTTAGCCTACTCTCAAACTCAGACCTCACTGATGAAAGGCTCGGAATTGCTGAAAATACTATATATTCTCTATCAGATTATTTGAATGGAACTACAGATTGAATTTGATAGAAGACCTGTGAAGTGGCATCAAGAATATCATATATGAAGAAGGTAAACAGTCATTAAAGACAATAATGAGAGAAAATATTAAAGTAGGTGTCAGAAGAGACTCCGAAACCTGCTCTTGATGGCAGAATAGCTAAAGCAAATAGAAGAATTGATGACATCAAAGAGCTGAATAGAAAATTGCGAAGGACCGCTCAGGAAGATGATTATAATGAAATATGCAAGGAGGTAGAGCCATAAAACCAAAAAGGAACACCATGTTCAATATACCTTATGCTGAAAGAACAAAAGAAAAAAACTCAAGCCTTGAGTTTCAATGTTCAAAGATCCTATGGACAAAATATTGCAGGAAGCATCAAAAAGAGATGGAAGGAATACACAGAGTCACTGTACCAAACAGACTAACTAGTCGACATTCAGCTCCTTCGAGAGGTGCCATATGGGCAAGAACCAATGCTGCTTAAAGAAGAGATCCAAGCTGCATTGAAGGCATTGGCTAAAAACAAGTCTCTGTAACTTGACAAATACCAATTCTGTTTCAACAAGTTAATGAAGCACTGGAAGCATTCATTTATCTATACTAAGAAATTTGGAAGACAGTCTGGAAAAGATCCATATTTGTACCCCATCCAAAGAAACGTGACCCAACTGACTATGAAAATCATCTAACAATATCATTAATATCACATGCAAGTAATTTTTTCCATTTTAGTGAGAGCTCTTATAGATATTATAACTAACCATAGTTCAATTAGATCAAGCATGATTGCACAATTGCTGCCACTATCATTTTCAAAACATTTTCTTTCATCTAGCACATTTTGATATCAGCTGCCCTTTATGCCCACCTTCCCCCAGGAACCCTTGTTATTATATTAAATATTATTATTATTCCTTTTTTGTCATATCTTACACCATCCAATGTATCCATTCACTTACCATCCTGTTATTTGTTCCCCCTGAGTGGAGTTATATAGTCGTTGTTTCTTTCAGTTCCCTCTTCCCCGCTCCGTTCCTCTTCCCGTACCCTCAGGGAATCATTACTCCCATTACTATTTCTGAAGACTTTAGCTGTCTTGGATTTCAAGCATCGAATATCTTAATTTTAAAAGTGAACATTCGTAGGTCTAACAAAATCAATCAGGTGAAACTAAGACCATAATAGTAGGGGTAGGAAATATTAAAGAACGAAAGAGGATAGTTATGTGTTTCAGCAGTGCTATATTGCACCCTGGGTATATCGTCCTTTCCATATGGCCCTTCTCTGGGCTACTGTCAATTATCTTGCAGGTGCTTTGGGGCTCTCCACTTTGCCTATGCTCCTTCACATCAATTTGGTTGCTTGTTTTTGAACTTCTGACACCTGTTCCCATAGACACCTCATGATCACACAGGCTACTGTGCTTCTTCCATGAGGGCTTTGTTGCTTCCCTGCTAGATTGCTGCTTATTTAACTTCAAGTCTTTAAGACCCCAAACACTGTGTCTTTTCATAGCCAGGCACCATAAGCTTTCTTCACCACATTTGCTTATCCACCTAGAAGTAAAATTTTGCTGAGGATAATTCAATAATTGTTGCAGGAGTACAATGGCAGGGAGCTGCCAGAAGTCCAGGCTGGATTCAGAAGAAGACATAGAATAAAAATAAGGGAGATCAAGTTGGGTCTTGGCTGAAAGTAGAAAATACCAGAAAAACATTTACTTTTGTTTTATTGACTATGAAAAAGTCCTTCAACTGTGTGGGTCATGACCAACTCTGGATAGCATTGAGAAGAATGAGCCCTTCATTGTGCTCCTGAGCAATCTGCATGTGCATCAAGAAGTCATTTGACTGGAACCAGGAAAACTACTGCATCATTTAAAATCAGAAAAGGTGTGGGTCATGGCTGCATCTTTTCACCATAGTTATTCAATCTGTATGCTGAGCAAATAAGCAGAGAAGATGGACTACACGTAGACAAATCTGACAGCAGGATTGGAGGATGGATTAGTAATAGGCTTTGATATGCAGGCAGAATCTTGCTTGCTGAAAGAAAGGAAGACTTAAAGCTCTTGATGAAGAGCAAGGCCTGGAGCCTTCACTAAAGATCACAACGCCTTATGAAGGAAGCCCAGATCTTCACAACTGCACTAAAAGGTAGTATCATGAGCAATGGAGCAAAGACAGAAATTGTCAAATATTTCTTCTTCCTTAGCTCCACAATACTTATTCATGGAAGCAGCAATCAAGAAATCAAAGTACACCTTGCACTTGGTAAATATGCTGCAAAAGACCTCTTTATAACTGTTGAAGAGCAAGATGCCACTTTTAAGACTAAGCTATTCTTAAGCCATGGTATTTTCAATTAATTCCTATGCATATAAAAGGTGGACCTTGAATAAGGAAGACTGAAGAAATATTGAAGCATCTGAATTAGGGTGCTAGTGAAGAATATTGAAAGGACCATGGACTGCCAAAAGAACAAACAAATCTGTCTTGGAAGAAGTACAGCCAGAATGCTCCTTAGAAGCAAGATAGTATTACTTCACGTCGTGTACTTTGGACATGCTGTCAGAAGAGACTAGACCCTGTAAAATGACATCATTCTTGGTGAGGTAGTTAGTTTATTGTGCCAACCTGGCCGATAAACACATGTAGGATTAATTGAAGGGCAGAGAGATAAATGGCTCGGCGAACCTCACCTTTTTTGTCTCTTGCTCTTTGATCATTGGACCAGTGTGCAGCTGCCTTTCTTGTTCTGTACCTCAATTTGCAAGCTACACTACCTGTGGGACACCTAACCCATAGACTGTGTCACTGTAACTTGAGGTTCCTTCAAGACCTGCTTCACCACACCATTGGAATTTACATCTCTTGAGCTGGGGACTGTCAGACCCTGTCATCTGACTGACTGCGGGTGACCTGCCTTGCTGTTTGCTGCTTGTGCCTGGAGAGCCTGAATTGCTCTACAGAGGACTACCCGGTGACCCTCAAAACTTGAAGGACTGCCAGTGTCTCACAACTGTCTCATGGGAGTGAGATTCACTGAGCCATTTGTACTGCTTTATAATTCATTTAACTGTTTACTTCTTATTTTATCTATCTATCTGTGTGTATGTGTGTATAATTATTAGCATTCTGGTTTTGTTTCTCTAGAAAACCCTGTCTAACACACTTGATAAAGTAGAAGGGCAGTGGAAAAGTGGAAGGCGGTGGACGACAAGATGGATTGACACACTGGCTTCAACAATGGGTTCAAACACAGTAATGATTGTGAGGATGGTGCGGGATTTCTAGCAGAACTGCACAGTGCTTTGTTCTCTTGTCCATAGGTCGCTGTGAGTCCAAACCAACTCAGACCTGAAAACAACAGTGTGGATTAAATTGTACCCCCTCCAGCCCAACCCCCATTCACACCCCCAAAATGTATGTGTTGGAATCCTAATCTCTACTCTGTGAAGGTCATCTCATTTGGGATTTTTATGTTCATGAGGTCATGTCATCGAGGGGCATTTTCCTAACGTTTAAGATAGGAGAAGGGAAGATTAGGCCAAGAGAAGGGGGAGGAGAGCTGCCCCTGGAGACGACAAGGACTCAACCAATGGAGCGTGGCGAGGGGACTGGAGCGAAGGCAGGAGTATGGGCAGCGGAGATAAGTACCTTCCCTCAGGGCACACAGAGAAAGCAAGTCTCACTCGAAAACAAGGGCCCGCATTTGGATTTATAACTTCTTAAAATGTGAGAAAGTACATTTCAGTTCTTTAAAACCACTCACTGGGGGTATTTATGTGACAATAGAACTAAGAAACTCAGACAAATGGTTTCTATAAAGACCAGATGGATGGCAGCAAATGACAAAGGATCCCTCACGGGAAGCTTAGTTTAGAAGTAGCCCCAGTCGTAGCTGTTGTGCCAGACCTCGTCTCTACCGGAATGGAGCAGCATCACTCTGGCACTTGGTAAGCAGACTTTGATGGAGCTTTTGGTGCATGGGAAGAACAGCAATACATCCTGGGCCAGCTTCTCGGGCTCACAACCGGTGCAATTGCTCACGTTCCATGTTCAGAGAGGCATCACTCTTGATTTGTTGCTCGGCTGTCACCATCCTGAAATTCTTGCGTTCTTGGTAACAAGGAGCCTACATTTTCTTTTCTTTTTTTTTTTTTTTGCATCGAGCACCACAAATTACATAGGAAAGCTCATTCTGAATGTATGGTTTTTGTCTCTTACCAGCGTCTGGTTAGGAGAAAAAGAGGCTATTTGCTCCCACCAAGATCTCCAACCTCGGAAACCTTAGAGAGCAGCTCTTCCTGCCCCGACTGTGTTGCTCTGAGGATCAGTTTGATGCCCGTGAGTTTTGAATGCTGCAGTAATGTCACTAGCTACATAGTATTTCTAAATCTCAAGCCTATGCATAAGAGTGCCAGGTGTCAGAAGTATCTTCTACTTGACAGGCGTGGCCAATAGTCTGTGCATGATTAGTTGTTCCTTGTGCGGCTCTTCTTGTTGTTCTACTTCACGGTCCAGGTAATTGGCTCACATAATGGACCATAGCAGATGTGATTCAGCTTAGGTCAGTGATAAGCAAGTAAGGCTGCTGACCAATCGGGCTACGCTGGCCTGGGGCAGCGACAGCCATCGTGAAGGGTAGTATGCCTGAAGGTGTAACCCAGAGTGAAGAAAGCAGAGTAAAGTGATGACCACAGAAAGTGTCCTGCTGGTGAGCTTGTGTCTCAATTCTTGAAACATGTGTGCTTCTTAAATGTTTTGTGATTCCTTCTTTTGATACACATCTCTCTGAATTGGGCATCACTTGCCATTGAAAGTTCCTGACTATTGAGGGGTCATTATATGATATATAGCTTCATCTACTTGGTAATATGAAATTGGATTTTTTAGTGTATGGTATATAAGATATTCCAGGTTTTCAATACAGTCAATGAATTTGGAAGCCAGCATGAAACAACTTACCAATACTGGGGTAAAGTTGAGGGGCTCCCTTCAAAAATATCACTTAGATTAAATGGTTTTCTTATGTTGGGAACCCTGTTCTACTTCTTTGTCAAAGTTCCTGTGAACATGGTAGAATGGGTACAATATCGGATTAGGTGTGAAAACTAGTAGGGCATGAAGGTAGGATTTACACAGTGGTAGATACCCCAATGGTTTTAAAAGTATGGTCTTTACATTTTTAAAAACAGGTTTACTGAGATATAATTCACAACATAAATCCAATAGTTCAACCATATCAAGAAGACTTATACAATCATCATCACAATCAATTTTAGAACGTTTTCTCCCTTTTTGTACTCCTCATTTCTCCTTAACCTCTCCTTCAATACTCCCCAGAGACCATTTATCCAGCTCTTATCTCTATAGATTCACCCAGGCTAGATTTCATATGTTGAATCATGCAAAAACAAAAAAGTTAACAACAATCACAACATAAAATAGTTAAAAATCTCAGCGGAAGAGAAAACAGAAAATATTTTTAAAAGAACAACTTTAAAATGGGTCAAAAGGGAGATCAAATGATAAGGTGTTAAATTTTAACTACATCTGCTATAATTCACTTTCCAATGCACTCTACATGGTAGCAAATCTATTCACATCCCTGGTCAATGTTTAGGGAGGATTTACCAGAAGTTTAATCCACATATATTTCCTTTCACTATTTTTTTTAAAACTCAAACAACTTTTAAATGGGTCAAAAGGGAGATCAAATAAGATTAATTTTTAACTTAACTATATCTACCATAACCATCTCTACAATGCCCTCTGTCTGATAACGCTGTTCACACCACCCAACTACGATCAGAGGGGATTCACCAGAGGCTTAATCTCTGTATGGATTCTCCACTGTTATCCATAGCCGCCTGCAAACCAAGTATTCACAATTTAAGCTCTGATACCATTTCCTCCGTCAGATTTTGTTTTTATTATTGACATTCCGTGGATCACACAGGTTGATACACTTCTTCCATGTGGACTTATTTGAATCCTCACTTAGATCGCTGCTTGTTTTAAGACAAGTCTTTAAGACCCCAAAAACCATTCTTTTTGTTAGGCAGGCACCATCTAGTTTCTTCACCACACTTTGCTACAGCACTTATATCTTCAGGCCTTCACGCTTTTTAATGTTCTTTCCTTCAAAAAGTGGATCCTTGTTCTCATTCCCTGGAGTGTGAGTTGTATTAATGAAAGAAAGGATATGGTGTATTTGACCTTAGAAACTTGTTGGTAAAGTGTTGCCGTTACTTCTTGCTTACTCTCGCTTATATCCTTCACTTGTATCATTTACTCTTTCCAAAGTCATTGTTAATGTTATGAAGACATGGTGGGAAACTGAGACTTCCTTCCACTAGTCATGTGATTGGAAGCAGACTTTGAGGCTCAGTCAAGGAGAACTGCTCCCTATGGATTTTGAGACTGGAGATCTTTAGGGGAGTCAAAGGTCTAATTTCCTCCTAGCAAGCCATAGGAAGAGACAAAAGCAATGCATTCATAAATATAGTTGCTAAATGATTGATGTTTTAATTGCATATTTATGAGAGACCCTCAGCACTCTCACGAAGGTACTCTCACACTCCTGACACACAGAAACTAGGAGATGTGAATTTGTTGTTTTAAGACACAAGGTCTTGGAATGATTTTCCATGTAGAAATAGATAAAACAAACTTAGTCCTACTGCCATTGAATTGATCCTGACTCATTACATCCCTACACAATAAAGTAGACCTTCCCTACAGGATTCCCAAGGCTGTATAACTTTAAGGAAGCAGCGTGCTACATCTTTCTTTCTGATGGTTCCAACTATCAAGGTTTTAGTGAGTAGTCTATCACTTTAACCACTGAGCCAGTGGGGATAAGTAGTCACATGACGCTTGCTGACTCTTTGAAAGTAATGGGTGGTGTGACTCATTGTGTAGGTGACTAGGAAGAGCTAGACGGGATGGCTGAAGGCAGGGAGGGCTGGGAAAGGAAAAGTGGAGAAATTTGTGAGAGTAAACATGAAATGAGTGGATCTTTGAGTCACAATCAATGTTCACCAGAGCAACCACTGCAAAAGAAGCAACCAGATGGACAGAATGCCTTTTATTTGGTTACGCAGCCTCAGTCTTTGGCCATCTCCCCAGTATTTGGCACACTGGGCTCATTAACAGAGTAATCATGATGTGCAGGAGACACACAACATAGACTGTCTATCGCCAAGGCTGACACCACTATTTACAGTAATGACTGAAACGAATTTCTTGATACGGTAACATCATTGGAAAACAAGACGTTTGGTAGCAAGTTGATCACATCAGCTCCCTATACGTTGGGAGAGACAATCTTACTTGGATTTATTCTGTTTGTGTATGTATATTTGCTGCCTTCTCCTGAGATCCAGGAGAAAATTGAAGCTTTCTGCTCCCATAAATATTTGGTCTCAGAATCCCACTGGGGTAAACTCGAATCTGTCCTATAGAGTCAGTGTGAGTCCTTGTCTGAAGAGTTTCTGCCAGCTATCTGTGGACTCACAGAATATCGTCCTTAAAAATAAGGGAACACACATAGTGTCCTCTTAGACCAAAGGCTTGGATAAAGGAAATCTTTGTACAAAGGAAGTATGACTGTGCGTGCTCAATCCACCATCTGCTTTCCTCATCCTACCCGATACTGACAGTGTCCTGCTGCTGCTCATAAGGTTTTCAGTGATGAATCCCTCAGAAGTAGGCAGCCCATTATTGAGCAATACAGGAAGCAGCAGAAGAAGATGGAAGGAATACATTGAGTGTCTGTACCAAGAAGGATTGGTCAATTTCCACCATTTCCACGGGTTGCAGATCATTAAGAATCAGTGGTACTAAAGAAGTCCAAACAGCACTGAGGGCATTAGCAAAACACCAGGTTCCAGGAATTGACAGACATTCCAACTGGAATGTTTCCACCATCTGACGAAGCACTGGAAGCATTCATTTATCTATGGTAAGTAACTTGAAAGATAGCTATCTGGCCAATCTATGTTAGTACCTATTCCGGAGAAAAGTGACCCAACAGGATGCAGAAATTATTGAACAATATAATTAATATCAAATACAAGTCATTTTTTGCTGAAAATAATTGTAGCAGTACATCGAAAGGGAGGAGCCCTGGCAGGGTGGGGATACCTGTTGGACTGAGAACTGTGTGGTCAGCAGTTCAAAACCACCAGCAGCTTCATGGGACAAGGACTGGACTTTCTACTTTGTTAAACAGTTACAAACTTAGAAACAACTCCACAGAAACTCATGTATAAGAGAGAGTTTTATATAAAGGGTAAGTGCACATCAATAAAACAGCTCAACCCAGTGCTGCCCAAGCCTACAAGTCCAACATTAACCCATATGTCCAACACCAATCCACAAAGTCCTCCATCTCCCAAAACACACACAATGATGCCGACTGCAGGAGGAAAGCCAAGTCAGTGAATGTGCAAGCATCTCAGAGCTGGCAGGGGTCTCCACCCAGCTGCTCCTGCAACCAGGGCTGCATCGGGGTAGGTCCATGCGGCTTCTCCTCAGGGATGTCTTGCAGGAAGTGAGCCTTGCCAGTAGCTCAAGAAGACAAGGAAGAGTATTATAATGAAATGTACAAAGATCCGGAATTAGAAAACCAAAGGAAGGAACATGCTGAGAGAATTGTAAGGTGAAAGAACTGAAGAAAAATTCACGCCTTGAGGTAAACAAGCGGCCATCTAGCTCAGAAGCAACAAAGCCCATATGGAAGAAGCACACCAACCTGTGTAATCACGAGGTGTCAAAGGGATCAGGTATCAGGCATCAAAGAACAAAAAATCATATCATTGTGAATGAGAGGGAGTGCAGATTGGGGTTCCAAAGCCTACCTGTAGGCAACTGGCCATCCCCTTACAGAAGGATCACAAGTAGGAGATGAGCCAGTCAGGGTGCAGTGTAGCAACGATGAAACATACAACTTTCCTCGAGTTTTTTAATGCTGCTTCTACATCACCCCACCCCTCACTATCATGATCCCAATTATACCTTACAAATCCAGCTAGACCAGACGATGTACATTGGTACAGATGGAACTGAAAACACAGGGAATCCCGGACAGGTGATCCCTTCAGGAACAGTGGTGAGAGTGGCAATACTGGGAGGGTGGCGGGAAGGTGGGGTAGAAAGGGGGAACCGATTATAAGGATCTACCTATAACCTCCTCCCTAGGGGATGGACAACAGAAAAGTGGGTGAAGGGAGATGTCGGACAGTGTAAGATATGCCAAAATAATAATAATTTATAAATTATCAAGGGTTAATGAGGAGGCAAGGGTTAATCAAGGGAGCAAGGAGGGAGGGGAAAAATGAAGAGCTGATACCAAGGGCTCAAGTAGAAAGCAAATGTTTTGAGAATGATGATGGCAACAAATGTGCAAATGTGCTTGACACAATGTATGTATGTATGGATTGTGATAGGAGTTGTACAAGCCCCCAATAAAATGATTTAAAAAAATTCAATCCTTGAAATGCAATATTGAAGGGGCTTGCTTCAGCGGCACATATACTAAAATTGGAATGATACAGAGAAGATTAGCATGGCCCCCGTGCAAGGATGAATCAAGATGCAACATGGAAGCATTCTATGCTGAAAATATTGAACACACCAGAAGTAAATGGCAGGAATTCAAAAAGTCACTGTACCAGAAGAATTGATCGATGTTTAACCATTTTAAGAGATAGCATATGATCAAGAACCAATGATATTGAAAGAATAAGTGCCAAATTGCACTAAAGATATGGGTGAAAATCAAGGCTCCAGGAATTGAAAAAAATACCAATATTTCAACAAGCTAATGAAGCACTGGAAGCATTCACTCATCTATGCCAAGAAATTTGTAAAGTGTCTATGTGACCAACCAACTGGAATAGAGTTATATTTGTGTCCAATCCAAAGAAAGGTGGCCCAACAGAATGAGGAAATTATCGGACAATATTATTAATATCACATACAAGTAAAAGTTTGCTGAAGATAATTAAAAAATAGTTACAGCTTTATATCAACAGGGAGATGACAGAAGTTCAAGCCAGATTCAGAAGAGACTATAGAATGATGGCAATCATCCTTTTTTAAAAAATCATTTTATTTGGGACTCATACAGCTCTTATCACAATCCATACATAAGTCCATTGTGTCAAGCACATTTGTACATTTGTTGTCCTCATCATTCTCAAAACATTTTCTCTCTACTTGAGCCCTTGGTATCAGTGCCTCAGTTTTTCCCTCCCTCCCCCATCCTCTCTGCCTCAAGAACCCTTGATAAATTATGAATTATTTTATTAAATAATAAAATTTGTTCATGTCTTACACTGACCGATGTCTCCTTTCACCCACTTTTCTGTTTTCCATTCCACAGGGAGGGGGTTATATGTAGATCATTGTGATCAGTTCCCCCGTTCTCCCCCCACCTTCCTCTTCCCTTCCTGGTATCGCTACTCTCATTATTGGTCCTGAGGGTTTATCTGCCCAGGATTCCCTGTGTTTCCAGGTCTTATCTGTACCCATGTACATGATGCGGTCTAGCTGGATTTGTAAGGTAGAATTTGGGTGATGATAGTTCAGTGGGGGGAGGAAGAATTAAAAGAACTAGAGGAAAGTTGTATGTTTCATCGGTGCTATACTGCACCTTACTGGCTCAGATCTTCCTTATGTCCCTTCTATAAGGGGATGTCCAATTGTCCTCAGATGGGCTTTGGGTCTCCACTCTACAGACCTATCATTCACATGAATACGATTTTTTGTTCTGGGTCTTGGATGCCTGATACCGGATCCCATCGACACCTCATGATCACAAAAGCTGGTGTGCTTCTTCCATGTGGAGTTTGTTGCATCTCAGCTAGATGGCCGTTTGCTTATCTTCAAGCCTTTAAAGCCCCAGATGCAATATCTTTTGATGGCTGGGCACTATAAGCTTTCTTCACATTTGTTTATGCACCCATTTTGTCTACAATGATCATGTCGGGAAGGTGAGCATCACGGAATGCCAGGTTATTAGAATACAGTGTTCTTATATTGAGGGAGGACTTGAGTAGAGGTCCAATGTCCATCTGCTACTTTAATGCTTAACATATAAATATACACAGATAGATCTAGTTCTCCATCATTACATATAAATATATTTACATATGTACATGCCTGTATTTAGACCTCTATAAATGCACTAGGCCTCCTAGTTCTTTCCTCTATTTCTTTTTACTTTCCTTTTATCCCTTTATCATGTTCAGCCTTCATTCTAGTTTCAGTAATTCCTCTCAGTACATTGCCCTTGATCAAGCCCAACCAGACCTCCTACACCCTCCTCAACACCAATTTTGGATCACTTGTTGTTTCCTTGTCCCTGGGATTTTTTACACCCACTTCCTTTCCCCCACCTCCCTCACCCGTGTCCCCCCAGGAACCGTTGGTCCTGTTGTTTTCTCCTCTGGATTGTTTATTCCGCCCCCCCATCTTATCTAGACAGACATGCAGAGACAATAATAAACCCAAAAACAAGACAGAGCAAAAGAAAACAGAAAACTAAACAACAGCAACAAAAAGAAAAGCCTATAAATCATTCCAGTTCTGTTTGCTCACCTTTAGGAATGTTTTCTGGTCAAGTCTAATGGGGTGTCATGCCCTGGAACCAAAGTCTATTATTGGTATTCCCCAGGGACTTCATTGCTTTACTCCCCTTGCTGCTCTGTGCATGTCCTTAGCGCTTGCCCCTGGTGTGATGGAGTCAGATTGGGCACAGTCCCACACTGTGCATCCAGTGTTGTCCTGCATAACCCCACAGTGAAGGACATCTTGTCTTGTGGTGGGGCCAGCCCTATGGTTCTCCCTGTGCACTGGTTGCTCTGAGGAGGAATATCATCCTTGGGACTTAGTGGACCAGGGTGTGTTCCGCTCTCTCTCTCCTTCCCTCTTTGTTTGCTCCTGTGTGCTCTGATCAGACGCTCCCCTCGTTATCTCGTGTACACACACTTTGGATATGTGAGAAGGATCAGTCCTTAGAAAAGAACATAATGCTTGGTCAAGTAGAGAGTGAGTGGAGGAGAGGAAGACCCTCCTGAAATGAATTGACACAGTGGCTGCAACAGTGGGTTCAAACAGAAGGATTGTGAAGATGACACAGGACTGGGCAGGGTTTCTTTTTGTGTTCATAGGTTGCTACTCAGAACGGACTCAGCCACACCAGCCAACCACTACATTTTCATTCAGCATACCAGCATACACTGGTCAACAACTAGTTAGATGTGTGTGTGTGTATGTATTTGTATATATATATATATATATATATATATATATATATATATATACCCCCCCCAAAAATATATATATATATATATATCCCAAAATAACCCAGACGTCTTCTTTCAAAGCTATGCATTTATTTTTTTTAACAAAACAACCTTATCGCCTTAAAAGTACTCTCCATTACACTTAATACATTTGTCAAATCTGCTATTTGATTCCATTCTTGGAAACATTTTCAAACTCATGTTTGGACAGTACCTTTACTCATTTTTTTCTTCACCTCTTCTACACCTTCAAATATCCGTCCTTTTGTGTCCCTCTTCAGTCACAGAATGAACCCAGATTGGTGCGTGGGACAAGAGAGGCATGCTGTTTTTTTTGCCAAAAACTGGTGCGCTTAGATGAGTGCATGAGCTGATGCATTGTCATGGTGGCAAAACCAGTCCCCTGTCCGCCACAAATCAGGCCTTTTTGGTCACACACTGTTAAAAAATCTTTTCAGAAACTCTAAATAGAAAGCTTGATTAATGGTCCTACCTGGTAGAATGAACTCCAAATGCACTATCCCCCTCACATCAAAAAAATAAATGAACATCGTCTTGATATTTGATTTTACTTGATGAGCTTTTGTTGGGGGGAGGGTGAGGTGATGATGGCATCTTCCACTGGCTTAATCCACTGGTTCAGTTTCGGGGTCGTAAGAATGACCTTAGGAAAAAAGTCTGGGTTACTTCAGAGCTGTTCTCTCAAAGTATGGCGTGTTTATGCTCAACTTTCTTTTTCCTGGCCAGTCAGAACCTGAGGCACAAATTTTGCAGTGACTCGTCGCATTCCCAAATCTTCCGTTAAAATTCACTGAACTGACTCCAAAGTAGTCCAGATAACTTCCCATCCAATTCTATGGTCTGCCATCAGTCTTTGAGTACAAGTGCACAATTTTTGTTAACATTTTTGTCTGGGAAGCTGACAGACATCCAGAACAAGATTTGTCATCAATCAACATTTCACCTTTTTTTGAAATGAGAAAACCACGTGTACACTTGTGTTTTTCCCATAGCGCTGTCCTTGTAAGCTGTGTTCAAAAAATGAGGCATTTTTACCCAAACAGGAAACCAAATTTCACAGCTGCAAAAATCGGCCATCAAAAAACATGAGGTTGGAGCAAAATGGCTTTTTCGAAAATATTCACTGTGGTAAGAGAGAACCTTCCCAGGCGATGCCACCGGGTGCACTAACTCAGAGCAAGTTGTTTGATGCTTGCCTAGCAGGGGGGGTGGGGGGAGGATAGTATGAAAGCTTCCAAAACTGAGCTTTTGTTCTGAGGGGGGGGGTGCCCATATGTGTGTGTGTGTGTGTGTGTGTGTGTGTGTTGGATATCTCCAAAATTTAAAGTGTTGCATGTTTATTATGTGGCATTCTTTTGCTTTGAGTATATATAGATCTTAGAAATTTTATTTGGCTAATGTTCTAGATACTCAAAACTAGATCTTTCTTGATGCTTGATGTTTCAATATCCAATGTAGGTATTTGGTTAATCTTGCCTTGCTTTTTCCCCCCAGGCTACAGGGACATGTTCTATAGAGTAGAATTCTGCAGTCCATCACTCACTTGTCCATTGGATTGGAAATAAGTACAATTGCTTCCTAAGGAGAATTTGGCCCTATCCTACAGATTAACCTCAAAAGAGTACAAACATCATGGTGAGTATAGTTCGTGTCACTGTATGTTCATGTAAAAATGGTTGAAATCTTTCTGTGGGTAAGAAAACAAGGAGGAGAAACTTCCCATCAGGAAATTAAGCTTAATAATATGTATACAACTCTTCTGAATACAACTGAATGATCGCATTGTATGATTTGTGAATTATATGCCAATAAAACAGTTTTTTATTGCAAATGCTTTATTATATTTATTTGGCCACAATATTTTTTAAACAAAACAAACAAAAGAGATGTAGAATTGTCTCAATGCAAGGATGTCCTTCATTTTCCAGTTTTCATGAGAACATTTCGGCTTTACTCCCAGATTGGCTGCTTGTGAATGGATGATAGTCACCCTCTAGGTATTGGTTAGAAGTGTACCCACAAACTCAACTTTGAATGAATAGCTTTCAAAAGCTTAACTGACGAACACCATGTCTGTATGTGGTTGCCTAGAAGATGGTCTTATAGATATGTTAAAATCTGCTTCAACCATGAGCCAGACAGGCAGAGGACTCTGGCGGTGTAGTGGCCTACAAGCTGGGCTGTCGATCATAATGTTAGTAGTTTAAAGCTACCAGCTGCTCCAAGGGAGAACGAGGAGGCTTTCTGCTCTCATAAAGATTTACAGCTTAGAAACCAACGGGGCAGTTCTACTCTGTCCTATAGGGTCACTGTGAGTTGCAAATGATTTCATGTCAGTGAGTTGTTGCTTTGGTGTAGCAATGATTCCTGTGGAATGGCTTTTATTGAATTAGAGCATCTGAATTGAGGAATATAATATTAAAAGATAATCCTCTGAAATTCACCTTTACCTATAGAAGTATACAATCAAAGGCATTCATTTTATGAAATGGTGCCCTACTTTGATATAAATATTACCAAATACAAAATATTAAGGAGGCTAAGCAAAAAGTGGTATCTTAAATGGACCTTTTGAAATCCAGTTTGATATTATATCAGGCTGGCAGTTGATATAGTATATGGGGGCAGCATAGTTATCTGTCATTGAGTAAGTTTCTTCTAATAGCAAAACTCTACACGCTGCACCATCCTGACAATTGTTGTTATTGTTGCAGCCACTCTGTCGATACATCTCATTGAGAGTCTTCTTTTTCATTGACCCTCAACTTTACCCCCAGCATGATGTCCTTTTTCCAGAGTCTAGTCTTTCCTGACAACATGTCCAAAGTGCATGAGACAGTCTCACCGTCCTTCCTTCTAAGGAGTATTCTGGCTGTGCTTCTTGCAAGACAGATCTGTCTGTTCTTCTGCAAGTCTGTGGTACTCTCAATATCCTTCAATGGCCCCGTAATTGAAATGCATCAATTCTTCTTCAGCCTTCCTTATTCAATGTCCAGCTTTCACAGGCATGATGAAATGAAGTGATGAAAATCATCATTCAGCCTTGAACTGATGAAAATACCATGGCTCGTATCAGGTTCACCCTAGTCCTTAAACTGACATCCTTGCCCTTAGCATTTCAAAGAGGTCTTGTGCAGCAGATTTGCCCAATGCAATTCATTGTTTAGTATCTTGACTGCTGTTTCCATGAGCATTGATTATGCATCTAAAGCAAGATAAAATCCTCGACAACATCCATCTTTTCTGGAAGTTATCATGATGGACATATTGGTCTATTTGTGAGGATTCTGGATTTCTTCACATTAAATTATAATCCATACTAAAGCCTATAATCCTTGATCTTCATCAGCAAGTACTTCAAGTCCCCCTCACTTTCTGCTACATAGGTTATGTCATTAATATATGGAAGGTTCTTAATAAACCTTCCTCCAATCCTGATGCCATATTTTTCGTCAACTAGTCCAGCTGCTCATATTATTAGCTTAGTGTGTAGACTGAGTAAATAGACTAAGGATGGTGAGAGGATACAACTCTGATCAACACCTTTCCTGATTTTAAACCAGGCCATGCTCCTTTTGGTAAATTCCAATGACTGCCTCTTGATCCCTGTAGAGGGTCTGCATGTGCACAATGAAGTGTTCTGGATGAGGTAGTATGCTTCCATCCATGGCAACCCAAGGAGGCAATTCCACTCTGTCCCAAAAGGTCACTATGAATTGGAATCAATGGCACAGTGTTAGGGTTGGTGAGCCAGGATTGGGTCAAGCCTCTCAACATGAGAGAACCTTTATTACATTAAACTGAAACTCTTGCCATCAAGTCGATTCCAACACATAGCAATACTATTTAGACAGAGTAGAAGGCTCTCTAGGGTGTCCAAGACTGAATATGTACAGGAGCAGACAGCCTCATCTTTCTCCTGAGGAGGAGCTGGTGGGTTTGAACTGCTGACCTGGTTAGTAGCCCAAGGGCCAGCGTTGCGACATTCATTCCTCACCTGGGGAAATACTGTAGCTGGTAATTCTTTTACTGTTCCCTAGAGAGTGTCTAACCACTCCCTGTCCATCCCCACCCATCCCATTACCATCAAGTCCCTTTCAGCTCAGAGAAGAATTGCCCCATTGCCCCATCACGTGTCCAAGGCTGTAAATCTGTGTGGAAGCCAAACGACACAACTTTGTCCTGCTGGCTTAGAACCACTGAGTAGCTGGCCTGTAATCACCGTGCCACCTGGGCTTCCAGGAGACCGATGAGAGAAGCTGTCCAGAAAGCTGGTGAGACGCCTCGGCTCTGCAGTCACATAGTCTGAATGTGAATCCCATCTCCATCACTTGGACAAGTGACCTTGGACAAGTGGCTTCATTCTCGATTCATCTCTTCCTTTATAAAATAAGGCAGTGGCAATGATTAGGTGAAATCAAGTCTTTAGAGCTCTTGGCGTGGTGCCTGACACATCGCGAGTGTTCAGTAAATGGTAGCTGTTATCGCTGGATATTTATTTAGCTGCTTATCTTACAGCTGAAAAATCAATGCAATGAATGTCTGCAGTAGACAGTATGAGCAGAATACTCTGCAAGGAAGGAGAAGAAGAGTGGGAAGCGGCTTTAACTCTTCCTGAAAATTTTGTATGGGTTCAACCTTTTATCATTAGATGGGACATAGTTAGCTCTTTATAAGCGCTTGCTTTTGTTATTTTAAACTAGTCACAGCAAGCAAACAGGCGAAGTAGGAGCAGACTGTAAATGGGACAAATTGAAATAAATGTAGCAAAAACCTTCTTCACACACTGCCCTCCTTTGAAGAAGAGGCTTTATTTTTCTTCGGCAATATAAATGTGTAAATGCCATCACTTGTTTGAAGAAATGTGCGCAGTATCCTACGGTCTGCTGTTTGAATTCCTTGGGCCTGTACTTGTTATTACTGTGCACTGGTGGCACTGTGGCCTAAGCGTTGGCTGCTAACTGCTGCTTCAGTGGTTTAAACCTAGCAGCTGCTCCCCTGGAGAAACATGGCACCGTCTGGACCCACAGAGAGTCACAGTGTCAGAAACTCTGTGTAGGGCTATCAGTCCAAACACATCCGATGGCAGCCAGTCTGGTTTGGGGTACCCATTAATAGCCCATTTCCAGGTGTGGGTCTTTTGCTTATTACATCATCAACCAATAGATTCCTTTGGGATAACTTACACACGCTCGCTTTAGGTTTACATCATCTTCTTGACGCTCTTCCAGCCGTGTTTGAAACATCACCACGGAGGTGAAATAACCCCAAGGTTTCTGGTCCTATGAAAATTCACTCCACTAACGGCCCTTGAGCCAATAATGGGAGACGCTGCGTTATATGAAGAAGGACGCATCCCGAGAATCGGAGGAAGGCTACGAACACCCTGCGACATGCAGGTGGCACCCCCTGGGTGGCTGAAAGGGGAGGGCTCCACGCACATGTTGGTGAAGGTCAAGGATTGCAGTTGTCAATATGGAGTACAACTTAATGGCAAGGAAACCCAAACCCTCACAACTGCACCAGTTGGGAGAACCATAATAAATGGCGAAAAGACTGAAATTGTCAAAGGTTTCATCTTCCTTAGTTCCACAATCCATGTCATGGAAACATCAGGCAAATCTGCTGCACGAGACCTCTTTAAAGTGCCGAAAAGCAAGGAGGTAACTTTGAGGACGAAGGTGCGCCTGACACAAGCCAGGCTATTTTCAAACACCTCATATGCATGTAAAAGTTGGACACTGACTAAAGAAGCCTGGAGAAAAATCAATGCATTTGAATTATGGTGCTGGCAAAGAATTTTGAAAGTACCACGGACTGCCAAAAGAACAAACAAATCTGTCCTGGAAGACGTACAGCCAGAATGCTCCTTAGAGGCAAGTCTTCACCTCAACCTACTCTGGACATGTAATCGGGAGTAACACCCGTCCCTAGAGGACATCATGCTTGGTAAAGTGGAGGGGTGGTGGAAAGAAACAGGCCTTTGAAGAGATGGATCCACACCGTGGCTGCAGTAGTGGGCACAAACATAAGAGAGGATGGCGCCGGTCGGGGCAGTGTTGCGTTCTGTTGTATACAGGGTCGCTGTGCTGGAACCCATCCGATGGCTCCTGACAACAATAGCCCTTGTAGAGTAATCGTTGGATAAGGTCCGTGGTTCAAACCTGGGCGTGAGAAAGGTGAGGCTATCTGCTCCCGTAACGATTTACAGCCTTGGAAACTAGGAGTCGCAATCGATGGGTGGTAATGGATTTGCTAATGGACCTTGTATCCATTTGGCTACCTACCCACTTTCCAGAATTTGGTGAGGTCATCGGGCACATCAACCCACCTTCCACCAGGGGGCACACGAGACACGAGCACCATGGCTATAATTTGCCGCCCACGTTTAAAAGGACCAGCAGCGGCTTTAGGAAAATCAATTCTTTCCCAAATTAGATTCATCTGGTTACGGACTTAATCGTAATTTATGTTCTGCAGTTATTGGCTTGCAAAGTAGCGAAGAGAAACAAATGCCTCGTTTTCAGACACCCCTTCCCCTCCTTCCTTGAAACAAAACTGGCAACAATACGAGAATTCTGGGAAATATTTAATAATTTAAACTTTCATAATTAAAAATAAAGAAAAGCAGCTCTTCTAGTTCATCCAAGAAGGGATGGGCGGGAGAGCTAGAAAAGGCAAGTGAGGTTTTCCATTCCAGATGGTGTCTGCTTGAAAGCTCCCAGGCAGAGGCGCAAATGGTTAACATATTGTGCAGAGGAGAAAGCACATGGTCACATAGGGGGAAGGGAGGCCACGCCAGCCTTAGCTGTGGAAACCACCTCAGCGCGATCGTGAATTCAGTGTTCCAGAGGTCAAAAGGACTCCTTGGGGTGGTCGTTCACCCCACAGCTGCTCAGGTAAGAACGCGCGCGCGCGCACACACACACACACACACACACACACACACACAACCATAAGAATCATTCTGAAAATGGTTGTTGAGAGGTTTAATGATGGGTGGAAATCCGCATCTCTCGTCTGGATTTAAATGCACCTCTAACGTGGGTGCACATGTGCATAAGCGTACGTTCCCAGGTCTATTTGTTCTTTGTACCACGGGTGAAATTCTGGTGTGGGTCACATTTGCATCACGCGCAAAGTCTGCGCAAAAGCGCACGCGGCGTGCCGATTTGTCCCGGGGGCCCTTGACTGCACCCAGAGCAGCGCGATCCCATCTGGCGTGCGCGGCGGTGGCGGCTGGGACACGCCGAGACGATGACAGGACGTGGAGCCGGTTGCAAAAGGCATCTTCTTTTCTTCTCGTTTCAGTGATGTCATTGGGCGACAGCAGCTGAGAGCTGGGAGGAGGAGGAGGAGGAGGCGCCCGAGCCGCCGCCGCCGCCGCCGCCGCAGGTTCATGTGCATATAATGAAAAGGCACTTGACAGTCTGCCAAAACGCTAGCGAGGGAGTGGGAGCGAAACTGGACCTACTGGATTTCGCAAAGCCAATCGTCATCATCTGCATCTACATGGGGAAGGAGGAGGAGGAGGAGGAGGAGGTGGGATCAGCGGCTCCAGCCTCGGCGGCTCCAATGTGAAACCACGAGCAAAAAAGAGGGGGATCAGAAAAAGACGCGGAGAGCGAGCGAGGAGGAGGAGGAGGAGGGAGAGGCTTCTGGGTGTGCTGTACCCCCCTCACCCCCCCACCCCTTTTGATTCCCCCTGCGGATTGCTCCTCCGGCTCCTCCGGCAGCTATGAATTCCGCTGAACAGACCGTTACGTGGCTCATTACCTTGGGGGTGCTGGAGTCGCCCAAAAAAACCATTTCGGACCCGGAGGGCTTTTTGCAGGCGTCTCTGAAAGATGGGGTGGTCCTCTGCAGGCTGCTGGACCGCTTGCTCCCCGGGACCATAGAGAAAGTAAGTGCTATTTCCGCGCGCGCGCCGCCCCCACCCCTCCACCCCCCTCCGGCCCGGCCGCCCGCCCGCGCGGACCCCCAGGCCCCAGCGCATCCCACCCGGGGGCTCGCCCGCCGAGCGCTGCCCGCCCGCCGCCGAGCGGTCGGTGCCCAAAGCTCTGGAGCGGCGGTCCCGGCCGCTGCGGCCCGGGATGGACCGAGAAGTGCCGGGGCGCGAGGACCTCCTGGCGCCCCGGCACCTGGGCGAACCCGCGCGGCGGTCCCCGCCTTCTTTCGGTGCCCAGCAGCCCACGTAACGGCCCGGGAGGGACCCTACGCACTTTCCTTTGTGCGCGGAGCCCCCGGGAAGCCCGGTTCGCGCCGCGCAAGAGCGTGCGCTTGTCTCGGTGCACGGGGCTCCTCGCCAGACGGCCGGAACCCGTGGAGCGGGAGCTCGGAGGGCGCCATTGTGTGCGGAGTGGGGAGGGGGCCCCCCGGGCCCAGAGCCGGCCGAGGGGCTCGGCGATCGCGGGGTGTGGGAGCCCGAGATCGCCCCGAGAGTGCCGCTTCTGCATCGTCCGTGGGTCGGGTTTCCACGGGAAAAGGAGTTCTCCACCTCATCGGAAATCGGGTTTCTGTACCGCCCGAACATTAACTTGCTCCTCTGGTGGGCTGAGCTTTGCGTAGCCCTCTTTCTGGACCTGATCAGAAAATGTTGCTCAAGGACCGCGCTCAGTTTCTTTGGATGGCTTTGTTTGGAAACATTCTTTTTGTTGGTGGTGGTGCTATGGCACCAAAAAGAGTTTCATCTTTTTATTTTTCTTGTTTAAGTGACTGATTCCTATGCACTTTTAAAAGAAGCAGCCGTTCATCGGTAGCTGAGGACTGGGTTGTGAAATAATATGCTACTTTTCTAACGGAAAAATGCCTCCTGTATTTTGGGGATTGCCCTGGGCTTTCTGGAAGACTTGTTTAGCACTCTAGATTTCGTTTTCAGACTCATACCTGAAGCTGAGCAGAACACGGTCAGAATGGCCCTACTTCTAGTGACTGACCCTTGACTAGTGGTTTCCCTGTGACTGCAGTGTGAACTTTGACCTGCATTTCTGGGAGTGATTAACGTTTGTTTTCAGCTCACACAAAATTGACCAAGCATGGGTGAGGGGATAGGACATCTTTTCACAAGGAGAGACCCCTATATTTTAATATATAGCAATTTTATCCCAAATGCTTTGAAGGGGGCGTATTAGCAATTTGTTGGATCAGGAATGAAATAAGTAAAATATTTAATCTACTAGAAAAGTAAAATATTTAATCTTTTCTTAAGTTTGAACATGTTCCAGGCTTACATTTTAGGCATCTGAAAATCTCTCCTATAAATTGTGCGTGCATGCTAGTTTTAGGCACTTCTCCTATTTGGCACACATTTATGGGTACAATCTGTATTTTGGAGTTAATAACTGCTTACCTGTCCCTGAAATAAGAATGTGGCTTTGTAAGTGAACTTGGTGTCAGAAATAAGATTCTGATTTAAGATGAGAAGAAGGAGCAGGGTCTAACTCTGGAGGAACATAAAATGCTGTGCTATCTGGATTCACTACCTCTGGTAATAAAAGACAGATGTTGAGAAGCATTGAAAAATGTATGCTAAGTATACCCAAGGAGACACACATAAAGCATCGCTCCACTTTGAAGAGTGAAGCTTTAAGAAACTTAATATGCTCACAAGAACACAACTCGATCAATGCATATGTTATTGGGCACATTAATCCCATTAATATCAATTCCTCGACTCCATTCATTATTCTTATCTTCTAAATGCTGGAGACGTTTTCCTAGAAAACGGTCGCGACGCTTTCGTCTCCAAACCAACAAAGAAAATGGAATGAAATGTTTAGTTGTAGACACCAAATGGAACCAACCCAAGGAAACCAAGCCCTGTAGTCATTTGGAAATGCCATTTATCGAAGCTAGTTATTTTTACCTGCACCCTCCAGAGTTTGGTTTAAACTGATTCGGTGACGATAAAAGCTTAACATCGAAGTGGCAAATTTTAGCCAGAGCTACCAATGCTCTGTGGGTCAAAGGTAGGTTTTCCGGGTAAAATATTAGCCATTCTCTGCCACTGAAAGAGCCCGGAGTTTCAAAAGAATGATGAGCTTTCCCATTTCCTGAGAAGAGTTTTTCTTGAGCCTTCAAATGTTTGCATGCGTACCCAATAATAAATCCCACAAAGTACACTTGCATCCGTACCCAGTAATAAATCCCACACAGTACACACGCCCAACAACTTTTACTTGAATGTGGGAATGTGAGCAGGAGGACATTTTTCCTGGAAAAAAAAAAACATTTGGGAACTCAACTGACTATTCTTGTGGAACAGAAAGGGTCTTCCCTTTACCCCCTTTGACGTCTGAACAGAGAAGGCTGCTTGTGGACCTTAGCATCTGCCAGTTGTCCATTGAAAAAGAACAATGGGCTGGGAATCCGGACTACCTTAAGAAAAGTGGCGGAGGTTGCTGGGATTTCTCATATGTCTTTGATTAAGAAGAGCATGCCCTTATATGATTCTTTTATTATGTTCATTTGTTCTATTTCACAACGACTGAAAGAGTCCAGGGAACCAAGAGGACATTCCTGTAGTTTCAGGGTGTTCTCGGTGTGGGCTGTTTTTTTCACTCAGGTTCCCCAGGAAGTGGAGTCTGACTGCCTTTGTGTAAGGTGGGAGGTAAGACAGGGAGAAGAGGGAACTATAAATTGATGCGAGCAGTTCAGAAAAGAGAGACTTTTCATCATTACCAGCAGTGTAGTTTCCGTGTGTGGCTGCAGGGGACAAAAATATGAGGGTTTAAAGTCGCCTAGTGCACTCTGCCCCCCTCCCGGAATTTTGTTGATCTACCCACACGCTTCCCCCTAGTCGCCATGCCTCCGTTGATGAGAGATACACAAAGGTCATAAAATCTAGTGGGCAGCTGTCTTAGGCCCTATTTGTTCGATTTGTCATAAATGACCACTTTAAATGCCCCTCGATTACTTGGCGTGGTGGTTATGCTTTCAGCTGCTAACTGCAAGGTCTGCAGTTCGAAACCACCAGCAACTCTTCCGGAGAAAGACCAAGCTTTCTAGTCCTGTAAAGAGTTACAGTCGTGGAAACCCACAGGGGCAGTTCTACCCTTCCCTACGGGGTCACCGTGAGTCAGAATCGACCTGGGAGAATGAGTCTGGAGTTTGGGGCGATAGATACGTAAAAGGGAGCAGCTCAAGATGTAATTTTGAGGATGCCTAATTACCATAAGACTAATAAGGTGCATATTAAAATCATGGATAGAATGAAATGCTATTTTAATTTCATGTTCATTAATCTTTATGTGCAGCAGAGGACGTCACTTTAAGAAGTCTTTCAGGATCTTGGTTTCTTTCGCACGTATCAGATCCATGTAACATGCTTTCAAAGTGCTGCTCAGCCAGTGTTTGTGAAATGTGGTAGGAAGTCGGATGCAACTCCTCTGGCCTTGCTAAATGACCCCTGTGTGTTCTTTTGTATTTAGACTTTTCAATAGTTGAGTTGAACAATACATTTGAATCAGATCCAATTATAAGTACATACCTAATTGTGAGGTGCTAGGGGACATCGAGGAGCTTGGTGGTGCTGGGGGCTTAGGTGTTGGACTGCAGCCCTGAAGGACGGATCCAGTCTCCCAGCTGTGTTGCCCGGCAAGGCTGAGGCTGCTTCTCCAGTGAGAATTTACAGCCGCAATCATCTTATATGGACTCGCCTTGAGTTGGAATTGACTCAATGGCACCAGATTTGGATAGTTTTATTATTATTACTTATGGGAGATAAAAGGAGCTCTGTTAATGCTGTAGGTTAGGCATTTGGGTGCTAACACAAGGTCATGGGTTCAAACCCATCAGCCTCCGGGGCTTGTCAGTTCTGGTAAAGATTTAGTCTCAGAAATCCTAAGGAGCAGTTCTGCCCTTGCCCTGTAGGCTTACTAAGGGTCAGAAGTGACTCAATGTCAGTGGAGTGTTTGTTTGTTTGATGGGACATAAAAAGACTGAGTAAGGTTTAGTGCTTTAGAGGGTTAGTGTGGGGGGGAAATATCAATATAATAATGAGACCAAATAAGGCCGAATAAGATCAGAAGGCATAACGTCAGATACTGATCAAATTTCAGTAAGGAATGAGCAAGTTAAAGGAAACCTATGTTTCCGCTGCAACAGGCTCTGATGCTTTTTCTTAACCCCCAAATCTTTCCTAATGTACCCACGGAGTAGAATATGATTTGTGTTTTCCTAAACTATAATTCTGACAGCCTCGTGTGATCTTTGGCTAGTTTGCAGACAGTGAGCAAATCGGGACATAGCATGGAAATGTTTCTCCCTAACACGTTTGCTTTCCCTTGCTTTTGATCTTGGGGTTGGTTAGGGAGTGGTTGGGTGGAAAGAAAAATTGAAATCTCGGTGACCCTCAGGTCAATGCTTAAGTGCCTGCTGCTGGATGTTGTTGTTTAATTTAATTTCATTTTTGTAGGCCTTTGCCTGGTGGCACGATGGTTAAGCGCTCAGTTGCGAACCACGAGGCCTGTGGCTTGAGCGAGGGGGCAGTTCTGCTCTGTCCTCCGGGGGTCACTAGAGGTGGGCAGTGAGTTTGGTTTGCTTTTAATCTTTGCAAATGCAAATCCCAAGTCTTTCGCCCCTGGATCCACTGGGTGAGTTGAACCACAAGCATTGTCCTTCTGGCTCTTCTCATTCCTTGCCTGAGCTTCCTTGTGCCCCACCGAGTTTCTCAGGTTTGGTCCAGGCTGCCTGCTGACTGTTGGGTATAGTTTGGATGATTGTTTGGAGGAGCGTGGCACTCCGTCGGGGGGAAAAAGAACCCCAAATCCATTGCTGTTGAGTCCATTCTGACTCATAGTCACCCCATGTGGTAAGTGTAGAATTGCTCAGGAATAGGGTTTTTAAGGCCAATATCTTTCCAAGAGCAGATGGACATGTCTTTCTCACTCAGGGCTGCTTTTTGTTGGGTTTGAACCACCGACTCTGCAGTAAGAGGCAAGCACCAGACTCCCTTCACAATGATAATTATTTATTTCGGAAGCCACTGGTTTTTTTGGTGGATCGGTGACCTCTGCATTTGAGTTCCAAGTTTAAAGGGCATCCCAGGTTAATAATCCTGGGGGGAGTCCTCTAATCTCTACTGATGGAACAAGTGTGGCCTCCTGGAGGAATTTGAATGTCATTCTCTCCCTACCCCCCATGCCCCCTCTTCTACCCAGTGCCATCTATTGTGTCCCTGACCATTGTGGTAGCTGGGTACCACCTTGTTCTTTTGTTCTCAAGGTAGGTGAGGCTATGGCTCCCTTTGACCAATGGATGGGGAAGCATTTTTTTCTGCCAAAGTCCATTGGAGATTTATAGCATAACTCATGCACCATACAAAATCACCAACTAAAAACCAGCCTGCTCCATTTGATCAAACATTTAATGAAGTCACCTCTACTGTGACGGCTGGAGCTGCTTCTGTAGGTGAGGTGTGTGATGTTAGCTGCTACTGAGGATCTTGCAGGTCTTCTACGGTCTTTTCCAACCCCTGGTGGACCATAGGCTTCCAGATTTATTTGGCCCACTGCCCCCATTTCTGGGGGAAAAAATTACTCATTGTTTCCCGCTGCCAATTAAAAACATGTGTATCATGATCCAGGATAAAGTGTAGGTATCTGTTTTTGTAGCCTCCCTGGATGGTGCCAGCATCCCGCAGTGGATCATGGGGAACATGGGCAGCAGACTGTTTGTCTTGTAGACTAGTTTCTTCTTTGAGTCTTTGCTTACTTTCTATTTTTCTATAGCCTGAGAGAGGGCAATGGTTATGTCTTTGATGACCACTCAAGCTTTTTAAGACTACAGATGCTACTCACTAAAATTGGACGTAGAGCATTATCTTTATGAGCTGTGTATCACCAATGGACTGAGTTATTCCATGAGACTTTAGTCCCAAACCCTCAAGTCCAGTAGTCCCGTCCTGTACACTATATACTTATGTCTGGAAAGTATCCATAACCATGCTTCCTATGTATGTTATTTTATATAGGAATATACATGCTACATACCCAAGTATGTATATACATGTGCCTACAAAACACCTGTATATTCCTGGGTGCTCAAGTATACATTTATGAAGGGTTTCAAAAAAGTTCATAGAAAAATTCCATTAGCAAAAAAAGAAAAATCCCATTACCTTTTAATTCCATGTTTTCCATGAACCTTTTGAAGCCCCCAGGCACACCTATTTCTTGGTAGCCTTTACAGTTGTAAAATTGTGTATCTTGTGGCTTTTACCAAAATCATCCTGTATTCTTGAATACATCTTAGTGCCATCTTTTGTCTTAGTTATGCTGTGCTGACTTAGCCCTTATCTCTACTGCTTCACCCGCTCCCAGAAATAACATGTCTACTCTCTAGAAAAGTAATTCCCGCTTTGTCTCCCTCCCACACCTGGAACAGCCAAAAAAGTCGCTTTCTGTTAGTACACCTCTTCTTGTCTTCTCATAATAATGATATCATATGGTTTTTTCCCTTTTGTGATCGACATATTTAATTTTCCATACTGTCCTCTGGATTCACCCACAGTATATTGTGAGAACACCTTTATTCTTTTGGGCTACACAGTGTTCCATTGTGTGTATGTACTGCAGTTTGTTTGTCCACTCATTTGTTGATTGGCAGTGGAGTTACTTTGATCTATTTGCTGTTATGAATGATGCTGCAATGTACTTCAGGGCGCAGATTGCTGTTCGTGTCCGTTTGAATGCTCTAGTGTACACAGCTTAGAGTGGGATCCCTGGATTACAGGGTATTTCTATTTCTAGCTTTTGAGAATACACATGTATTTTTGTTAATGACCATGCTTCCTGAGCTGTTTTCTTTATGACGAGTTGCAATCCATACTGAAGGCATTAATCTTTCATCTTCGGGAGTAAGTGCTTCCAGCCCTCTACCTTTTCAGCGAGCAAGGTTGTGCCTTCTGTGAATTGCAGGCTGCTAAAAAGCCTTCTTCCAATCCAGATGCTTCCATCTTCTTCCTAGGCTCCAGCTTTGGAGGATATTTGCTAAAGCAGACAGATTGAGTAAGCGTGGCGAAGGGATACTAGCCTGGCCCACACCTTCCCTGATTTTAACCCACTCCGTACTCTTGTTGTGTTCAAACAACTGCCTCTTTTTCTGTGGACAGCTTCCGTGTGAGCACAGTTTAGTGTTCAGGAATTCCCATTCTTTGCAACGTTACCCATAGTTTGTTGTGATCCACACCTTTCAATATGTTTGCATAGTCCGTGAAACCCAGATAAACATCTTTTTTTTTTTAAAGCTAACATCCACCTGCCATCAGCAATGGCATTCCTCCCAGGGATTCCTATCAACGTGGAGCCCCAGGACTGCCCCATTCCACCAGCGTTTCCAAAGGTGGAGTCTTTACAGAGCCGACTGCCACAGCTTTCTCCCCCGGGCTGCCTGATGGGCCTCAACCTCTGATTTTTGATCAGTTGCTGTGCTACCAGGACTTGCTGTTTGTGTATGTGTTTCATTATCTTTTAATTCCACTTTTTCCATGAGCTTTTGGAAGCCCCCTTGTGTATATAAGACAAAAGGATTAGTTGTAGGATTCCAGGTGACACGGGCACAGCCAAATTGTAAACAAAATGTGTTTAGATGTGTCTCTGAGACCAACAGATGGTTGCAGACAAGCTCCGAATGTACTCACGTTAGTCTTGTCAAGGTGCTTGAAAAAGAATTGATCTAAGATTTGTAAGAGCCCCCCAATAAAATGATTTTTTTAAGTCCAGTCATAACAGTGGCTTCTGAAGGGATCTCCAGGGTGACTTAAATTTATGACAGAGAGGTCAGCTCAGAAGGTTATGACAATTATTTTGGGGGATTTCACAGGCGTGATCTTGATAAATGTTCTCGAAGGACACAGGGTCATCACATGATTTTTATTAGAATGAAGTTTTCAGAAAATTGAAGACTGCATTGGTGAGAAAAACGTTAGGAAAATTGCGTGGAGGAATTTCCCCCCCCCCATCATAACAAGGTTCCTGCTCATTCTTTGAGGGTACCAAGGGCTGTCCCATAAGAATTTCACTGGGAAACTTTACTCCATCCATCCCGCACCTCTGACTCTGCCCCTTCAGACTTTTTTGTGTTCCTCCAATTCAAAGAACGTTTAAAACAGACACGATCTGAATCCTTAGAGTGTGTTAAACCTGCTGTTTTGACATGTCAATCCAAGGCAGAATTCTTCAGGGAAACACCTTCTCCTTAGACCTAGGTGGAGGATGTATCAAGAAACAATAACTTCACATTTTGATATTTTTGTCTGGTAGAGATGTCTGTGATTTGTAGCAGTGCGTTTTGACTTAGAGAGCGAGTTTCTGGGTGATACAAATGGAGAAGTGCTCACGCCTGGCTGCAAGGGGAGCAGTGTCAACCTGCCCAGTGACGCCTTGACAGACAGGCCCAGGACAATGGGCCTGAAGTGTCCTAGCCTTGAGAATCCACTGAAGCAGTTCTGGTCTGCACCCGTGTGGTCGACATGAGTCCGAACAAGAACATCTATTCTTGTTAGCTCCTATCAAGTTGATTCTGAGCCTTGGTGGTGTAATGGTTGATGCGTTGGGCGGCTACTCGCAAGGTTAGCAGTTTGAAACCTCCTGCGGCTCTGGGGAAGAAAGGTGAGGCTTCCTCTTCCTGTAAAGAGCTACCGTCTCAGAAACTCACAGGAGGCAGTTCCACTCCGTCTCCTACAGAGTTGCTATGATTCAGGATCGCCTTTGTGGCAGGGAGTTTGTTGTTTGTTTGCTTCGTAAACCATATCTAGAGTAGGGTTGGCCCAAAGGGTTTCCTGGGCTGAAGCTCTGCAGGCATAGTGTGTGACATGCTGAACTGCTGGGGCCAGCCATTCAAACCCATCAGGCGCTCAGTGGAAGAAGGCTCTCTGCTCCCACCAAGATGTAAAGGCTTGTAAACCCACGCGTATAGTCCTGTTCTGCCCTGGAGGGTCACTAGAAATTGGAATCGGTCGGCAGCCGTGAGTTCGAGTTTGCTTTAGAGTCTTTATGGAAGCAGATCACTGGTCTTTCGTCCATTGAGTGGATGTGAACTACTGGCCTTTTGGGTTAGTAGCCAAGCATGTTATCATGTTGTGCCACCAGTGTGCTCTGTATCTTTCTGGCTTTCTCTATAAACACACATATGCATATGCACAGTCATGCACGTAATACATTTTAAAAATACACAATACAGTGTATGAGGGTGGCCACGAAGCTTGTGGGAAAATTCCATCATCTTTTAATTCTGCGTTTCCACGACCTTTTAAAAGTCCCCTCAAATATTGAATGAATTCCCCCCATCGCAATGGGAAGTAGAACAAGTGGAGGAGATTGGGGGAACCTCAGATTGTGGAGGTGGATAGACTTTTGTAGGAAAGTGTTAGTGGCCTTTGGGACTAGAATTGAGGATCAGCAGGAGCTTTGCCCATCAGCCTGTCACTGTGGATGGACGGACAACCAAGGCCCAGCTTTCCTAGTCTATACATAACAACGCCGCCGAAGGGAGCACTGAGGGCTGAGAGGTGCAGTGACCCCCACAAACCACCGGCCTCCAGCGGGATGCTCTGTAAACAGTGGTGGTTTGAAGGTGGAATCCAGACCTTGCAGGACCTGGCCCTCCCCATGCCTGGAAAGTGGGACGGATGATTCCTACTTGACAGGACTGACCTATGGAGACAACATGAGCGTGAATGAGTAGCTATGAAGGGTTGCATGCAGTATTGAACATAAAATAAGTCCTTGACGCATGGCAGCTATTTGGCTTGCTGGAGAACTGGTGGTGCAGGGGTTGTGGATGTACTGGGCTGCTACCTGCAATACCAGGGTCAAGCCCACTGGCTCTTCCATGGGAGAAAGATGAGACTCCGTGCTTCTGTGAAGAGTTACAATCTCAGAGACCTGAAGGATCAGGCTCCTCCGTCCTATGGGATTGCTATGAGTCAGAATGGACTAGATGGGCAGTGGGTGCTGTTTTGTTCTGTCCATTTTATTTATTTATTGTTAAATTAGATTTGTCTGGAGCTGGTAAGTATTGGACTGCTGCCCTTAAGGACGGTGGTTCAAATCCACAGTGGTTCTGTGGGGAAGGGCGAAACTGCTCTCATGAAAATGTATTCTCTCAGAAACCCTGGAGAGAGTCGTTGTGCGTCAGAATCGAGGCGATGACTGGGCTTTGATGCTACACTGGTTTCTTGGCGTTCAGATTAAGACAGAGTAGGAAGAAAGGTCTAGTGATCCACTTCCAAAGCCATTCACGGAAAATCTTATGAACCACAACAGGACAACCTTGCTGCGCATAGGGTGGCCATGAGTTGGGGACTGAACCCTTGGGACCTAACGATAACAAATCGCCCCCATACTAATGAACACTCACACTTTCCTAAGCTGTATCCCGGGAAAACTCTTCCAATGAGATTTGAACTTCCCAATGCAGGCAATGTGATCTTATTCTCACAATGTGGCATCTTCTTGTAAATGTACGTGGTTTCACGAACCACGGTTGTCTGGATTTGGAACTCCAAGGGCTGGCTCCCAGGGCCCGCTGTCTAGCGTCAGGGGAAGGGGAAGGACAAGTCTCCAGTCCAGGCGCAGCTGCTGAGCGCAGGCAGCTGCCGCTTCAGAGGGGCCAGAGGGCAGGGCTGGTGGGATTCAGGTTTCTCTTATATAAAGTTTCACGCATGAGAAAGGCCACAGATGGGGAATGAGGGCCTGCACAGCCTCCTCAGCTCCCCGCCCCCTGTCTGTAGGGAAATGGCTTTGGGGGCCTCTCTGGGGCCTTGTGTTTCCCTGCTTTTGACTTCTGCCTTTTCCCCTCCTTCAGGGCTGCCAAGTTAGGTTTGCAGAATTTCTCTCTTCCCGTTTTTACATTTCTAATTAGAGCTCTGAATGTTTAACGTGGGTTTATGAACCAGAATGGTGCTGCTTGACTTGATGTTGGCAGGATAGTGCCCAACAAGGGTAGGGAGGCCAGGTGGGGATATTCACGTGGAATGTGAGGAAACTAAAAATCAGATACATTTATTTAAATTCATGTAAATATCCCTACTGTGTAAAAGGACTGCAAAAAGTTTGTGGGGGGAAATGGAATTAAAAATCATAGAATTTCCCTGAAACATTTTTTTAAGACGCCCGGCATTTATCTGGTACCTGTGTGTACATCATACACACACACGCACACACACACACACAGTGCATTCCGTACTGTCGTTTTGTGCAGGTGTGTAAAACATTTGTGAGTCTTCAGTGTGAAGGAGCCGAGAGATCACTCTTACCAAACTCCTCCTTTTACATCCGTTGCCTCCAGGTGGCTGCATATTGTCAGGCAAGTTGTGCACCGCCTGGCCCTGGTGGAACCATTCACTTCCTGGACGATGGGAACCGCGCCTTCTGGGCTGGGCTGTGGGGTGGTCCTGGGGTTGTAATGCAGTGCAGGGAGATCAGCTTTCTGAGACACGAAGCAGAATAGAGCACTGTTCCAGGAGTCAGGCCCTTTGAAAAGTGACCATACAACTTCTCCCATCAAGAGGTGGGGTTTATTTCCTCGCCTCTTAAATCGAGCATGGACTGGACGTCTTTAAGCTAAAGCAGCGGTTCTCAACCTGTGGGTCGCGGCCCCTTGGGGGGGGGTGGAACGACCCTTTCACAGGGGTCGCCTAAGACCATATCCGATGGTGTTAGGAAAGGAGACACCGCTCCTGTATCCATCTCCAGGCAGGTCCGCCCACATGCAGATATGCCCACATACAAGTACCCTCCTCCCCCGTGAAGACTGTTACCCATGCTACACAGTGCTTCAAGACAAAATTTCATTGATTCGTCACTAGAAATCAATATTTCACAATCTACAATTGCATATTGTTTTTGTGATTAATCACTATGCTTTCATGATGTTCCATTTGTAGCAATGAAAATACATCCTGCCTATCAGATATGTACATGATGGCTCATAACCATAGCAAAATTACAGTTACGAAGTAACAACGGAAATAATTTTATGCTGGGGGGGGCAGGTGAACACAACATAAGGCACCGTATCCAAGGGTCGTGGCATGAGGAAGGTGGATAACCACTGGTTTAAACAAAAATACATAAGCACACACATCTAGGCTGAAGGGAGCCAGTTTTTCTTCCCCCTGAGGGCAAAATCCATGGACTGGTTGCTGGAAGATGTGACACCCCTAGGAAGAGCCCTCATCTATCCCAGATGAGGCAGTCTCTGGGTGGGGCAAAGGGTTAACGCACTTTCCTGTGAACTGAAAGGTTGGCAGTTCCTGTCTACCCAGAGGCACCTTGGAAGAAAGCCTTGAAAAACCAATCAAACTCAGAGTCATGTCAATTCTGAATTACAGTGACCCTTTAGGATAGTGAGGTTCTGAGACTGCACCTGTTTGCAGGAGGAGAAACCCCGGTCTTCCCCACCCCCACCCTCACCAGCACCTGGTGCTTGCAAACCTTACTTTGGCGTTAGCACAATTTGTAACCTTTGAGCCTCTAGTGTTCCCTGAAGGTCAACCAAAATGATCAGCCATTGAAAACTCTCTAGGACAGATTTCTACTTTGACACCCATGCGGTTGCCATGAGTCAGCATCAACTGGATGATAGCAGGTTCTTTATTTTGTTTTGCTTTTTAAGGCCATTCAAGACCCACCTATAAATAACTCACCCAAACACGGGAGAAAAGCCAAGCAAGATCTACGGAGTTGCCCATCTGAACCAGGGTTGAGCACAGAGTCACGAGTAAGCCCAGTCAAGATGAGATTTGCCTCGCTCATCTTTAGCCCCAGTGAACAACAACACAATCCTATTGTCTGCCACTGAGGATTTGTGGTTGGCTTGCTGCAACCTATTGGGCAATAAATAGCCGATCAGGACTGGAGAGTGGATTGGGAACATGTCCTGGGCAGTCAGAGAGCAGACAGGACACAGTTCATGGTTCTTAGTCTTATTACAGATTTTGGGGAATGGGGGGAGGTTCCCTAATAACTGAAATAACCTCTATAAAGGCAGTAAATTCTGGTAGTGATTGTACAACATCTGTGTGTGTTTGTGTGTGTGTGGAGAGAGAGAGAGAGAGAGAGAGAGAGAGAGAGAGAGAGAGAGAGTCTTGATGTGTCTCAACTATTAAATGGTATGATATCTGGATTATGCCCTAAATAAAATGGTTTAAACATGGCTGTAAACATGAATGCAAACTAATTCTGCTTTGCCATTAAATGTTTTCCTTATATTATTGCTTGTAGGCGACAATACACATCGAGACTCTCTCTCTCTCTGTCTACATACACACACACACATCATTCTTAACTGGTGAGCATACATACACACACACAAATAAACACATTCCAAAACCATTGCTTACATTTTGACTTAACATGCCCTCTGAATTCTTAATTTCTGGGAAAAACGTGTAGCTACTTTGATCATTTCCTCTCCGATGTTTTCCCTACATTTTTTTTTAGAAATCTTTTAAAAATAAATAAGAGCTAACGTGAGGGGGTTTAAAAAAACTTCATTGTTATTGTTAGGTGCATTTAGTCGCTTCCGACACCTAAGGCCTCTGTGCCCAACAGGGTGAGACCCTGCCCGGCCCTGCACCCTCTGTACAGCTGGTCCTATGCCTGAGCCCATGCCTCCAAGGAGCACTCTGGCCGTACCTCTTTCAAGACTGACTTGTTTGTCCTGTTGCGGTCCGTGGTTCTTTCGCTATTCTTCTCCAGCACCAGGATTCAAAGGCATCCATTCTGCTTCGGTCTTCCTTACTCTGCACCCAACTTCCGCATGCACAGGAGGCAGTGGAAAGTACCACGGCTTGGGTCAGGGGCACCTTGTTCTTCAAAGTAACATCCTACCTTTCCAAAGGGTCTTTTACGACACGCACTGCACTACTTCCTCGAAGACACCGAGCTCGAACCGTGATCTTCCTCTCAAGGACCAGCAGTGGAAGGGCTGTAGGTAAGCCTTTGCTGGGCACACTCTAAAGCTTCTCAGAGACTCAATGTTTTTACTGGAGAAAGGGGAACTATGGAATGTCGGGGATTTCATGGAGTCTTGATGGAAACTTAGTTGAACCATAATGGACACAGCATCATGTATACTTGCAGCCACCATAGTATTATTAGCAGTGGGGAATACCATAGCCGTGTCAGGTGCACCTTAGTCCTCAAGGTAACATCCTGGCTTCTCACCAGGTCTGGTGCAGCAGATTTACCTAACGCAAAATGGCTTTTGACTGTGACTCCGAGTAAGGCAAAATCCTTGCCAGCTTCAGCCTTTTCTCGTTTATCACGATGTTACCCATTGGTCCAGCTGTCAGGATTTTCATCTTCTTCACATTGGGTTGTAAAAAGTCATAAACGTTTACAACTTGAGTTTTAAAAAGTCAAAAACTTCATGGAAAAGTGGCAATTAGAGGCTGGTGGGATTTACCCACAAGCTTTTGGAAACCCCTTTATTTTATTGTTTGCTATGCACCAGGCCCTGTAAAAGCACTATAACTCACCGGTAACTCATTGTATCCCCCTATCAGCCCTATGACGCAGGTGGGGTTACCATTCCCTCCTTTTTTACTTAAGAAACCGAGGCTCAGGGCGGTTTCGTAGTTGGTTAAGGAGTGAAGTGATGGCGCCATCTACCTGGTTGTTGGACCTCCTGGATTAATTTTCTGACCGCTGTATATCTTTTATACTTGTGCTTTTGTTGTATTTTCTAAAGAAATTTAGTTGGCTTTTTATCTTCTAAATTTTCTGCTGAAATTTTAAAATTTTTGATTTTTTAAGATGGCAAAAATATATATAATCAAACATTTGCCAATCCAGTAATTTTTGCATGTTTAATTCAATGACACTGTGATACATGCATCATGTTTACAACTATCACCACCATTCTTTTTCAGAATATTCCACCCCATTAACAGAAACTCAGTGCCCTTCCAAGCCGTAACGGTCCCTGTTGCCCACCCTCCTACACGGGGGACCACTGGTAGGATTGGGTCGCTTTCCCACCGCTTGCCTGTAGTTTGTCATACTACGGCGGCTTGTGTATTGTTGTGATGCTGGAAACTACGCCACTGCTGTTTTAAATACCATCTCTGTCACGCATTCAGCATAGCTTCCAGGATAAGACAGACTAGGAAGAAGGAAGAGGCAGTCCACTTCCTTTGAACCACTGAAAACCTGACGAAACCGTGTCTAATAGAGTGCCAGAGGACGAGTCCTTCATGGTGGAAGGCCTTCAGACTACAATTGGGAACAACTGCCTCCTCCTCAAGGTCGCGTTGACCTGAAGGGCGTGGATGAAGCAAAGGTTTAGACCTTCATTTGCTGACTCAAAAGCGAGAAGAAATAGCGGAAAACATCCATTAATAACCAGAATGTGCAATGGATGAATCTAGGAATCCCAAAGTATGGATCTCTGTATCCTTTCTGCTTTGTAGTCGGCCTGCATTTGTGATTAATCCATCTGTCGCCAATCATGATTTTGGGCCCATTTCCTTGGTTCGCCATAGCCTGCTTACACAGCCCTGTGTCCGTGAATCCTTGGATATCATTACAGCCTCTTGCTGATGGTCTCCTCCATCCGGATGAGTTGTCTTTGTCTTGTCTTCAAAGAGGAATGGCATCACATGCATGGTTAAAACGAACGTTTTAAGGCCTATATTGAAGTATAATGTGCTTGGATAGGATGATTGACGTGTGAACTTGGGCCCCCTTACCACGTTGTCTCTTTTCTAGTCTGCAGCAGTGTACATATACATGATTGGAACTTGCGTTTTAGGTTAGAGACTTTATACGCATGTCTGAAGATCATTGAGGAGGGAAAGTGTCTGGTGGGGAATATAGACACGTGAGGTCAATAGCGAGGCAGCCAGCTGACCCCCCACTTCTGGATCTATTGTCCTCCCTTGCAAGCACTTCCTTCATTTGCTAAAGCAATTTCCATCCCTGTATCTGCTTTCTGACTACTTAATGGGGGCTTGAGGTTTTCGCTATCTTCTTGTTTTAGTAAAGGGGCTGCTTGTGTTTTTTATTCTCCTGCCTGTTTGGGAGGGATTTTTCAAGAGAAGCGTGGCTTAAATAATTGTCCTCTGCTACCTTAAAACTAGAATCTCTACATTATTTTAAAAGAAGCAGAGGAAGAACTGATGCCCTATTTTATTGTATTTATCTCCTTTTTTTTCCTTGTGAATACTTTTATGTTACAGTTATTTAAAATGTCCTCTTTCCCGTTGCCTGCTATTTTATGCCTAGCTTTAGTTATTATTACCCTTGGAACGGTTTTTTAAGAGGCCCACGATAATCCTGTCTTTTCTCCGAAGAAGCTCTGTGTAATTCAGCACACTAGACAACAATAACAAAGTGACAATAAAAGCAATTTAAGCTCTCTTCCAGCCTCTATGAGATTGCGCTAATGAAAATGGAAATCCACAGTCTTGAGTTTGGTTGGATCCGCAGAGCTGCTTGCAATGAGGTCTTGTTCTGACAGCATGAGTTTTGTTAGTGACACCTTCGTTAACGCAGTGTAATTACGGGTTTGGGGTTTTATGGGGGTAAAAATCCTGGCCTCTGATGGTCTTTCTCCCCAAATGCTGCATGCCTCACAACTTCATGGCTGTGCCAAGAAGCCTTTCCACCTCTTTCCTGTCCACAACATACATCAAGTTCCTAAGAGACTTTTAAGTATCCATCCAAAGTTAGCAAATATATTCAAACATCTTTTGTCAGACACAGATTTTCTGGATAAGCTTATCGCTTCTTGAGCACATGCCAAAAGATTATGACTTTATCGTTCCCTTTAAGGAAGAATGGTCCCGTAATTCTGACAGAAAATCAGGTGTTTCAAAGGAGTATTCCTCGTTCTAATTGCCTCTAATTTCCGGGAGCCATACGAGTTCCACCTGAACACACAGAATCTTAGTCTACCCCATGTTTTTCTGGAGTAATTTCATTGTGGTCTTTTCCATGGCGTTAAGGACCTTGCCTTGTTCACTACCCATGTTTGTACACTTACTCTTGTACAATATTCATGCTGGGAACCGATTTTTTTTTATTATTTAAGGAAACAGATGTTTCAGGCCTCAGCCACTCCTGTTTGTTGGTGTATTTTTCTTTCTCTTGAAATTTTTCTTTCTCTGCAAATAGGATCTGACCAAACTTTTGACAAACTTGTGGCAAAAGTTAAACTTCCAGGAAGTCCATAGAAGCCATGCTTTTAAGTGGCAAGAGACTGGAATTGCATGTCTTTTAGACTTGGTAGAGAACAGCTCGCTTATGCTTCTTGACAGAAGTGCATTTGATGGGATTGAAACTGAGGGACTGCTGTGCAAGCTAAGGCTGATCCTTCAAACAAAAACAAATATATTTTGCTCTGTGTATGTCTCAAGCATACCGTTTATGAATTATTAAAGTAATATTCTGAGCCTGTTATAAGGCAGCACTCAGCCGATACATAATGGAGGCTTTTGGTGTATGTAATGAGCTGCAGCTTGCTTCCCACCTTAAGAACCTGGAAAAGTAGGGCAAATCCAATCCAAAGTGCACTGAAGAAAAGGAATCCTAAAAATCATCGTGGAAGTCAGTCTAATAGAAAACAAAATCACTACAAACCTCAGTGACGCCAAAAGCTTTGTTTGTTTTGGTTTTTTGAGGGAAGCAGTAATAGTGGCAAACTTCTTGCCAGGCTGGTCAGGAAAGAAGGAGACATAACAAATGACAAGGGTCAGGAATCACTATAGATGCTAAAAGAATTAAAAGAATAATTAGGGAATGTTATGAATTTTTATGCCAATAAATGACACAACTTAGATGAAATTAACTTCCTTGGGAAACAAAAACTTCCAAACTTTGTTCAAGAAGAAATATATAACCAATATAGCTGTATGTCTATTACAGTAATTCAATTTATAGATGAAAAGCATCTCATAAGGAAAATTCTACACCAGATGGATTCACTGGTGAATTATACTAGGCATTAAAGGAAAACTAATCTCAACTCTAAAAAAAACTCTTCTAGAAAATTAAAAATGAAGAATAATTCTATGAAACCAGCTTTATTCTGATAATCAAAACCCGTTAAAAAATCTTTGAAAGGTATCTACAGATCAATATTCTTTATGAAGACAAATTCAAACTCAATAATATATGAAGAGCATGATATATCATGACCCAAAAGATTTTATCCTTGGAAATCAAACTAATAAAAAAAATCAATCAGCGAACGTCACCATATTAACAAGCCAAATAAAATAATCCTGGGATTACCTCAAGAACATTAGACAGATCCTACGTACTGATAAATACAACTAAATAGAAATAGAGGGAAACGTCCTTAACCTGGTATGGAATGTCAAAACAAACACCCCACCAGCTAACATAATACAGAAAGAATAAAAGATTGAATGCTTTCCCCTGAGACCAAAAATAAGAAAGGGGTGTCTACTCTCGCCAGTTCTACGGAAAACTGTCCTGGAGGTTTGAGATGGTGTAATCAAGTGAGAAAGCAGAAACCAATGTCATTGAGGTGAAGAGGAAGAACAACTGTCTTTGTCCACAGACGACATATCTGTCTGCGTAGAAACTCTGGGGGGAATCGACAAAGCAGCCGCCGCAACCAGTCAGTTTCACAAGGCTGCCAGATAGGACAAATGTACAAACATCAATCATTTATTGGTAATGAAAAATTAGAGTCAAAATAACCATTTATAATAGCAAAGACAAAAGAGAAATAGAGATAAATCTGACGAGGACATGAAAGACCTGTACACCCCAAACAAGAAACCACTATTGCAGAACATTAAAGAAAGCCTCAATAAATGGAGAGATGCATATGGTTCATGGTTCTATAGGTCTTGCTAGGGTTGAAGAGCTAGTACTTTTCATACTGATTAAAAGCTGAGCATAATTACAGCAAAGTTGTCAGGGAATACCAGCCCTTAACACTATCATGGGTTCGTGGGAGCAACTGTACAGTTAAGATCTATAAAGCTTATAGTGAAGTCATAGAGAATAAGAGAGATAGGCAAGAGAATAAAATAGTCAGACACATTTCATGGTAGCATGTTCACTTCAGCCCTTCTTAGTGGTCCATGAGGGGATGTGAGAGGAGGAGAGGGCAGGAGAGCGAGAGCAATTTATTCCTAACCAAGGCTTACAGGTAACGACCTACATCATGGGAAGGGGTTGTACCATAGGCAATACAGCCATGGGAGGGGACGATTTAGGGTTGTACATGCTATAGGAAGAGCCGGGATTAAGGGTACACATGTGACAAGATGGACAGATCCTAGATGAATGATGATGGCCTGACCTTGATTGTCCTTGAGCTGATTTATTCTGAGCCCTTCAGGGAAAGCAATCCACTGTCCTCAACGGCAGGGCGTGAGCCCCACCTCTGGGGGGCCAGACCGTAGTCTGACTGCTCTGGGTGGCTGATGCCTTCAGGGAGCTTCCTTGACAATCATTTAGCATTAATTGCAAGCAGTGTCCTAGGTCTGCCGTATATTTGGGGGACACAAGCTGGGGAAAAGCCTTTTTATTTCCTCCACAAAGTTCCGGCAGTTTTGTTTTGAATAGAAATTGACACGATTCTAACATTTTGGTCCAGATGCAGAGGACTTGGATAATCAGACGCAAATTTGGAAAGGAATAAAGTTGGGCGTATTAATGCTACTTGATTTTGAACCAGAAGGAAAAACTTGCCAGTCTGAAACTGTTCAGACTTCAAAAGCTTATTTTAAAGCTGCAAAAATTGAGGCACTGTGGTACTGACATAAGATTGATAAATAGATCATTAGGACAGAATAAAGAACCCCATAAATAAAACATCAATATCTAGATACTGATGTTTTAATTATTATTAAAAGATCATTTTATTGGGGGCTCTTACAACTCTTACGATAATCCATACATCAGTTATATCAAGCATATTTGTACTAATGTTGCCATCATTCTTTTCTAGACATTGACTTTCTACTAAGCCCTTGGTATCAACTCCTCTTTTTATTTTTCCTTCCCCTCCACCTGCTCACTTTGGTGACCCCTTGATAAATGATAAATTATAATTATTTTCATATCTTACACCAACCACTGTCTCCCTTCCCCCATGGTTTCTGTTGTTTGTCCCCCTGGAAAGGGTGTGTGTGTGTGTGGTTTTGTGTCGATTATTGTGATCAGTTCTCCCTTCCTCCCCTGCTCACCTTCCCTACCCCTCCGATATCACTACTCCCATTCTTGTTCCTTGATTCCGTGAGCCATGAGCTCTTATCTCTTATCTGTACCTGTGTACATGCTCTGGACTAGTCCGAAGTGAGAGGCAGCACTGAGGTGATAATTGTCGGGGGTGAGGAAGCCTGGAGTAACCAGAGGAATAGCGTGTGTTTCATCTGTGCTGTACTGCGCCCTGGCTGACTCATCTCTTCCTTGTGACCCTTCTGTGAGAGGATGTCCCATTGTCTACAAATAGGCTTTGGGTCTCCGCTCTGCCCCACCCTGGTCTGGTTCTCAACAATATGGTTTTTGTTTGTTTTGAGTCTTCTGATGCCTGTTACTCAGTCCCAGTGGCATCCCATGATAGCACCCGTGGTGTGCTTCTTCCACGTGGGTTTGTTGCTTCTCTGCTAGATAGCCTCTTATTTAAATTCACCCCACCCAGATGCTATATCTTTGAATAGCCGGGCACCATCAGCTTTCTTCACTACATTTGCTTATGCAGCATTTTGTCTTCAGTGATTGTGCCGGGAGGGTAGATAACGGATTGTTAACGAAGTTGAAAGGAAAATTCAACATGGATAAGGTAAGATATGACAAAATAATAACAATTTATAGATTATCAAGGGTTCATGATGGAGGGGGTAGCAGGGAGGGAGGGGAAAATGAGGAGCTGATACCAAGGGCTCAAGTAGAAAGCAAATGTTTGAGAATAATGATGGCAACAATTGTATAAATGTGCTTGACACAATGGATGGATGTATGGATTGTGATGAGTTGTACGAGCCCCCAATAAAATGATTAAATTTTAAAAATGTGAATTAGGGTACAAGTGATATTGAAACAATTAGATCGCTATAGTTTTTAAAGTGCATGTTGATCAATTTACAAAAATTAACTGAAAATGAGACAGATGTAAATATAAAGTCTAGCATAATTAGAATTTTTGAATAAAGCATAGATGAAATGATCTGTAATCTTGAATTAGACAAAGATTCTGAGATATAACACTAAAAGCATGATTTGTAAAAAAAAAAGTTGGTAAATTGGACTTACTCAAAACGTAAAACTTTGGTTTCTTGAAAGGCAAGGTTAAAAGAATTAAAATATTTGAAAATAATATCTTTAGGCTTAAAAAATTAACATGTATGTCACTAAGGAATCTATGTCCACGTCTGAGTGACTTTTACTCCTTTGGTAGCCACTCAGACCCCTGTTTAGATCTCAGGGACAAGGCATCTGGAGGGGTGTGTTTTTTATTGATCAGCACTTATTCTTATTAATAATATTCCTTTGTATGAGTGAACCAGTGTTTGTTTATCCATTCTTCTATTCTTGTAGTGTTTGGTTGCCTCCATCTTTTTGCTTTATGAGAGTTGTAATAAACAGAGGTGTGCATGTGGCTGTTTTGTGTTGTGCTCTTTATTTATGCAGGGCATATAGCCAGCACAGGGATTACAGGGTCATATGAGAATTGTATTAATATTTGTTCAAGGAAGCACCATACTAATTTCCATAGTGGTTATGGAATTCTGCAGTCCCACCAGCAATGTGTGAGTGTTCTAATATCTCCACATCCTCTCCAGCATTTATCATTTTCTGTTTTTTTTTAATTTTTCTGAGTGTTTGAGGTAGTATCTCCTTGTTGTTTTCATTTGCTTATTCCTCTTATTGCTAATGAACACGAACATTTCTTCATGTGGTTGTTGGCTGTCTGATGTCATCTTTAGTAAACTGTCTATTCATGTCTTGTTCCCAGTTTTAGGATTGGATTATTTATATTTTTTCTTATTACAATTTTGTACTTTTCTAGATTTTTAAATTTAGCCCTTTAGCTGATGTGTCATTACTGAATATTTTGACAGAAATGTACCCATCAATAGCTAGATAACCAATTGTCCACCGCAGGTCTGTCGCGTTGTGGTATCACTTTGTGGTGACTTGGATGCTATTGTGATGCTGGAAGCAATGTCACTGGTATTTTACATGCAGTCAGGGTCCCACCTGGCGAACAGGTATCAGTGGAGCGGACCGACTAAGAGCTGACTAGCAAGGAGGAACAGGCAATCCATTTGTGAGGGACTGGTCTTCCAAAACCTTCGCACTAGCAGCAGAACGTTGTTTGACTTGGTGCCAGAAGATGAGCCCTCAGGTCGGAAGGCTCTCCACATACTCTGCCTTCGCAAAGAAGAGCTGACTTTGATCAAGTGCATGGAGGGACACTTTCCCTCCAGACCTTCATCGGCCGCTGGGATCTGATGGAAAATGAGAAACAGCAGCTGCAAACAGCCATTAATAACGGGCGCATAGCATGTCTGAAGATGAATCTAGGGACACTGAAGCTGTCGAAAAATGAAATGGAATGCATAAAGATCTGTATCTTGGGCACTATGGGCTGAAATGTCCATTTTGAATCGGACAACCATATAACTTACTAAGCCTGATGACAAACTGAAATGGCACCACATTCTTCATCAAAAAGATCACTTGAAGGGCGATCTTGAAGAATAATACTGTCTCTGGTAGGCTAATATCTATAAGCCGACAAGGAAGTTCCATTAATACAATTATGATTCAAGTTTCTTACTCAATGGAGCTGTTGGGGTGCAGTGAGGACATCTGAATTGGAATATCAATATGGGAATTATAAGCTTGAGATATCAATAAGACCTATAAGCATTATGAGATCTATTATGGACAAATTATCGAGTGAAGACACAAGATGAAAGAGAACTAAGGCTTAGTGAATGCAGAAATTAATAACCAAGCGATCAAAGAATTCTACCAACTTCTCTAGTCTGAAATTGTTCAAACACATAATCAAGATGCACTGCTAATTCTTGAAGCTGTTAAAGGAATCTTGGTGCTGAATTGATTAAGCTGCCAACTTGAAGGTCTGTGGCCCAAATCCATGGGGTTTGCTCTGTGGGAGAAAGGTATGCCATTCTGCTTCCATAAAGATTTAAAGCCTTGGCAGCCATAGGGAACAGTTTTGCTCTGTCCTATAGGGTCACTATGAGTCAGTATTCAACTTGATAGCAATGGATTTTTTGAAGTCGTTAAAGAATATTCTGGTCTGTTATATGACAATACCACCTTGCATAATTAAGTTTTTGGTCTCTCAGGGAAATTCCAATTCATTTTATTGGGCATTCCCTACTTTTGAATCGGATCGTGAAACTAGAAAACTTGTTTAGTATTTTAATGTACAAAGGGAAGTAGTATACTTTCATTTTATGGAGAGGGGATTTATTACCAGAGAACTCATTCATTTTTTTCATTCATCAAATCTTTATTGGGTATCTACAGTGTTTAAGAACTGTGCTAGGTACTCACTGGAGATTTAATAATGGGCAGAAATAGGTTAGCATGCCTTCTAGTGGGAGAGAATATACATTTTGAAAAGTATATTAAGTGAACATTTTCAAAGCCCACCTCTCAGTGTTTTGAATTGCCCACTGAGATAGGTGCTGTGAAGGCAGGGACCGGTTTTTAAGTGTTCGGCAACGGGCTTGAATTTGTAGTTGATAGGTGGAGCTTGGGTGTGTTCTGTTTTAGGTTGGCTGCCTTCAAGAAAGATGAAGTGTGGGGCTGCTAAGCAAATGGTTAACTTCAAACTCACCAAGAGCTTTGCTGGAGAAAGATAACAGTCTGCTCCTATAGAGAATGGAGCCTTAAAAACCCCATAGAGCAGATCTCTTCTGTCTTATGGGGTCACTATGCACCACAATCAACTCGAAGGCTCGTCCCCCAGAAGAGCTCTGAAGAATGAGTGGCAGGCAACTAGAGGAAGGGGCCAGGGCTGTTCGAGCAGGAATAACTTGTGCAGGGCTGCATGGCGAGAGGAGCTATGATGTCTGGGAAGTGATCATGCGAAAGCCCCCGTGGTAGAGTGTGGAGCGTCAGGGAAACAAAGCTTCGAAGGGAGCTGCAGTGATTGATGTCGTCATTACAGGGTCATGCAGCACATTTTTACAATGTTTCAGTGTTTTGAGGGAAAGATGACATAATCAGTGGTGTGTTTTATAAACAGTACTCTGGCCGCAGGGTGGGAGACAGATTAGATGGAGTCCAGAATGTTGATGAAAAGATAGCCATTAAGCTCTTGCATTGGCTGTGTAAGCTGTTGGGGGCTTTGGTCAGTGTGGAAGTGGGGCCGACCAAGAGAAACTGATGAAGATACACTTGCGAGTGTTTGGAGAAGGAAAATAGAAGAGATTGATGGTAGGTTGATAATGGGAGAAAGAATAATGGCCAGGCTCCTGGCTGCACGAATGGCTGCCATGTCACTTTCAGTGAATGGTGGCTGAGAGAGCAGTTGTCACTGTCTCTTTTATAACAAGGGGCATCACCAAGCCACCCCCTGATGGAGAGGTTGGACTCCGCCCCTGCCTCCACACAGGTTCCATCACACTGGAATGAAGTTGAGCCACCACCCAGGACAACTGCTCCACGGGGTTTTCCAGGCTGTAACCTTGTGGAAGGCGATTGTCAGTTCTTTCTTTCCTTGTGCACTGGGTGGGTTCAACTTGCCAGGTTGAGGTTAGTGTTTAAGCACCGACTACTGGATTCATACGGGGGCCGAATTATTGGGGGTAGGGGTGGAGATATTAAGAAAGGTGTAATATATGTGTGTGCATACACACAGAACTCATTGAGTAGTTATAAGTGGAAATTTTCTGGATTGGTTTGATTTTTTTTCTTTCCCTTACGACCAACTGGCAAATATTAATTTTTTGTCCTTTGTATATAAGCATGTCAATTATATTACTGACATAAAATGAGCGCTACATGCATTAAAAACAACTTCTGTTTTTTACAGGCCATGATTATGTTTCCATTTCTTTGCCTTTGGCTTCAGTGCTCGTGTGGTTCTCAAATTTGAGAGTGCGTCAAATTCCCCTAAAGAACTTCTTAAAATACAAATAACTGGTTCTCACCCCCAGCTTCCTCGATTTAGTTGGTTGGGATTAGTGCAAGAATTTGCCATTGTAACGAGTTCTCAGGTGACACTCATGCTGATGCTTTTGTTCCAGGAGACCACGTTTGAGTCCCTGATTTAGCCCACTGAGCTAACCAACCAACCAACCAACCAACCAACCAACCAACCAACCAACCAATCAACCAACCAACCAACTTAATGACGCCCAATTCAACCCAACTCAAACCCTCTACCATTGAATCAGCTTTGACTCCTAGCAACCATGCTTAGGGCTGCTGAGACTGTAGATTTTCATGGGGACATAGAGATTAACCTCTTTCCCGTGGAGTAGTAGGGTTGAACCGCCAACCTTGCAGTGACCAGCCTAATGTCTAAGTCACAACTTGAGCCAGGCTCCTGGAGCTAATCAATTACTATGGTATGACCATACCAGAATCGGAGTGCAGCCAACTTGTGCTCATGGCACTTCAAGAAAACAGGAAATGGATTAGTGGGGCTTTTCTGCATGTGATCACAGTTTGTTCTGCTTCCCGACTCCAACTTGAGACGTTACAGCACATGTGCCTTCGAGGTTCCAGAACAGAGCCAACACCAAATGCTGCTTCCTTGTTGGCTTCGGGAGCATTAAACATGGAGACAGAAATTAGTAGGAAATTATGCCGTAGCTTGGAATAGGGACTTAAAACTTATCTGCAAAATAGGATCCTTCTCCACTTTTGCACCCCTAGAAAATTCCAAATAAAACCTGTTAGGAGAACAAGCTCACAAGGCATGCACGAGATTGATAGAATATTATTTAAATTAGAACACCCAAGCATATTCATTAGTAGTCCTGTGGTATGGTGGTTAAGTGGCTCATGTGAAAGCTGCTAATTGAAAGGTCAGCTGTTCGAACTCACCAGGGACTGTGAGACGTTGTGGCAGTCTCCTTCCATAACGAGTATAGTGTAGGAAATCTTTTAGGGTCAGTATGAGTTGAAATTGCCTTGGCACCAATGGGTTTGTTTGTTGTTGTTCTAAATCATATTTCTTTTCTTGTTGAGATCGTGCACGGCAATGCATACAGCAGTCCAGCAGGTTCTGCAGGTACAATTAGGGACACCTATTACATCATTCCAACGGCGCAACCAGTCTCCCTCTCTTTTTGAGTTGTTCCTTACTAACACAAACCCACTGACCCCTGCGGCTTCTCTCTAATCTTTGGAGGTGCTGTGTCAATGTGATCCGAAAATGAAAGTCCTTAAAAGAGCACAACGCTAAAGGCAGACATTTTCTACTAGTTAAACCACTGTGTGCTTTTAAGGTTTGTTTGTTTTTAAAGGCATAAATGTCTATTTTATATATTAAATCCTTCAAAGACCCCTGGCTGCCTGTTGAGTTTTGAAATGGCAAGGCCTGTTCAAACTCATCAACTGCTCCCCAGAAGAAAGATGAGACTTTCTACTCACATCCAGGAAGCCCAACGGGTGGGTTTGGTGTTTTGGTTAGTTTAAAATCACTAAAAATCAAAGCCATTGTTGTCAAGTTGATTCTGATTCATAATGACTCTATAAGACAGAGTAGAGCTGCCCCGTAAGGTTTATAAGGTTGGAATCTACAAGGAAGCAGATGCCACATAGCTGCTTCCACAGAGTGCCTGCTGTGTTTCAACCACTGGCCTTTCAGTTAGCCACTGAGTGCATTGACCATTTGCTTTTTGAAGTTAAGACGCTATGTACCAGCTAACTGGTTTCTCCACGTTCAATTCAGTGTCATTGATAAACATCCTTTGAATTCTTCAGTTGTGCAAGCATTTCACCTCTCCTTCTGCCCCTCCCCCATGCATATAAACACACTGCTCTTTAAGGTTCCAGTCAAATCTTTCAAATTGCGATTCTTAATTTGATTCCCAGAAGTTCTTAAAAGAGCAAAATATTCAAGGCAAACTCTTTTTTTTCTAGGTAAGCTGTTGTTTGGTTTAAAAAAAAACCAACTTGCTCTTGACTGTAGAGTAGTTAAGGCAAATGAGACAGATGATAAAGTAGTGGAGCTGAGCAAAAATGTCAAAGGGCAGTTGAAGAGGACAAAGTATTTTAATGAATGCCTTGTGCTAAGAGTTGGGGTAAGAAAAGCAAGAAACAAGAACATGATCAGCATAACTCAAGGTGGAAGAACTGAAGGAAACTTTGAACCAGGATTTGCAATATTAAAAGAACCCGTGGGCAGAATTTTGAACCATGCACGCATCAAAATAGGATGGAAAGGATAGAGTCACTGTACCAATCAGGACTGGTCAACATGCAACCATTTCAAGTTTTGAATTGGTTTCAACCATTCAGCCACGATCAAGAACTGAAGGAAGAAGTCCAACCTGCAGACCCAACAGAATGTGGAAATTATCAAACAATATCAGTAATATCTCCTGCAAATAAAATTTGCTGAAGATCATCCAACAGTACATTGACAGAAATTTCACTGGATTCAGAAGAGAATTTAGAATAAGGGATATCATTGTTGACCTCAGATAGACATTGACTGACTGCAGAGAATACCAGGAAGATGTCAACTTGGCAAAAACATTCAACTGTGTGGATCACAGCCAACAATGGATCGGACCAAAAAGAATGAGAACTCCAGAAAAGTTCATTGTGTTCATTCGAAACCTGTACATGGACTGAGAGGCTGTCATTCGAACAGAACAAAGGGATACTGTATGATTTTACATCAGGAAGAGTATGCATCAGGGTGTTAGCCTTTCAACCATATGTATTCAATCGGTATCTGAACAAATAATCAGAGACGTTGGACTATGGGAAGACAAACTTGACCTCAGGGTTGGAGGAAGGCTCATTAACAACCTGCAGCAGGTAGATGAAACAGCATCGCTTAAGAAAACTGAAGATGACTGGAAGCACTTGCTGATAAAGAACAAGGATGTCACCCTTCAGTATGGATTGAAACTCAATATAAAGAAAACCAAAACTCCGTACCAATCACCCAATATATAATGTCATGATAAACCGAGGAATAATTGAGGTTTCAAAGATTCCGTCTTGCTTGGATCCACAGTGAATGCTCATGGAAGCAGCAACAGTCAAGAAATAAAACAGTGCATTGTATTGGACAAGTCTGCTGGACAAGCCCTCTTTAAAATGTTGTAAAAGATGTCACATGGAGGACTAAGTTGTGCCTGACTCAAAGTATGGTTCTTTCACTCACCGTGTATGCACGTGAAAGCTGGACATTGAATAAAGCAGACCAAAGAAGAATCGACGCATTTCAGTTATGGTGCTGGTGAAGACTACTGAAAATCCCATGGACTGCCAGGAAAACAAACAACAAATCTGTGTTGGAAGAAGATAGATTCTCCTTAAAAGTGAGGATGTCGGCACTTGGTCTCACATACTTTGGACATGTTGTCAGGAGAGACAAGTTCCTAGAAAAAGCCATCATGCTTGGCCAAGTGGAAGGGCAGGCAAAAGAGGAAGGCCTTTGATGTAATGGATTGAGACAGCGGCTGCAGGAACGGGCTCCAGCCTAACAGTAATGGCTGCGAAGGTGCAGGCGTGGCAGCAGTTTGTTGTGCTGATCGTACAGGGTCGTCCTCAGTTGGAACAGACGCCACAGCACCTAACAACATTGCTTGGTTTTCATCTTTGGGGATTGTTTTTGATTTAAAGATTCAAGGTTATTTTAGGGTGAGAGTTTCAGGAGTTCATCCAGCCTCCACGACTCCAGAAAGTCTGGAGCCTTTGAGACTTTGAAATTCTGTCCTGAATTTCCCTCTTTTGACCAGCCTTCTGCTTTAGAATCAAATTTTGATCAAGATGTTCAATAGTGGTAGATCTCCTGGTCTCAAGGCAAGCGAGTCATTTGTTCATGGAGACAGCTAGCTCCACCTTCCGTACATCCTTCCGCTCCTCTGTTGCTCCTAGCAGGTATCAGACCCTAGGCTCTGTGCAAGGAGCTAGACGGTAGAACAGAAGCGTTAATTACATTATCCGGCCACTCTTACATGGGAGCTCCGCCGGAACTGTAGTTTGAGGGCTTGAGATAAAAAAATATAACTCTGCAAAGCTCTGTTCTTTGACAAACGATCTCATCCTATGGATGTGAGGATGGAAATCATCCTGAGAAGTAGCTCATCTCATCCTGAGATGTGTTTGCACTCCGTAAACTGGGGCTACTTTTACTTGTAGGCAGGTCTGGAGGTATGGCTGACATAGCCCTTCCACCCACATTGTCAGCATACTGCTGGCTTTTGCTCTGATTTATGTTTTTAAACTCTGGAGTCATTTAAGAATTCCTTTTTTTACCGAGCATGCAGAGAACTGCATGAACTGTTGAAACCTCTCATGCTCACCGAGCATCTCAGAAGAAAGTAGCCAGCTTGGTCTTGTGCTGAAACTCTGGACTAGGCACAGAAAGAGTTGGGTTCCGGTCAGACTGGTTCTGGAAGCCCCTTTTCTAAGTGATTCCTTATCTAGATGTCATAGCTGAGGCAGCCTTTGGAGACCACTTCTTCGAGTGAGTAATGCTGGGATTGTCTCAGAACAGTTCGAAAGCCCATTGAAGACTTCTGTATGTAATTATCAGTTGCCTGCAACTGAGTGTCACTCACGGGAACCCCGTGTGTGCGGGAGCAGGGCTGGGTTCCATAATTTTCAGTGGCTGATTTTTCCCAAATAGATCACCAGCCCTTTCTTCTGAGATGCCGCTGGCTGGATTTGAATTTCCAGTCTTTCAGTTAGCAGCGGAGATGCATCAATTGTTTAGCCCGCTCCGGGACTTCATCAGTCATTACAAAGTTTTTTTGAAACAGAACAGAGCAGAAAGAGATCTCAGCCCAGAGAGACCGTTTATGAAAAAGAAACAAATGACAAGGAGAGAACAGCGGTGGTACAACCAATAGCAAAATGCATGGAACGGGCTTGGGAGGTGAGTGGAAGTGACAAGAACTAGAAGCAGAGTCTGGTGAGGATGTCTGTGTTGCTGTGCCATTGGACGCTAGGCCACCATATTTCACATACTGCAGGGTTAGGGGACAGATATCTATAGTTTCCAGACTAGGACAGATTAGGAAGAAAGCCCTGGTGAATTGTTCCTGAAAATCAGCCAACGAAAACTACTGATCATAAGAAATACTGTCTGATATATTGGTACAAGATGAGCCCTTGGGTTGGAAGCCCTTAGATACACAATGGCCACGATGAAGAAGATGGCCCAGGACCAGGCACCATTTTGTTCTGCTGCGCAGGAGGTCGCTGCACCTGGAGTCAGAGTCGACCAGAATGCCACTAACAGAATCAGGGCCCTGGAGGGCAGATCAAGAGAATTTACCTACTCAATCTGAACAGCAGAGGAAAACATTTGGAAAGGAAATGAATTCCCAAGAGCTGTAGAAGCACGCTCCCTCAAGTGCCTGTGCAGTTGAGCACACACAGTGATTGTGATTTGGCACTCATTGTGATTTGGGCAGTACCTGCATTGTTTTATCTACGCTTCCCTTCTCTTCCCTCTCTCAACTCGGAAATGGCAGAATCCCACACGGCCTTCCTCAGCTTGCTTTGGCCCTTTGTGCAACCTAGGACTCTGATATAACCACCTCTATTAACCATGCACATTTTATGGAGGGCCCCAGGCATCAGCGCTGATGTCCCGGCCACCAGGAACCTGCGGGGGCCTGTGGGAGCAGGCCAGCTGGTTAGGGAGAAACCCGACTTGCAGCCAGTGAGGTGAGAGGTGAGAGCTGTACCCGGAGTCTGCTCGTTCTTAGTAGCACTAGGTTAACGGATACCCTGATATACACACAAAGAGAAAGCTGAGCCCTGGACGCCTGAATGGGGGCTGTCTTCGGATGGAGTGTGGCAACAGGTGGACAGCTAGCCTCAGGACGAGCTGAAGGGATGTGTCCGCCACCACAGAAAGTGGTGACAGCTTTGAGGGAAAACTCAAGCCAGCCTTTCATTCCTTTGATTCCGTTTGCCTATGGAACCATCCAGTCCTCGAGGCAGTCTGGCCTCCCAGTGACCCTGTGGCACAGACTAGCATTGCCCCCGTGGGCTCCCAAGGCTGGACATCCTGACTGGAGCAGACCGCCTCAGCTTTCTCCCATGGAGTGGCTAGTGGGTTCGAAATGCTGACATCTTGGTTAGCAGTTGAGCACTTTAACCCCTGTGCTACCATGGCTCCAATTTTTCCTACAGTGATTATATTCCCACTTTCCCCCCCTCAGGGCTCAATATTTCAGCCCCATCTAATAAATTCCCCAACACTAGCCATCGAGTTGTTCTCAACTCAGAGCAACCCTAGAGGACAGGTACAGCTACCCCTTTAAGTTTCTGAGATTGAATCTTTATGGGAGTAGACAGGCTCATCGTTCTCCCTTAGAGTGGCTGGTAGGTTTGAACCGCTGACTTTGTGGTGAGAAGCTCAATGCAGGGCTCCCGCCTAAGCCCTATCATAGACCAGTTGTATTGCTTTTGGGTTGTAGGTGTTGTGAGAGCAGAACTGAACTTCACTCCCAGGAGCTCAAAGCGAGTGATGACTGCTACTCACTGAGAAGCTTGAGGAGCCCTGGTAGTGTCGTGGTTACAATTTGGGTTGCTTATCACAAAATCAGCAGTTCGAAATCACTGGCTGCTATAAGGGAGAAACATGAGGCTTTCTACTCCCATAAAGAGTTACAGTCTCAGAAGCCCACAGGGGCAGTTCTACCTGCCCTGTTGGATCCCCATGAGTCGGAATTGGCTTAATGGTTGTGAATTTGATTTTTGGTTTACTTAGAATGTCATAGGCAAAGATCCTTTTAATAAACCCATTAAATAACTGAGCAAATAAGGTATTGGGTCCTTATATGAGAATCAGTTAAAAAGCATTTCTACTAGGGGTCCAGTTCATACATGGATGGATTTATTCCAAACAAAGTGTGTTTTAAACACGTCTCTGTTATTTGTGCGCGACATGGTCTCTCGGTCATGTTCTCATATGAGAGTCTGTTGGGCGTCTCCTCAAAGGAAAGGTCTGATCAAAACAGTGGCATCTGAGACTCTCAGCTGCGCCGGTCACAGTCTGTGTTTTTGTTGTCATCCCAAAGTGGCAGTCTTGATCAAGTCTCTCAGAGAACGCAGGGTGAACTCTGTGCTTACTGGAAAGAAGTGTTCTGAAAGTTGCACCAGCAAGAAAAAGGCCAGAGAAGTTATGCTGAGGCATCCCCATCCCCCACCCCTCACCCCCCACCAAGACAATGCTCATTTTTTCTGGGTGGGCAGGGCTGTCCTACAAGGATTTCACTGGGGACTCATATCACACCCGCCCTACAGCCCCGAAGGAACAGGACCTGAGTCCTTCAATGGTGCGCAAATGGCTGTTTTAATGCGGTGTAAGCTTAAGAACACAACATTCTCCAGGGAAGGCTTAGAGAGACAGAAAGAGTGGTGTCAGAACTATACAGACTTGATTGGAAGCTACATTGAGAAACAATAGTGTCACGTTTTAATTATTTTTGCTTAATAAAGGTTTCTATGATTTTTTTGGAGCTGTGGCTTATGAACCTACCCTTGTATCCCACCCTTAGCAACCTACTGCATGCTTTTTATTTAAACTTTTAAATCATTTTATTGGGGCTCGCACAACTCTTATCACACTCCCTACATCCATCCATTGTGTCAAGTACATTCGTACATTTGTTGCCATCATCATTCTCAAAACATTTGCTTTCTACTAGAGCCCTTGGTATCAGCTCCTCATTTTTCCCCTCCCAGCACACTACCCCATCCCTCATGAACCCTTGATAATTTATAAATTATTATTATTTTGTCATATCTTACACTGCCCGACGTCTCCCTTTGCCCACTTTTTTGTTGTCCGTCCCCCAGGGAGCAGGTTATATGTAGATCCTTGTCATCAGTTCCCCCTTTCCACCCCACCCTCCCTCCTCCCTCCCAGTATCGCCACTCTCACCACTGGTCCTAAAGGGATCATCTGTCCTAGATTTCCTGTGTTTCCAGTTCCTATCTGTACCAGTGTACATCCTCTGGTCTAGCCGGATTTGTAAGGTAGAATTGGGATCATGATAGTTAGTGGGGGGAGGGAAAGGGGGCTGAGGGGAGGAAGCATTTAAGAACTAGAGGAAAAGTTGTCTGTTTCATCATTGCTACACTGCACCCTGGCTGGCTTCTTATTCTCAGCTATAGACCAAGATATTTCAGGCCATATCCTGTTAAGACTTAGGAGTGTCACTGATAATAATCTTGTATCACCTTTTTTATCACGCATGTTTAATATATAAGCCTGAACTAGTCCTTTCGGGTAAGAGACTTTCTGCAGCCTGCAAGTATTTTAAGCTGTTGCGGCTTCTCTACCCTCTCTTCCTTCCTCCCCGCCTTTCCCTCTAGGGAAGGTCTGAGTTGCTATTTATAGAGATGCACTTAGCTAACAGTGAATCTCCTCAGCTGTTTCCAGGCCCCTTGTTCAAGTTTCTTGCTCTTGAGTGAATGGCTCCCTTTCTGTCACCATCTCCTCTTTAAAATCAGCCAGGCCTCTTTACACACTTTCAACCTTCCAGGAGCTAACATGCAGACCAAAAGAGCGGACCCCTCCCACCCCCATGGTAATGTCCGGTCTTCTCCCATATGGACCTGAAGCTTTACTTTGTCATAAATGCAGTTCACATGACAAGGACAGATTCTTGAGCCAGGATGATGGGAATAAAGCCAGTACACTACCTCTGGCCCTCCCCGGATTACTCGTTGTTCCTAACACCTCCCTGTGTATGGAAAACCTCTCGAAGACTACTTCAGAAGCAAATGGGAGTAGCTGAGGCGAAACAAACATAGACAGGGCAGAATAAAATAACAGCAACACAAGCCTTGGACACTTGAGACACAAACTTACACGATGGAATGTCATCAATGAGGACAGTGACGGAAATTGGCTTTGGGGTCTGGAAGTGCAATGATCAATGGAAAGAGCTGATATGTGACATCACACCACTAGTGATGTCCTTGTGGGAGGACAGATGACATATGTTCACAGGGGGACATAACCCTCTTTACTTAGACAATTTTCCAAGCCCCATTTCTTGCAAGGTTACTACTATGAGCTAGATACACAGAGCCAGTTGACGGTGAACAGGAGATTGGGATACCAAGCTCTCTTGCACTGTGAAAATGCCAGCGTATGGTTTACTGCAGACCCGTGAGCAGCGGGTTTGAACTGTGAGGACCCACATATCCCCAGGCTTGGTTTGTTCTTGTTGCTATTGTGGTGAGCTCAGCATTGTGAATATCTATTTAAAAGGCTCCCAAACTGCTCTCCAGAGGTGATTAGCTTCACAGGGCGTTTTAAGCTGCTACCGGAAACACTTTAGCTGGCAACAATAGCAACAGGGAAAAAAATAATCCACGTGCAAATGGGCCCATGATCCACGTGTAAATGGGCCTATGATCCACGTGCAAATGGGCCTATGATCCACGTGCAAATGGGCCTATAGGGTTCACACCAGCAAGCCGTTCAGAGGTCACCAGCACACACATTGTATTTACTTAGCACCTTTTCACCAGAACCTGCAGGCTTCTTCCCTAGGCGGCTTAGAAAGAGACAGTAAGAAAATACACCACAAGCTACTCTAAACTATGTTCCAGAGGTCAGGCACCGCAACCGGTTCAGGACGAGACTGCTAACCGAAAGGTTAATGGTTCAAACCCACTCAGTGGGTCAGCAGGAGAAAGAGCTGGAGACATGTGTCTGGAGAGATTCCAGTCTGGAAAACCCTCCGGGGGCAGTTCTCCTCCGTCCCATAGAGTCGCTGCGAGTCACATGCATTAGTTCGGCAGCACCAATCGGCAGCAAGTCTAAATTATGATCCACGGCTGGAGAGGAGGTGCGTGGCAAAGGATCAGAGACAACATAAGCAGGCGTCTCAAGAAGCAGGCGATCAAGCAGTGGCTCCTATTTACTACATACTGTGTAGTGATTTGTGGGCAGTTATCATTAGGGCACAGCAGGAGAATGAGACCAGCTATTACATAAATAGCTGAAAACTTAAGATGGAGAAAAATCCGAGACGCTCCTCCCAAAGCTCTGTTAATTGGGTGAATTTACTACTTGGGTACATTTCCCTGTGCTGAGGTTTTCCCAAGGCATACGAAATGTCATCAGTTTAAGGAACTTCACGAGGCTCCAACAACTGTCTATTCTCAGCGGCGAGTCTGCTTCACTTGCGTTTGGATTCGAGCGGAGACTCTGACCTCGAGGTGTGGCGTGGACTCTCTTCTGGCTCATTTTCTCATGACAACCAGTGCTGCCCACACCCTCCTAATGTTACTGTGGGGCAAACTAGGACTTGGTCGGGGAGATGTCTTAGTTTATCTGGGAAATGTTTTATCCTTAAATGTTTGCATCCATTTTTGGCATTGGTATGGATTTGGGATGGCTGCCACTGTTTCCAAAGGACAGAAAATGTGCTTTTGGGAACTTGTGGGAACCAAGCCTCAGGGGCCACATGAGTTCACTTGCGCCATGTGGTCTTGTCGGCACTCCTTTGTGCTCTGTTGGATATGTGAGTTTCGTTTGTGAAGTGCAGGTTTTGCATTTTCACGTCGATTATGAACCTTCGCAAGTTGGTTAGTCTTGTGCTAAGGGAACCTATTTTATTTTTCCCCAGATGATTGTTGCATTCCACTGGGGGTCTACAGAAAGAGAAAAGGCGAAAGGAAACTGTCCTGCATTAAAGTCTTACATTTCTTCCAGTGAACTGCTTGTTCCAAACCAGACCAGACCAGACCAGACCAAACCAAAGTCACTGTCATGAAGTCAAGTCCAACTCATAGCAACTTCATAGGACAGAGTAGAACTGCCTTTGTGGGTCTCCCAAAGTGTAACTCATTACAGAAGGAGGAAGCCTCATCTTTCTCCCAAGGATCAGCTGGTGGTTTCAAACTGCTGACCTATTGTTTAGCAGCTCAACGGGTAACTTACTATACTACCAGGGGGTACCTGTAACCCTAGACTGTACTTCCCCCACCCCCCCGCCCATGGGGATTTTATTTCTCTGGTATTTAGTAATCAAATTCTTGACATTTCTGCTCTTTCCTTCATTTATTTTCCAGTGGGTTTGGAGGAAGCGTTGTCAGTAGATTCCCCAGTGAGATCAACTGACCTATGTTTTCACTCCAATCATTTAATTTTGCTGTCTGCTGAATGAGCATAGAGTGCTATGAAAGAGCATAAACCCGGATCAGGAGATCATTACTATCTAATTATTGTAAATCAATAGCTGCCATGTACTATGGGGGGGGGGGGGAAGCACCATTAAATGCTAATAATTTCAGAAGGTGATTTCAAGATCTCTTAACACTGGATGGCATCTTGGCGTAGCGCGGTAGCGATTTGCCCTAAAGGACTCCAACTCTCTTACAGTCTGTTCGCTCTGGGAAGGAGTTCTTTGGTGTGATGGGAAGAACACTAGATCTGAAATGTTCTTCTTCTTCGTCTTCTATTTTTTAATTTGTTTATTTAATAACACTTTGCATGTGGTGCAACATTCTAAAGCTAGCAAAACAAAGCAACAACAAAACCCCCACAGTGAAAAGCAAGTTTGCCTTCTTGCCCACTCCTTGCAGGCCCATCTTTCCCGGCAGGGGGGGGCATCCTCCGGTACAGTGGCCGGGGGCCCCTCCCAGATACTCTCTGCATTTCTAAATGCCTCTACATGTAAGGGGGCTTTCAAATGTTTATGCAAACACCTGGATTGAAAAGATAAAAAGGAATTTTCCTGTGAACTACTCGGGACAATCTTCTTGATTGGTTTTTTAACCTCAAAAAGTACTTTCAAACTACATACATTGTGCATTATCCTTTTGGCTCCCACTTAATGTAACTTTGAGATTATAATATGTCATTAATATTGAGATGCCTGGTTTTTTTTTTTCACTTTTAATCGTGGTCTGGCTGAATGTTTATATAGCGAATGGGTTTTCTGTTCAAGGCACACACATTTTGTTTTGTGACAGTGGTTGTAATCTCTGTAATATAGCAGCACACTGCCCACTACTGCATGGGTTTAGTCTTTCTCTAGTTTGTACTATTTGCTGATGAAGGTGGTGTAAAGGGGCTAGTTTCAAACGACTGATATATCGTCACTAAATATAGAGATGGGGAGAGATACACACAACTACATCTTGTGAGCCAGTTGGAGCGGGCTGCAGAACCCACGGCAGCCACCTTCTGTCCACAGTTCAGCAGGAAGATGCCCAATAGTCGCCTGCCAGGGTCTCTGTTAGGCTAAACCCTACCAGAAGCCCAAGAACAGAGGAGACTGGGTTGATGTGGTGAAGGGAGGCTATGGAAAGCTAATGACTTCCGGGTCCTATGCTGTGATTTTGGACAGGCCATGGTACCCCAGACTCCTTGTTTTCTCACCTGGAGAGGGTCAGTCCTGAAGACTCTCAAGGAGACAAACTGACACCGGAACTGTAACAATGGACTCAAAGTGGCGATGGAGGGTGAACAGGACCAGACCCTGCTTTGTTCCCGTGCACTTGGGTCACTGTGACTTGGAACTGATTCGATGGCACCTAACAATAGTAGACAGACCTTCCTCAAATGTTCTTATGACCCTTTCCTACTAAGGTTCCCTCACTCCTGGATGATCAGGGCATTCAATGCCCTAACCAGGTTTGTTGACTATTTTAGCCCTGATTTTTTAAAAACATTTTATTAGGGGCTCATACAACTCTTATCACAATCCATACATATATCAATTGAGTAAAAAGCACATCTATACATTCTTTGCCTTCATCATTTTCAAAGCATTTGCTCTCCACTTAAGCCCTTGGCATCAGGTCCTCTTTTTTCCCCCTCCCTTCCCCGCTCCCTCCTCCCTCATGAGCCCTTGATCATTTATAAATTATTATTTTGTCATATCTTGCCCTGTCCGACGTCTCCCTTCACCCCCCTTTCTGTTGCCGTCCCCCAGGGAGGAGGGTCACATGTAAATCCTTGTAATCACTTCCCTATTTCCCACCCTCTCTCCCTCTACCCTCCCAGTATCGCCCCTTATACCCCTGGTCCTGAAGGTATCATCCACCCTGGATTCCCTGTGCCTCCAGCTCCTATATGCACCAGTGTACAACCTCTGCTCTATCCAGTCCTGCAAGGTAGAATTCGGATCACAGTAGTGGGGGTGGGGGGGGGAAGCATCCAGATCTGGGGGAAAGCTGTATTCTTCATTGGTGCTACACCACACCCTGACTGACTCATCTCCTCCCTTAGACCCCTCTGCAAGGGGATCTCCAGTGGTAGCCCTGATTTTTTGCATGATCCAACCTATTAGGTGCCTGTGGGTCTCAGCACTTGGGGAATGTATGTCAAACAGTGGGAGAAGGGGCTAAGATGCAAATAAGTAGGCACACAGAGCCACCAGTGTTCGGGAGAGGAAATGATCTTTCCTAGCTGTCTTAGTTATCTAATGCTGCTATAACAGAAATATCACAAGTGGATGCACATGCTTGAGAAATACCGAGCTGTATGGTAACAGGGGTTCCCCAAGCCTGGTTGAAAATTAGAAACAGATGGGGACATTTCAAACCCAGCACCTACACAACACAGACTCACTTTTTCTGTCTCTTTCTCCTGGGTTGAACTTTAGATCGACTCAATCAGAATCTCTGCCAACTGGAGATCAATGTGGAGTTAAATGTTTCCCAGAGATTATAAACTGTGACCATTTGATTTTAATTGTCGAACTCACACGGAACCTGTTTAATTATTTGCTTTCTTGACACCTGCCTGCTGTTGCTTCCCACGCAGTTTGAAAATCTGAACTCTCTCCACATTTTCAAAGTCTGAGAGAAGGCGGCTAGCTTTCTCAGTTGGCACTTCTTGTTCACAGTCTGAGATGGGTAGTGGAGAAGAACAGAGGCAAAGGAGACTGGACAACATTGGAGATCGCTGAAGTCTTGTCTTAACATTGTTTCATGATTTAGTTTGGAGCCAATTCCTAAAATACTAAACACACCCTTATCAAATATGAAACAGAAAAGCCTTATTTAAGGGAAAATTGCAAGTATTTCTGCCTCACGATAATTCTTGATAGAAAAGTGTAAAGTTAATTATTGGGGAGAATTTGGGAAAGAATTTCGGGGAACTGAGGTGGGCAGAGTTGTTGGCTTGCAGAAGATCCAAGTTCTTTTCTCAACACTTCAAAGAGTGCTTTAAGGAGAATTCCCCTTGAGTTGTGAAAGCTTTGGTGATTATAAAGATCTCATTCTTACTCAGGGATTTTCATGGACTTATGTTTTCATGTCTCATGTAAATACCCAGGAATGGAATGGCTGGGTCTTAGGATTGATGTTTAACTTTGTTTCCCAAGTGTACCCTTTTGCACTCCCACCAGTCCTGTGTAGGAGTTCCAATTGCTTTACATCCTTGTCAACACTTGGTATTGTCAGCCTTTTTATTTTTCCATTTTCGTGGGTGTGAAGTGTTATCTGTGGTTTTAATTTACATTTCTCTGGTGACTCATGATGCTGCACACTTTTTATTTCTTATGCTCATTGATCATTCATATATTCTTTGTGGGATGGGAAGTGGGGTTTGACTATCTTTTCTTTGTATCATAACATTTTAAGTATATTTTTCTCCACTGATGTTTCACCATGATTTCAGATGAACTTAGTTATTATCCTTGAAAATACAATGGGATTAAAATTTCCGGTCCAACCTGTACTACAGGGTCACTATGACTGCATCGACTCGATGGTAGTCAGATCACATGGTCTGCCATGGAGTCTAAGCCCAATAACTATGTTTAAGTAATTTGTTATCCATTTGACCATCAAAGGCCATCAGCTCTATGAGAAAAGCCGACTCTCTTAGAAGAGGCTTGTCCAAATTAACACAGTATATTTGTTAGAGAGACGGATACTCCTTATTATCAAATTTTGACACTTTTACATTTTTTTTTCAAGCAGCTATGTTGTTTTAGGTACAGTGGTCCTTGAACTAGCTATTTGCACCCCTGTGTCAGAACAGGAAGACTTCTCAAGGGGTTTATACCCAAACAAAACTTATTGTCACTGTGTAGATTCTGGCTCAGGGAGAGCTATGGGACAGAGTAGAAGTGCAACTTTGGGTTTCTGAAACTGTACATCTCTACTGGAACAGCCTCATCTTTACTCTGGAGAGCAGCTGGTAGGAGTGAACCACTGACCTTGCAGTTAGCAGACCGGTGCTTAGTCTACCATGCCACTAGAGCTCCTAGGATAGTTTATCAGATTGGGAGAGTTTTTAGAAAATTCATTTTCAGATCTTCAAATAGCTTATATACTCACTTACAATGGACCAGCCTGAGAAGGAAGGCTAAGGAAGGCATCAAGTCAGTTGGACTGTCCCACATCCTCTTTCTCTAGAGCTCTTCTTCCCTTCACACATGCAGATTTCAAACCCATTTCTTGTCCCGAGTTGTGTTACTTCAAGGGGCAAGTCCTCTGGGTCAGGAAACAAAAGGACAATCTGAAATCTCGTTAGTCGTGCAAAAGCAAAGGACCTGAATGGCTAGAATCTTGCACCTGAGTAGTTAACACTTTTTTAGCTCGATTATTGAAGAACATAAGTTGCTGGTGATTTAACATTTATCTATATTTTTAAATTATCACTTTTGAATGTTTGCTAGAACGCAGGTTTCAAACAATTAAGTTAGACCATCATAAAATTCCTTCCATTTCCATGTATTTCTGTGAACAAGGTTTTTCAGCATTCTCATCACAAAATAAAACAAAGCCCAAGACAAGGAATAGAATTGATGCTATCCTTATTAAATTCTGGCAATATAAGTGACAGACTCTCAAATAGCTGATGTACTCACCTAAAACCGACTAGCTTGAGGAGGAAGGTCAAGAAAGACATCATTTGTAAAAACAAAAATAAAACACCTTGTAATACAGGGTGATTATATGTCAGAATTTACTGGATTGCAGATAAGTATGTGTAATATTGTTTCTGTTTGTGTATGCATGTTATTAATTTATTTCAGAAAAAAACCCACTCAGGAACTTATCATTTGAACTGCTTAAATTTAGATTTGTTGCAAAAATGTGATCAATAAACCGGTCTAGCATAAAAATATATTACATTAGGGTACAATTCTGTGGGGGAAAGTGGACTAGAAACAAATTAAAAAATAGAAATATATAAAATTTGACTTTTAACAAGTACAAATGTTTTGAATTTCAAAGAATAAATTTAATTTTCTTTTAAATTTATTGTGCTTTGGGTGAAAGATTACAGAGCAAAATTCGACTATCTAGACACATTTTGTTTTGTAACATTATTTGCATTTCCCCCAATGCAGTAACATTCTTCCCACTCCCTCTTTGGGGTCTCCAGATCCATTCCTCCATCTTTCCTGTCTTCTGAGCTTTGTTTTGAAGCAAAGGTGTGTTAGTCTGGGTTGACTAGAGAAACAAATTCATAGACAAAAGTGTATAAGAAAGCTTTATATCAACGAATAATTGCATATTGAGAAAACATCCCAGCCCAGTCCAGGTCAAGTCTATAAATCTGGTATTAGCCCATATGTCTGATACCAATCTATAAATTCCTCTTCAGACTCACGCAACACATTTTGACATGGAGAAAATTACCCCTATTTGACACATTTATTTTTTAATTTAACTTTCTGACACAGCTTGTGCTTTCATACTTTCAAAGCCATTTCTGCTTACATGACCGATCCTTCACAGACAACACATGTCACACATGGAACCACCATGGGTCCTACTGACATGTTTTTGGAATGCCTTCATAGGAACTTTAGGTCTCTGCACAAACTCAAAGTCAAACTGGGCACACAGCATATGTGGATTTGATTCTTTGTAAACATTTTTGCTTTTGGTGAAAAGGGAGAGAACACTTTAGTTTTGATAGAGACTGTATTGTAGGAGAGTCCAGGACAATACCTCAAACACTGGGTCATTTTGCATGCCTCTAGACCAGCGGTTCTCAACCTGTGGGTTGTGACCCCTTTGGGGGGTCGAACGACCCTTTCACAGGGGTCACCCCGATTCATAACAGCAGCAAAATTAGTGATGAAGTAGCAACGAAAATAATGTTATGGTTGGGGGAGGGGGTCACCACAACCTGAGGAACTGTTCAAGTGTCCATCAGGAAGGTTGAGAACCACTGTTCCAGACATTATCCTCGGAAGAGCTGAATATATTTCAAAAACAGATGTTACCAGTATGACTTTACAATGCCATTATTAGTGCATTAGAAATACTATCCTTGGCAACTATTTAAAATTACCAAGAGAGACTACTTTGATGTTAACTACATATATTTTGCGTAATATGTTAATTTCCAAAATTCTTTTAGGGAGGAGATTTAACAACAAAGTACAAAAGAACAACTGGCCTAGGAGACAGCTTTGGTTTTGCTGTTCCATAAAAACACATCTGTTCCATGTGGAGAGACACATGTCAGCACTTTCTCCTAACAGTCTGTCCAGTGGGGAGGGGGCCAAGCCTCATCCGGTCCCTCTTTGCATCTTGGCACCTGGTTTTGATTTCTAATCACAAAAGCCTGGAACACTTAAAAGACATGCAGCTACACTATTCCTGAGAGCGGCCCCATGGAATAGCGTGATTTCCCCCTAGAGGAAAGGACAAAAATGCCTCGAATGCCGCTCAAATGCGCTAATTCTGAATGATGAAGTAGTGTAACTGCCAACATTTAAGGTCTTCTTCGTCCACAGCTCAGAACCTAAAATGCATTCCTAACCAATTAAAGTATTCCTTAGATAAAACCTTGGCTTTGTCTCAGCATTCTCTCTTGATTATCAGTCATCTGGTACTGGCCTCCATGTGCCTGTTTTCTTGCCACTTGCAGATCAAGGCCCTGACAATTCCGGGCTTGGAACTCAGGAACGCGCCCGCAATTGTACAGCGCCCCATCCCCTGCCCCCTTGTCGGTCAGGAAGGCTTCCCGGCTGACTTCGTTGTCGATGTGTCGCGGGTTGTTTTGGTTTCATCGTGCAAGAAACACACGGGCCTGCATTGGGGAAAAGAAAACATTGCACTCTGACCACGATTTGCAAAATCCACCAGCTACTTATTTTAAACCAGCAATAGAAGATTTCGCTCATCCCTATCCGGGGCCGGGGTCAAAGACACTCTGTCCCCTCTCAGCCCCCTCTTTCAGAGGCTCAAGCCCCTCCGGGCCGTCGAGGAAGCGCGGCTTCCACGGGGTGCGAGGCAGCGAGGGGCGACCGCGAGCGCCCGGCCCCGGCGCCGGGACCCAAGCGCCCCGCACGGGGCCGGGGCTGGGGCGGGGGCGCTGCCTGTGCGTCACTTCCGGCGCCAGGTCGACTTCCTGGTGAGGAAAAGGGGGGAAAAGGGATTGGTGCAGCCCGAGAGGCAGGAAAAAGGGTGAGGAAAGCAAAGCTCGGGCCGGCCGGCGCCGGGGCGGCCGAGGCCGCGGCGAGCCCCGGGACGCGCGCGCGGGGCTGGGGCTGGGCTGCTCGCCGGGGCCGGCTCGGGGCGCGTCCGCGGCCTCCGCCGTGGCCTCCGCCGTGGCCGTGGCCGCGCTCAGCGCGTCTGCTCTGTGTTGCAGGTCTACCCGGAGCCGCGCAGCGAGAGCGAGTGTCTCAGCAACATCCGCGAGTTCCTGCGAGGCTGCGGGGCCTCCCTGCGCCTGGAGGTGAGCGGGCCGGCGGGCGGGATGCGCGGCGGGGGCGGGGGCGGGGGCCCGGGCGCTCCGGGGCGGCGTCGGTCGCGGTGCGCTCGCCGGGCGCGCGGGGGACCGTCCCCGAGGGCCGGGGGCGGGGCCGGCGTGGACGTCCGGATCCGGCTGGCCTCCCCGCCTTCCTCGGCTCCCGCCCCGCTCTTTGCGGGGACCCGGGGGGGGGCAGGAGGAGGAGGAAGGTGGGGAGACCGCGGTGCTGGCCAGGGGGACAGCGGGGAGTCGGGGTCTATAGGGAACCCCAGACTTGGCCCGCCCGCTTTGGTGGGGGGGTGTGGGGGAAGGCGGGTTCGAATCGGGTTCGCGTTCGTGGAATGATGTAGGTGACAGAGTTTTCACAATCCTTTCGCCGAGTCGGGCGTGGGCACCGACTGCTTGGGACCGGCCTCATCTGCAGCCTCGCTCCGGAGCTCTTTGAGAACCCAGCCTGGGCCAGTCTCATCAGAACCCTCAGCAGTTGGTCGAGACGGGAGCGTGCAGCAGAAATCAAATGGGCCAAATCCCTCGAGAGGCACTGCTTTTACTTCATTTCGAGCATTTATTGAGATGATAGGACATCAGTAATCCAGTAGACGACTTTTTGGGTTTTTTTTAAAAATAAGGGGCTTATTTGGCGAGATGACTTCTATGTTCTGTTAGTTTCTGTCAGAATGCAGGCTTCAGTTTTTCAGTCACCGCTGGATTTTTCTGCTTTTCCTCTTCTTTGACCAGATCTGATTTTTCGTTTTTCGAGTGTAGTGCCTTAGGTTAGACATCGAGCTGTTCTTTACTTGGGAGTTGCAGGCTGATGAGGTGTATTCGAATCCTCCCCTTCTGCCTATCATGTCAGCACTTACCTAGTTCTTGGAGAACAGCATTTCTGATAGAACTTGCTAGGTAACATAACCGGGTATTTGGATGACCTTTCACTTCCAGAGAAAGAGCCCTGGTGGAGTAGGGGTTGTGTGTTGGGCTGCTAACTTCAAGGGCAGCGGTTCAAAGCCACCAGCTGCTCTGGAAGAGAAAGGGGGGCTTTCCATTCCTGTAAACAGCTATATTCTAAGAAACCCACAGGGGCATTTCTACCCTTCCCTGTAGGATCCCTGCTTGTTTTTTGTTTCCTTCCTGAGAAAAGAGTCTCCAGGTTTAGGTGTCTTGGGGGGAGGTGGTGGTGCTGGTGGGGAATTTTTTAGGAAGGTGATATGCAAAGTGCCACTGTTAATGTGAATTAGACATGTAGGACATGGTAGACATTACTGTTTCTGGTAATGATTATAAACGCTAAGATCGTTTATTGTGTGTAGTATTTGATGTTGTTGAGGAAATCGTTACAGGCTACGTCCTTAGTGAAGATTCCAAAGAGCTTACCAGTTGTGAATTTGGACTCACAGTAACCTCTGGTAACCCTAAGGGACCCCATTGGACTTTTAAGGACTTTTTTTTTTCCTGTTAAGTTATTTATTTATTGGCGCCCTGGTGGTTTAGCGGTTACATGTTGGCGTGCTAACTGCAAGGTTAGCAGTTTGAAACAACCTGCTACTGTATGTACTGGACAAAGCCACGGCCTTTTAGTTCTGTAGAGAGTGAGACTCAGAAACCCGTAGGTGCAGTTAGTTTCGCTAGTGCCTATGGGATTTCTATGAGTTGGAATTAACTCCATAGCAGTGAATTTGGCCTGGTTGTTTTTAGGGTTTTGAGGCCTTGGGCTGCTAATGGCAAGGTCAGCATTGAAAGGCTTCAGCTGCTCCAAGAGAGAAAGATGAGGCTCTGCTCTGGCATCGCTTTGGAAGCGCCATGCGGCCGAATTGACTCAGTGGGATTGGGGAAGGGAGCGTGGCTTTTCAAAAGGAGATAGCTGGGTGCTTCTTCTGAGGAGGCTCTGGGTGGCTTTGAACGGTCATTCTTTTAATGTTCCATACAAGGACTCTTCCAAACACCACGTTGTTGCTGCCATCACATGGATTGGGACTTACCGCGAACCCTGTGGGTCCGAGAACTGGTTTCCTCGGTGGTTGCTTGTCTTTACTGGAGCGTATTGTCAGGTCTCCTCTCTAACGGAGAAGCTTGTCGGTTAGGACCTGAAAAGTTAGCAGCTGAGTGCTTAACCCTTGCACTACCAGAGCATTTTCCAAAGACTAGAGCAGAAAAACATTTTTTTAAAAAAGAAATTGTTTAAGGAAGGGGAAAACACGTAGTTTCTGTAGGGTCTTTCCATCTGTGTAGCATCTTCCTCAGTTAGCAATATCAACTCACACACTGCCATTAAGTCAGTCTGACGTTCAGTGACCATGCAGGACAGCGTCGAACTCCTACTGTGGGTTTCTGAGACAGGAAATCTACCTCGGAGCAGAAAACCTTTCTCCCTCGGAGCTGTGGATGGCTTCAAACTGCTGACCTTGGGTTTAGCAGCCCAACACCTAACCCGCAATATACCACCATTTAGCAATAGCGCTTTCTTATGAGCTGTGTGTGAGGACATGCTTTCTTTGCAGCAGGGCTTACTTTTCTTGACGCTTAGGGGATTTGATTCTCTTTACACCACTGAGTTTTGTTTATTTTTTACAATAAATTGGAAACTCAGTGAATTCTGGAACTTCTGTCAGCATTAAGATCCTAACCCTGACAATTTCAGCTTAAGAAAGTTGAGTGTTAAAAATAACCTTGTCTAGTTTTCCAAAGGTTGCTGCTGATGTTTTTTACACCGCAGTTGGATTATGTAGTTGAGGATTTATTGAAAGGTACTGTGGAAAACAATTTATCTGTACTAAACATTGAGAGCATCTTGAACAGTACCTGGTAAATAAGAATAATAATAAACTACTCCAGACTAACACTTTAACGCGAGTAGACTGTCAAATACTTACTATCAGCCGAGTCTTCAAAGTGAGAATGTCAGGATTTCGTCTCATTTATGTGGATGCCTTATGGGAGAGACCAGTCCCTGGAGAAGGACAACATGCCTGGTAAAAGAGAGTCCGCGTTAACTACGGAGACCCCCAGCGAGAGGAATTGACACAGTGGCTGCAACCATGCACTTCACAGAGCAAGTGTGGTGAAGCTGGGACAGGACCAGGCAGTGTTTCCTTCTGTCAGACAGAAGATTGCTGCGATTGACGTGATGGCACTGAACAGCAGCGACGGAAGGCGCTCCTGAAAAACAAGCAGTTATATATTTTGTGCATTTTAAGAGAATAGCTACCTCTTCTGGATAATGTAAAACGAAGGCAAATATTGTAAGGATCTTTTTCATACTAGATTTTCTGTCACACTCAAGGTTAGGGAGAATGCAAGTGAAGTGACAGACGACAACATTGGAAACCTCCTAAATTGGGGGGAAAGGAACTTCTAAATTGTTCATTAAGTCATTGTGACTTTTATGACTTGTAGTTCAAGACTTTGTTTTAATTTATTACATGAAAGAACTGGCTTAAAAGAACAAAGAATGGGCCTGCTTGCTGAGAAACTTGGTCTTGAATGTGGACCGCCATGTAGCATTTTTTCTAGGGTTTGTAAAGAAAACTGCTTAGGGAATGAGGCTGGGAGCAGCTTTCAGTTTTTGAAATGCACTCTAGAGTTTCTATATTTATTTTTCACAAATTCAGAAAGATGGGGACAAAGACGCATTTTGAAATTATAAGAATGTCTTATTTAAAATCTAGATTAGCTCTGTTTTCTGTAGTTATAAATATCAGGCTTCTACCTCCCCAGGTTTAGTCGGTAAACGATTATTTTGGTGCTAGTATTTTCTCATTGATTATCATTTTAAACTGTCACACGATTTCTAAAGGAAAGGAGGAACTGAACTTTTCACTTGTTTGGTTATTTTACTACATACACATTTTAATTAGTTGCAGAAGATCAGGTTTTATCCCCTACTGAGTTCTGATGATGAAAGGAGTTTTAAGCATTATTTTTATTGGAGCATTGTGCTATTTGCATTAATTGTTAAGCTTGAAAAGTAATTTAGGTTGTAACGTAGAACAATATTTAAGAGAAAATAAGCACAAATTAGATGACCTTTTCATATATAATACTCTTTGCTACATATTATGCAACTTAGAATATTTGTTGTGGTTTCTTTAAATAATTTATTAAGTAAAAACCGGTGTCACCACCCCCTTATCTAATGATGTGTAGGGTAAGGTGTCATGAGACATTGAGCTGCTTAGAAATATAGGGGTGAGGGGGATGGGCTTCAGAAACTTTTGGGAAAATCAGTTTACAGATAATGGAATTTTTCCGTGAATTTGAAGCCCCTTCCTTGTTAGGTGCTGTTGAGTTGGCTGTGACATATGACGTTTCCAGTCCTGCTCCATCTGTACACTCATTGCTGTGTTTGAGTCCATGGCTGCTGCCCTGATAGCAATTCATCTCCTTAAGAGGCTTCCTCATTTTTACTGACCCTGTGCCTTTACCAAGCATCTGGTGATTGGCCCCCTCTGATGGCTTGCTTGTTCAAAGCAAGTGAAGTCTGGCCATCCTTGTTCCTAATACAAGCGATGCTTCAGTAAGTTTGTGGAGAAATTCCATTCTTTTTCATTCCATTTCCCCATGAAATTGTTGGAACTCCTTTAAGTATATTTGTGATTAGATGCTAGAGTTGATGTCAGATCATGACAACCTCGGTGACAGATTGCAGTTCAGACCCACCAGCTGCTCTGCGCTAGAAAGATGAGGCTTTCAGCTCTTTTAAGGATGTGCAGTCTCCGCCCTGTAGGGTGGTTCTGAGTCAGAAGGATCCTGGGGCAGAGTCTGATTGTTTCCTCCGCTACCCCAAATCTGCTACCAATTTGAGAGAAATGCCTCAGTTTCTAGCTGTGGGGAAAACACAGTGAGAGAGACTCGCTGGAGCTCTTTCTTCATTTAAGCGAGCTGTATGTAGCTGCCATTCCAGGGTTCCCTGTTCACTGCTAGCCGAATCATTGGTTCACACCCACCCATTAGCTCCGACAGTAAAAGACCTGGTGTCTGGTTAGCTCGAACTTACAGCTAGGGCAGTTCTACTCTATTAGGAGTTGAAATTGACTTGGTAACATCGCAACAACAGCAACAAATAGCTATTCTGCGTTGAAAACTATAACCAAACTCACTGCCCTCAAGTCGCTGCTGACTCATAGCGACTGTACTGTACTGGGCAGGCTAGAACTGCCCTTGTGAGTTTCTGAGACTGTAACTCTTTACAGGAGTAGTAAGCATTTTTTGCATTAAAATTAATGCCATTTCTTATATTAGTGAAGCAGCTGATGTACCATTGCTTCATAGCAAGTTACCACAAATTTAACCACTTAAAAATAGTTTTGCAGGTCAGAAATTTAGGTAGGTAGGTTTTTCTGGTCTCTGTTTAGAGCACAGATCTCCAGATTTATTTGGCCTACTACCCTTTTTATGAAAAAAAATTATGGTACTCCATGCATTCCTTGCAATGAAAAGCTTCTGCACTGTAGCCCACAATCCCAGATCAATAGTGTTAGCAGTGTGGTTACCTGCCTTTGCAGCTCCCCGATGAGTCCAGCACACCCTAGAGGGCAGTGTAGCCCTCTGTGGGAAACACTGGCTTTGAGTCTCAAGATTCTGAGCAGAGTGCGCTGGGCTCTAACTGGAGGCTTGGGGGATGATACCTTCCCAGCTCCTTCAGCTTGTTTGCAGAATTCAGTTCTTTGTGGTTGAGGGGCTGAAGGAGCCCCATTTCCTTCCAGGCTGTTGGGTGTGAGATGCTCTCAACTCCGTTAGGCTGTTCTCCAGTTTGTTCTAAGTGGGCTCTGTGTATTCCTTCACGTGATAATCAGAGCTTCTAATGATTCATTTCAGTTGACCCTTGGCTGAGCATTTGACTTTCCATCCTGAATATTGAACTGAGTTAAATTCACTGCCATTTAGTCAATCCCACCTCATTGTGACCCTGGATAATACTGATTAAGAATCAGTAGATTTGACTAGTTCAAATTCCTACTTTTGAACAGGACTTTTCAAAAAAGTTTTCTTTGAGAAGATGCAATTAAAGAAAATTTTTTTTGAGAAGACACAATTTACCAGTAAAAAGGTTGAATAGGTTGGAATCTTGATTGTGTTTCCAAATAGCTGTATGACCCCTTAACCTAAATTCCTCATGTTAAACATATAAAGAATAACCTTGGGGAATAAATGATTGATACCTGCCAGAGTTGTCTTAAGGGTTAAGTGATATAAAGTACCTGATAAATCAAAACCAAATTCACTTCATTCAAGGCTGTTCGGACTCATCGTGACTTCATAGGACAGTTGAACTGCCCCTGTGGGTTTCTGAGACTTTTGAATACATCTTTACAGGAGTAGAGAGCCTCACTCTTTCTCCAGTGGAGCGGCTGGTGGGTTAGAACTGCTGACCTGGTGGTTGCAGCTCAGTACATAACTCACTGTGCCACCAGAGCTCCCCAAAGTACCTGATAATTTCTCCAAAATTGTTGGTTGTCCTTTTCTCATTTCACATGTTTTAATGCTTATGTAAGGGAACCTGATGGCTCTAACCGAACAGTCGCTGGTTCAAAACAAGCAGCCGTACTCTGCAAGAAACATGAGGCAGGCTGCCTTCCTAAGGATTTGTAACCCTGCTGTTGAGTCAATTCCAACCCACAGTGCCCCTGTAGGATAGGGTGGAGTATGTTTGTTTATGAGTGCAGATCATAGGCAGGTATTGCGGAGGATATAGGGATGGATACATTTTCTGCCTTAGAGATGTAAAATATAGTAGAGGATGCAAGAGATGACAATACAAAGAAATAATGAATTCTATAGGGTTAAGAACACAGTGCCCCAGTAGTCTCCAGGTAGTGCACTCTTCCGACATAGAGGTGGTGGCATTTGAGTTGTATCTCGAAGGACGGGTGAGGCTGTGAATAGGCCGCCATGAGAAGGCAAGCGAGTGCAGGCTGAGTGAAGGAATGGCATGGATGTGGGTAGGGAGTTTGCTTGGAGTATAGGCGAATCATGAAAGAGTGAGTTAGCGATTAAAGTGATTGGATATTGGGAGGGTTCTCCCGTGCGCCCCCCCCACCCCCCCAGTTACTAAGTAAGAGTTTTTAAAGGTTTAAATGAAAATGGTGACAATGGGCATAGAAAACTGGACAGAAGATATTGGGGAGGCAGGATGAGGTGCCTAAGAGATAAAGCGTAAAGGGAGTCCAGGGTGCCTGGGCCCTGATGGGGAGGAGGATGCTAGGGCTTTACCATAAAGTGAGAAGGCCTGGTAAAGGGATTTGGGAAGGAAAGTGGAGGTGTTTTGGTCCTCTAGTAGTCTGGCCATATTAGCACTTTGTGATATTGTTCATTTTCTGATAGACCTAAACGTCCTTGAGGAAATGGTAACCTCATTTCAGGTCAGGTGTATCCACGGCATCCAGTAAATGTCAGCATAGTTAGGTCTATATCATCAGACAATCACACAGAAGCATTGTGCGAACATAAATTTTGGGATTTCTAGTGTGAAAGTTTGCAGAACTAGCTCTGGGATACATACAAGCTTAGAGGAAGCCACGGGCAAATTACTTTCAGGATCTAGTTGACATTTGTTTTTTATTCAAGTGTGGTTAGCAGCCCAACAGGCAACCCTTTATTATCAGGGTCTCTTATTTGAGAGTAAACCTTCAGCTCTCACCTGTTCTCTTGGTATTTACTTCTCCATTTCCAGACAGTATCTTTAATCGTTGTCTTGAGTTGTCAGTTTTAGGTATTGTCTCAGAGAAGGGTAGACCTCTGTCCATCTCCCGTTAGCGCCATCCTTTGCTCCAGATCAGGAGCAATTTTAGTGCTTTGCTCTTGGATGTGTGACACCAAAACCCCTTGGTGCATGTCAGTTAATATAATTAACTCACCCAGTGTCTTTTAATTATAGAAGTAATGTCTGTGCACACTATGAGTGAAATAAAAATATAGATGTGTAGCACTAGCTGTGTAAGAAGGAGTCCTGGTCAAACTGGTTAGCATTCGGCTGTTACGGTGAAGCGAAGGTGCTTGCTATGATTCCTCTACCCATGGCCTTTCCCATGAAATGATTGGGTGGGAGCACACAGATAAGATAAAGAAGACTAACTCAGGAATCGCTTGGTTTTGCCACTCCGGGTTTAAGAGTGAGCCATCTCAGAAGCAGGAAAGCAGAATTCTATGAATACCAAGAAAGAAGAGCCACTACTGGAACATGGGTTGACTCCCAGCGTGAAGTAGGAAGGTACCAGAGACAGACAGCACCAAGACCATGATGAGACTGAACATGGCTTCCTTGCCCACAGAGCAAGGTCAAGGGCTTGTGTGGCAGCGAGGCTAAGGACCAAAGAGACGTGGCTCCTGGCGTGGTTGCGAAGGGTTGCTGCAGTGGACAAAAGACTGTGTCTTTAATGCTTTCTTGGTCCTGAGTTGTAACCTGTTAATGTCCCTAATAAACCCCCGGAAATGTGAGGTTTTTTTTTTTTCTTTTGTGAGTTCTTGGTGGCCCTTGCAATGAATTATTGAACCAAGCCAAGAAGTCGAGTGCGGTGGGAGGGAAAGTTGGTGTCAGAATGGGATGGAGAAAGCGTCTAGAGACATGTCTAAGCTTTACCTCCCAGGAATCGCATATAAATGAAAGTTGGAGTCGCCTTTCTCCTTGGGTAGCTGGAGGAGGTCCCACATGGCCCCCGTGCCATTTCTTCATCCGCTAACTGAGAAGTGTGTAGTTCAAACCCACCAGTGTTTCCTGTGAAGGTTCACAACCTAGGAAGAAGCCATCTGGAGCAGTTCTCTTCTGGCACGTGAGGCCGCTATGGTCAGTTGATTCCGTGGTACAAAGAGTTCACGAGCTCTTTCCTCGTACTCTGTATCCTAATCCTTATTAGAGGAAGCATTGTTGTTCACTGTTACACGAGCAAACTTTGGAAACATGGAATTGAAAGATAAAAATTTAAAAAGTAAATTTTACTTCTCAACACAGGCTTCATTAAGATCAAGACATTTTTATAAGTGATAATGCTAGCCATTTAGTCATTAAGAATTGAGGGTCTTAGAAATTTAACCGTGTCAATAATGTCAGTTTTACATTAGTAAATGAAGAAATAGTTAAAGATTAGGAAACAAAAAGTCAGAAGGAGCCAAATCAGAACTGTAAGCTGAATGCCTAATGATTTCCACTGAAAACTCTTGAAAAATGGCCCTTGTTTGCTGAGAGACAAAAACAGTCGCATTGTCGTGCTGGAGAAGGGCTCTGTGGAAGCTCTCCCTGATCTTACTCTGCTGGAGCTCAGGCTTTCTGAACACACTCTAGAATATGCAGATTTAATGTGATTTGGCCCTTCAGAAAGCCAGCCAGCAAGTTGCCTTGAGCTTTGCTTGTGCTTTGTTTTCACGATGGTCCTGGGAAAGCCACATCTCATGTCCTGGTTACAGTTACTTGAACTAGTGCATCAGGGCCTGGGATCCGTGCGTTTGACATTTCCATGGGAAGCTCTGCTTTTGTCAGCAGCTAAGCTGCGCAGCAGTTTGAGCACCCAGGGAGCAGAGCAGTGGTCAGCAGTTACTTGTCAGTCAGGACTGATGGGTAGCTGAGAGGTCTTTGGTGGTGGCGGTGGTTTCTGCTGTTAGGCGGATGGTTGGTCCTCTTTAATTAGGGCATGGAAAAGTTGAATGCCGATGGTTCGCCCCTGGCAGCGTCGTCTTCACCCTCGCCTCATCCTGTCTTAAACCAAGCCATCTATTTGTAAACTGATTCCTTTGGGGTATTGACTTCATAAGCTCTTTGTTATGATTTCACCATTCTGTATCCACGGGTCACCGTAAATTTGGTGTTTATTTTTTGTTTGAATTTTAGCTGAGTTCCTGTTGCTTTGTTAGGGGTTCTTTCTTTTCCAGCTGTTGAAACCACCAGCTGTTTTTCAGGAGAAAGATGAGCCTTTCTACTCCACTAGACAGTTACAACTCCGGGACCCACGAGAGCAGCTCTGCTCCGTCCTGTAGGCCTGCTCTGAGTCGGACTTGACTCAATGGCAGTGAGCTTGATCCTTCTTGGCACCTCAAACTAGGTCCTGTACAGACATGTTAAAACAAGGTAGTACATGCTTGTTTCGCTGTAAAACGTCTTTGAGATCTATTTTGTTATGCACATTTTCTATGAACTTCTTAAGACTCCTTACACACATGGACTTTTTAAACGATTGAGGTCGCGCTCTACGTATTCGTCTGCAGTTTGCACCTTTCTCCTTACAAGCACTTTCCTTTCTGGCGAAGAGCTTTCTGTGTGCCGTGGCAGCAGGCACAGTAACGCAGAGGTACAAAGTAGTTAGGCATATTTCAGGATGACAGGGACGTAGTGCAGTAAATGTCAGAAATGCCTGAGCCTTTCTCACAGGAAGCTCGGAAGCTGAAAGTGAGAATGGCGTCTTTCTGTGCATTTTGGGGAAGTTAATGTGTGAAGTTCTAGCAGGAGAAGGCATTTCCTATCTAGCTGAAATAAGTTTCCCCCCCTTGCACAGAGTAGTGCTCGATGATAGCGTGATCTCTTGGCTGGGGGAGCGTCAGCTGTGGGCCGGGGGCATCTGGAGATGACCCCATTTGTTTACGTCGGTCTCTCTTTCGAGCTTCTCTATCAGTACATTCGGGCCACCCTCAGGACTCCCATGAGCAAGGGATCGCTTAGTCTGCAGCTACATTTGCTTCTGGTCTTTGCCGCCTCCCTTGTTTCTCTTGTCCACTTCTCTCACAGGAGCAGGTGACAGCTGTGAGAGGCTTCAGTGGGAGGAGGTTGGGGAGTGAGGACTCACTCGAGGTTGGCCCAGCCACCATCAGCTGCCGCTCTTCAGTCCCAGAGTCCCCTCCCCGCCTTTGCATTTCTTCATAACTGCCTTCAGGATAAACATGAGTAGAGGATTTACTTTCTTCCTTTCTGGTCTTTACACTCAAATGTTGTAACCGTGGATATGGCAAGACAGTTTCAAGTAGCAGAATTAGAATGTTAGCAAGGAAATACAGGAGTTTTGAGATAAAATCGCTAAGAATTGTCCAGGTTCATTACCTTGAAAATAGAATGGTGGAAAAAGAGGCTATCCTTAAAGATTATAAAAGTTTGAAGATTGTAAATAGGATTTCGGTAAATCTCTCTATGCTTACCCAATGCCAAATCATGGACTCTCAGAGCTTGGCTTACCTCTTGATGCTAGAGAGATGTTTTATGAAACTTAACAAAGGAAGTTATTACAAATGTAAAAATGTACTATTGTGACAGAGCTGTTAACCCCACGAAAGTTGTGCTACAGATTGACTGATGATTGCTTCACAATGAGCTGTTGTGTTAGTCTGGGTGGACTAGAGAAACAAATTCATAGACACTCGTGTGTAAGAGAGAACTTTATATCAAAGAGCAACTGTACATTAAGAAAACATTCCAGCCCAGTCCAGGTCAAGTCTGTAAATCCGATATTAGCCTATATGTCAGTTACCGGTCTATAAATTCTTCAGTCTCACAGCACATGCAATGAATAAAGACATAGGCTAGTGGGTCAAATGCAGGAATAAAGACATAGGCTAGTGGGGGGAAAGTCTTGTGGATCCAGTGGCTGAGGAAGCATTTTAGCCTTGGCGTGGGTCTCCATGTTCCTCCTCCAGCCCCAGGGCTCTGGCTCCATCAGCGAAGCACATCTGTCTTGTCAGCAGGAAGATGAAGCAGAGTGTGTCTGCCCTCCAGTGAGCTGTTTATCTCCTTCGTGCCTCCAAATGAGATCATCAAGCTGCGACCTGATTGACAGGCTAGGCTCATCCCCTTTGCACGTTGACAGTAGGTTATGTAACTGCTACAGATGTTTTGGGAATGAGAGGTATTTGATGATGCGAGGAAGGAAATAGTGCCCTCTGTAGTATAGTCTTTAGTGGCAATGCAGAGACAGTGCAAAGGTTTATATAACCATTCAGAACCGGTGCACAAGATATATATATAGATATATAGATATATATATATACACACACACATACATACACACACATACATACACACATATGTATATACATATATATATAGGTATATATATATAACTGCTTCAGATTTTATCACTTAGAATGATTAGTTCTGACTCTCTGGGTGTTTAGTAATGTGAAAAGTTGACCTAAGTTATATTGGTGATAATAAATAATCTGCTTACCATGGCACTGTTGTGCCTCAAATCTGATTTAGGCACATTTATTAAGTTCTCACAGATGTAACTTGACATTCTCAAGAATATTGCTTAAAACCGTAAAGCAAGACTGAATGTTATCTACTCAATTCTGACTCAGAGATCCTAGAGGATAAGTAGAGCTGCCCCTGTGGGTTTTTGAGGCTGTAAATCTTTCATGAAGGAGAACGCCTCACCTTGCTCACCTGGAGAGCACACCAGGAGCACAGGGTGGTTTCAAACTATTGACCTCACATTTTAGAGCTTACCTCGTAACCTACTATGCCACCAGGGCTCCTTCTAAATACTGCTTAGTACAGTGGTTCTCAACCTTCCTCATGCTGCAACCCTTTCATACAGTTCCTCATGTTGTTGTGACCCCCCCCAACCATAAAATTATTGTCGTTGCTACTTCATAACTAATTTTTCTACTGTTATGAATCGGGCGACCCCTGTGAAAGGGTAGTTCGACCCCCTAAAGGGGTCGCTACCCACATATTGAGAACTGCTTGCTTAGTAGAAGGAGAGTCATGCGTCATGAATGAATTACAAAGGTAGTTATTGCCACAGAGGCTTCTTCTGAGTCATAACTTGCTGAAGCTACAGAGAACGTGTTCGTTAGAGACCATATTGGAAAATCCTTTGGAGGAATTAGCTTCTTATTTAGAGTAATCCTTAGTACTATGTATAAGCATAATTTATGTTATTAAACTGATAATTAATTAAGAGTAGTGTCAAATGCTGTTTGTCTAGTTGCTGGGAATAGCTTGGTGAATAAGGCCTTTTGCCCTATAAGCAGCTTGCATGCTAGTCAGAGGAAACAGACAATTAAGCTAATACATGAATGAGTGATAATAATAGAAACAGCACCTAGCCCTGCTTGCAATTGCAGACAGTTTTAACAGGGTGCAGTGAGAGTCAGTGGGAGGGAAGCCCTGGTTGAGAGGTGAGTGTTTCGGAGTGACTGTCTTTCATAGTCAGCATACTGGAGCACGTGCAGTTATGTGGTCTTCCGAGACCCTCGGCTTCAAGCTCTTGAAAGGGTTAACAATCTAAGATGCTGCTTTGAGGACCAAGATGTGCTGGCCCCAAGGCATGGCATTTTCAGTTGCCCCACATGCATGCGGATTGTGGTGTTGGTGAGGAGTGTGCACTGTACATACTAGGACGTGCCAGAAGAAATCAGATCTGTGTTGGAACAAGTGCAGCCAGCAATCATCGTAGAAGCAAAGATGGCGAAACTTTGTCTCGTGTGCTTTGGATATGTTCTCGAGAGAGACTCGTTCATTATACTTGCTAACATGCACGCCAGTGACAAAGGAGTACCTTCAAGGCGATGACTGACAACGAGGCGATGCAAATCGTCTCAAACATGGCAACAACTGCCATGATGGGATAGGACCAGGTCATGTTTTGTTCTGTTGTACAGAGTTGCCACGAGTCAGAACCAACTCCACCTGGCATCATCAAAATTTCTTCTCTTTTCTTTTGTAAAAATCACTCTTTTCCTTCTCAGTAGAGTGTCTTGGTTTTATTTCTGCCTAAGGATTTGTGGTGCTTTCGTGGTGAAAGTGTGTGGTTGCCAACTGAAAGGTTAGCAGTTCAACTTATCATCCACTCTGTAGGAGAAAGATGTGGTATTTGGCTTCTTTAAAGACTTACAGCCTGTGGGGTAGTGCTGCTCTGTCTATGGAAAGGGTGCTCAGGAGTTGCAATCGAATCCATGGCCATGGATTTGACATTGGCTTTGGTTTTAGATAGGGAATAAGAAGTAATTGGAAAAAGGAAATGACTTTGATGTTATGCCTTCTTAATGAAGTCAGTCTTTAAGCCTGATGTATGCAGTGCCGTGAGGGAAAGGAAGAAGTATAATGTGTTGTATGGGGTCATATTTCACTTTCAAGGTTAAAGGGCTTCGTTGGGAGGTAATGACATACTTGAGGATCTGGTTCCACCCAGATAAAATTTGCAAGAACCCAGCCAACTGACATCGACCTCTTTGCTTTATCACCAGGTGATCTGACAGTCACCTTGCAGGCAAAGCGTGCCTTCTGCATGTCTGAGTTGAATATGAGCGACCTGCTTCTTACGTAGTATAGGCAAGCAGCCAGCTTTCATCGGGCAGTTAGCTTATGATAAACATATAACCGGCTTCAGTCTTCTCCGTTTCAAATATGAAAAACACTAATAATGATCTTTAATATATTTTTTAGAAATGTTTATCTTTGCTCTGTAGATTGCAATGCTAACATAAGACTGCACACTTACAGATACATGCTTACAGATGACCCATTACAAAATAAGTAAACCCAGAATTTTATACTATATTTTAAAAAGTCTGTGATCCTTCAAACCAAGGCATGATGACTTTTACTCAGATGCCTGTGTAACAAAATGGAATGAATAGGAACAATCTTCTTATATCCTTGGCAGGTTTTTTGGTCAGCATTTTTGTGTGTGACAAGGTTGAGCTATTTTAATCTTATTAATTGCCCATAACATTCACTAGGGCAACATCTAACTGCACCCTTCTTGGTCTCGGCCCCATAAACCTTATTATATTCAAATTTTGAGGTATGTGCAGTGCTTTCTAATAATGAGTGCTACTTTGCAATGTACAGAAACACTATTACTTATGTTCGAGATGTTTTATGTATTCGGAAGTATTTCATTAAATTTTTTTTTTATGTTTAAAAGGGAAACTGCCCTCTTAGACTGAAATAAGTTTGTGGTGAGGTGAAATCAGTTAGGATCCATACCTAAAGCTTCCAATTTATGTACAAATTCGACCTAACGACAGAATTAGGTCTAGTTCTCATTCGTAAACTGGGGACTGCCTATGTATGAGGATTGTGTGCACTCCGTGTCCAAATCAGATCGCATCTTCGTTCGTAGCAGCCCTGGTGACTGAATGGGTTACATGTTGCCCTACTAACTGCAAGGTCAGCAATTCAGAGCTCCCAGCTGCTTAGCAGGAGAAAGATGAAGCTTTGTTCTCTCATAAAGGAGTAACCTTGGGAACCCACAGGGGCAGTTTTATGCTCTGTCCTGCAGAGGCGCTTTGAATTGGGATTGACTCAGTGCCAGGGAGTTTGGTTTTTGGAGTGAGGTTATGGACATTAAGTCACACACGTCTGTGTGTGGATCATTACTATTCTCTGTATGATTAAGGTATTTCGATTTTGGTTTTAGCCAATTTTATATGGGAGAAGTGAAAGGGGCTTCAAGAAGTTTGTGAGGAAACTGGAATAAAAAGATAATGAGTTTTCCCCACAAATGTATTGAAGTCCCTTCACATATATGTGTACAATGATAAAGGTGATCATGGTGAGTGTGGTAATGGAGTTGAATGGATTCATTAATGAAATTCATCAAAAGCAAATTAAAACAAAAGTAAACAATCACATTTTTTATTAAAGAACTTTATATAATGTGTTTCACATTATGTAGATGAGCACAAAGCTCCGTCCTCTATCAAGCCCTGCGGGTGCTGTAATTAAGTGCTCAGCCATTAACTGAGAGGTTGAGCCGCTCCAGGGGCAAAGAGGCAGCACAGTCTACTTCCATGCAGACTGCTGGAAATCCTTTCTTCTCTGTCCTGCTATATAGAAAGGCTGGATTGTAATGTACATGTTTTTCTATTCTTGACATGCAAAAAGGCTTTTTAATAGTATGGCACAAAAAAGAGAGGAAAAGATGATAGAAATCTTTTAAAAAAAAGGATCAGAAGATAGCATGAAGAACAAAGGGCACGTGAAGAAAGGAGTCCCACCAGGAGTGACACCAAGGTGGGCAGCATCGGCCTACCTGCCTAGAAGTTCAGGGATTTGAATTCTCCCAGAGGCTCCTCAGAGGGCGGGTCTGGAAAGGTCACAGCTCTTTATTTGCACACAGGAGCGAGAAACTGCTTGGTGGCACCTAGCGACAACCACACTGAGAAAGAGGTATTTTTAACAGTGTCAAGGAGCTAATCCTAAATGTATAAATAGCTCCTATAAATCACACAGCAATAGGGCTGTAATAGAAATTTTAGAAGGGTCTCAGTGGAAGTTTGTTCCTGGAATTGTTCTTTCTTTCATGACACTTTCAAGATCCTACTCATGTGGGTAAGGAGCCCCTGTGGCAAGACGAAGCACAAGATCAGCCGTTCAAGGGGGAGGAAGCGGGTGTCGGCGCCTGTAGAGATGTAGATCGGGGAGACCTGCTTTGAGTGAGAATTGGCTCTATAGCAGTGGGCTGCTTTTTAAAAATAGATAGTTGTTCAGCTTTTCTAGGCTACCGTGTGACATTGGTGATTCCTGCATAATATCAAAATGATACCTCCTTTCCCTGATTGACTGCTGCCGACCTTTGCATTTGGGAACCATTTTTCTTAAAGGCCTCAAACCATAGTAATGCCTTGTATTTATAAATCCAGTCTTTTGCAATAGGCTTGAACTATCCTTTGTACCTAGTGTGAAAGCACATATGTATCAAGATTGTGTTAATGATAGAAAAAGGAGCCTGTGGTGTTATACATCAGTTTTTGGTAAATTAAAAAAAAAAGTCTTATAGTAAATATTTTAGGCTCTGCGGTCAGGCCCCTGTCTCAATTACATAGTTCTATTTTGATTCTATTATGTTCTATTATGATGTATAAATAGTCATGGCCATATTCCAACAAACCTCAAATTTTTCTTTGTATTTTATGAGTTATGCATATAATACATGGAAGTTTAAACTACAGAAAAGTGTATTGAAAATAAGTGTATTGATGCATTTGTACATGTATGATGCGCACATACATACTGCCATCTACTTTCTTCTTCCTTATTTTCACATACTTAGAATCAGAGTGCATATAAAGATCACCAGGTACCTTTTTACTCTAGTAACTTTTTTTTTTTTTAAAAATACTGTGGTACAAATGGGTGCTCTTTTAATATATTTCACATGTGCTATTCGGTGATATTATTACACCACTAGTTTTTTTCAAAATCCCATCTTTCCTACCTAATAACTTTTTGAAGTGTTTTTCAAGATATCTTCGACATTTTCAGAGACAGACTATTACTTGGGGTGGATCCCAGTTCTGTCTCAGTAGACTATGTCAGTGTCTTATAATTGTACATTATGCTTCTGTAGTACTGTGTAGTACTTTTAAATTATGCTTTTTTTCTTATTTTAAAGCCCTCATTGCTGTTATGTATTTGTCTTCACATAGAAGCAGGGCAAAATTTGGTCAATTTAAATCCAAAGAAGCCAAGGGATTTGAGGTTTAAAGCGTCTGTTTCTTCCTGGAGGATGCGCTTGCAAACTCAGGTGTGTGGCATCTGTTGAGGAGACTTCTGCATGAACAGACCCAGAGAGGGCGGAAAAGGTCAGAATGGAGTCAGCGTTTTGATGGAAGGGTTGGAGCCTGTGAAGTTTTCTCCATGCATTGTTTCTCCCATGGTTTGCCAATTTTGGAAGCAGGTTTGGGGATGCCATTCAGATAAACTTTAAGCCTACTAGTATTCGAAGATAGGCTGATAGTTTGAACCAGCTCAGAAGTGCCTGGGAAGGGGTCTTGTGAGAGGTCACAGCCTTGAAAACCCCTTGAAGCAGACTGCGAGCACTCGGCGTGACCATAAGTTGGAATCCACTGAGGGCAACCAGCAACAAAACTGAAGCAGACCGTCTCTCCCCACTATGTTGGTTGATCCAACCCACAGCCATTGAGTTGATTCTGATTCATGACCCTGTAGGTGGTTTCCTAGGTGGTAAATCTCCATAGCTTCATCTCTCTCCCATAGAGCGGCTGAAGAGTTTGAATTGCTGACTGTGGGGTTAGCAGCTAAATGTGTAACCCACTACAGCACCAGGACTCCTAGGGGCCCTACTACATGGCATACATACACTATCAAACACAATGAAAACACAAACAGGAGAAGTCAAACTAGATGACTCAGACCTCCTGAAATTCAGACACTGTCTGCATCAGAAGATTTCACCCAAATTGTAAAAAGACAACCCACAGACTGGGAAAGAAAATGGCAATGATAGAACACTTCCTCATGAAGAAGATTTAAAAAAAAAAAGTTTAAAAATGGGCACAGGACATGAACAGATACTTTCCTGAGAAGACCTTCAGGTAGCCAACCTTCATATGAAGAAATGCTTGCCATCATTAGCCCTCACATGCAAATTAAAACAACAACAAGATTACTTCACCCCAGCATTAACAGCAAAGTTAAAAACAAAAACAAAACAAGGCTCTGGAGAGACTGGACCCTTCAAATGTACACTGCTGGTGGGACTGTAAAATGGTGCCGACGCTGTGGAAAGCGGTATGGTGCTTCCTCAAGAAGTTGGAATAGAAATACCATCAGCCCTCTACTTGGTATGTCTCCTGGAGACATAAGAGCTTCAACATAAATGGGTAAGGACACACCCATGTTCATTATAGCACTGTTCACCGTAGCAAAAAGACAGAAACGACTTAAATGCCATCCGTGGAAGAATGGATAAATATACTTTGGTATGTACAGCCAAGGGAATACTACACAGTGTTAGGGAGTAACAGTGAATCCCTGAACCTTGTCATCACATGGCTTAACACAGAGTACAACGTTCGGAGTGAAATTAGGCAGCCACCAAAAGGCAAATATTGCTTGATGCAGCCATAATCATAAAATGTCGTGAAAAGTGTTTTCACGTGCAAAGAAGCATTCTTTGATGGTTACCAGGGCTAGAGGTGAAGAGAGGCCGAGGAACTCCCTGTGTCGGCGATAGACAAAGGTTAACTTGAGTCAAGGGGAAGGTAGTGTACATGAAGAGGTGGGTTGGCAAAAAATAATAGTGGCAGGGGAAGTCAGCAGGGAGTGGGGACAGGGCTTAGAGAACTAAAGGCAACAGAGGCAAATGCTGTTTTACATGCAGTCCTGGACCTGGGAATCTATGAGCAGATTCTTGGATAGACACCCCAACTGTGTGGGATGGGGAGTGAGCGTATACTCAGGAATATTTATATAGGTTTGAAAGACAATGTTTGTATGTGTGTTTACCTCTGCCCCAAATATCTTCATGAATATGTTATACCATTTAGGGGAGACAAAGTTAGGAAATTTTCCTTAGACATAACCAAAAACTTGAAGGAAATGAATCATTTGACCTGAGTGTTTAAGACTAGTGCCAGGGGACCTCAGGATAATTGTCACAAAATATTATACATCTTCCATTGATAAGTAGTGGCAGGGATTTTAGAAGCTTGTGAGCAGCTATTGGAGATGCAACTATTGGAAAGAAGAGTGATGAATTTTGAAATACACACGGAAAAAATTAGACCTAGAGACTAATGGAACATGTGAACATCATCAGTATCTTCCACCCTGCAACCAGAAGAACAGATGGCACCTATGTTAGGGTTCTCTAGAGAAACAAAACCAGGACCCTTATGATTTTATCTATATATTTATATAGATAAATTAGTCTATAGAGCAGTACAAATGACTCAGTGCAGCTCACCTCTGTGAGACAGCTAATACACTGGCAGTCCTTCAAGTCTTGAGGACCGCCGGGTGCAAGTCAAGGAAGCAGACAGCAGAGTCCTCTGTAGAGCAATTCAGACAACCCGGCCACAGGCAGCAAACAGCAAGGCAGGAGGTCACCAACAGTCAGCCAGATAATAGGGTCCAACAGCCCCCAGCTCAAGTGACGTATACTCCAGCAGTGTGGTGAAGCAGGTCTTGAAGGAACCTCACACTGCGTGACACAGTCTATGGGTTGGGTGTCCCACAGGTAGTGCAGCTCGCAAGTTGAGGCAGAGAACCAGCTAAGGCAGCTGTACACTGGTCTGATCATCAAAGAGCAAGAGAAAAGAAAGGCAAAGCTTGCTGAGCCATTTATCTCTCTGCCCTTCATTTAATCCCATATGTGCTCATTGGCCTTGTTGGCACAATAAACCTACCTATCACAATACCTGAGTATTGTTATCAACTGCTCTGGAAAGGATCACATTGGAAGATCGTAGGTAGAGTGGGAGAAAATGTGGGCTAGAACTCAAAATCATAAGAGAACAGGCTTACTGGTCTGGTAGAGACTGGTGAGGCCCCTAAAACTCTGAAACTGAACTGAGCTCAGTGTTGGAACAATCAACCACGTAAGATCCAAAGGCAGTATTTACACAAGACTAAGCCTAAAGAGTTAGGAAAGAAAGAGGAGTGGAAACAGGAAGCACCAGGAGGAAGTGTGATATGACGGTATATTGAGGGGATTGCCATGGATGAATTGAATCAGAATATGTGTGAATGGTTTGAAGTAAAACTGATGATCGATTTCACAATGAAAAAAAAAAGAAAAATAACATTAAGTACCTTAAAATCTTTCTTATTCCTAAAGGTTTATATTGTAATATTGTTTACTAGTTTGACTATATGACTGTATTTTTAAAACATGCTTGGATACAACAACTAGAATATAGTACCAGTGAAATTCTTATGCTGGTAATAATTTCATATATTGTTAGTCTCTCTAGCTCATGTTCTGATTTCTGGGAAAAGTATTTCTTTAACCTTTTGTGGTCCTCTGCTGTGATGTTTGCCTACTCAGAACGAGATAGGCTGTTTTGTGCTCTTCTGTCATCTTCTGACACTGCTCTATTTTATGCGTGCTTAAATCTTTACATAACAAATACCGAGTGTACCTTTATTTACGTGGCTTTTACTTCAGTGCTACTTGAAGTGGCTGTCTCAAGTTAACGCACACATCCACAGGCCCTTTATTTTTCATCTTTGTTAAACCACTAGATTTGGGTTTTGCTGTGCTCTGTGACCATACAGTATCTCAGCCTTTGTTAATTGTCTCTCACTTAACAGTGCACTGGAGGTTATGAGCAGAAAGGAAAAATGAATGAAAGGTGTGAAATCTCCTCCAGTGCTTGGGAAAGCCATATTGGTGTGACCAGTACTTTGTATCCTGACTTGCAAAAGAGAGTTGTTAACAATGGTTATGCTGTTTTTGCTAGGATATGTGTCACTTAACATGCCAAGGGTTTTGTGGTGGTTAAATTTTCTGTCAATTTGGCTGGGCCAGGATTCTCAATGGTTTGGCCGTTGTGCCTTGGGAATCCCTTGTGGTGTGAGGAGATATGAGCACTCAGTCAGTTGTAAGATTAGGGTGGAGTGCAGCCTCCTTACTTAGGTCATAGCCATTGTTAAATTGAAGGGAGCAGTCCTTAGAGATGTGGCCCATTCATTATGGAACAGATGCGATGGAAAAGCCTGCTTACTCTTTGATGGCTCTGAATCCTGCATCTGATTCATTGACCTCTTTGGATTTGAACCAACATTCTGCCACAATGCCTACGGATCCCAGGAGACATCAACTGCTTGCATTCAACCTGCCTGATTCATTTGCCTCTCTAGCCACAGGCCTGACGAGCTGACTAGTTCATCCCCATCTGCAGCCTGTGGTGTTATTGCCAATCCTGGGTCCATCAGCCCCTGAAGCTCCCAGAATCAGGAGAAGCCTCCAACTTAACATCTGACCCACTGAGTGGACATACTTACTTTTACAACTATGCGAGCCATCTTCATGATATAAATTTCTCTCTGTATAAGGATTTTATCCTTACATTTGATATTTTCATGTTTTTCTAGAGATTCTTTTTCTCCAGCTTCCTTAGTTGTGAGCCTAGCAGAATGTAATTTTTTATTCTTCTGTTTTAAAATCTGATTGGATTTTACCTTTTCAGTGCATACTTCCTGTCCTAAATATTATCACTAAACCTTAGACTCCATGATTTCTGGTTCCATTCTGTAGTTGTTTGAATAGTCACTGGTAGGTAACTGGCTATCTCTATATTAGAATATATTGAAAGAACCACTAAGGGACTGATTTAATAATTTGGTAGCCATTCAATGAATACCCACTGTGTGTTGGGTACTCTTTTAATTGCCCTCCGGTGCTGATAGCATCCACACTCCCACTGATCCTACCATTCCCTTTGGGGGGTGGGGTTCTGTGTAGCTCATAAGCAAGTTAGCACATAATGGTAGCCATTATGAAAGAATTACTGCAAACAGCTGAAGAAGGTTTGGGAGAGCGCTGCGAATGTGGACGGGCTGCCATTTAAATTGAGGTGCTTGTGAGGACCTCACTGAAGAGGTGACCTTTTAGCAGAGACCTGCATGCTGACAGGAGTTACCCTCTTCTGGTGGCGAGAAGGGGGTCCTAGGAGAAGAATGGCTGGTGCAAAGGCTCTACGTTGCCTTGTGTACGATTTTGTCCTAATTATGGTGACATCCTATTGGACAGTTTCCCATTCCTGATCTCATTCCACGTGAGGTGGCTACACGATGAAGCAAAGAAAAAGAGATTATTTTTGAAAGTGGGATTTTTTCCCATGAACTTAAAAAAATTCTCCTAGTACACAAAACCACTAGAAAAAGTGCCTAGCACATAATACATTGCTCTCAGACCATGTTTGTAAATTAATAATATTTTTGGGAGTATTACTGTTGCTGCTGAGTGAGGAAATGATTTCTCAATTAAGTTACTAGTCATTTGTGGGGTCTACAAGTAGATTTCTCTTTCTTGAGAAATTTCTATTTCTAACCTTTCCAACATTTGGTTATTTGCCTCATCAACCTGGGAATCATATTCACCACTATTCGCCAACTTACCATGAAGGTGCGTTGATTCTATATTTCTTGTGTGTCCTCCTGTGTTTCCTTGTCATGATTTTGTACTGCCACACTGGGGTGACCCGTGTAACCTTCAGCCTAAGCTCCTGCCAGCTGTCATCGGTCACAGATCGTGTTACTTTCTTAGAAACAAAGAAGCAACCCTTTCATGGTTCCCATAATTCAGAGGGTTGATCAGTCTTGGTCTCTAATTCTGCTACCTGCTTTATTGCACTTGCTATTTTAGTTAATGTCGCATCCTTTGAGATGCTCTTAAAATATTATTGTTGTATTTATTTTACAAATATGGTCCGAGGGTACATGTATTACATGATAGACCCTGTTTCTAGTTGCTGCATATTCTAGGGGGCTTCAAAAAAAAGTTCATGGAAGAAAACCCCCCTTATTCTGAAATAATTTTTCTTTGCTTAATCCTTGTAATAACCTCAATTAATTCTTAAAACAACTCTTATGCTGTAGGAATCATTTTAGATGAGAAACAAATGCAGAGGGGTTAAATGTAAATATGAAACCTGATTAAACAGCTGGTTAACGATGGGGACAGAGTCAAAGAAATGTAGTCTGACTCGTGAGTCCACACCGCCAACTAGTGTGCTGTGCTGTTTGTGATGCGTGCCGGTGCCTTTGTGTCCACACGCTCGTCTCTGTACTGGGAAAGACTGTCCTCCTCTTGCCCGTGGGGGCGTTTTCTCGATGCTGAAACTCACTGAAGGCCTCATCTCCACTGCAACAAGCCGGTTTGCTTCTGTAGTGTCTGTGGAGCTTTGTTTCCTTACCTGTGTGTATGACCGCCTCTCCTTGGTTCTAAGCTGCTTGATAGTTCCCAATTGGTAGGCCCTACGTTGATGCTTGCTGACTTGGAAAGAAAGGACTTCATGGAGTACGACATTTGGTAGGGCTCGTGGTAAGGGAGCTCTCTGTGTGTCTGCCTGCAGGTCATTTCTTTTACTCTTCATCGTTTTAAGCTGCTTCTCATTGGTCCCTGGCTTTTACGCATGTTTCTCCGCCTTGCTGTTTGCCGCTGTCGATGAGCCCCTGACTCATGGCGACCTCACTGCGACCAGGGACTGCCTGTGTGCACAGTCTTGAGAACCTTGACACATAGCATGATTGCCTCTGTTTCTCTCTCCTTAAAAACCCTTCTGTCATTTAGTGTTGTGCCTTTGGACTTCTTTTCCTTATTATTTCCCACTCCCCCTAGAGAATCAGGTTTCTGTACTCTCTGTTAGTCATCACCTTTATGTTTGTATTTCCAAACAAATGAAGACAATCTCAAATCATCTGGTAGGAAGGGAAAGTTAGCCTTACCTCCCTTTTCTTCTTGTTGACAGGTACTTAACTTGAAGTAGTTTATGTCCTGAGAACCAGTTAATGGACAGGTTCTCAAGGAATAAAAGTCCACAACTGAAACCCCTAGTCCTTTGCATACCATTTTAGATGAGAAATCTGCATTTATGAAATTTAAAAAGTAGGAGGAAGGGGGAACCCATCACAATGAATGTCACATAACCACACACCCCCCTCCATGGGAGAGAACAACAGAAACCATGGGGGAAGGGAGACAGCGGTTGGTGTGAGATGTGAAAATAATAATTTATAACCTATCAAGGGGCCACAAGAGTGGAGGGGGGTGGGGAGAAAAAAAACTGATATCAAGGGCTCAATTGAAAAGAGCAGTGACAACATATGTACAAATATGCCTGATACAGTTGATGTATGGATTGTAATAAGCCCCCAATAAAGTGATCTTTTAATAAAAAAGAAATTAGAAATGAAACTGAACTTTTTATCCAAAATGTGTACTTCAAATGGAATTTCTACTAGTCTATACTTAGTGCTTAGAATTGATACAATATTCATCCCTGTGACCATTAATATTTTACTCCGGGTTAATAGAATGCTTACATTTGCTCTATAGGGAAGCTTTAGGTGAGCTGGTAACCATGGGGGTGCTATCATCAACCTGATGGCATTCCCTAGGGAGCTTTTTAGGAGTCCTGGTGGTGCTGTTGGTTAAATGTTGGGCTGCTAACTGTAAGATCAGAGGTTCAAACCCACCTGCTGCTCAGATAAAAATAAGACCATCTGCTACAAAGATATACAATACAGTCTTGAGAACCTTACATGCTGTGAGATGGAAAAGATGAATAAAGAAAAAGTTGAAAAAAATGGAATAGAGCTGTGACATTTTCACTTTTATATATGAGAAGAAATAAAACTACAGAAGTGGTAGAGACAATAACTTTTAAAAATGCATTTTAGCAGTATAATACTAAAGTGTACTATTTCTGAAATAGCTCCGCAGTACCATGAATAACCACATAAACAATGTTGTAAGGACGATATGGTTATCTCTATTATATGTAACATACTAAGCACGCAGAGTTGTATTTAAATGCAGGTGGAGAGAGATTCTAAAACATCTCAATTGGAAATGCAGTTCCGATAGAAGTTGGGAATGTTGGCAGTTAATGAAAGTTGTGTAAAGGAGAGGAGAAATGAGGGAAGATGACAGATAATTGAGGATTCGATCCTTTCAGGGAAGTATGCAATGTAGGGCCCAGAACGTTCTTGTGCTGTTTAAAGTTTTTAATGCATTTATATAGGCAAAATAAATATATGACTAAGGAAGTTGACTTAAAATTTATGATGTTTAGTTGCAAGAGTAGTCGTTTTCAAACTGTCCACTGTCATTTTGAATATAAGGCATAAGTTGATTAAAGTGATTCATTGTAGTAAAGGATTTACTACCTGAAAAGGCTGGAACAAGTGAGGTATTGAGTTTTATTTAAAGCTTGAGTAAATTATTTTCTTGTGGCCTTTGCTACTTGTTTTTCTCTTAGTAGTGACTATATTAAAAATACAAACTATATAACAACCTCCGTGGATTCTATGTTTGTGTTGGTCATAATATTTAAAATGCAGTTTTTCTTACTGGACATGGTAGAGTTTGAGGGTGTTTGAAGGACTGACTAATCAAGTCAACTTAGGAGATGAGAAATTTATGTAGTAATCCTTTTATCTTACCCAACCCAAAATCTCAATCTATTGTTAAGAGATGGCTTGGAAATTTATCTTGTTTTTCAGCATCTTATTGAATAATGGTAGAAAACTGACCACATTGTGAGTAGAGAGCTTGGAATATTTCTCCAGGAATTTAATCATTCTGTGCAACACCATTTATTAAGAAACTTTTGAGCATTGTTCGCACTATACTTAGTTTTGAGGAAGATGGACACAGGAACAAAGCGTCTCTGCCCTGGAGCATTCTAGAGCATTGTATAGGGGACTGAGTACATCCAAAGTGGCTTTAAAAAGTTTAATGGAAAATTCATCAGTTTCATGTTTGTCTGAACTTTTGAAGCTCCCTTGTATAACTGAGATGTAGCAGAGATGGTTATAAGTTCCTGAGGCAGGTATGGATAATGTATAATATGGCCTTGGATTTTAGACAGTAAACACTTTGAGAGATGGAAAAATAACACAGAGATAGGAGCTGACCTTTAGCTAATCTTTATAAAAATGGCTGGTAATTGGGCATTTGTACTCTGTTAAGGAAGTGCACTCTTACAAAATTTCTCAAACTCAGCGGTAACTCCTGCCATCGAGTTAATTCTGACTGATAGGGCCCTAGAGGACAGAGTAGAGCCTCCCCTTTGGGTTTCCATGGCTGTAAATCTCCATAGGAGCAGAAAGCCTCATCTTTCTCCTGCAGAGCGGTTGATGCCTCCAAACTGCTGGCCTTGCTGGTAGAATCTAGGTTGTTGAAAACAGAAGCATGGCATCATGGAAATCTTTGGTTGTAGTTAAAAGGAGAGAGAAACAGAGGGCTATTGTGAAGTTCATTACATCATAGACTGCCCAGCCCGGTGAACAATATGGATATTGTTTTCCTAATGTACACATCCCTCATAAATCTGGAACCAAAGCCATGATAGCCATGGCAGGCTCTGTAAAATTGTTTAGACATTTCTTAAGAAAATATTATTCTGCTGAAAGGCAAGCTTATTGTTAACCGTTTTACCTTTACTATCGATTTAGTCATAAAATGTACAATGTAAAAGAACTGTAACTGCAGTTCCCTATGAATGAGATTTACTTGGACAGTAGAAGTAGCAGGAATTTCATGGGAAAGTTAATGCACCATCTTGGAGACTGTAATAGTCATGGAAGGGAATGCTCAGCATAGTTGCTTGTGTCCAAACACTTTAGAACTAGATTTTATTTCTTTTTTTGGGGGGTGGGGGCCCAGAGACTCCAGTAGGGTAGAACTATTGGTCCCAGAGACTCCAGTAGGGTAGAACTATTGGGCCCAGAGACTCCAGTAGGGTAGAACTATTGGGCCCAGAGACTCCAGTAGGGTAGAACTATTGGGCCCAGAGACTCCAGTAGGGTAGAACTATTGGGCCCAGAGACTCCAATAGGGTAGAACTACTGGGCTCAGAGACTTCTCCTAGGGTAGAACTAATACCACTTAGTAGTGAAGAGTATAAGAAGGCAGCATGCCAGTAACACCTTCTAATCACATGATGTCATTGTGTTTATGTTGGCAAGCTTTGTTTATACGGGACTCGTTTTGAAATCTAGGACCCCTGGTCACACAGTGGTTTCATGTTGGGCGACAGTTCACAAGCTCGGCAGTTCGAAACCGCCCGCAGCGCTGAGGGAGAAAGATGGGCTTTCTACTCCCTTCAACAGTTACAGCAGTGGTTTTCAACCTGGGGGTCGTGACCCGTGGGGGGGTGTGTCGAACGACCCTTTCACAGGGGTTGCCCGATTCATAACAGTAGCAAAATGACAATGATGAAGTAGAAACAAACATCATTTTATGGTTGGGGGGGTCACCACAACATGAGGAACTGCATGAAAGGGTTGCCGCGTGAGGAAGGTTGAGAACCACTGAATTACAGTCTTGGGAACTTACAGGGTTGGTTCTGCTCTGTCCTACAGTATTGCTATGAGTCAGTAATAACTTGATGGCAGGGAGTTTGGTTTTGGCTTTATTTGGAAATCTACTCATCCATGTTTTATGGATCATGCCAGGTGTATATCCTGGGGGTTAGAAATTAAATGGAGAAGGACGGAGAGAAATGGGACGTTCTGTAGCACTTAGAAAGAAATGTTGGCACTTAATTTGATTGTCTTAGCAAATTTTATATGAAAATACTGGTCGTCGCTCTTCTTTTAAAGCTTTATAGTTCTCGGACACTGGTGAACTGTGGATGTTTTGATGTCCGCCCTTCAGTCTTACTGCAAACACCATCTACTGCTACTCATCTTTTCTCCTCTCAGACCTCCTGTCACCGTCCCATTCCAGGTGACGAGAGAGTTATTTGTACAGCATTGAGTAGCTTACAAAGATTTTCATTTCTCATTTTATCATCATCTCTAATTATTGCCAATTCCTATTGAATCTTACATAGGAATGTTCTTTTAATATCGTTTCCTCCTTTCTATTCCCCTTTATTAGGTTTTGATGAAAGGGAAGGAATTTATATTTAACCTACCATCCATCTTTTTCACCTTTGCCCTGCAATTTTTCCTGATTGGACTGTTACTAGTTTTAGTTTTTCACCATTACATTCGTAATAAACCGGTATACACAGACACACACAATATATACCAGAAATGATATATTTCTATATTTTATTATCTTTAGACTTTACTCCTGTATGTGTTCTAGAAGATTAAAGACTGATAATTCAAGCATGCTTTACGGAGACTGCTTTATGAAGTCTTGAACAGGTCAGACACAAGACAAAGGCAAGTCAAATTAATCAGATGTGGGAGAGAGACCAGTAGCCTGAAACCAAAATAGCATCTGGGGGTTCTAAGGATTCACAGCCACGTGGCCAATCATAGAACATGGAGCATTTTGTATGCTTTTTATGTGAGAGAGACAGCGGATGAATTCATCAGTGCCAGAAGTGCAACTACAAAAGTTGGGACGGTACCCCGATTCCGGTACATACACCACTGCAGATGAGAAAGGTGGACAGGATGGATTCTGGTGCTCTGTACCCACCTTGGTTAGGGTTGGCCCTGGTGCCCCAATTTCCATTAAGGGCATCCTCAGCTAAATTCCTGAGGGCAAAACTAAGCCCCATCTGGGCAGTCAATTCCAAATCATAGTTGAGCCCCAGTGGGGCAGTGGTTACTCATTGGCCTGCTCAACTGCAGGGCCAGCAGTTTGAACTGATCAGTCAGTCTTTGCATGAGAGAGCGAGGAGGCTTTCCACACCTGTAGAGTTACCGTTTAGGAAACCCACAAGGCAGCTCTATAAGGTTGCTACAGGGCATGTAGTAATTATTGGGCTTCCAGACGCACTTCCTTAGAGAGCAGAGTTTTACGTAGCTGGGTTAATGTCAGAAAGGCTTCAATGGAGACTCAGTTTTGTATCAAGGACTCGCGGCTCTCACTGTGAACTAGCCTGCAAAGCACTGCTGAGTACTTCAGTGCTAATGCATGTGCCGGAGGCGAAATGAGGCCGAGTCTTCCCAGCAACACATAGCTGCCTCTTTCCCCAGGAACGAGCGCTGCGGGCGGGGTGGGCCTGCCAGCTCTGCCTTTGGCTGCCCGTCATTGCTTCCCCCACAGTGCCCTGCCGCCGGGGGCTCTCGAAATGTAAGCACAGGCTTCCTTCCTGACAGGAGAGGGCGAGAGAGCGTGCCAAATCTGTGTTGTGCCCCAGGTCCGTTCCTAGTAATGTCAAGCTAGTCGAGAGCTCTGGTGTCGTAGTAGTCCCTGGATGGGCTGCTGTCCACAGTCAGCACTGGAAACCACGGGCCACTCCAGAGGAGGAAAATGGAGCTTTCTGGTCCAAGAGAGTCCGTGGAAACCCACAGGGACAGTTCTGTCCTGTCGTAGAGGGTCACTGTCACTGTGAGTGAGAGTGGGCCCCTTGGCAGTGACAAGTGTGCCCTGGTGTCTCAGACAGATGAAGGACTCCTTGATTGCTCAGGCTGTTTTCAGAAAGGTCAAACCTAATTCTTTGTCCCGCAGAGTGTCACCGTGTTTCTAGGCGCCCTAGAGTCTGTTCTGACTCAGAGCCACCGACGTACAACAGAACAAACGAAGGTGGGGCCTGGGCCATCCTCACTTTGCTCTCTCGGTGGAGTCCATTGTTGCAACCACCGGGTCAGTGCAGCTTGGCAAGGACTGCCCTCTTCCTTTTCCTCCGTCCGCTGCTTTGCCACACTGCGGTCCCTTTCCTGGGATCGGTCTCTCCTGACAAGTCCAGAGCATGTGAGATGAAGTCTTGCCAACCTTACCTTCTAAGGAGCATTCTAATGGTGCTCCTAAGACAAACCTGGTTGTTCTTTTGGCAGTCAGTCCATGGTGCTGTCGGTATTGTTTGCCAACACTAGTAATGCAATGAATGAATTCTTCGTATGTCAGTAGATCACCCTAATTTCTTTTAAGGTAGCTTTCACCTATTTTTCGCACTTATTCAGGTCGTTTGTTGACATTACAGGTTATTTTGTATGTCAGTTCCTAAGCCCTGAATGCCTTTCAACCTTATTTTTGATTCATAGTCTTAGTGTAGCATTCTAGGTAAAAAATAATTCACCTGAAGAATTGGGAAGAAAAGGGGCACGTAACTACTGCCTGCCACACTCCAGATGGCTGATGAGGATTTTCTTCTCTGTCGGAGGCTGCTTCTTTTTTTGTAACCGCATCTACTTGACGAAGGCTTTCTGTTTGTTCTTGGAACTCAAAGTTTACCGTAAGGAAAGTTTTATCTTTTATTTCTTTATTCTGTGTTCTGCAGAAATCTTCTGGTCTGTTGTCGCTACGGTAATGGCATAATTACTACTGGAAGAATGTAGGAACTCCTGAGTGTGTCCTCCTTGATTTTTTATTTCTGTCATGTTTCATTTCTTTATTTTCCCTGCTTATGGAAGCTTTCCTAACCTTTATGTTTTTGAACTATCAGCTGAATCCATTGACAGTTTATTACATTTAAAAAATAAAAAGTAGTTTTAGGTTCCATTAATTCTTTATGAGTCTGTTTTTAATTTCATGATATTTGCCCCTCTCCCCTTAGATATTTCTGTAATAAATCTCTGAGGATATGAATAAGAATTTTTTCTTGTATTCTTTGCTATCTTAATTACTTTTCTCTGGATATCAAAGAAGAAATTCTCATTCTATTCTTAGTAAATGAAGTTTCTTTTTAAAAATCATTTTATTAGCTCATACAACACTTATCACAATCCATACATACATCAATTGTGTAAAGCACATTTGTACATTCATTTCCCTGATCTTCTCAAAACATTTGCTCTCCACCTAAGCCCCTGGCATCAGCTCCTCATTTCCCCCCCTCCCTATCCCTTCCCCTCCCTCATGAACCCCTGATAATTTATAAGTTATTTTGTCTTACACTGTCCGACGTCTCCCTTCACCCACTTTTCTGTTGTCCGTCCCCCAGGGAGGAGGTTATATGTAGAGTCTTGTAATTGGTTCCCCCTTTCCACCCCACCCTCCCTCCACCCTCCCGGTATCCCCACTGGTCCTGAAGGGATCATCCATCCTGGATTCCCTGTGTTTCCAGTCCCTATCCGTACCAGTGTACATCCTGTGCTCTAGCCAGATTTGTAAGGTAGAATTGGCATTATGATAGTGGAGGTGGGGAGGAAGCTTTTAGGAACTAGTTGTGTGGTTCATCATTGCTACACTGCATCCTGACTGGCTTGTCTCCTACCTGCGACCCTTCTGTAAGGGGGTGTCCAATTGCCTACCAGATGGGCTTTGGGTCTCCACTCTGCACCTCCCCCCCCCATTCACTGTGATAAGATATTTTTGTTCCCATGATGCCTGATACCTGATCCCTTCGACACCTCATGATCACACAGGCTGGTGTGCTTCTTCCATGTGGGCTTTGTTGCTTCTGAGCTAGATGACTGCTTGTTTACCTTCAAGCCTTTAAAACCCTAGGCGCTATATCTTTTGATAGCCGGGCACCATCAGCTTTCTTCACCACATTTGCTTATGCACCCATTTGTCTTCAGCAATCATATCGGGGAGGTGAGCACACAATGATATGATTTTCTGTTCTTTGCTGCCTGACAACTGATCCCCCTCGGTACCTCATGATCACACAGGCTGGTTTGCCTTTTCCATGTGGGCTTTGTTGCTTCTGAGCTAGATGGCCGCTTGTTTACCTTCAAGTGTTTAAGACCCCAGATGCTATATCTTTTGATAGCCGGGCACCATCAGCTTTCTTCACCCCATTTGCTATGCACCTGTTTGTCTTCAGCGATCATATCAAGGAGGTGAGCATCATGGAATGCCAGGTTAATAGAACAAAGTGTTCTAGCATTGAGGGAGTACTTGAGTAGAGGCCCAGCCCTTCTGCTACCTTAATACTGAACCTATACATATACGCACATAGATCTATTTCCTGTCCTCGTATATAAATATACTTACATATGTACATGCCTTTATTTAGACCTCTATAAATGCCCTTTACCTCCTAGTTCTTTCTCTCTTTCCTTTCACTTTCTTCTTGCCACACTATCATGCTCAGCCTTCATTTGGGTCTTAGTAATTCCTCTCAGTTACATTACCCTTTATCACACCCTACCAGGCCTCCTACACCCTCTTCACTACTAATTTGGATCACTTGTTGTTCCCTTGTCCCTGGGTTTGGTAACACCGCTTTCTTTACCCCCACCCTCCTCTCCCCCATGTCTCTTGGGCACCGTTGGTCCCATTGTTTTCTCCTCCAGATTGTTCAGCTGCCTATCTTATTTAGACAGACCTGTGTTGATAATAACATGTGCAAAACAAGACACAGCAAAACCAAGCAACAAAATAGAACAAAACAACAACAAGCCAATGGAAATAAAAACAAAAAACACAACAAGAAGAAAGAAAAGCTTGTAGTTAGTTCAAGGACTGTTGAACTTTAGGAGTGTTTTCTGATCAGGTCTTATGTGGTGCCAAGCCCTGGCCCCAAAGTCTATTTTTGGTATTCCCTGGGGACTTCCTTGCTCTGCTCTTATTCTGTTGCACGCTCTTAGTGTTTTGTCTCAGTGCGGTGGGATCATATCGGGTGGAATTCCCACAATTTGTCTCCATTGTTGTTTCCTTTACAACTTGTGGCTTTGTTGCTTCTGAGCTAGATGGCCACTTGTTTACCTGCAAGCTTTTAAGACCCCAGGTGCTATATCTGTTGATAGCCTGGCGCCATCAGCCTTTCTGCACCACATTTACTTATGTACACGTTTATCTTCAGCAATTGTTTCGGGAAAGTGTGCATCATGGAGTGTCAATTCAATAGAACAAAGTGTTCTTGAATTGAGTAAGTACTTGAGTGGAGGTCCAATGTTCATCTGTTGCCTTAATACTAAACCTATAAATATGTGCATTTCCCCGTCATCCTATATAAATATATTCACATATGGACATGCCTGTATTTAGACCTCTATAAATGTCCTTTGCCTCCTAGTTCTTTCCTCTTTCCTTTCACTTTCCCACTATCATCTCAGCCTTCATTTGGGTTTCAGCAATTTCTCTCAGTTACATTTCCCTTGCTGAATCCCTACCAGGCCTCACACCCCTCCTTGTTACTAATTTTGTGGATCGGTTGTTGCTCCCTCATCCCTGGGTTGGTCAAAACCACCTCCTTTCCCCCACCTCCATATCTCCCATGTATCCCCGGAACCATCGGTTCTGTTGTTTTCTCCTCCAGACTGTTCATCCAGCCTATCTTATCTTGATAGATCTGCAGAGATAATAATATGCACCAGAAAGCAAGGCATAGCAACACAAAGCGACGAAAGAATACACAACGAGGACAACAAAGAAAACCAATGACCAAGAAAAGAATACATTAATTAAGAAAATAATAATAAACAAAAAGAAAAAATAAGAAAAAGCTATAAATTGATCACGGTCCTCCAGCCGAGTCCGATGGGGTGCTACTCTCTGGCCCCCAAGTCTATCCTTGGTGCAAACAATTTTTGATAGCATCTTTGTTACATTCTCCCTGGAACATTTTTCACAGTTTTGCTCCCTTTTCTTTATTTTCCCAAGAGCATGTCAACCCATTGTAGTGAGCTTATACCAGCAGGTTTAATGTGCAGTTCAGCCAATACATTTTCCCCTCTGCTCATGCCCTAACTGGGGGACATTCCTCACCCACAATGGAGTAGCCTTTCTTTGACAAAGGTGTTTGCTGCCTTCCTCAAGAGGCTTTGGCTTTTTAAAGCAAGTTGTTTTTCTTCTTCTTTCCAAAGTCACAGGCTTCATCTTCAGGGTGAGTTGATTCCATTGGGGTTCCGACTACAGCACAACCAGCCTATGTTGTGTTCTGTAAGAGCGTTTAACTCCTTAGGGTTTCCATGACTGCTCTGAAATGGACAGTCCCCAAAGTAGCTGCTGGTAACACTTGGCCCCTAAGCCACCAGAGCTCCTAACGTCGTCATTGCTAAGGAATAAACCACTGCAATGCATTTACCGAAAGGGCCACGTAAGGTGGATGCTATACGTAACATATCTCTTCCAGGTGCATACTTTTCTTAATTAGTAAGGAGAGACATCCCATTTTAGTTACAAGCATTAGTATTTTAAAAAAGCATTTAGTTCTATGCTGATTATTATAATTAAAATGACTAATTCAGTCTGCAAAGTAGAGCATAGCCAAGAACCAATACTGTTCAGCAGGCCATTAGTACTATCCAAAAAGGGAGAATTGAAGATAGGTGGTACTGAAAGCAACCAAGTGGCTTTCTGGTAAATTTTTCAGATTTTGCCCCCAAGTTCAACAAGAAGTATTGGCAATAAAACACTTTTTAGTTGTTGGGATAGAAGAAAATCAAAAGCTATTATGTTATCCAATACAATCGCAGCAAGAGATTTTAAAGGCCTCTGTTGTGCTGACATTCCATCTGCAATTCCATCAGCAATGGAACCATTGTAGCAGATAGGATAAATTCTAAAAGCTAAAGAATACCATCATTGAGTAGAAGACTCAGAAAGATCTTCCATCTCAGGGTGCTCTGAGTCTAAACTGACTCTGACACTTCACAGAACCACAGATCAGTGTCTAGGAATACAAATCCAGATTGTTCATTAAGGATACTAGGAGTTACGTTGAAACTTTGGTCTCCAAGAGTCTCATAAAGTTCCTAGTAGGGCAACTTCCTTGGGATTTGGTCAGAATTTTGTTCCACGGGATGGCTCCATTCGTTGCAGGAGCATTTTCCTGTGTTTGCTAGTGCTCCGGCCCATCTCATGTCCCAGCTTGTCCTTTCTCATCTTTTGAGATCCTCTAGAGCGGGCTCACCCCAGTAAAGAGAAGGGCACCTGTGTGAGTACGGCTTGACTAGAGAAACATATCCAGAGGCACTCGTGTGTAAGAGAGAGCTTTATGTTAAAGAGCATTTGTCCATTAAGAAAATATCCCTGACCAGTTCAGATCAAGCCCATAAGCCCGATATTACCCCATGTGTCAGCACTCGTCCATATTGTCCTCGTTAGACTCGCGCAGCCATTGCAGTGATGCTGAATGCAGGAAGATCGTCACAGGCCAGTGGGTGCAAGGACTTGTGGATTTAGAGGTGGTGGAAGCATCGCAGCGCTGGCGTGGGTCTCCGTGTGGCTCCTCCAGTTCCAGGGCTCAGGCATCAGTGTGGCCCCATGTGGCTTGTCAGCAGGAAGACAAGCAGAGTGTCTGTGTATCTGGCTTCCAGTGAGCTGTTTATCTTCTTCGGGCCTCCAAATGAGGTCATCAGGCTGCGACCCGATTGACAGGCTAGACTCCACCCCTTCGCAAGTTTACAGGAGCTTATGTAACTGCCACAGCACCCGTGGAAGGAGTTTCCCTTTCCCCATCTTTCCTGTTGGCGTCTCTTATTTTTGAGCCTTGTACCAACTCAGGCTGGTCCTTTAAATGCGGAATCCGATGCAGGCAGCCTAATTTTCTGTAAAAAGTGGGTCTTGACTGCTAGTCTTTATCTTCAAGAGGACGGGACGTGGCCCCGTATTGTAATTCATTAATGCACTAAGGTGCCTGGCTTAGCCCTGTTCTTTGTAACAGGTAATTCTGGCCTTCATAACTCCTGTGGGTTCTGCCAGGACACTGCTTACTGTACCTTGTTTATTAGTGATTGGTCAATCCGAGTCTATGAACATTTTATCAAGGATTTTCTAAATCTTTTTAGACTACTGGTAGCCTCTTCCTCCCTTCCTTTTTCTGTGTACCATGTCCATGGATCTTTTCAGAATGGTTCCTGTCGTGTCCGTGGCACCTTGAAGGTAGGTAGTTGCTTACTATCTGTCATCATCAAACAGATTTCTTAAACTGCGAGTGTCTGTCTCTGAGGCAGTCCCGAGGTTATGAACAATGTTCAGCCCCTAGTTATGGACACAAATTTGAGGTACATGCAATAGCTCATAATAACAAATGAGCACCAGTTTGTGATGTGTTTCATAACATTTTTAGTACTGTGTTTTTTTCCTTAAGGATGTATAGTGTATTGGTAAGTTTCTTCAATGTCTAAAGAGGCACACAGTATACCAATCCAAACATCGGACTAACTGTACCAAACTTTTTGACTTAAAAACAAATTTAGGCATGGAATGCATTCATCACCCAGGAACTACTTCTAATTCCTTTGAGTCTTACAGCTAATCGACTTGATGGCGGTGAGGTTGGTTTAATTTGGTTTGCTTGTGCAGTGATTCCTTGATTGGTGAATGGCTCCCAGCTCAAATTTTCCTCTGTCATGTTTGAAAGAAAACTGCTTCATGTTCGTAACTTTGCTTAATAATCAAATCGAAGACCTTGAACTTGAAAAACCTGTTTGGATCTAGAGAGAGCCACTCACTCATTGTGTCTCAGCGAGGCAAACTGGGTGGCATGTTCAGTCTGGGTGCTGCTCTCTCAGACAACGGATAGTGCGTGGGTTAGTGCGTTTAGACAGTTGCCATTGTGCACTCTTTTGCGTGTGCTTTACTTGCGTAAAATATCGTAACCATGCTCAAAGGAAAGTTAGTGATACCAGCAGTAAAGCTAAAAGGAAAACTGAGAACCACGATCGAGTTCAAGAAACCATTTCAATATTAGAATCTGGGCGTCACTTGTGTGGTCTGGCGGCTGAGTACAACATAGCTAAGGAGACATATCAGCAGTTTGGGTTTTTAAAAAAATTTTAAGCAGCTAATATAGTGAAAAGTGTAAAATAATTATCTATGAAACAACCCTGACCATCTCAGAGGCTGAAAAGTTACTGTTAATTTAATTTGGATAAATCAGAAATAACTTGATGCAATACCTTCCCTGAGACATTGATTTGCTAGAAGTCTCCCCAGTGAGTTAGTAGGTGTAATTTTTGGGGTCTTTGAACCAAACCTTTGGCTTGCCAGTATTTCTTAATAAGAAAAATGGATTCAGTTCTCAAACCTTTGGTGTTTGAACATGAATTTGGAAACAATTGGGTTAGACAGCTGAGGCATCATTGTACTTTCTTAGTCTTAAAGTTAATTTAATGTATCCATTGTCTCTGCTTGCTCTAAATGTTAGCTCTTCCTTTGTTGTTAATCCGCAAAGGTGCGGTACATCTGTATATATTCATTAATTCTAATGTTCAAATGTCTGAGAGCAAAGCTATTGTTTAGCAGGACTATATTATTCGTACTTGAAAATGGAACTTGAGTAAACAAGGGTAGGAAGTTGTTTGAAATGCTGAGTCCACTGTGTGTGTGTGGCTGAAACATCTTTCTCTGAGTTGCTTCAAGCAGCCCGCCTGCAAGTAGCCCTGTAGGAACAGCACTCTTCAGTGGTGAGCGCGCACCTTTTGTGTCACCCTGGTCCCCTTTCGTGGCCCACAGTGCTGTGTTGTGAGCAACAGGATCAGGCTCCTCCAAAGTGGGAAACGCTTCGGTTTCGTTTACCGTCTGTTTCACTTCTGTTCAGAACCCTGATCTGTCTTTACAAATTTGTCAAGCTGTCTTTTTGAGCCTCATTTTTTCCCACCTGTAAAATAAAATAGGCATGCTCTCTAAATTGTTGTGAGGATTCAGGTTATACACAACGACAGTATGACACACAGTGGTCCTCAGTAGGTCGTTTTTACCTGCCTGCTTATGTATCATCTTTTATTGTTTGTTTTGGGATGAATGGCCCTGTACTCGTGAAAAAGAGTCCCCAGGACATTTTATTAAATCCTTTTTTTTTTTTGGCCTCTCATCACTTTGGTATCAGCTGCTCCCATTTCTCATCCCCCTACTTCCTCCCTGGAATCTATATCTAAAATATGTAATGGTTATTTCTTTTTCCCTATAAGTTTTCTTGTTCTACTGCTTTGAGTGTTGAGACAGTGGATTTCCTAAACTTGAATAAAATTTATTTCTAATTTTATGGTGGATAAAAATTGTTCAGGGTGTCATGTTGGATAAAAAGGTGCTTTGTATTGATAGGAATCCGTCATCAGACTTTAATTTTATCCCTAGGGTGTGAGAATGGGTTTAATCAAACATAAAATTTATACAAGTCGAGGTAAAAATTCAGTGCTGAATTTCTCTTTTTCACGTTCCCTAACAAAGATGGACCATTTGCATTAAACTTAAATAGCACAGCTTATTTAAGATTCATTTTTTACTCACTCTTGTTCTAAAATCACAAATTCCATTTGACAATGTGCTAGGACAGAATTATATTTTTAAACTTAGAAAAACCGCAGTCCCAACTGTGCCAAAAGTAAAAATTTCTTGTGACAAAAATAGTTTCTTTTTAAGCTGAAATGATCAGTTGTATTTAGAATATTAAAGCTATAGCAAATTGAGAACACATTCTATTTGTGTTACATTATAGGGGTTTCTCTCTATTGGGATGAAAAGTGAGGGGAAAGGAAAAATCAGGCTTTTTTCTGCAAATTTCTTGGTCTTTTCCTTTGGACGTACTTAGTGGTGCACTTGGTCATTGGCATCATCTAATGGCATTATATTTCTACTCTGTTATGTAATTTTTTTTCAAAGTGGTTCAAAGTTAGTTTGTGAAATCTTTGAATATCTTTTATTAGCTTGGGATGCTATAGTTTATTGCTGAGAATATTGGGAAGTGTGTGTGTGTGTGTGTGTAGTGAATTACCCCAAAACATCAAATCCAAAGCCACGGAACAAATTCCAACTCAGTGACCTTACATAGGGTTTCCATGGCTGCAAATCTTTAGGGGAAACAGATAGCCACACCTCTTTCTCCCACAGTGCAGCTGGTGGCTCTGAACCACTGGCCTTGTAGTTGGTAATCCAACGCTTACCTGATCGCACCACCATGGCTCCTTCCAGATGAATCATTTTGTGTAGGACCTCATTTTGTATAGTCCTAGTCCTGCAGCAGGCGCCCAGATGATTGTCTCTGAGTCAGAATCGACTCGATGGCAGTAAGTGTGTGGGTACTGTAGTAATGCCAATAAGGTACACGTGGGCTGTCTTAATCTTTACACCAAACGTTACAAGAATATGTGTAGGTGTGTTAAGTGCTAGAGATGTCTTATACTCGACTGTTTGGGCCAGAAGATTCCCTACATGGATGTATGCTACTTGTGCAGCTCTGCTTACTGTCCTCCTTCGCTGGCAACCTAATTGCTTCGTATGATGGACCATGGTCAATGTGATTTAGGCTAGGTCAGTGGTAGGCAACAAAAGTGGTTGACAGTGTAGGATGATGAAGAACTTTCCTGAAACCATAGTCCACCCTGAAGAATGCAGAGAAAAGGGATGGCCATAGAAAGAGTCTTGTCTTTGAGTTCGTGGCCCTTGCCTTTCGTGGAGCATTTTCGACTCCCACTGTGCAAGTGCCGATGGCTTCTTCTTTTGGTTTAAGTGTCCACTGAGTGGAAGAAAGATGTGGCAATTTGCTTTCATCACAACTTTGGAAACCTTTTTTGGGGCGGGTGGGGGGCAATGGGCTTCTTTTCTGTCCTACTGGGATGCTGTGCGTCAAATTGACTGACAGCAGTGTTTGGTTTGGTGAGGAGCTTTGGTTGCACTATGGGCTAGATCAGTGGTTTTCAACTTTCCTAATGCCGCCACCCTTTAATACCTTTCTTCATGTTGTGGTGACCCCCAACCATGAAATTATTTTCGTTGCTACCTTATAGCTGTAATTTGGCTACTGAAATGTAAATACGGTATCTGATATTCAGAGTGTATTTTTATTGTTACAGATTGAACATAATTAAAGCACAGTGATTAATCACAAAACAATATAGATTGTGAAATATTTATGTGTTTTCCAATGGTGTTAGGTGACCCCTGTGAAAGGGTCATTGGATCCCCACAGGGGTCAAGACCCACAGGTTGAGAACCTCGGGCTAGATGATGCTATGGGTCAGCAATTCAAACCTGTCAGCTTTTCTGCTGGAGACAGACAAGACTGTCTGCCACTGGAAACACGTAGTCTCGAAAACCTTATATGTGGTTGCTGGGGTCGCTATGAGTTAGAAGCAACTGAACAGCAGGGGTTTTTTGTTGTGTGGGGGAGGGAGCTTGGTTTATGTCAGTTGCAAGCTGCTGTCTGTCATCAGTATGGTCATGAGCCATGTCACATTCATCCTCCACATTAACAGTATGGAATTATTATTTCCATTTTAAGGATGAGGAACCCGAGACTCAGGGAAGTTACATACATTTCGGAAGTGTTTAACTGTGCAGACTCTGCCCTTTACAGAGACATTCTGAGTCCTCCGACAGTAGGCAGTTTTATATTCCTTCAGCCTTATTTGGCCTCCCTTACTAGAGACAGTAGGAACTTCTTAGAGAGTATTTTTGTATCCTCCTTTGAAATGCAGAGTACTCTGGTCCCTTCGATTGTAGTCTATATTGTTTAGTATTTGTGGTATTTCATTTTTTTAGTATTGCTCCTATTAAAAGCAAATTACTGAAAACGAACTATAATCAACAAGACTATGAAGAGTGGTGGAAAACTGTTAAGCTCATTTTATCTTGGCCACATTAGATTATTCCGTTGCACATATAATTCGCTTAAATGTAGAGAGAAGTTTGGGTTTCTGTCATGTGCTTTTCACATGAATAGAATCTGAAAGCTGTTGCCTATTTAGTGTTCCCTCTGAACCAGCCCTCTCTCATCCGCTGCCAGTGCTCCCTGGAGTTTCCAAGCCTGTCATTTTACAGAAGCAGGCTGCTGCACCTTTCTCCTGAGGAGCAGCTGGTCCCTTCCAATCACTGACTTGTCCGTGGAGTAACGAAGGTCTTTCCAAAAGTTTGTGGGGAAATCCCATGGTCCCTCCAGACTTTGTATTGTGAACGGGTGAAGGCCTACAAAGCAGATCCTCAGTTCTCCGTACACATTTGTTTCATCACCTGCACGGTTTCATTCCCGTCAGTGCACCATCCCTTCCCCCGCTTCCTGTCCGTGCTTCCTGCTTTTGTTCCTCATCCTTTCCTAAGGCGGCTGCATTTTGACCTAAATGATTGCTTATGTGTAGCGTGCATACCTCACTACTGCTACTGTTTCCTTACAGACCAGGCTGCTCACACTTTTCAGCAGGCGAGCTACCTCTAAGATGATCAAGTCAGAATGACCCACCAACTACAAAAATGCAAAACATATGTTTATTTTTATTTATTACATTTGTTCACAGATGCATTGATAATTCTTTATACACACACACATTGTATGTTTATGTACCTTGCATAGCCGCATGAGCCCATATCACACAACACAATTAACTATGTACATTTTTTGTCATTCCCTGAGTTTCCTCTGATGATTTGCACTGAATGGACTGAGCCAGGGATGCATAGTCCGGACAGTAGCTGCAGACAGCTGCCAAATGATCATCAGTCATGGTGGAATGGTACTACTTGACTTAATGATCTTGATGTGGGAAAAGGCTGACTCACATAAACAAGTAGAGCCGAATCATGCAGTCAAGGCGGTAGCACATGTCCTCATGTCTGGGTACTTTCCCTCTGCGAGTAAGTTCCAGAACTGTTCATGCTCCGGACTTCAGCTGAATGTCGGCTTGTAGTGTCAAAAGCTTCCATTCCATATGAAAGTGATACCTTTTTGTCTTCTCACTTGGTCCAGCTCCCCCGCTCATTTGAATACCTTTTCTCACGTTTAAGAGGAAAAAAAACAAGGTCTAAAAATTGGCGATGACTTACCTTGTCATTTTGGCTGCACTTAGTGCAGTTGTTTGTGCATGCGGTTGACACCTAAGATGCATCTGATTGGCTGCGCTGTATGTCACTTAAGTGACGGCGTTGCTGATAGGCTTACATCTATTTTCTTAAAGCCGTGCGATCTGCCCACACTCCATTTGCGGTTGACTAGTAGACGTGATGGCGTATTGAGCCCCCGTCACAGACCTTACTAGTGTCTGGCTGAAACCAGAGCCACAGTGCCTGTGGTCAGTTCCAGACCTGAAAAGAAGCAGAGTCTTGGTGGTCTCACCAGTGTCTTTCTGACACTGATGATTTTAGTTTCAGTCCGCATTTTCCTCCCCTTCTATCCTTTCAGAGCCCTTGTTAGTGGTCTCTAGTTCCTCCGGTCTCAGGGCTGTGGAGCCTGGCTTTGCCTGCTTGACTAGTTGGACGCACTGTAGCCCCCTCGCTCTTCGGGTAAGAGGAGGCCAGTAGCTGTACTTCACCCGGCTGGCTGCTCATGGGCTTTGAAGACCCCAGAAGCTGCTCATCAAACTAGGAGGTAGAAAGTCGTCTTTGTGAACCGTGTTCTTCTACAAATTGACCTTGGTGTCCTCTGAGGCTGTGAGTCCCTGGGCCCAGCAACTCGTTCCATCCAGGTATTGGTGAGGGCTGAGATCCATTATCGTGTGACTCCATTTTTCCACTATCTTTTTCTTTCTTTCTTTAATAAATCATTTTATTGGTGGCTCTTTGAAGCCGCTTCTTGACCTTGTCGTTGGAGTAGTTTTCCTATGACCCTTTCTTGTCAGACCAGAATGTGGTTTTAGCCTTGGCAGTACATTGTAACTACAAAGAATGTGTTAAAGGTTTTCCGTGCCTGCCTGGTTTCTTTTCTTGGAGATTTTAGTTAAATGGTCTGATTTTTTTTTTCCTTCTTCAAGTTCTCAAAAGATTCTCATATGCAATTGAGACCCACTGCTCCAGATGCTACTTGAAGGAAGGCTTAGAGACAATAGAATATGGTTTCAGCTTCCTTCCTCCTGTTTCCTTCTTTGTGTTGCCAAGAATCAGTGTACTCTTTGAAGTGCTGACTACTGCTGGCCAGTCCTTTAGAAAATTAGTGTGAGTGAGAAAGAAGGCTGTAGGGTCAGGTTAGTTCTTTTGTAATCTGTGCATTTATTTTGCCTTAGCCCCAGCAAACAATTTAACGGGTTCAATGTCCTCATAATTTTTCTGTGTTACTTATGTTTTGCAGAGTTATTTCTGTACCATTCTAGTGGGACTTTCATCTTACTCCATAAAAAATGTTCTCTATACTTCTAAGATTTTAATTTTTGTTGAATAGATTTCTATTTTGGGAGATAGTCTGTTACCTTTCTCTAGAGAAGAGCTTTCATCTAAACATGTTACTGGCAAAGAATATGAACACCCCCCCACACACACACACACAACCGCGCTCCCCTCCCAAGTGGCAAACACTTGTCTTATCTCATTGTTTAGTTTCCTGTTAAGTTGTGTGGTATAAATGCATATTCATTGAAGTTCTGATGTCATGCTGAAGCCCATTGGTAGACAGTTTTAGCCAATTAAATGCTTCCTGGTATCCAAGTAAGAAAGATATATAGTTTGGGAATAACAGGAAACTTCATGATTCTAACATCCTGTTATTCTCGATTCGGGACTTGTTACTTCACCACAATGAAGGTTAGTAGAAAATTATATATCTGTTTTTTGTAGAATGCCATGATTTTGAATTTTCTAACTTCTCTGGTTTAGAACGTGAAAACCTTTGAAAGGGATGCAGATCACCTACTTGAGTATTTTACAATTAAGTGGGGGGGGGGACACCATTATATTTTACGTATAATGGGGCTTCAGATTGTTTGTGGGAAAATATAATTAAAAGAAATTGAGATTTTTTTCCATGGATTTTTGGAACCCTTCTCGTATGTGGAAGCAGATGCTAAATAAAACTAATATTTAAATTAAAATAAATGCAAACAACCAAATTTGTCATTTAACGAAGGTAGATGAGGATAAGTCATCTTAGATGATACTCCTGTTTGAGTTGGCATTTCTTAATGACACATATTGTAACACAGTTAAATTCTGTATTATAAGTTTATTGTTCTACCCACAGTATATTTAACAAGGGGTAGTTCTTTTTATAGGAAGAATCTGCTTCAGTAGATCAGTTCATTATACTTCTACCTAATCTATATTAGATATGGGATCCAGAAATGTGTATAGATTGTTTAGATGTCAACTCTTTTTTGAGCTTCTTTTTGAACTCTCTGTGATTTGATGGTCTTTGTTGAGGTAGTTTTCAACTTCTATATTTCTCTTTTTGTTTATTTGTGCTTAAATACATTTAAACATAACTTATGCCTATCTATATTTATCATTTCAGGAATTAGACATCATTAGCTTAAAATCATTTCTTTTTACAGAGAGCAATAGTTATTTAATTTTGGATAACTTTTCTCAGCATCTCTTTTTGTGCAGTTCATTATTATTCATTCAGCACACTTTTTACTGTGTCCCAACCATTTTGAGGTGTGCTTGCTGCCTTTGAATCTGTACTGGAGCAGACCGTGAACACAACATTATAATTGTGGTAAATTCGCTAGGGGAACATGTGTTAGGGATACCTAGCCTCCTCTGGTGAGGGAAACGGGCTGTCAAGGAAGTGGTCTGTCTGGAAGAACAATGAGTAAGTGGCAGGAAAGGGAATGGCGGGGTGGGGGGGTGGGGGGGTGGTCGAGGAGAGCCAAGAAGAGGAGGGAGGGAGTCACTGGTAAGATGGAAGAGGTGCGGTGAGCTTGATGACTGTTGGAAAGGCCATCGTAGGATACAGTATGGCAGGAAGAGAGGTGGTAGACCTGGTGGACCTAGGGACCAGAAATCAAAGATTTTAGAGGTTTTTGAATAAAGGGCCATAAGAAGTCATTCCTGGCTGCCAAAAAGGGATTGAGGAATTTAGAATGCTGGAAACCAGTAAACTGATTGCTACCTTTGGAATGGATGATCATTTTGCCTTTCCTCTGAATAGAAAAGAAAATCACTATTAAGTCCGTACCCTAATCCCAAAAGAAAAGAATTGCCAGACGTTACCACCGACCATTTATTGGGTACCAGCAGCATATTAAACCTTCATGAAGTATATAGAAAAGCACGTGCCTCTCTAGGATTATAAAGATGGGGAGCGATGAGTAACTGGTGTAAGGAAAGAAATCTAAGGCCAGTGGATTAAAGTGGATTCAGGGCTGTCAAGCTGAGCTCACTCAAAGGCTGCGCCTTCATCTTTGTAGTTTTGCACCGAGAATCCTGTACATATGGGAGAACTTAATTTATCTGACACCCAACATAAGACTCTACTAATTTTGCTTGTGTAATTTTTCCTTTCAGACGTTTGATGCAAATGATTTGTATCAGGGGCAGAATTTTAACAAGGTCCTCAGTTCCTTAGTGACGCTAAATAAAGTAACAGCAGGTAAGACTTTCTTTTTTTAATTTCACTTAAGGGGTGGGAAGACAAAGGGAGAATACCTTTACTTTTCTACTAACAAGGCAAGCCAATCGTTGCTGAATTTTTAAATATAAGCTTCTATTGCCGTACATCTTTGATTGTTGCTTTTGCTCCCTCCTCCCGCATTAGAGCAAAAAAGTTTCTTGAGAGGTCCTGTGATGGATATCATGTTCTCCTTCCTGTAGGCATAGAGATTTCTTGAATAAACATGTAACAGAGTAACAGTGCTTTGTCCACAATGGAAGAATCACAGGTTATCTTACAACCAGAAGTACCTGCGTCTGAGCTTTTCTGTTAAGAATTTGTCTCCAGTAGCAATGCTTTTGAGATGAGATCATGATGGCATTGGCCAGGGAATTGCTTCTGTAAACATTTCCCTGATCAAGGTTTCCTGACACCTGGGAGGGCACCTGGGCGGTGTTGTGATGTGCTCCCTGCATGGAGATGGGGAAAGAATCCCATTGCCCCATGCGCTGGCTCTTAGGCCAGGGTGTGGTGATGAGCTTCTGTAGTCATCAGCTACACGGTGGCGCTCAGAGAAGTCCTTAGCTTGTCTGGCAGACCACTGAAATTTGCGTCCTAGATCACTGCGTGTGTCAAAAAGAAGGAACTTTACTAACTACATCTTAGAGCAATCCTTCCCCATTTACCTGTACAGATTTTAAATTTAGGATTCATGCAGAAGCTTAGCATTTAAGTCTTTTTGAATAGCAAACCCTTTAGGCTTATTTGATTAATATTCTCTTTTCAGTGTCACCTTGGTGCTTGGAATATATTATAGAATCCCTGGCTTTGGCGCCCCTTTGTGGAGGGGATGACCTGCCACCTTACAGTGCACGCTTTGCTTTGGGGAGCCTGCAGGTATCCTCCTGTCTAACTGGATGATAAGAAGTGGGCAGAGGGAATGCCTGGTGCCTCCAATTATCGAGGAACAGGAAACGAGGCCCTGTGCAGGCTAGAAAACCATCTTGAAGTCTGTCCATTCCCAGAGTCAGAGTGTGCTCTCAGAGCAGGCTGTAACGGCCCTAGAATCCCTAATGGTGTTTGGACAGGGCTTCAGCTGGGCCAACTTAATTTTCTTGGGGTTCACATTGAATATCTTGTAGACCTGTTCAAGTGAAAGCTCTAGGTAACACCACTAAATGAAAACTTATGGAGGTGATAGGAAAATCATGAGGATCTAAATTCAATGAAAGGGAGGGAGAAGGAAGGAGAGGGATGATTAAATGTTTTAAGTAAAGTTATAAAAATAGTAGGTAGAAGTGATTAAAATCGTCACGTCATTTAATGAGGCTTTGCAAATGAGTGTGGTATCTCATAAAGGTGAAATACAAGAAATTGGGGGAGATGCACAGAATTTGGCATATTTACTTTCCATAAGCACACGTGCTCGCTATCTAAAACCTGCTGAAATACCCATCCCTGCCAGAAAGTTTTGAATGAGATACTAACATTAGTCTCTGGCAGACAGAACAAAGAATATCATAGGTACATAAATCTGCAGATATTTCCTAAATTCAAACTCGACTGTCATTGAACACTGCTCTGTGGGTTGCAAAGACCATGGTCGGGGAGAATAGTAAGAGAGGACTGATGAGAACTGTGATTCTTAACTAGGTAGTATCATGAGTAAGGTGTGAGTACTGTAGATCACAATTGAACAATGGCCAGTGAAAGAGGCCAGGAGCAAATGTGCCTTGGGCACATAGCACCTTCTTATATGAAAGTGTTTTCATGTTTCTGATTACTACTGTATATACATGGTAAGTAAAATATGTGACATTCCTTATAAAATACACTTTGCATATTCTCCCTCAGCTCTTAAACAAAAGAGTGAACTCTCAGCTGGAAAAACTTTGGTTGGCTCCTTGGTCTCAGTTTTTATTTTTGTATTATGAATACAATGACTCCTCCCCCCACCCCCCAGATTTCCGTTCAGTGACCAATTTAACAATAAGATGACTTAAACTGTTCCCTCCAGGGTTGTTCCAGGCTTTAAGAAAATCACTTAATGCTTTATTCTTTACTTCAGTGATTCAGAAATCCATTTGTGTTCTCAAAGTGTATGGATGCATATTTGCCATTTAATTGGACAGAAGCAAGACCGATGATGTAAAAGTCTTTAGTACATCTCTACTTTACTTACAAAATCCCTGGGAGGGCTAAGACATTTCCGGGAGAGTTGGGGTTAGTAGAGAATCATAGGGACATGGCCACTGTGGACAAAATCTCTGTGATAGTCTTTCCTTGTAGCTGGCTTTGTATTGGGGATTGCACAGAGCTGGTTAAGTTTGCAGACCCTCTGTCATTATGAAGTACAAAGTCCCGAAATGGAACCTGAGAATTGTAGGAAGACTTTTTAGAGAGGACCCGATAGGAGACTGTTGTGTGAAAACAGTAGTTTCAGGAAGCAGTAGGATTGATTTGAGATTCATGTTTTCTTTATACATTGTACCCTTGCTTAGCTCTGGGCCAGGTGAGCTGTGAAGGAAGATGATATACCTTGAATCGCTGTATATTACGCTATTAAAGAAAGGCCGGAAATGTAGGGATTCCTGTGGACTCCACAGACTTTTCAATGTTGACAACTAATTGCAAACATTTACAAGACACTTTATGAACCCATTTGGTATGTCAGCTAGAAAAAATCTGACCTGGATGTGATCAGGTTAAGAGGTCCTTCTATAGAAGAAGTCCCCTATCAGTTTAGAAATTGCTGGAGGCAATTTGGAAGAATAGTTTCCCAAGGGAGGCTGGAGGAGGGGGTGGAATTGACTTTCTATGTTATTATTTTTTTTTAATTCTAAGAAGTAAGTTGCCAACCTTTCCTTGTTGGTTCACCTTCGTGGGGTTTCTGTTCCTGGAGGGAATTAATTCATAGAGAGCAGTAACTAACTAGTCCTTTAAATTGCGGCTTACTTGGATCCTTTTAACAACATTGGGAGGTAAGTAGAGTTTGTCACCTTCATTTTGAGAAAAGAATATTGAAAAGGTTCTCTCTGACTGAAAAACATAAAAGAGTGTTCTTTTGTTTTAAATGAGGATCGTGTTACAAAATGAGGATCCCGCTCTTATTTATCTCATGCAGCACAATCTTGGAAAAGTGGGTAGATGGTGATGTATTGAGGAATAAGTATTTTCCCCCGCTAAATCAATGAATTTGAGAGGCTTATTTTTTTTTCCAGGTGAAGAGGGACGCTAAAACAATTAAAACATTTCATAAGTAAGGTACTTTGTGAGTCTATTAAAAAAATAAACATTTAGAAAATTACACCAGAAGAGAACTAATCAACAGTTAGTGCTTGCTAATTTGCAGAAAGGTAATTGTGCAATGAATGCAAGTCATTTATACAGGAGACAAAGAATTTGGCCTTTGTTTGCTGCATCAATGGGCTCCTTTGTTCAGGTCCTTTGGTGTGCCCCTCTGGCTGCCCTATTTTTAAAGTCTAGTGCCTATCGAGAGTGCATGCTATCAGGCATATTCAGCTGTTTCTTTTTTCTGTGTGCATGACCTTTTCAGACATTGGACTAGGAAGTGATTCTGTATGTGCTCGGCCCTCATCTCATCGAATAAAATCTTTTGATTCCCTTGGATCCCAGTCTTTACACAGCCGGACTTCAAAATTGTTCCAGGGCCCATATCGAAGTTTGGTAAGTTTGATATACTTTGTTATTTAAAATATATTTTGAGGGGAATGAGTGTTGTGTATTTGTCTTGGGAAATGTATAGACCTTAAACAGTGTTACAAACTAGAAGATAATGAGCTTTTGCCTCCGTTAATGTTTTAATGTGATTTGGGATTTGGTTATTACCACATTATGCAGATATTATGCTTAATGAATGTTTTATGCGAAACTTTTTTTTTCGGGAGATTTTAATATTCATTATTTTGTTTATAGTGATGCATGCTTTAAAATACTTCCATGGTTATATGCACATAGTATTTTCTTGTTACCACACACGATTGAGAAACATGAAATATATATGTAAAAGTACTTAGAAGGTTGGGAATAAGAAATACACGGGGGGGTAAGAAACAAACACATGGGAACAGGGAAGTAAAGTGAGGATAAGAAGTACACATACATAAAAAAGAAGTGTACCTATAAAACATCGTAGAAGTACAAAGAAGGAATGGTGAAGCTAAAGAGCTAAAGATTTTTGGGTTTTTTTCTTCGTTGAAAACATGACTGGAGGACATTAAGTCAGGCTGTATTTTCTAGAAGAGGAAATTCTTTATAAGATCTGGTAGTAAAGCAGGGAAAGAAAAGTAACAAAACAATCATCCTAAAAAATGGAGAAAATTTTATTTGTGACTCCTCCAGGTATATAATGGATTATAAATAATGACTGTAACATTGTGAGTAATGAGAGGATAGATGGTCCCCAATATAAGAGGGATTCTCTTCTGATAACTTCATCGTAAGTTGGATCTGACTTTATTATTTAACATTTGTTATTTTTGCCTTGTATGAGCAGTGTCTTTATACATCTGACCTTTACTTGTCTTTGGGGTTGGAAACATGACCTAAAACCTTTCACATTAACATTATACGCTGCAACATTGTATAAAGTGCTAACAAATTAAAACAGATGCTCTTTATTGTAACTCAAATACACTGCAGTCTAGGTCCACTTGCAGTGTGCAATAGGGATCTGAAAATTAGGATCTAGGAGAAGAATAAGGGCGCTAAATGGAGGAAATGTGGAAAGACGGTCACAGCATCTAGCATGACTGAGAGCTTCCAGTTGCCGTTTCAAACACCCAGGTCTTCCCGTGAGCTTCAAGGGTGATTGGCACTTACTTTGATTATGTGCCAATGGCACGACTTCCTTTTAAGGCAGCGGTTTTCTTTTAATCTTTCTTTTTCAACCTTTCATTGTGAATTAAACGAAGATTTACAAGGCCAATCAGCTTTCCATTCAACAATTGTCTCGTATTTATTACAATCCCGACAATGTAGCATCACAGGTCCAACTTAATCCTGTTTCCCTTTCTTCTTCTTTCCTAACCTTTCTGAACTGTGACCTTGGATAAATGCTGCCCTTTTGATCTCTAATGGTTGATTATTATAAGGTGTACATATCATAGTGTTCTTCGTGGTGTTGTAGTACGTTTTGGGTTGTAATCCACAAGGTCAGCGCTTCTAAGCCGCCAGTGGCTCTGTGGGAGACAGATGAGGCTTTCTCCTCTCATAAAGAGTTACAGCGGAAACTCACAGGGGTCACTTCCACCCTGTGCTACAGGGTCACATTGATTCCATGGCAGGGTTTTTTGGGGTTTGAAGAGATATGTGTTGTTTGGGTACAAATGGAGCTGTGGGGGTAAGGTTCCTTTCCAGACTTGAAATGTGACCTAACAGCTGTAGCCTCAGAGGTTCTGCCAGTCTTTCTCCGAACAGGAAGCTTGTTCTCTTTATTATTTTGAGTTTTGTTCCACTTTTTTTAACTGTCATAGGAATTTATTTAATAATTATGAAACAATATTATTTAATGCTGCTAATAAAGATCTAAAATGAGTGTCAATCTTAAGTTACATCAATTTTTATTATTTATTTAAAAGCTAAGCTTTTGATTTTGTGATCACATGTGTAAGAACTAATGTAGGAAGATCCTGTGTATCCTTTACCCAGCTATCACCAGTGGTTACATCATAGACTATTATGGTACAACGTGACAACTAAGATATAGGAAGGGGTACCCCTCTTTCCCCCCCACCCTAAATGGGATTTCCCCCCCCCCACTGTTCCACATTTTTATCTTCCTCTATTCAGAACTTTCCAATGAGACTCCTTTCAGAATAGTTAGTAGTGGTAGCTGAGCATCACTTAGTTCTTCTGGTTTCAGGGTCACAGAGACTGGCGGTTGTGTGGTCTGTTAGCCCACTGAAGTAAATGTTTCCACGTGTCTTCTGTCCTCCAGCCAGGAAGAGACCAATAGATGCCCCTCACAAACTTTTAAGACACCGTCAACACTTAGGAAAGTAGAATGTACGTTGTCTTTGTTGGCTTTGTTATTCCAGCTGACATTGGTTTCCCTCCAGACTATGGTATTGACCACCCTGGCCCAGCATTTCATTCCTTCAAAGCATTTGGTTATGTGTAAGAAGTTCTTAAACCTTGCCCCCTGTGTGTTCTACCACATTCTCCAATATATTTGCAGCAAAGAAATACAAATGTACAAGTGTCTTCTGTTAAACCTATGACATAGAAACGATGACACTGAGAAATTATGGGTGATTATAGCCCCACTCTCCGACTCCCACACCTGTTTGAACCGGTGCTATCCAAACATCTATTTGTGTGTCTTCGTCATTGCGGGATTGGGTGTATAAGAACATGTACTCTGCTGCCTCTTGCTCTTGTGCTCCTCCTGGTAGCTACCCCGCTCCATCAGTTTGGACTTACCCTGCGCTACCCTCTACACCTAGGGTAGCACGTGGAACCCGCTAGCAAATCGCCCCTCTTCCCCTTCCACCATCAAGGAATCTTTCTTTTAAGAGTGAAAACCTTTTCTTGACTTTTTATAGTATGGATCTCATATAATATTTGGCTTTTGGAACTGACATTTCATATACATTAATGGTCCCCCAGGTTCATTCATGTTATGAGATGTTTTGCAGATTCATCACGCTTCTGTAACTTCGTGTAGTATTTCACTGTATGCGTCCACTCTCCAGTGCCATCGATGCTGGTTGTTTTGCTTTTGTGAATACTGCCATGATGACCATGATGTGCATATTTATTTGTGTCATGACTCGGTGTTCTCGGATATATACCAACTAGAAGAATTCTTTTTAAGGACATGCCATGCCATTTTCCATAGTGGTTGCTCCATCTTACTCTTCTGACCAGCAGCTGTCTATGAGGTTTCCCATCTCACCAAACCCTAGCTGACTTTGCGTCATTGCTAGGGTTCCTGATTGGTCTCTAATCATGGTGCCTGTGGGGTCTGATTCTTTTGGAGCGAAGGTGCCTGTGATGAGTACTTGTTGGCAGGGCGCCCACTCAGCCCTTTGTGGTACACGAACTGGAATGGAAGGTATTTCCTTAATCTTTGTGGGACCACTTGGTGGAAGTAGAGGATGCTAAACCCACAGGATGTAAGAAACGTTCTTGTTTGCCCTTTGAGCTGCTTGGTTCCTGCAGGCTTCTTACTTTTATCTCTGTTGATGCTGCCAAGGAAGTTTTTGCCGGTGACGGTGACGGTGGCGTTGGTGGTAGCGGGTGGGTATAAAGAAATACTGGGCCTTGTTTGCTCTCTGGTGCTTGGTAAGGGGCTAGGAAGTTGTGGCCTGGGTAGTTCTCTATAACTGGGTGGGTGACTGCACTGGGAGAGGGGCCTGTGCTAGCACCGGGCGATGTGCAGACATGTGGTGGAGAGTAGAGGATAGGACTCTACGTGATCTCTGCTAATTCTGCTGGTGTGGTGGAGTTTGTTCTTCTGCTATTGCTGGTTAGGGAGATGAGGGATGGAGGTGGGACTTTTGTCCCAGTTAGTGTTGACACTGCAATAGCGTCATTAGTTGGAGGACGGAAAGTGAGACCGGCTGGTGTTTTCTAGTGCCACTGATGCAGATGGACTAGACCTGCCTGCTGTCTTTGGGTTTGGCCCAAGGCCTGGGGTTGTTCCCTAGGTTTGCAGCTGGATGACTCCTTCCTGTCTTTGACCAGGGAAATCACTCTCTTTGTGGGGGTGGCGGTGGCATGGGGGTGGGGACTGTGAGTGACAGTTAGTTCCTGGTTGCAAAGCTTTACAGGCACCTCCTTCCTAATGTGGAGACTGGAAACAAAAACAGCAAGGCACAAAGCAAACTCTAGCCAGTTCCCTTTCTTACTTTGCTGTCCAGAACCCTTCTGTGATTGTCTCTGAATTAAGCTCAGGCCTTTAGGGTGTATTTCATGGGAACTTCAGAGAAAAGGGATTCTTTGCTGCCTTCATCTGGTCTTGGAAGTCTAATTCATGTATTATGGTTTCTTGACTAATGATGTTTATCATTTTAATTTTATTTTTTAATACTTTATTTCCTGTGTCGTATCACTATTGAATTGTTATCAATCTCTAATAATCCTTTTCTTAAAATCTACTTTATCCAATAATATTATTACACACTCTTTGTGTTTATACTTTCTATATTGTAACTTTTTTTCATTCTTTTTTTTTTTTTAACCTATCTGTGAAGTAACTCCGGTAGAAAGTGTATAGTTGGTTGGTTCTTGTTTTTTGACTCAGTCTCTGCCTTTGAAGGTGTTTAGTATAGTTCCTTGTATTGCAGTTACTGCTGCATCTGGCTGGCTTTAAGTCTGCCATTTTGATATTTGTTCCTTTTTGTCACGTCTGTATTTCATTGTTTATTGGCTTCTTTAGGAGCCCTGGTAGTGTATTGGTTACATATTGGGCTGGGATCCCCATGGTTGGCAGTTCAAAACTACCAGCACCTGTGGGAGAAAGATTGGGCTCTCTACGCGCGGAAACAGTTACAATGTCTAGGAAACCCAGAGTGGGGAAGGGGACAGCATGCCTCCATGTGAGAGAGGGCTTTTTTTGGTTGTTGACTAATTGAATAAATGCTCTAGTATATTCCCCCCCCCCTTTCCTTTTTAGCTGTATTTTATCCTGTTATCTTTTAGCTGTCTTTTTTCTGATTATTATTTGAGCAGTTTCACAAGGGATCACACTAGAAGCTGATTGCTATCAAGTCCGCTCTGACTCACAGCGACCCTGGCCAGCAGAGTAAAACTGTTCCATGGCACTTTGCTGAAGCAGGCGACCTCATATTTCTCGCAGGGACTCCAAGTTGAACTGTTGCACCTCAGCTGACCTACCGTATATACTCGAGTATAAGCCGACACCAGTATAAGCCGAGGTACCTAATTATTACCTGGGAAACCAGAAAAACTGATTGACTCTGGTATAAGCCTAGGGTGGGAAATGCAGGATGTGAATTAACACAGAGACCAGAGAGAAGAGACGGAGCACAGCCACAGACACATCCTTAGCAGTTCAGCTGCCAGCGTAAGTGAATCACTGCGGGTGCTTCTGCGGATTGGAGCTGTCCCCGTCATAGGACAGCTCTGATTGGTTAGATGTGAGTAAACAAACATTCAAAGCCCTGCAGTGTCAGCGGGCTTTGAATGAAGAGTGTAGGAACGGCAATCACCGCGAGATGTTACACCTCGCCGGGGTACCACTGACCCATGTATAAGCCGAACCCCAGTTTTCCAGCACATTTTTTTTGTGTTGAAAAACTCAGCTTCTACACGAGTATATATGGTAAGCAGCCAAATACTTAATCCATGGTGCCACCAAAGCTCCTGGGGCTGTGACCTGCATCTTTTATGTGCCACCGTGTATTTAGAAGTATGCTCAGCTGTGCTATCTGACAGTTGCCACTTACAGTTGTAAAAAGCCTATCAGATTATTTTGTATATTAATGATATAAATGAACACTGCTTCCCTGATCAGCTCACCCAATGTGCACATAGAAGTAGAAAGGAAGTATTTTTTTAGTATTGCATAGTGTTTTACTGCCGGAGCAGAGCAGAGGGGGAGTAGTTTGACAGGAAGAAATAGGATGCTACTGGTCAGTCCTGGGTACCCATCGGGGGCTGAGACGAGGGCAATGGCAGCTGGCATTGGTAATGGCAGTGTCCTCCGGCTACATTAAGGGGGAAGGAGAACTCAGTTGTACACCTGTCTGAGTATGATTTCTGTGAGGCAGAGATCTGATATACCTCTCACCTCCCACCTTCTTTACGTTATTCTGACACCAACCTTCCCTCCCATATGCTGGTTCCATAATCTGTTGAAATGGCCACTTAGAAATTTCAGACAATATTCATGACTATAGGGCTTAATTAACCCCTATAGTTTCTAAGGGTTTATTAAGGAAGTTAGCAGGTTACAAATCAGGATCAGAAATGTTAAGGGTGCAGTTGTGTAGTCTATAGTGTTTGTGTACTTCTGGCTGGTCCTTAGCCTCTATCTAGCCTGCTCAGGCAAATGCTGCAAAGCTCCTTTTGTGCTAATAAGTGCCCCAAGGAGAGCTCATTCTCAGAGCAGCCTCCTACCAAAGGCACTCAGCTTTACTCCTGTGGGCTGAGAAGCCTGCCTCTCGGTCTCCTCATCCCTGTTGCGCTGCCTGCCTTCTCTGCACAGCCATCTGGGCTGTGCTACTTTCGGACTTTTCCTCTGTGATTGTGAGGTTCTCTCTTCTTGCTTCAGAGGCTGCTCATTTTGTGACAGAATTGATCAGTGTCCTCCTAATAGCCCTGTTTTCATGGCCTGATCCAGTCATTTTGTGGGAGTTATAAAGATGATGGAGAGAAGAGCCAAACCAAGTAATTTCCTCTCACAGCAGTTTCACTTTTCTCCCACTTTAAGAGGGACCCTCTAGAGCAGGGGTTCTCAACCTTCCTCATGCCGCCACCCTTTCACACAGTCCCTCAGGTTGTGGTGACCCCCAACCATAACATTATTTTCATTGCTACTTCATCACTGTCATTTCGCTACTGTTACAAATTGGGTGACTCCTGTGAAAGGGTTGTTCGACCCCCCCCAAGGGGTCGTGACCCACAGGTTGAGAACCTCTGCCCTAGGGACTCCTTTCAGAGCAGTTGGTAGTAGCTGGTCACGCTTCAGTTCTTTTGGTCTTGGGCTTATGGAAGATGATAATCGTTAAACCATTGGACAGTTGTTTCTGTAGGTCTTTGATTGTCATTACTCTTCTCTGGAGAGGTGAGAGACCAGTAGTTGCCCCTTGGATGGCCGCTTATGAGATTTTCAGCCCCCAGTCACTACTCACCACAGGAGGATGTGGAACGTTATCTTGGACCATGTCATGCTCACGTACCTTGTGATGGGTCCTGAGATGAAAGTTCTGAGCCCCCAGGTGCAGTGACTCTTTCTGTTCAGGTGTTTGGTTATGCCTTGGAAGCTTATTTATTATTGTTGTTTGTTTGTTTTTATTTTTACATTTTGAAGGGCACCTAATCCACATATCATACAATTCAGTAGTTCAGTTGTTCAATCGTATCAACAAGCTTCGTACAATCATTACTACAGTTAATGTTAGAACTCTGAAAAATTTTTGTCTTTCCCCACTGTATAATACTTTACCACAGATAGATTTGATCAAAGGTAATAGACATGTATAAATATCCGATGTCAAACCTGCGTTCATTGAGCGTAGTCACACTCTCCCTCCTACAACCTGCATGTCTATCCCTGGGTCTACTCATATTAGCCTCTGTGACGCTCCATGTGCCCATTCAGACAGGCCATCGTTTCCTCAGGATTATGTCAATAACAGCATTTTCCTCTGCTGATCTAAACTCTGGCGCTCCCCCCAGTGCCTTTCAGCACTTCCGTACATGACTAACCTCCCTCTTACTGTATCCCGCCTTCTTCTTCACACTCGTTAGTATGGTCCACCTTCTGCTGAATGATGTGTATCTTCTCTCATTTCTACTCCTGGTAATCCTCATGGCTTTGAAAGGGTATTCCTTGTTGATGTAGAACTTCTGGGTTAACCCCGTGCTTCAATACAAAAAGCTGGCATTCAGTAATCCACTGACTTCCGTTGTTTCCCCTGAGAAGTTAGCACGTGTTGTCAGTACTTTGTTTTATTTGATGTATAGTTTTCTGCCCATGAGTTGACTTTTCATATTTCTTCTTGTCTTTGGTTTTCATCCGAGTAATGATGTACCTAGGAATATAATTTGTGTTTATTTTGTTTAAATTGTGTTGAGCTTCTTGGATTTCTGTGTTGCTGCTTATCACCAAGGTTTCAAAAGTGTTACCAAGTCAAGCATTTTTGTCCCTCTGCTCGTCTTTGCTTCGTGGATTCAGTTGTTAGATGTGCTGTGCAGGTCTTGGAAGCTGTGTGGTTTTATTAGTATTTTTAAATTTCTATTTTTAAGATTCCTGGATAATTTTAATTTACTTCCTTCAAATTCAATCACAGTTGGCCCGTAAGCAGCCGGAGCTTGAGCCGACAGGTTCACTCATCAGTGGTTTCTTCATTAGATGCTCTCTGCCACTAGTTATTTTTCGCTGAGCATCTCGTCTTTCTGGTAAATTGCATGTCCTGATGAGTGATTTTTGTGTGTGCAGTTTTTGAATGTTTTTCATTGTGCTTAGTGCAGTACTGTAAGTGTGAATAACACCTTTGGTTTTTCATATGAAGTACCACCAGTAATAATGGAAGTGCTTCTGGGAAGCAGAGAAAAGTCACGATATTGTGACAAAAGGCAGAATTGCTTGATACGTTATATCAGATGGTAGCTCTGTATGAGAGTAGAAAGCCTCATCCTGCTCAAGAGCAGAGGTGGTTTCAAACTGACTTGATGGTTATCAGCTCAGTTAGCAGCCCACTCTGCCACCGTGCTCCCCAGGTTATGGAAGGAAAAACCTCAAGGTTGTCTCCAAAACCAAGAACGAAAGGTTTAATTATTCTACGGCGGCCATTCTTTCCAAGCCCAAACCAAACTCGCTGCCACTGAGTGGAAGCCAACTCACTGCCCACCTCTAGGACAGAGCTGCCCTCCTGAGTCTGAGACGGTAGCTCTTTTTGGGAATGGAGCGCCTCCTCTTTCTCCCTTGGAGCATGGGGTGGTTTCAGACGGCTGAAGTGGCAATAACAACTCAGTGCATAATCATTGGGCCACGAGGGCTCTTCCCAGGCAGCTCTTGACTATAAAATAAAATAACATCCTGACTCATTGCCATCGAGTCATCCAGCCTTTACCTTGTAGAGCAGAAGAGAGCTTCCTCTGTCACTCTCCAAAGACTCTAAATCTTTCCAGGGGTAAAAAGTGTCCGGGGAGCGAGGGGGGAAAATGAGGAGCTGATGCCAAGGGCTTAAGTGAAGAGCAAATGTTTTGAGAATGTTGAGGGTAACGAATGTACAAATGTGCTTTACACAATGGATGGATGGATGGTGATAAGAGCTGTATGAGTCCCCAATAAAATGATTAAAAAATAAAATAATAAAATACAACTGACAGTGGGAAAAAAAGGAGTAAAACGTCTCATTTTTCTTGTGCAGAGTGGCTGGTGGGTCCAAACTGCTGCTCCCTGTGTTAGCAGCTCACAGTGTAACCCACTGCGCTGCCAGGGCTGCAGTGGGAGCAAATTTAAAAGCGCTTTACAATTTAGGATGTATTGTACATCTCCTGGACAGAATGAAACCTATAGACTTCCTTACAGGTTTGTTCAGAGATGTGTGCAGTTATTTTGAATGCAGCACTGTCTTGTAATAGAAATATATGGAAATAACCTAAAAGTCCATTAATGGGGAACTGGCTAAACAATGTGTGACATAGGCATACAATTATTTAAGATGAAAGGAAGTGTGTTAGTACTGATAGAAAAATGACCAGAATGTGTTAGCTGAGAAAATTAATTGTATAAGAGTCTATATAAATATATATATGACCTGATGCAAGGGGCTTAAGTGGAGAGCAAATGCCTTGAGAATGATTGGGGCAGGGAATGTATGGATGTGCTTTATACAATTGATATATGTATATGTATGGATTGTGGTAAGAGTTGTATGAGTCCCTAATAAAATGTAAAAGAAGAAAAGAGAAAAAATGATTAGGGCAAAGACTGTACAGATGTGCTTTATACAATTGATGTATGTATATGTATGAACTGTGAAAAGAATTGTATGAGCCCCAATAAATTGTTAAAATAAAAAAAGGGAAAAAAAAGTAACATTCAAAATCAATAATAAAAAGCATAAATCTGAAAAATATATATATATATGAAAACTGTATTCATTTAAAAGGTCATAAAAAGTCAGAAGATCTATTAGGCCATTAGAAGGTTTCCTCTGTAGCGTGGAATGGTAATAGTTTTGGTGTCAGTGGGAACAGGACACTTTTAACTTGTTTAAGCATTTTTCTGCCTTTTGAATTTTTCATCCAATTAGACTGTTTTTATAATATTAAAATATAATCAAATTATTTGATAGTGAACTAGTCTGTACTTCATGGATTTCTCACACCCCCCCCCCCCTTATCTTTTAGGACATGACCGATAATAGCAACAATCAGCTGGTTGTAAGAGCAAAGTTTAATTTCCAGCAGACAAATGAAGACGAGCTGTCTTTCTCTAAGGGAGATATCATCCATGTCACTCGAGTGGAAGAAGGGGGCTGGTGGGAGGGCACGCACAACGGCAAGACGGGCTGGTTCCCCAGCAACTACGTTCGGGAAATCAAATCAAGTGGTGAGTATGCGAATGTGGCTTGCTTATAGAACTGATGATTTAAAATTATTCAGAGGCTTACATAGTATTTTGAAATGGAATGGTGGTTTTTGGTGCCTTTTAAAATAGATGTTAGCTATGGTTCAAATTCTGAAATTAAGAGGTTTTTTTTGAATACTTTGTCGAATCTGTGATGTTTGAAAATGAATTCTCGATAGACGTCTCTGTTTATAAAATGCTTATACTATTTACTTGACATTATATGTGGCATATGTTTTTTGTATACTGGGCAGTCATTCGTTAAGTCAATGAATCATTATTAACTTATTAAAAGATGCTGTGCATAGAGACTGCTGCATTTCTGCGAATACAAAGATATAGTTGGAGTCTTCAAGGAGATTACATTGGATTCCTGTGTATGTCTGTGAAGGCTTCAAAAGATTAATGAACAAAACGTGGAATTATGAAAGAATTGAATTTTGCCATATTCTCCTTGAAGTCCTCTCATTTAGCCTTAGTTTTAATGTAGAAGAAGCAAATTAAATTTTTACAGACTGTCTAAAGGAGTGCCAGGAAAGAAATGGTGTCAAGATTTATAAAATGAGTCTCATAACATTATTTGTGTGTTTTTTATTTATTTTACAAGTATATATTTGTGCAACATAACTTTTCTAATTCTATTTGGGGAAGGGTAAGCTGTTATTATTAATAACTAATAAACTGTGAAAAGATTATGTTTCAAATCCATAGTGACATGGGTAAACTAACCAGCAGAGCCTCAAAAGATATTTTTTCCTTGAAGGTGAAGATAATAGTACCTGATTTGTACAAGCTCTGTGGGGATTAAAGTAAGGTTTGTAAAACATATAGTTCAGTGTCTGGCACAAAATAAGAGCTAGTAAAAAGTGCTCTGGGAGGGTGAGGGAGGCCTGGTAGGGCATGATCAAGGGTAATGTCACCAAGAGGAATTACTGAAACCTTGGTTGGGACTGAGCATGATAGTGGCACAGGAGGAAGGTCAAGGGAAATAGAGGAAAGGGCTGGGAGGTAAAGGGCATTTATAGAGGTCTAGATAAAGACATGTACTTATGCATATATATTTGTATGAGGATGGGGAAATAGATCTATGTACATGTACTTATAGGTTTAGTATTAAGGTAGCAGAAGGACATTGGGCCTCCACTCAAGTACTCCCTCAATGCAGGAATACTTTCTTCTATTAAATTGGCATTCTATGATGCTCACCTTCCTGACACAACCGCTGAAGACAAAGCGGGTGAATAAGCAAATGCGGTGAAGAAAGCTGATGGTGATCACAAGGGATCAGAGAAAGAAAAATCATAGCATTGTGTGCTCACCTCCCTGATACGTTCGCATATGAGTGCATAAGCAAATGTGGCGAAAAAGCTGATAGTACCCGGCTATCAAAAGACAAAGCATCTGGGATCTTAAAGGCTTGAAGGTAAACAAGCAGCCATCTAGCTCAGAAGCAACAAAGCTCACATGGAGGAAGCACACCAGCCTGTGCGATCACGAGATGTCAAAGGGATCAGATATCAGGCATCATCAGAACAAAAAAATTTACCATAGTGAATGAGGTGGGGAGTGTGAGTGGAGGCCCAAAGCCCATTTGTAGGCCACTGGACATCCCCTTACAGAGGTGTCTCAGGGAGGAGACGAGCCATACAGGGTGGGATGTAGCAACCATGAAAAATATAACTTTCCTCTAGTTCCTAAATGCCCCCCATTCTCCCCCGCACTATCATGATCCAAATTATCCCTTGCAAGTCTGGCTAGACCAGAGGATGTACACTAGTACAGATAGGAACTGGAAACTCAGGGAATCCAGGGTGAATGATCCCTTCAGGACCAGTGATGTGAGTGGCAATACTGGGAGCATAGAGGGAGGGTCGGTTGGAAAGGGGGAACCGATTACAAGTGACCTCCTCCCTGGGGGACGGACAACAGAAAAGTGGGTGAAGGGAGACGTTGGACAGAGCAAGATATGACAAAATAATAATTTATAAATTATCAAGGGTTCATGAGGAAGTGGGGGAGCGGGGAGGGAGTGGAAAATGAGGAACCTGATGCCAGGGACTTAAGTGGAGAGCAAATGTTTTGAGAATGATGAGGGTAATGATTGCTTTACACAATTGATGTATGTATGGATTGTGATAAAAGTTGTATGAACCCCTAATAAAATTATTTTAAAAAGCTCCCCCCCCCCAAAGTGCTCTGGTTGCATTATTGGTTAAACATGGGGTTGCTAATCACAAGTTGGGGTCCAAAGTGACTCTGTGGGAGCAAGATGAGCTTTCCTGTTCTCATGGTTTCAGAAACCAACAGGAGCAATTCTGCTCTGCTCCTGTAGGGGCACTATGAATCTGGAATCAACTCGGCAGCATGAGTATGTGTTGTAGTTTGTAATGGTTAGTAAATGATGATATAGTAAAGAAGGAACCTGTCTGTATTCTCTCACTGTTCAACTCACTAATAATCATAGCTTTGACTGCTGATTATGTTCTAGTGTCTGTTTTTAACGCGTGACTTCAATAAATGTGCATCACCGACCCAATACACGTTTTGTTGGGATACTAAGGAGATAAGATATGGATAAATATATAAATTTTATAATATATACTATGCATACGATATAATTTATTTTTATTAAAATATTTTTCTCCATCCAACTTTGGAACCAAATGAATGACAGTAAAATGATGAAGATGGAGAATCAAAATGTCTTTACAGAAAAGTATGTGGCAAATGTGGACTTAATCTAGTAGTGTGTTGGGACTTGCCAGTACTTCGCCTGCTCATGGTCACTAGAGCAGCTGATTAACCCCAGCAGCCACATACCTGTGTGCGCAAGCAGGTCACTGTAAAGCAGAAGCATGGGGAAACAGGTAGGTCATACAATGTAAACTCAGATGCTGTTTGAAAGTCACTGGGTTAGGCTGGGTTGACTAGAGAAACAAATCCAGTGACACTCTTACATACGTGTAAGAAGAGCTTACTATCAAGAAGTAATCATAATATATCGAGAAAACATTCCAGCCCAGTCTAATTCAAGTCCATGAATCCAATAATAGTCCGTAAGTCCCTTTTCAGACTCATGCAGTTATATGCAATGTTGCAGAATGCAGGAAGACCACCGCCGGTAGGTGCAAAGTCGTGCCGATCCAGAGTCCATGAAAAACATCACAGGGCTCCAGCAACTCTCAGAATGGCCAGCAAGCAGGGAGGTGAAGGCAGAGAGAGAGCGCGAGAAAGAGAGAGAGAGAAGAGAGGGAGAGAGATAGAGACAGACCAGCCTCCAGAGAGCTGTGTATCTCAGTCACTGCTCCAAGTTAGATCATCAGGATGCTGCCTGATGACAGGCTAACCTCCACCCCTACACGTTTATATAGCTTCAAGTTGACATGAAGTTGTCTAGTAACTACCACAGCTAGGTTGTCTAGAGAAACAAAACCAGTTATATATATACATATATATAGCTCCAGTTATATGTATATGTGCAAGAAGTAGTTTTCTATCATGAAGGCATCCAGCCTATTCCAACTTAAGTCCATGGGTCTGGTGCTAGCTAGAGCCCTCTTTAAGACGCACATAACTGAAGGCCAGTGAAGAGGATGGATTCACGTTTAATTTTAAATTTACAAAGGCCATCACTAGGGTGCAAAAGAAAAATTCACCTCACAGCATTTTCTTAAAAAAAATATTCTTTGTAACTGAGAATATATGCAAAATGTGCACTAATACAGCATTTAAAAATCATTTTATTGGGGACTCATACAACTCTTATCACAATCCATGCATACATCTATTGTGCCAAGCACATTTATACATTTGCTGTCATCATCATTCTCAAAACATTTGCTTTCTACTTGAGCCCTTGGTATCAGCTCCCCATAACCTTCCCTTCCCTACCCATCTCCCTCATGAACCCTTGATAATTTATAAATTATTATTATTTTGTCATGCCTTACACTGTGTCTGACTCACCCACTTTTCTGTTGTCCATCCCCAGGGAGAGGGTTATATGTAGATCGTTGTGATCCGTTCCCCTTTCTACCCTGCCTTTCCTTCACCCTCTTGGTATCACCACTCTTACCACTGGTCCTGAGGGATTCTTCTGTCCTGGATTTCCAGTTCCTATCAATGCAACATTTTTTTACATGTGTAATTTAGTAACATTCTTCATAGACATTTTGATGCTGATCCAACATGAAGATAATGTCCATAAAAAGATAGGGCTTCTTGGTCTCTAGATTGATTTCAGTGACACTGGGTTGATTTTTAACTAGATTTGGATGTTATTTATTAGTAGTGGTTTGTTTTTTAATATGCTCTTGCTTTTTAACAAATAAGTATTAACAAAACAATAATACTTTCAGTGTTCCACATAGGACCTATGAACTGGCAGTGATAAATGCAGCTGTAAGAAAAACCAGCTGGTAAAATATGTAGAAGTGTTTTCTACATAAAGAACTATTTCACGTTTTATTTCCCTAGATTGTTCTGTGTTTCTGAGTATGTGTGTGTGTTTCTGAGTGTGTGTGTTTCAAATGTATATTGACTTCATTATCATCAAAGAACTTGTTTCAAGTGACCATTCCGAATCCATATTTTAACATTAAACTGGGACCCTTTTTCCATTTATTTTTTAAAATCTGAGAAATACTACACCTTTCATATTGGTGATCAATCATGTTAAATATCTTTATCTGACAGTTGATAGACAGGAATAATCTAAGGGAGGAATAACTATCTTTGAAATTATTAAGTTTCAGGTCAATTTAATGATTAAATTTCAAATCTACTTAATTATTAAACTACCTTGATAAATTCTAAGGAATTTTTTATCAGCCTAGTTTTAAATATGGACATATGAAAGAGAAAGAAATAAAATTACATTTTCATATTAAGAATAACACTTTAGGATCACCAAAACCTTTTATCATTGTATATGTTCAATAATTTATGTGGTTTTTGATTTTAGAAGGCCCTTGGAGAAGTGTGCTTAACACAGTGCAATTAATGCTTTTTTTCTTCCCTGAAAAACAAAATTTTGCCAAAATTCAGAACATACAGATTTCTTTAATTGGATCATTTTCGTGCCTAGTTCTTTATAAAGTAAATCAGTCTGATTTCCTCTAAATTGCAAGTTTTTCTTGTGCATTAGAATTTATATTTTCAGTTACTACATATACTTGTGTATAAGCTAACTTGAATATCAGCCGAGGCACCTAATTTTACCACAAAACTGCATTAAAAATGTGCTGAAAAACTTACAAGTATATATATGGTAAATTTTATTGGAGACACGGAAGCTTACCTAAAAATGATATTGTAGGCTATTTATCTCCAGATCTCAATAATGCCCATCAGTCTATTTCTACGGACTGTCTGGCAGATTTGCATACCCAGCCTTTTGGTTGGCACCTGAGTGTTCTAATCACAGTGCTGCCATGGCTCCTTTCTTCCCCTGAAACAAAAAACCAGCCCGTTGCCACCGAGTCCTGACTCAGAGTGACACTCATATGGCATGGTAGAAAGGCCCTCAAGGACAGATTAGAATGGCCCCATAAGGTTTCAAAGGCATATGGAAGTACACTGCTGCATTTTCCCAATTTTCTCCCAAGGAGTAGCTGGTAGTACCCTTGGTGAGTATAAATAGCCATTAATTATTTGCCACCTTGTGGTTAGGGATGGAAGTGTTATTGCCAAACTTCATCATGATACATTTGCATTTATAACCTAATCTGTAGTTTTGTTGTTTGTAATAATCCTTCTCGGAAGACAGATCTGTCCAGAATCTTGTAGAAGGATTATTTATAATGTTTACTGCAAAAGCATTGTATATGACTCCTGAATATAAAGTTCTGTAGAAGATTTATAATTATTATTTAGCATTAATGTTTTATGTTCAGTAGTCCCTTTTTGGGTATATAAAACCCACGGATTTTATGCACTCAGACGTGTATGTTTTAAAACACCTTCGTGCACACACCTGTGTGCACGCTTGCAAAGGCGCTCACAGGCTGTCTTCCTAAAGTCAGAGGGAGAAGGAAAGAGAAGCACCCAGCTGTTTCTGCAAGTGTAATGATATTGGCTATTGATATCAATAAATTCAACTGGAGGTCGTAAATAGTATGTGGTTATCATGATATTCCGTATGTAGTTAAGAAAATGAATATCATTGAATCGATCCAAATATTGGTTTGTATATGTAAGTCTCGTGTCATGTATCTTCCGAAGCGTTCACCGAATTAGAAAGCAGTTTCTAATGCATTGACTAAGGTCTTCTGCTTCTGGTTAGCTGATTGTTGGTTGTGCAGGAAGCACGTTTCTTTGCAGTTTTATTTGGGATCCTGATTAGACTAAGAAGATGAGCTATGACCTATGCTTGGCAGTGGTGGACGGATTCCATGGGACTCATACAAATCTTCCATGAGCTTTCGCTCTACCACTTCCTCAATTTATCGTTTTAAAACTTACTTTCTGATTCTTTGTGACATCATAAAGCAATATGCAATTCAGGTGGTATTTCGGGTACAGTTATGAATTTAGCTGAGTTGGTCTGGTGCTAATTGCAAGGCCAGCCATTTGAGCCCCCCAGCAATGGAAGCTGCCCAACCATTTCTGAGGTGAAAGAGGAGGTTTTACAGCCTAGGAACCCCAAAGGGGCAGTTCTGCTCTGCCCTGCAGGGTCACTAGGACACAATTGATTCAGTAGCATTGAGCTTGGCTTTTTTTTTTCAATTTAGCTCTGAATAGCGTTTAATTAAAAATAATCTGTATGGAAAGGGAACTTGGAAACTTGTTTACCTTTGTGCTGTGTTACTGGAGACCACATTTGGTCTAGCCCTTATTTTGTTGTGGTGTGGCTTTGAGGGTGTGTGTGTGTTGTGTTTAAGGGGATAGAGTTGAGTTAGAAGCTGGGCATCTCAATGCACTGTTTGACTTCCAGTAATACATATTTTTAACGAAGAGCAGGGGATATTAGTATAAAATGGCAGAAACAAGCATCTGAGACATGTGGGGGGTAGATAAAATGTACAAACAGATCAGTGGTTAAATAGTTTGGAATTTTATCTGGAAGTTGGAAGTTATATTCTTCCAGATTAATATAATATGTGAGCACTCATCAAAACATCTATGCACAGTGAAAAATATACTGTACATTAGCTTTCCAGTTATCTTAACTAGCACCCCCGATTTCTGGGAAATGTCTCCATCAACTTATGTAGTTGTTTTGGTTCAGCATTGTGTGGTTAATTGCCACCACATTGATTCCAACTGCTGGCTGCTTCTTGTATGCAAGAGTAGAGCTCTGCTCCGTAGTGTTTTCAAGACTGGCCTTTTGGAAGCGGAAAGCCAAGCCTGTCTTCGCAGACACTTGTAGATGAGTTTGAAGCATCCACCTTTCAAATAATAGCCAAGTGCTTAACTGTCTGTGCCACCCAGCGACTCCCTAATGCCAGCATGTAATCATGACAGTAGGGCAGAAGAGCTTAGCTTATATGAGGGAAACTAGAGATCTCTTATCCCTCCTCTCCTTGCCTCTGATCTCTCACAACAGAGATACCCTATGTATTAAACTATTGTCCTCCTGGTAAATAACCACTTCTACAGCATGTTGCGGTATACCTAGATGTCCCTGCTTTGGTTTATTTATTTTAAACATTAAGTTATGGCTTCTAACGTAAAAGAAAAATTATCACTCCGATATTATTCTTCTCTTTTTTCACCCCTCCCTTTAAGTCTGCCCTTTGTCCTTTTATTATGTTCTTAAGTTGATTTCCTCAGTTGGTAGTGCTGACTCGCATCCTTAAATTCTTATTTTGTATTCCATTGATATTTGGCAGTTACTCCTGATTTGCATCATTTGATAAAATGAGAACTTGACTTTATTTAACATTTTGCCTTTGATTAGGTACATTTTTAATATTATATTTCCAAGTCTGTTAATAAGTACATTTGCTTTTAAAACCACTACCAACATCTGTTCAACCTTAATGACTACTGTTCTGGGACTGGGGATATAGCCAGGAAAACTGGACGACATCCCTGCCCTCAAGAGAGCTTCCATGAGGCTCTAGGAAGAGAAGAGTAGGTGGAATAAACAATAGAGCAGCCATTGTCTGTGTTCTCTGCTAGCATGAAACACAAAATTAGGAGGTAGTGTTTGTATAAAATCGAGAGATCCAGAGGCCTAAAAACCATTTGCACTGTGTCAGTCTTAATTGGCTCATGATTCAAGTAAGTTGACTATAAAAAGACATTATAACAACAAGCAATGGGAATTTTGAATATAGACTAAGCACTAGATAATGGGTTATTAATAACTTATTATATGTGATAGTAGCATGATATTAGTGTTTTAAAGGTGAACACGGAAGTATTTATGTCTCTCTTGGCAGCCATAGAATCAGTCAATCAATGAGAGTATCACACACACACCCAGAGAGCTGTGCAATTTAAAAAATTTGATTCCTTAACAGTAATTGTGACAGCGTTAAGTTATGTGACTGCTGTAGAGGTTCTTCGGGAGATGTGTTTTCTGAGATGGTCTTCAGTGGTCTAGCACTTCGTTGGGTGTATTCAAAACTGTAAATCTGCTTTCTCTCTTTGAATGCTTATTGCTTGTTTATATGATGATAAGAATTCAGTTTGTTCAGTAATTTGTACACTGTGTCTTCATTCCATCCTATGTTCTTAGTTTCCTGATCTTTGTCCGTGTTTGGTGTGTCCTTAACGACTTGATAGCATGACACTTCGTTTAAGCCTTGAAGCAGTCTCTGCTTTAGAAAGACTTGCATTCAGATGGAACTGAATCCCTATAACATTCTCCAGAACTGTGAAGTTCTCTTTTTCATATTGTTACCTGTGTACTTTTCCCTGTTATTTTAGTAATGCTTTATATTTATATGCCTATTAGCTATGCATATAGCTAAGATGTTCTTTCTTTCACTGATAATGAAGAACGTCGGTTGTCTTAGAGATGTTTCAGTCTGACGTTGTGTGCAAGGGATGAGTAATGCCCTTATGAATGAGCGATAATTAATACAGTTGAGAACAGTGTGAGGTTTAGTGCATCTTTTAGCTGCTTGGAGGCCCCGTCTTTGTTACGTGTTTGGCTACTTCATTTGAGGTTGATGGGAGAGGAGAGCTGGAATATATGAGGGTCCCATGTTCTGATGAGTTCTTGACCTCTATTGTTCATGAGTGGGAAAATGAGGCCATATGCTCCCTGGAAATTTCGCAGCTTTGAAAACGCTGTGCAGGATAGCTGTGAGTTGAAGTCGACTTAATGACAGTGGGGTTTTGGTTACTGTGGATGAAGTAAAACTGCATTCCATTTTTATTTCAGAGAAACCTGTGTCTCCCAAGTCTGGAACATTGAAGAGCCCCCCTAAAGGCTTTGATACGACTGCAATTAATAAAAGCTATTATAATGTGGTGAGTAATCTCAAAAAATTTTAATAATATATTTTAAGTGTCTCAAAAATTCAACAGTATAGGTAAACTATCTAGACAGTAGTAAGAAGTACAAATCACCCATTATCTGTCAAACTGATAGAACCGCCTCCATTTTCATGTACTGTTTTGTGTTGACAATTATAGTAAACTATATGGCAGCTCAGCAAATTGGTACATATAGAGCTGGTGACATTGATTACATTGCTCAAGTTGTGTAATCATTCTGACTGTGCTTTCCAAATCATCCCATCACCTCTGACATCAGCTCAGTGTTCCGGTGAGCAAAAAACCACCCCTTTTCCTCCCTCCCACCTCTGGTACCGAGTTCCAGTCTCGGGATCTCACAGCGGGATCTCACACCGTCCTATAAAGTCACTGTGAGTTGGAAGCAACGCAATGGCCGTGGATTGGTTTTTTTGAGGGCTTTTTGGTTTGGCTGTCATACATATGGAATTGCGCCCTGCCCTTGCCACATCATTTTTTACTGATAGCATTATAAGGCTACAAAAATGAGCCTTTATAAAGTGTGCAATGTAGCCTGCTAGTCTCGGAGGAACATGAGGCTGCCTGTCCCGGTGAAGATGTGCCGTGGTCTTGGGAACCCTCTGCAGGATTGCTGGAGTCAGACTCTGTGCGTTACTTGCCATGACAGGTGATCCTGAGTTACTAACATCCAACGTACATACAACCTGTAGTTAGAAGCCAGTGCCAAAGGGACCAGGTATAAGGCATCATGCAAAAAAAAAAAAGAATATATATGTGTGTGTGTGTGTGTGTGTGTGTGTGTATACCATAGTGAATGAAGGGGGAAGTACAGAGTGGAGACCCGAGGCCCAAGTGTCGACCACTGGAGATCCCCCTCAGAGGGATTTAGGAGAGGAGATGGGTGAGTCAGGGTGCGATATAGTACCGATGAACACAGCTTTCCCCCAGATCCTGGATGCTTCCTTCCCCCAACTACCATGATCCAAATTCTACCTTGCAGGACTGGATAGGGCAGAGATTGTACACTGGTGCATATGGGAGCTGGAGGCACAGGGAATCCAGGGTGGATATTACCTTCAGGACCAGGGGTGTGAGGGGTGATACTGGGAGAGTAGAGGGTGAGTGGGTTGGAAAGGGGGAACTGATTAAAAGGATCCACATGTGACCTCCTCCCTGGGAGATGGACGGCAGAGAAGTGGGGGAAGGGGACTCCGGATAGGGCAAGATATGACAAAATAACAATCTGTGGATTATCAAGGGGCTCATGAGGAAGGGGGTTGCGGGGAGGGAGAGAAAAAAAAAAGAGGACCTGATGCAGAGGGCTTAAGTGGAGAGCAAATGCTTTGAGAGTGATTAGGGCAAAGAATGTACGGATGTGCTTTATACAATTGATGTATGTATATATGTGGATTGAGATAAGAGTTGTGTGAGCCCCTAACAAAATGTAAAAGAAAAAAAAAGAAAATGATTAGAGCAAAGAATGTACAGATGTGCTTTATACAATTGATGTATGTATATGTATGGATTGTGATAAGAGTTGTATGAGCCCCTAATAAAATGTTTAAAAGTAAATAAATAATTAATTAATTTGAAAAAAAAAAATAAGCCAGTCCCATCCCAAAGCCTCCGTACGAATACTTTGATGTACCTACAGTGGTTTATAATAGTAGAGAGGCACTAGTTGGCCATACACATGAAAACATTAGTATCACTTTATTATTATGTTAGATGTTATGTTATGTTAGATGTTTTAGTGTACCTTGAAATAGGTAATGTTTTTACACATAGAAAAGTATTCTATATATTGACACAAATATCTGACAAAGTGGCATTAGATGCAAACAGCGTTAAATTATGCCTGCTTACCCACAAATTAAAATTAAAGATAGAATTCGAAGCAAAGCCATTTGCAATCTGGAAACTTCCTGAATATCAGGGAAACACCTTCATATATCTTTACAGTTTCTAGTTTACTTTGCATCCTAAAACCTTTCCTTGGATTAGTGTGTGTATTTGTATACATGAAGGAACTTTCGTGGTAGAAATGATTAGGCACTCAACTGTGGAATTGAAAGATTAGTGGTTCAAACCTACCTTCCTGCTCTGCAGGAGAAAGACCTGGTAGTTTGCTTCTGTGGAAAATACTGCGGGGTGAGGGGTGGGGGTGTCTATAAGACAGTTAATTCTCCGTCTTAAGGGATTGCTATTAAGTGGGCTAGATTTGGCAGTGTGTGTGCATGTGTATATCTTAAATGACAAAGAAATTGAGGGAGTGGGTAAAGATTGTAAATTAAGACAAACATTTTGAAATCCCCAAACTTGCTGCATTTTGAAAACTTAAAATGAACTGTTTAGGTGCTTAAAAATATCTGTGAATCTTCAAATGTGGAAATGTAAAAACATATAAAAGTTTTTCACAGCAATACAAGGTGTTGCAAAAAGTTCAAGGAAACATCGCATTATCTTTCGATTTTATTTTTCCACAAACTTGTTGAAATACCCTTTAAGGCAGATTTGTATAGATTTCTGAAAGTAATTCAAGTAATTTTACTTCCTGAAACCCACGTCGAAGAAATCATCTGAAATGGATGCACTCAGTGATGTTTGGACAAAGGCGTTTTCGTAGCATTTATTTGTAACAGTATCATGTTGTAAACAGCCTCACAGTACAAGAACGGTTAACACAAGAATGCAGCCAGTGTTACATCTGTTTATAATTATTAAAAGTGCATATGTGTTTTTCCCGTAGAAAGAATAAAAACTGCATTGAAAATATGATCTAATTATGTAAAAAGAAAGTTGGCATTGAAAATAGAACTGCTCAAGAATGGTTGTTTTTTGAATGGCAGAATGACTATGGGTTTATTTCCTTTATGCTTTTATAATTATCTATAGATTAAAAATTTTCTGTCACGGATATTTTTGTTTTAGCATTTGGCAAAACATGCAACAGTAGGTTGTTTTGCCTTCTTGAGGAAGCAGGTGACAATGATTGGAAATACTACTTTAACAACAGTCTTGAATGCGTTGGTGATGGAGAGACATTTTAAGTGGTTAGGAAACTAGAACATGGGCTAGAGACAGTGGACTCTTGGACAAATGAAGGACAGTGGAAAGAAGACAATGAAAGTATTTTAAGTAAAAAGTTTGTATTTTGTGACAAAACTACCACTTTAAAAAAATCATTTTATTAGGGTCTCATACAACTCTCATCATAAACCGTACATACATCAATTGTGTAAAGCACATTTGTACATTCATTGCCCTCATCATTCTCAAAACATTTGCTCTCCACTTAAGCCCCTGCTATCAGCTCCTCATTTTTCCACTCCCTCCCTGCTTCCACCTCCCTCATGACCCATTGATAATTTATAAATTATTATTTTGTCATCTCTTGACCTGTCCGATGTCTCCCTTCACCCACTTTTCTGTTATCTGTCCGACAGGGAAGAGGTTATATGTAGATCCTTGTAATCAGTTCCCCCTTTCCAACCCACCCTCCCTCTACTCTGCGCTCCCAGTATCACCACTCACACCACTGGTCCTGAAGGAATCATCTGCCCTGGATTCCTTGTGTTTCCAATCCTCTGGTCTAGCCAGATTTGTAAGGAAGAATTGGGATCATGATAGTGGGATAGGAGGAAGCATTTAGGAACTAGAGGAAAGTTGTATGTTTCATCATTGCTACTTCGCACCTTGACTGGCTCATCTCCTCCCCAAGACCCTTCTGTAAGGGAATACCCAGTGGCCTACACATGGGCTTTGTTCTGATGATGCCTGATAACTGATCCCTTCGACACCTCGCAAGCTGGTGTGCTTCTTCCATGTGGGTTTTGTTGCTTCTGAGCTAGGTGGCTCTTGTTTACCTTCAAGCCTTTAAGACCCCAGACGCTATATTTTTTGATAGCTGGGCACCATCAGCTTTCTTCACCACATTTGCTTATGCACCCATTTGTCTTCGGCGATCATATCAGGGAGGTGAGCACACAATGGTAAGAATTTTTGTTCTTTGATGCCTGATAACTGCTCCCTTCAGTCCACTGTGATCACACAGGCTGGTGTGCTTCTTCCATGTGGGCTTTGTTGCTTCTGAGCTAGATGGCCGCTTGTTTACCTTCTAGCCTTTAAGACCCCAGATGCTATATCTTTTGATAGCCAAGCACCATCAGCTTTCTTCACCACATTTCCTTTTTCACTCGCTTTGTCGTGTAGGGAAGGTGAGCATCATAGAATGCCAATTTAATAGAACAAAGCATTCTTGCATTGAGGGAGTACTTGAGTGGAGGCCCAATGTCCTTCTGCTACCTTAATACTAAACCTATGAATACATACACATAGATCTATTTTCCCGTCCTCGTATATAAATATATTTGCATTTGTACACACCTTTATCTAGATCTCTATAAATGCCCTTTGCCTCCCTGCTCTTTCCTCTATTTCCTTTGACTTTCCTCTTGTCCCACTATCATGCTCAGTCTTCATTTGCGTTTCACTAATTCCTCTTGGCTACATTACTCTTGATCACGCCCTACCAGGCCTCCTACACCCTCCTCACCACCGATTTGGATCACTTGTTCCCTTGTCTTCCTGGGTTTGTTAACATCACTACCTTTCCCCTGCCTCCTCTTTTCCCATGTCCCGCCAGAACTGTTGGTGCCGTTGTTTTTCCTCCAGATCGTTCATCCAGCCTATCTTACTTAGACAGACCTGCAGATATAGTAACATGCACAAAAACAAGACAGAGCAAAACCAAGCAACAATATACAACAAAACAACAACAAACCACTGACAAAGAACAAAACAAAAAACACAACAAGAAAGAAAAGCTTGTAGTTAGTTCAAGGACTGTTTGTTGGCCTTTAGGAGTGTTTTCCAGTCCAGTCTGTTGGGGCACTACGCCCTGGCCCAAAGTCCATCTTTGGCATTCCCTGGGGACCTCGCCGCTCTGTTCCCTTGCTGTTCTGTTGCCCCCTGTCAGTGTTTTGCCTTGTGTGGTGGGATCAGATCAGGTGCAGTTCCCACACTGTTTCTGGTGTTGTCCCCTGTAGGGCTATGGGTCAGTGAGGGATGTCGTGTCTCACAGTGGGGCTGGCCATGTGGTTCTTTCTGTGGACTGGCTGCTCTAATCGGGAACATCATCCTCAAGGCCTGGTGGGCCAGGATGTGCTCTACTCGCCTCCTCCTCCTCCCCCATCTGCTCCTGTGTGCTCTGATCAGATATGTCCCTCTCCCGGAGGTGCAGATTCAGTGCCTTCCTTTGAAATAAATTCTTTTCGGGGGGAAAGGCAAGTGTACACTTTGTAGTTGTGATTGGGGTGGGCCCCTCAGACCTCTCCATTGGTTCCCTACTCCATGCCAGCTGTTGCATTCACATCTTGGAGCACTGGGTTGAAGTCTGGTCCCTCTCCCTGTGGAGATTTAAACAGTACCCTCCCCTTGGGTGGATTAGTGCCTTTTGCTCCCCCTACCCATTTCTTTATTATTACTATTTTCCCCACCTCCTTTTTAGTTGTCTACCATATGTATCCCTGTATTTGGTCTGGTCCCTGCCATATTACCTGGTCCTCACCCCAGGAATATTTGTATACAGTAGCTTTTTCCCTATGCCCCTTTACATTTTTTTTAAAGCTTACCTCAGTGGACTCATGTTGTACTTGTTCTTGACTTACTTTGCTTAGCATGATTTCCTCCAGTTCTTCCCATGCAGCGATGTGTTTTCTACGTTCATCACTGCTTTTTAGCGATGCGTAGTACTCCATTGTATTATTTTAATCCACTTGTCAGCTGATAGAAATTTGGGTTGTTTCCAACTCCTTGCAATTGTGAACTGTGCCGCCATGAACATTTGAGCCCAGATGCCTGGCCTTGGTTTGTTTCTTGCCTCTTCTGGGTATGTGCCCAGTAGGGGGATTGCTGGGTCGTATGGTAGCTCGATTTCCATCTGTTTTAGATATCGATTTCCATAGTGGCTGTACATACTTACCAATCCATCAGCAGTGGATGAGAGCTCCTCACAGCCCCTCCAACACTTGTTACTCTTTGATATTTTGAATTGGGCTATCTTTGAGGGTGTTAGGTGGTACCTCGTTGTTGTTTTAATTTGCATTTCTCTTATGGCTGAAGATCGGGAACATTTTCTCATATGTTTCCAACTGTCACTTTTAATGCTTATTTTTCTCAAGTGCATACTAGTGGATTTAAAGCTGTTCTCATTGTCCCGGGTAAATGAGTGATTAGTATTGCCCTTATTTTAAGTAGTAAAGTAGGATCAAGGTGGCCTGGCATAGTGGAAGGAAAATACAGTTTGTATTGAGTCTGGTCCAAGTGACTGTTAGCTTGTGACCTTGGGGGTAAGTCCTTTTAACTCTTTAAATTATAATTAGTTTATTTGTAAAATGAGCATAATAATAATTGCTTTATAGTATCATTAAAAGGATTGGTTGATTGACCATAGAATACTTGGCCTTCAGGTGGTAGTTCTTTTCATTGGTATTAGGATGAAAACAGTCATATGTAATTTACTGCCCACAATACAGAGGGACATTATGTGGTTTGGATATTGTGCAAACACTGTGTTTTAGTCTGGTTCTGCGTTTTCATCTTTACTGGTGATCATTGGTGTGTGTGGTGCGAGGAATTTAGTTCTTTTTTTTGTTTGTTTGAGCCTTAAGGCACGTCATTAGCAATTTATCCATGTCTATCAGCTTACTCTTGGATTTTTGTTAACTTTGTAACTTTGAGTGGTGCCATACCTTACCGGAATGGACAATTGGTTTGTTTTAGAAGATCGTGCTGGTTGTGGAGTGGGACATGTATATATCGCGTGCCTCAGACGGCGTCCTCTGATGCCCTGCTCCATGTTGCTTGATGACGTTTTGGGTGACTTCAAAATAGAGACTTTTCTTTTGCCCCTCACTGCTCCTATCATGACTTTTGCTGCATTTGGGAGTCATGATGCACATCATGGTAATATTTTCAAAATAAAGGTAAACAGTGTGCCCTCAAGAGATGTAATACACGAGATTGGATGCTGATACCTATAAGGAGAAGCTTCGATTGTCTACAAAAGCGTTTTAGATGGAAAAGTGAGTTCATGTGTAAGCCAGTAACAGGTATTTACTATGACTGTCCGCACATGTACCATGGGCTTTATAGTGCTGTAGTGGTGCCCTGTTGGGCTGCTGAACACAAGGTTAGCAGTTCAAAGCCACTGGTCTTTCTGTGGAGGATGGTGTTTTCTATCCCTGTCAAGCAGCTCTTTTCACCCTGTGGGTCATGACTCCTTTGGGGGTTGAACGACCCTTTCACTGGGATCTCCGATTTGTAAAAGTAGTAAAAGTACAGTGATGAAGTAGCAATGAAAATAATTCTATGATTTGGGGGGCACCACAACATGAGGAACTGTATGAAAGGGTTGCGGCAGTAGGAAGACTGAGAAGCACTGGTGTAGAGAGTTCCAGTGTCTGAAACCCACATGGGCAATTGTACCCTGTTCTGAAGAGTCACTATGAGTCAGAAGTTACTGAATGGCCATGAGTTTGTTTGTTTGACAATTAGAAGCTTGACATCACAGTCACTTCATATACAAGGGAGAAGCGTTACACATTTTTACAGCAGAACCTGTTAGAGTTAATTACATTCCATTCTCTGATCTAAATTTTTCTGAACTCTGTTTTATTCAGTTGGGTGTTCCCAAATGGATGTTATGCCGCACATGACTGTAGTTATAAACATTGAAAGCCTGATGTAAAATTGACAGCATTATGCCATTCTGTCTGCAAGCAGGTATCTCAGTAGCTTTTGAGGGCTACCGTGGGATCTGTATTCAAGGACGAGGTGACACTATCATTAAAGCAAGGCTGTTAGTGACGTGCTTGGGCATGATGGGCTTGACGGTGAAAGGACATTAGCTGTGTCTCCGAATGCTAACAGACATCGTTCCTGATTGGAGTGAAAGAGAATGCTCTTATTGTAGGTTCTAGATGGCGCAGCCTTAGAGAAGATGGAAGGTGTTTTAGTCACCTCTTTTAGGGAGTAAAGTGCTTCCTCATTTATTGCTAGAAAATTAGGTCTGAGATTTTTTGATGTCTGAGAAGCTACAGGCCCATATGAGTTTACATGGTCATTGGTACAGTAGAGTTTTATTTTTCTGATATTATTGATATTTTGATTTTATTGTATGTCTTCTTTATATCTGAGGATAGTAAATTGTTCTATCATCCATACCAAATATTTGGCAAAGGCAGACTTGCTTTTGTCCTCTAAAATACTGCAAGTGTGATATAATAGGCCATACTCACTAGTTTAGGAGTCCTGGAGGTGTAGTGGTTTACCTGTTGGGCTGCGACCCTCAAGGTCTGCAGTTCAAACCCACTAGCCTGCTCCTAGGAAGACAGATGAATGTGGCTTTCTGCTCTTAAAGAGCACGGTCTCAGAAACCCCGGGAGTTGATCTGCTGTGTTTTATCCATAGGGTCACTGATAGAATTGACTCGATGGCATTGAGTTTGGGTTTAATTGCTAGTTTTAATCCCAACACATTTTTAAAATTCACACACATGTGTTTAATAAGATGTCACAGCAAACTTTGGTGGGGATTTCCTGTGCTCCAGAGAAGAGAGCCTCGTCTTGCACCTGCTCTTTTTGTTTCCTTTCTCCTTGCTCAGTTAGTTACTTGAAAGTTCTCACTTAGCTCTTGGCCACAGAGTCGATTTTCACTCAGCGCGCTCCTAAGGGACAGAGTAGTAGAACTGACTTGGTGTGTTTCCGAAACTTTAGATCTTTGTTGGAGTAGAGAGCTCCATCGTTCTTCCACAGTAGAACTGGTGTTTTGAACTGCTGACCTTAGGGTCCGCAGCCCAGTCCGTAACCCATTCTGTAAGCACAGCTCCATCCCCTGAAACCTGATGTGTCCCAAAGTGCGTGATAGCAGGTAGCTACACATTTTCCTGGATTATGGGCTATAGCACGAGTTTCTTATTGCCAGAGGGCAGGAAAAAAAATCTTTTCCCCCTGAAAAAGGGAACAATAGGCCAAATAAGTACGGGAGCCTGTACTCTGGATCAGTAGTGGCAACGGCCGGCATGCTCACTGGATAAGGCCCAAGTAATCATCAATACCAGCTAACCTCACGCCTCCCCCAAAAGAAGTTCTAGCCGCCACATTACTTAATTACATATGTGACCAGTATGGCCTGAGAATGACATTATACATCTCCGAATGGCAGGAAAAAGGTACCGCACCCCTGCTCTCGATGCTAGGCCAAGGAAAAGACCCGGAACTCTCTTGGACTTCTCACGGGGACAGCTTTTGTTTACATCGATCTGCACTAATCCTCAACTCAAATTTTGTTTCATTTTTTTATGCTTTACTTTTCACTGCCTTATCTAAGATTCCCTTTAAATCTGTGACATCTCATACCCCTGCCTTGTGGGTAGATGAAGATTCATTGCCTAGGTACCTCGAGGATAAGGACCGTGGTGGCAAAGTGATTGTGAGCTGGCTGCACTGCGCTGCGCTTTGCAAGGTCTGCGGTTTGAAGCCACGGGCCTTTCTACTTCAGTTACACTGTCGGGATTCACAGGGCACTTCTGCTCTGTCCGGGTGGTCGCTGCGAGCCACCATTGACTCCATGGCACTGGGTGTGAGTTTACCTCGAAGATTATAAGGACTTATTCAGATTTATTACTTTCTGATTACCTTAGAGAGGTCTTCCTTTCTAAAATTCTACCCATTCTTTATTTTTTTTACGTTCTGTGAATTAGGTGAAGGTTTACAGATAGAACATAACTTTATATTCAACAATGAATTCATTGCAGTCTCTTCACTGAACCAGAATTTATCTTATTTCCTCCCCGTGTCCTGCTCTATTTTTCCTTCTTTCGTAATACTCTGAACGTTGTCCTTGAGTAAGTACTCCTACCCTTTTGCTCTTAACTGCGTGGTACATACTCATTGGTCAACGCGTATTTCTGGGTGTATCCGACATGCCACCAGTCTGCCCCATCAGTTCTGGCAGGTGGTTTGAGATGTCAAACATATGCCATAGACCGCTCTTACTCTGCTTGCCCGTCGAGAAAGAAAGCCAGGATAGTTCAGTGTAGTGTTAGCTAGCCTGGATAGGGAAATGTGTGCTGGCTTTATTTCATGTAGCTTGTGTTGTCCTACCTACTTAACTGCACATGGTGTCCTTTGATCCAGAGATACATTTGGACCACACAAATTATATGACCTTGGGGTTTCCGCTTCACTATTACAAACTGTTCACAGGCAGTTCCAGTTTATTATCTTTGAAAAGGGCCAGAGAGAAGAATTACTGTACAAGAAATGGGAGCCCTGATGGCATAGGAGGTTATGTGGTTCACCACTCGCCACAAAGCTGGTTACTCGAGCCCGCCTGCTCCTCTGCAAAAGAAAGGCGGCCCTTCCTGTTCCCATGAAGATTTCTAGCCTGGGGGACCGCAGACGTGCCGCTGTGGTCAACTGACTGCTCCTGGGTTTGATGCAATTGGTGCAAATGTTCTGAAATCCAAAATGCATCTGTCAGAGTTCAGACCCCTTTTTTAAAATTAAAATGTTAAATTAAAATTTAAAAGTCTTATTATAAAATGGCCCTACTTCTTGACCCTGTGCACAGATACTTTTAAAAGATAAGTTAAAATTTTTCATTTAAAAAAGTTTGGAATCCATCTTGCCTACAAAACATTTAATGCGAATTATCTTTTAAAATGTATTCTGAAATGTCTACTGCATAATTTGAAGAAAATTTGGATCTTCAAAATATTTGTGAAAATTACTATGAAGTCTTACATTTTTGCTACTCTAAATTGTCAATTTTCCTTATTTTCCACGTTTCTTGAGCTTTGCTCTGCCTTTGCAGTGTCCACCTTATAGTCTCGGTGTATTGCATAGCTTCCCACGCCAAAAGAAAAAGCTGCTGCCCTATAATCGGTTCTAGTTCGTCGTGACCCTGTACGACAGAGAACGTTTGGGTTTCCAAACTTTTGCATCTTCCAGAGGCTGCAGAGTGACTAGTGTGTTCTTATCATTGACTTTAGGATTGGCAGCTCAAAGTGTGACCAACTAGCTGCTGTGATCCATCTTCCCTTAGTCTCTTAGTGCATAATTCTTTTTCAAATGTTTACTTTTCTTGATCTTACTATGTGATTACGGGTCTGATGTTTTATATTTCATATTAGGATATATTAGTAAATGAGTGTAAATTAATAGCTGAAAATGTAGTGGAACTCCGCAACTAAGAAATTAAAGCTGATGTAGTCCATCCCATGGAATTTTCAGAATCAGTGCCCAAATAACCCCAGGAACAGGCCGAAAAACCAAGACAACGAGGGGAAAAGTGTTTTGTTGGGTGGTATTGTTCAAACTCAGAGGTAAGTTCGGTTTCAGACCTGCAGGGTCAGAGCTATAGTCTTGCTGCCACACCAGTCTGTTCGGCCAGGAAGCCTGCTTCCTTATTTGATTCTGAGTCTGTTCCGCAGTTTGATCCCACAAGGACCTTCTGATGTGATCTCCTTTCAGAGCAATTGGTAGAGATAGCTGGGCACTCTTTAGTTCTTGTCTGCAGCCTGTAGAGACGATGTTTACACCGCTGTTAGTCCATCTGACCGATTGTTCCCATGTATCTTTTTAGTTTTACCACCTTTTTTCCCTCTGGACTGAGAGAGACCCTAATCACCACTCCGCCAAATTAGGATGTGTAGAACATTGCCTTTCTATCTGAACTTTATATGAATACTGAGGTGCCTGTTGATTTCTTTTGACAAACTGTCCTCCTGTTAAAAAATGTTTTTCTAGTTTAATATAAAGATTATGTTACAGTTATGGTTTTCAGTGGGTAAGAGGAGACTGGCACAGAAAAGAAGCCAAATGTTTTATGAAAGACAAGGAATAAGGAGTTGTTTAATAGAGTGGAAAGTTGGTCATTTCACCTCTTTTCATCCCAGCAGCAGTAGCTGTACATTGGATGACAGGTTTGGGTTCCCTCGAGTCGTTTCTGTGGCTTCCGTGTACCTCAAATCGTGTGGAACTGACACTGTTGGTTGGCTGCGACATGGTCCTAGCGAAGGTCCAGTGGCCAAGCCCGGGGTGAACCTAGGACCTTCATGAGTACCTAAATTTAGAAGTCCTATAGCAACAGGATTTCTCCAAAAGATGCAATCACATAAAACAGAAACCTCTAATGATTCTTCCGAACTCTTGTTACCAGTGAACTATAGTTTCTGAGGACAAGTAGAAGCCAACAAGTTGTAGTGAAGCAGTAGTTCCCACTGTGAATGAGCAGCCTTTACTGATGCTTTTATGACCTGTCAAACATAAAGATGTATGAAAATGAGAAGGACTTCAGGAATTATTTGTTCTCATACATCTTCGTTTTCCTTTGTTGCTTTAATTTCCCTGAAGTCAAAATTGTGACTAAAATCTTGTCTTTACTTTTTATTTTTTGTAGTTTAGATATGTAGAGTTTAAGTACTGTAGATTAGAAGTAAAATATTAAATGTTTGTGTGGAGGTGTAGACAAGGGAGGGACTGATTAGGGTGAGATAGTGTTTAAAATAGTTGTGCTATGTGTTAGTTTTTACTTTTATCCTTATAAACTAGGACATGTTATTGAAATTTGGTTTTAGTCGATGCTGATGATAATCTTTTATATTACACAGATAGAATTTTAAAATTTTGTTAAATGTAAGCCAATTATTTATTTTTCAAGAACTTTCAATAACCTGTTAAATAAAACCTAACACCTACCAAACGCTGTAGTAAAAATAATAACCCATTTGTAAAATCAGAGTTACTTAGTACTACTCTTTAAAATGTTTATCCTGCTCCTCTAATGATAGTAATAAAGGCAGTTTCTGTGTATAAGGTGATGAGGCCCCTTTTTGTGTTGTTTCTCGGGTTGACAGCCTGGGGATTGCCTGCATGACTTGCCTGATGTTTTTCCACCCTGCTCTGTGACACTATTGTTTGGTCTACTTAATTTTCCACGCCTCATGACTCAGGGAGAGCCGTGCTGGATGAGCTCAGCTCCCCAGGCCATTCATCAGGGCTGCGGGTCGTAAGGACTGCCATTGCCACGAAACGTGCACGCTCCCCTTGGGTGCCTAACCTGCCGTGTCATGGAGCTGTGGAGGCCAGTCCTGAAGTCCCATGGGGTCCTGCAGCAGCCAGAGCATGCAGAGCGCAAGAAAGGGGAGAAAGGTGACTATTAGATTCTACAGATACGCTGATGAGACGAGGAAGCGAATTGTTCCCTTGTAGCAGAGGTGACGGAATTCAGAGCAGGCCAGGGAAGGTCTTTGTAAACATGAGCCAGTTAGCAAAAGTCTTGATTGTATGTTTTATGGAAAAGCTAGATGTGACTTGGATTGCCTGGCTAGGAATACTCAGACATTCTCATTAGCAGTATTGTTTAAAAGTATTATTTAAGACTAGTCACTTGAAATTGGCTGGCTTCCCCATTTTAATGAATTTCACCTTGGGCAGAGGGCTCTTTGGAGCGGTTGGTGCAGCGAGGGCAGCGTTTTGCACTAATGCTTTGATTAGTGCTACAGTTGAGGAAGTTCCATCTCTTTTATTCTCCTAGTCCACGCGCAGTGATATTTTCTAGCAGTTGTGATTTTCCTTTTTGTATCACATAGGCAGTGTTTTTCTACGCTTTCTTTTTTTCCCCAACTAAATGCATAGGTTTTTAAGTATGTGCTTAGTAGTGATGCTAAATAAATAGTAATTAATAGACTAAAATTGCTATTTTAATGTTTGTTTCAACATCGGTGGAAGACTGTTTTTATATATATCTTTTACAGATTTTATTTTGTCTTAAATCAAAACTCTGTGATACTTGGCTTACTTTTCACATTTGTATTTAAAGGGAAAGATCGGATTTTAAGTCTGACTTTCTGATGATGGAGGGATGATGTCCCAGTATGTTCTCTCTCCACCCAGTCCTTTGACATTTGTGAATGAATATTTCTTAGAAGCACGGCATTTTAATCCGAGGGTCAGCATCCAAATTTCTCCACAAAAGAATGAACTCCCTGAGTGGTCCCGCCTCCCTCTGGCTCGCTCTACCAGTCTTCTTAAATGAATAGATCTATTCAGGGACGAAACTAGAGTTCAGTGTCACCAGTAAAAGAACCTCTGATCCTGCTCCCACCCCACCCCCAAATAGTCCAGTATGTGAGTTTTTAATCAGGTTTGCATTTACTCTAAATGGCCGTACTCTCCCCTCAGACTTTACAAGAAGCAGTACTTAACAGAATAATAATTCATGTTGTATTTATTAATGCTGAAATGTAAATTGAGCTTAATGATTCTTTTTTCCTCGAAGGTTTAAACTTACGGCACATTGCTCCTGGAGTGCTAACAATCATGGAGAAAACCAAGCACGTTTCACTTTTTTCTTCACTATAATTTCTTTTGAAAGATTAATTTATGATAGTTGTAGTGTTAGAAGACAAATAGCATGTCTTAGTGTGTATAGTAGATCCTCTGGAAAAGTATAGCATTGGCCTTTCTGATTTTAAAACATACTTAATGCCTAACAAGAGTGATATAAATAACAGTGAGAAAGACTCTTTTTCTTTACGTAAGCTAGGCCCAGCCACTATGAGGCAGAAAGATTAGACTTTCTTCTCCCATAGTCTACAGGGGCAGCCTACCCTGTCCTATAGGCTTGCTATGAGTCAGCATCAACTCAATGGCAACTAGTTGGTTTTTGTTGCACATTTATAGGTGTCTTAAGTCCTACCTGATACCTGGAGAAAGTACGGTGTGGTGGGATATTAGAAAGATGTGGGTCCTTATTTTTGGTCCTCCCTACTTACTAGACCAGTGGTTCTCAACCTTCCAAATACTGCGACCCTTTAATACAGTTCCTCGCGTGTGGTTCCCCCGCCCCCCCATAAAATTATTTTAGTTGCTACTTCAGAACTGTCATTTTGCTACTGTTATGAATCAGGTGACCTCTGTGAAAGGGTCGTTCAGCCCCCAAAGGGGTCTCAACGTGCAGGCTGAGAACCGCTGTACTTGAATTTACTATTTTGGAGATATGTCTTTAACTTCAGTCTTCCATCCGTACTAGGAGGTTATACCACGTGCAGTTTTTGTAAGGATTAGTGTTTACAGAGCACCATGTGTGATGTCATGGGTGTGGTATTGTTGCTGTTTCAGTTACCATTGAGTCAGTCCAGACTCATGGCAACCCTCATAATGTGGAGAAGGACTTTCTGGGCTGTAATCTGTACAGAAGCAAATCAGATCCGACCTTCTGTGAACCCACTGAGTGAGTGCAAACTGCCAGCTCTTCCCTTAGACATCCGGGGCACCATGTCTGTGCCACCAAGGCATCTTCAGAGCGAGCCTTGGGGCCATGGTGGATTGGCTAAGAGACAGGCTGCTCAGTGCAGGACGATGAGGCTTTCTGTTCCAAAGAGGCATTTCCACCCTGCCCTACAGGCTTGCTTTGAGTCAGAATTGACCCAGTGGCAGTGAGTTTGGGGATTATTTATTTATTTATTTTAGGGCCCTAAAGAGTACATCTGTCCACTGCTGTCAAGGCAGTTCCGAGTCTTCGTGACCCTAGAGGACAGTAGACCGGCCCCATCGATCTTCCAGGACTATAAATCTATGGAAGCAGACTGCGGCATATCTCCCAGAGGGGGGCTGTGAGCGCGGACCACCAACTTTCTGATTAGCAGTTGGGCACTTACCATTGTGTCACCAGAGCTACTTGAATATAGTAGTACCAATCAGTAACTGCTAGCTTAATTTACTGGGATGATCCTAAAAACTAAGCTTTGTATCTGGGCTTTCTGAAATCTCGGTGTCTTCCTGTGCTGTATCATGAAGTGACTTTGCTCTTAATAGTTGATGGAAAGCAGTTCCTATTTTATTTCAGCTATTTTGCATTTTATTTTTCATTGTCAGTTTTTAGGATATGTTTATAAATGTAGACCTTTATTTTTTATTAATTATAATAAATTTGATGCTGTAAGACTATAATATCTACAGAAGGTTTGGAGTTTCCATAAATTGATTTGGATTTGCAAGATTCAATCTAAAGAGTAAAGGTCAGTATTTAGATGGAGATACTCTTTACAATATTCAAGTGCATTCATACTAAGGATTTATTTCCATGAATTTTCACAAAAGTCACATGTATCTATGTAATTGCTACCTAAATCAAAAGATAGAAATGTTCATCTCCCCAGAAAATTTTCATTTTGTACATACCCGTATTTCTTTATTTATATGTAATTATATTTAGGAAGTATAATTTTAAAGGATTTTATATATAATAAAGTTTCACAAAATAATACCTATTCCTGAAATACTTTGTTTTATTTTTAAAAATCGTGAACAATTGAACCAGATTTTTTAAGGTCCCTTTCTCTAAAACGCCTGCAATCTCTTTTCTGATGTCTTTTATCATAGGTTAGTTTACTACCTGTTTTTGAATTTAAAATAAATGGAAATATCCAGGTTGTACCTTTCTATAAATGGCGTCTTTATAATACAGTGTTTTATAGATTCAACTATGCTCTTTGATTATTAGTGGTTCCTTCATGTTTACTGCTAAGTAGTATAAGCTTCATGGTTTTTAAAGTAAAAAGTACCTTTAAAATGACATGAAGTAAAAGGATCTTAATCTAAACAGAGTTGGCATTCCTTTTCTGATGATGGAATTCATTGTGGCCTCTTTCTTGGCACCAAACCTGCTGCCGTGGAGTCAATTCTAACTCGTAGTGACTTTTCATGGGATTTGGAAGAATTCAAATCTTTAGGAGAGTACAGCCTCATCTTTCTCCCAGCAGAGAGGTTGGGGAGTTCGAACCACCTTGCAGTTAGCAGCGGCATGCTCACTCCACAGTGTCACCAGATGCCTGCATTGGCTGTTGTACCTGTTTAATGGTATGCTAAGGTCAGTTATGTACAGTAATACATGGACCTAGTGAACAGCCTGGGAATCAAAGGCAGTTAGAATTTTAAAAGCATTAGCTTTCCATCAAATCAACAATATAAGTTGAACAGTGATGAACTTTCCAAAACTTAAAAATGGTAATGTTCTTGTCATATTTGAAAAGTAACCCCTTTTCATTATGTCTTATAGGTGCTACAGAATATTTTAGAAACAGAAAATGAATATTCTAAAGAACTCCAGACTGTGCTTTCCACTTATCTACGGCCATTGCAGACCAGTGAAAAGTAAGTTAAATGATAAATGACTTTGACTTAAAATTGTCACCATCTTAAGAGGTTTTCTCTTATTGTCACAGTTCGGGGGTAAGAATAATGGGATGGAATTCAGCATGCTAGTCTTCTATAGACAAATGTACTTTGCTTAATAGTTAGAGATTTTAATCGGACTTTGGGAGTCGAGAAGGAGCGAATATAAGTAAAATATTTAGATTTTTTTTCTCTTTCTTGGGTCTAGGTTAAGTTCTACAAACACTTCATACTTACTGGGAAATCTAGAAGAAATATGTTCTTTTCAGCAAATGCTTGTACAGGCTTTAGAAGAGTGCACCAAGTAAGTAAAATGGTAAAAATCTGAAAAACGTAGACTGGCATAATTGGTGTATTAAAGGGTACAGTTAAAATAATTTGACAATGCATATGTCTCCAGAGGGCAACAGATATTTTCCTTCTAAAGGGCAGTCGGCTCTGTAGTAAAGGCCGTGTTTATAGCGTGTTTGACTCTTACTGGCTTGCAAAGGGGGAGCATCCACTGGTGGTTCAGAGAAAGACTGAGGCCATCAGAGGAGGGGGATTTGTTTTTGAGGTGATTCATGCAAAAAGGGAGAATTAAGAGCCTTCCAAAGATGGAGAGAGCATGTGAAAAAGCATGGAGGTGTTTCATGACTTTAATGCCTGCAACAGGGGAAGCCTCTGGTCTCCAGAATGTTCTTTTAGCACATGTGTTGTTCCTGGTTGTCCAGCTCTTCCCCTGTAAAGCACTGTGCACCTGTAACGTGCAGTGCTAATGTATCAGGGCGTTTGTTTTTGTCTCTTTTCAGAGACCTTTGTGGTGGGGTGAAGGGCCTCTCCTTGATGGTGGCTTTTCATTTTGACTATTTATGTTCTTTTTTCACATGTGTAAATTTTATTCACAGCTTAAGATGGTATTCTGTAGTAAAACACACAATTATTTTACTGTGTACTAAGGCAGGGTTATTTCTAATTTTCACACAGATATTTAACAGTTGAGGACACTGTTTAGATAGATTAATAGGCAGATTAATAAGCTTATATAAGACTACAAAACTATCGAGGCCTGCTTGATATAAAACCAAATCCCATTCTACTCTTTTTCTTCATCATTTTATTAGGGGCTCATACAACTCTTAACACAATCCGTACATACATCAATTGTGTAAAGCACTTTTGTACATTCATTGCTCTCATTATTCTCAAAACATTTGCTCTCCACTTAAGCCCCTGGCATCAGCTCCTCATTTCCCCCCTCCCCCATGAGCCCTTGATAATTTACAAATTATTATTTTGTCATATCTTGACCTGTCCGATGTCTCCCGTCACCCACTTTTCTGTTGTCCGTCCCCCAGGGAGGAGGTCACATGTAGATCCTTGTAATCGGTTCCCCCTTTCCAAACTACCCTCTCTCTACCCTCCCAGTATTGCCACTCACACCACTGGTCCTGAAGGGATCATCTGCCTTGGATTCCCTGTGTTTCCAGTTCCTATCTGTACCAGTGTACATCCTCTGGTCTAGCCAGACTTGCAAGGTAGAATTGTGATCATGATAATGGGTGGGTAGGAAGCATTTAGGAACTAGAGGAAAGTTGTCTGTTTCACTGTTGCTACATCCCACCCTGACTGGCTTGTCTCCTCCCCGAGACCCTTCTGTAAGGGAATACCCAGTGGCCTACACATGGGCTTTGGGTCTCCATTCCGCATTCCCCCGCCCCATTCACTATGATAGAATTTTTTGTTCTGATGATGCCTGATAACTGATCCCTTCGACACCTCACAAGCTGGTGTGCTTGTTCCATGTGGGCTTTGTTGCTTCTGAGCTAGATGGCTCTTGTTTACCGTCAAGCCTTTAAGACCCCAGACACTATATCTTTTGATAGCTGGGCACCATCAGCTTTCTTCACCACTTTTGCTTATGTGCCCATTTGTCTTCGGCGATCATATCAGGGAGGTGAGCACACAATGATACGAATTTTTGTTCTTTGATGCCTGATAACTGATCCCTTCAGCCCATTGTGATCACACAGGCTGGTGTGCTTCTTTCATGTGGGCTTTGTTGCTTCTGAGCTACGTGGCTGCTTGTTTACCTTCAAGCCTTTAAGACCCCAGATGCTATGTCTTTGATAGTCGGGTACCATCAGCTTTCTTTGCCACATTTACTTATTCACTTGCTTTGTCATGTAGGGAAGGTGAGCATCATAGAATGCCAGTTTAATAGAAGAAAGTATTCTTGCATCAAGGGAGTACTTGAGTGGAGGCCCAATGTCATTCTGCTACCTTAATACTAAACCTGTAAATACATGCACATAGATCTATTCCCCCATCCTCATATATAAATATATTTGCATATGTACATGTCTTTATCTCGACCTCTATAAATGCCCTTTGCCTCCCAGCTCTTCCTCTATTTCCCTTGACTTTCCTCCTGTCCCACTATCCTGCTCAGTTCCCACCAGGATTTCAGCAATTCCTCTTCGTTGCATTACCCTAGATCATGCCCTACCAGGCCTCCCATACCTACCTCACCACTGATTTAAATCACTTGTTCCCTTGTCCCTAGGTTTGTTAACACTACTACCTTTCCCCCCACTTCCGCCTCTCCCATGTCCCCCCGGAATTGTCGGTCTTACTGTTTTCTCCTCCAGACTGTTCATCCAGCCTATCTTATTTAGACAGACCTGCGGAGATAATAACATGCACACAAACAAGACAGAGCAAAACTACCTATTCTACTCTTGTGGCTCATAATTAGCATTGTACTTAAAGATTATATATGTTCATTGTTAATATTAGACATTAAAATATATTTACTTTTCAAGTGTCTGCTAGGTTTTGGATGAGTTAAAAAAATAATGCATATGAAATGCTTCTAGTCTTTACTTCACCAGGTGATAGATACATACACTTGATTAAGGAATGTGGCACATATTTTAAAATTAACTTTAATCTTTATTTCTGTAACCCAGAAGAGCCAGAATCTCTGGTTTTATTAATAGCTTGTACTTTGTTTATTATTGTTACTGTTCCTTGTTTAAGTTTCAGAATTAGTAAGAGGGTAGCGTCCTCCCCATGCCTTGGAAGGCAATTCTGGCTAGCAGTTTCCAGGTTGAGAGTAAGTGTGTCTCCGTGATCTTTTGACTGGGCTTAAAGGTTTCATCAGGACAGTTTGTATGTGGTGATATGGCCAGAGAAGTTGGAATGTCAGAATAAGTACTAGATTCTAAACAGAGGTTCAAATAATCCCCCCTTTTGCAGCATTTATGTTTTATGTAAAGTTACATTGCATTTCATGCCCATGAAAATATTAGTATGAGCATCATTAGAGATTGGGTGATCCACACCCACCACCCATTCTGTGGCCATAAAATTTACAGCTTTGGAAAGCCTACGGGGCAGTCCTCCGACCTACAGGATCACTATGAACTGTAAATTCAGATGACAGCCCTGAGTTCTTTCTCATGAAAGAACATTTGTGTTCTCTAAAGATCATTTGTTGGCTATTTGTGATGTTTTTGAAAGGCTGTGTTATGCACAAAGTAAAAGTACATCTTTGCCTCTATATTTCTCACTGGCTATAAAAAATTTAATATTTATATAGCAGTTTATGATTTTAAAAGTACATTTAATAGTGTCTCTTTTGGCTCTTGTGAAACAGTACATGTACTATTACCCACATATTAGACGTTTATAAACCTGAAATTCATAAAAGTAATAGGCTTAACGTCAAGTATCTAGTTAAATTTTAGTCTTAATAACATTTCTGAATTTAGCCTCCCTCAAATTTATAATACAAATATACTTGATGTTGGAGTTACCATAGTGAGCTGGGTTATATGAAGCCAGTTTTCCTTTTTCCCTTTCCCTCTGCTTTGCCAAGCATGATGTCCTTCCTTCTCCAGGGATTGATCTCTTTTGATAACATGTCTAAAGTACAGCAGATGAAGTTTCACCATCCTTATTTTTAAGGAACATTCTGGCTATTTACATCTCCGAGACAGATTTGTTTGTTGCTCTGTCGGTCTGTGGTACTTTCTGTATTCATTGCCCGCCCGTTGGTTTAAAATCATCATTCCTCCGTGTTAGCTGTGCAGCTTCTGCTTGTACACGAGGTGATTAAAAATACCGTGGCTCGGATCAGACATGCCTTCATCGTTTTCCAAGAGACTTCTTTGCTCTTCAGCACTCTACAGATTGTGTGCAGCCTATTTTCCCAGTGCAATATATCACTTTGTTCTCGACTGCTGCTTCCACGAGCATTGATTGTGTGTCCGTAATTACAGTAGCTCTTTTCAAATCCCACCTGTAGATGTCAACACGCTCCATGAATCATCTTAGAGATTGGATCACAATTTGTTAGTTCTCGTAATTTGGGATTGCGTATTGTTCATTGTGAATTACAGATACTGAGAATTCCTTAAATCTCTCTGAAGAGTATTATTGTTTGTTTAGCTTGGTCAGGTCAAAGTGTGATACTTGCCCCTTAGGTAGAAACTCAAATCTCAGTCCAGTGATTTTAAACTTAGTATCTGCTTGGAATTTTCTGCCTCATTGTCGTGCATGGCAGAGGCCAGCTAAAGATCAGGACAGAATTTAGAGTCAGAATTCCAGGATTTCCTTCTCTGACTCTTAGACCCTGGATTTATCTACCGTATATACTCAAGTGTAAGTCAAGTTTTTCAGCACCTTTTTAATGCAGTTTTTGTGGTAAAATTAGGTGCCTTGGCTGATATTTGGGTCGGTTTACACTCTAGTATACACGGTATGTAAACTTTCCAGCAGCTTCAGTTGAACCAAACTCTGGGCTTTCTCTTAGAATTTTAACTGTTGCATGTACCCAGACTTGGTCTACAATTGACCTATAAATTGTGAGACCATTGAAACAGAACCTGTGCCCTTCGTTCTCCCAAGTGTTAGTGCTTTCAGAATCGTTTCACATTCAGTTGCTCTCCAGGTAGTTTTTTTGTTTTGTTTTTTAATCTTTGGTTCAGAGTTTATAGTTTTGTTATTCGTGGGAGAGTCAGTGTAATAAGAGTGACTTGGAATGACCAGAAATGGTGCCGTCCTGGATTTTTCGAACGGTTTTTCTTTACCTAATTTTCAAATGATCACCCTGATATTAGCCCACATGTCTGATACCAGTGGGGAGTCTTGTGGATGCAGTGGTGGAGGAAGCATCTCAGCACTGGCAGGGGTCTCCTTGTGGCTCCTCCAGCTCCAGCGTCTGGCTCCGTCAGCGTAGCTCCATGTGGCTTGTCACAGGAATGTGTAGCAGAGAGTGTGTGTCTGGCCTCCAGTGAGCTTTTTATTCCCGTTGCACCTACAAATGAGGTCATCAAGCTCTGACCTGATTGACAGGCTAGACTCCACCCCTTCCTCAAGCTGACAGCAGATTACATAACTGCCGCACCCCCTATCCTATTAAGAGTAAGCTAAGTGTCTTACTGAAAGGACTTATTTGTAGCCACGCACTAATTGCAGTGCAATGTTTAAATATGTCGTATGGAACAAACCTGTGCCGGCCCGAACGGGAACTTTATTAACAGTACTTTGCGACACACTATGGAAGATACGTTGAGGAGCTTTGCATTTTGGGATTTTTGTGTAATGGATGTTTCTATGATTGTGTTGTGATGCTTTTGTGTGTGTGTGTGTACACGTATATATTTATTCTATTGTTAGGTGCCATCAAATCAGCTCAGACTCATAGCTCACTTGTTCAGTGGAAGGAAACCCTGTCCAGTACTGTGCCGTCTGCACAGCTGGTGATGTGTTTGAGCTCGCTGTTGTAGCCACTGTGTCGCCAACCTTACTGAGGGGCTTCCTCATTTCTCCCCTTTTTAAAAATTTATTTATTTATCATCCCCACCACCCCCCGTTTCTCCCTTAAACAGTGTCTCGTATTCCTAAACGTAAGCGTATAGGTATTTTTGTTTAAACCAGTGGTTCTCAACCTTCCTGACGCTGCAACCCTTTCATACAGGTCCTCATGTTGTGATGACCCCAACCATCAAATGATTTTCGTTGCTACTTCATCACTGTCATTTGGCTACTTTTATGAATCGCCATGTAAATATCTGATATACAGGGTGTATTTTTGTTACAAATTGAACATAAACATAATTAAAGCTTAGTGATTAATTGCAAAACATTATGTCATTATATACTGTGAAATAGTTATGTGCTTTCCGATGGTCTTAGGCGACCCCTGTGAAAGGGTCGTTTGACTCCCCCCCAAGGGGTTGCAACCCACAGGTTGAGAACCGCTGGTCTAACCCCCCCCCCATATCTCTATTCTTTACTTTATCTCTTATCCTTCGCAGTACGCACAAATTAATTTTTTAAAGAATTTTTAAAAATTCTTTTGCTTTAAAATTACCATGAGGACTTCTCTCTTGAGAGTATTCAGGTATATTGCCTGAATGGTAATTGAAACATTTCATTACCTGCTGGTTAATAAGCTACTGTTAATTCATCCCCAAATTGCTCGTCACCTTTTTTTGTGTGTGTGTGATTGTCTTGGACTAAAAAAAGAGTTTTGCTTGATTGTCCACTTGTCACTGTTGAAGTAGGTAGCAATCTATACATTGGTATCGCCTTCTGGTGACTGGCTTTATGTTTCAGCTTTCCTTGGTATAGTTCCCAGTTTGCCAGAAACAAATCTGATTGCTGTTAGGGAGTTGTTAAATGTGATTAAACAGTTGACCTGAGAGCAGATTGCCTTCCATAACATAATCTAACACCATGTAATAGGTACAAGAAGGCCACATCAATGAAGTCAACAGGCACAGGCTCATGTCCGTCTGAGGATTGTGTGTAAACAAAGGAACCCTTAGGCCTGCTGCTGCTGCAGAATAAACACAGCCAAGACCTTGATCTGACAGACACATTGCTGCTCAGCGAAGCCAGCCACTTGTGATACCATGTTTTTATCTGTACCATCCCAAGCATCTCTTGCTACTCCCGCTGTCAGCTTCCTTCTAGGCTCAGTCATCCACTTGCTATTTCACCAGTATGTATACTTCTTTTGGAAACTTTGTTTTTAATAGCTCTCCACCCTTGCTTCTTGCTGTCGCCCTGCTGCTCCCCACCCCTTTCCCTCCTGTGGTGTTCTCTGCTCCTCCACATCAGAGAATTCCCTTCACACTCAGCTCTGCTTAGCCTCCAGCTAGACCAACTGTTCTCAGCTGGGACAGGACAGGCTCACTCCATCCTCTGCTTGAGCCCGCTGGGGACAGTTTTGGTTGTTAAACCTGGAGAAGGTGTGGTTGGGAGAGCTAACTACCGTTCTCTACATTGTTGTTTTAAGACTCCTAACACTACTATGGCTCTTGTTCTCCTGGTTATTTTACTCCACATGCTATCCCCAGGCGTTATTGCTGCTGCTGCTGCTGCTTTTAGTGGAGTTTGGGTAATCACTTTCCTGTTCAGCAATTTCTAATAGTTTTGCTAGTATTTGCTTAGTCATTTTAACTCCTATTGACACTCAAAGCTACCTGTAGCCTATCTTTCACTTTACTCCTAGGATTCTGCCCTTCTACTCACTGGAAGGTATGCAAGGGTAACTTGTAGTTGCTAACTGAAAGCTTGGGGGTTTGTGGCCACCCAGGAGTACTGAAGAAGAAAGGTCTGGGGAGCTATTCTGAAAACCAAGCCATTGAAAACCAATGGACCATGCTTCTGTGGCACACGCAAGCCTACTAGGAGCAAGAATGGAATCGATGATGGTGTTTTTCTTACCCTTCATCCGCCAGCTGAAGGGCTGTGTGCGTCTCTTCAATCATGGGTCCATATGCTGTAGAAAGTCAGAGCTGCAAAAAGTCATCTTAAAATAATCTGCTTCAATCCTTGAAGAACCCAAGACCCAGAAGGGATACACGGCTTTCCTGAAACCATGTAGCCAGCAAGCAGTGGACGTAAAATCAAAATCTAGATCTCTCTAATTTCAGAAGCCTGACTCGCTATCATGTTTTCCCCATGCCTTTAGGTATGAACAGTACACACTCGAATTTCAACGTGTCATGTTCTCAGAATATGTGGTGTAAGGGTAGAAACAAGTGACTAGGTTGTCATTTGGTGAAGTGTCCTTGCTTCTTTTGACTATTAGTCCTCCAATGACTTACGAAGGATGTTTGTCTTTTTGCTCTTAACTCTCCAGAGGGTTTTTCTTTTCCCTTTCCATTAAAGGCTGACAACAGTTTGCTTGTATCTCATAGATTAGAAACATCATATTCCGTCTTAACACTAAATTTACTTCTGTGCTTGTTTTATATTCCACCGGAGATTGCATTCCGTTTAAAGGTAGAGCTGTTTATTACTTTGTTTTTTAATCTGTTCCTAGTGCCTTGTGACGATGAGGACTAAATCGCTGAAATGAACTTTTTGAGCCAAGACCGTTTTTCCTGTGGATAGGCAGTACTAGGGCTCATCCCGAAGGCTACTCAGGCTGCACGGTCCTATTCGCAATGTATTGCTGGCATACTCTGACTTCATAGAAGTGTAAATAAATGCAGCAGTAAAGCTGCTAATAAGAAATATACGATACATTCAGGGTCTAGAAGCTTGATTGAGTTAGAACAGTGCTGTTCAATAGGATTATTCTGTGTTAATGGAAATGTTCTGTATCCGCAGTGTCCAGCGGAGCAGCCACTGGCCCTATGTGGCCTCTGAACACTTGAAATGAGACTAATATGATTGAGGAAATGAATTTTTAGTTTTCACTCAACTTTAATTAGCCTCACATAGCTGGGGGCCCCTGAATTGGAAAGGCAGAGGAATGACAGAATAAGCAGACAAAACTAGTTAGCATCTTTATAAGGATCTGTTTATACTATTTACCATGAGAATCTCGATTCATCACCCTTCAAATTTCTTGTTACTTGGATCTTGGTCTCTGCTGATTTTGTGATTGAACCCGCACATCTGGATTTCTTACCAGGACAGAGAGGAAACTTCTGAGATGCAAATATAAAATGAACACCCATTTTCTATTTTAGTTCAGAAGAAGGAAAAGGACCGAGACAGGGAGTACTGACTACCTACCTACCAGCTAGCCATTGCTATATGCCTTCACTTTCTAAACCCATCATACTCATTCCAGGGGAGATACTTTACATTATACTTTTTAATCAATATTTTATAAACTATTTTGATCTTACCTCTATAGATTATTTACATTTCAAAACAGAATTTTAATCTTGCATACAGTATTTAGCAGAACCTATGTCTTAATACCAAGGTCTGTGTTTTCTGAAGCTTATGATTTTTAAAACTAGTCTACTCTAAGTAGGCTGTTAGAGTAGACCAGCCTCTAACATCCATGGGGGCCTGCAGGAGCCATTGTACGCTTATATAAACATCAGGGTGAAGCCATGGAAGACAGCAGAGGTAGGAGAGAGAGTGAAATAAGGAGTCAGGCACATTTTACGGTAGCACGCTCAACCTCTGGGATGGCCATGATTTCAGCAGCCAAGTCTGCACAGAGAGTGGTAGGGCGGGGAGGGAGGAGAGAGCAGCTCCTCTTTATTTCTGACCAAGGCCTGTATATACTTAGAGGCGTGATTACAGGTAACCAATAAGCCACAGGAAAGGGCTGTACAATAGGCATCCGCGTCACCGGAAGGGTATGAAGTAGCGCATGCAATAGGAAGGGGAAGAATTAGGGGTACATACGGACAAGGTGGGCAGACCCTAGACTCATGGCAGCCATCCTTGAGTGGGCCCCACCTTGCCTCTGACTCTCCTTAAGGGAACAATCCACTGCCCTTATCAGAAGGGAGTGGGCCCGACTTAGGGTGGGACAGACTATACAGTTTGATGGCTCTAGATGGCTGATAACCCCCAGGGAGCATAACCTCCGACCTGCTTGCATTGGCCTCCAAGTGTACAGTCCTTTACCATGTGTAGCGAGCAGCATCTTAGGTTTGGCATATATTTGGTTGAGGCAACCTGGGGAGAAATCTTTCTGTATCCCACACTTTTGTGAGATACCAGGCAACATGATTTTTTTATACTTTTATGTCCCCCTTATTTATTACCGTAGCATGCTTGAGTCTCTCTGAAATGTGTAAGAAATTGCTAAACATTTTTGCACAATGTAAGTTAGTTACCATTAATTTTTAACGGACCTCAAAATGTAAGGTCTCTCTCTCTGGGACTAGATTTCAGCCTCGGTCCTTGGCTCCGCGCGAGAAAGATTTCATGCCGAAGCCGGGCTCGTGATCCAAGTGAATTTAATGAAAGTTCAAAGAAGCATCAGGTTTTACGCGGCACCCATAGGATTCCTTTGACCATGCGGCCTGGCAGAGACTGCTCCAGGACAGGCAAGGATCTCTCCCCTCCCACGAAGAGGACCAGACCGCACAAGCAAGCCAAGACAAGACCCCTCTCCCTCTGGGTCCCTGCCTTTTCAAGGATTCCCGGGGGAGGTGTGGTGAACGACCCCAGGTCGATCCCATTGGCTGAATTGCAATCACCCGGCCCAGGTGGGCTGCTCCAGGTGTAACGCCCATCTGGGCCCACCAGAGGGAAAATCCAGCTTTGTCCTTTGCTGGCTCTCCTGGGCATGCCTCAATGGACTTCCCAATTCCCTAGACTAAGCTACCTAACAAAATTACCCGGTTTGGTATTTAGAACATGAAACCTATAATGATATTTTGTGACTCACCAGCTCTCTACAACTATATGCCTTTCTCCAGCCAGTATTGGAGTAACTGAAAGTAGAAATAATTGAGAACTAGAAATTCACAAAGTGTGATTCTCAGAACACAAGGGGATGATGATGGGTCCATGGGAGAGAAGCCCCGAGCAATTTCAGAGCCCTGCCGTTGATGGAATCTGGTTTGTGTAAAGATAGCAAAGCCATGTGCTTGGGGGCCCGGAGGGAGTGTCCAGCAGATGAGAGGAGAGACCATTGTTGTTACCATGTGAAAGTCAGTGAAAGGTATTCTGGGATCCAGCCAGAAATAATTTGGAAGGTGAGTCCTGCTTGTGAAGAAAATAGCAGAGAACAAAACAAAGAGGTCAACGTGAGTTTCTCTGTGTGCTGCTTGGACTGGTTTTATTGGCTGCTTCTTTATCCTCTCCTAGTCTCTTGACTGGTGCTGACCCCACGTGTGAGAATAGAACTGTGTCGGAAAGGGTTTACATTGGCTGGTTTTTCTGGAAGTAGATGGCCAGGACTTTATTCTAAGGTGTCTTTGGGTGAACTTGAATGGCCAGCCTTTGGGTTGGCAGCCCACTGTGTTAATCATTTGTACCACTCAGGGACTCCCTGGGTATGTTAATGGTGCCACTTAGCCCCTGACAGCAGCAGTGGAAGTGAACCTGGCAGCATTGCATGAAGTCGAGGCCCTAGGGTGAGGAGGTGAAAGAGCAAGCTCCATGTGAGTGAGAGGAAAGAGCAAGTAAGATGACAGCAGACTGTAGCTAGTTACTGTGGTTACATTTGACAGAATGACTGTCACAAATGGCCATGATTGAAATTAGGCCATTCAGGTAGGTGACTGAGGTTGAACTCATAGGCGTTGGTGAGCTTTCGGTCAGAGTTGACAAAGTCAAGGATGGCATCTTTACGGAATGTGATACTGTTCGGAGTAGTAGTCAATATATGTGATTTGGGAAGCAATAGGTACACAAGAGCTTGAGTAAAGAAGTTATGAAAAAAAGATGGCGGAAATGATCTATGTGTTTCAGAAAAGAGAAAAAGACCAGCTTACCTTGAAGATGATTGCAAAGACGTTCGGTGAGAAAAAAGAGCAGTTCACATGAGAGTAATGCAGGATAAAAGAGCACACCAGGCCGGATCTAATTACGAATGAGCATACATGAGGATGAGAAGTGTTGGCTACTAGCCACAAGGTTGGCAGTTCAAATTCACCAAATGCTCCTAGGGGAAAGGTGAGGTCATTTGCTCCCATAAAGATAAGGGTCTTGCAAACCCTGATAGGGTTACTGTGACGGAAATGGACTCTGGCAGTGGGCTTTGTTGTGGTGGTTTGTTTGTAAATGAGGACACTTTGTCATTTTCAGTAATAAGATGGAAACGGTAGTGGGAAAAAACCTTGAAGGCCAGGCTACATTTTGTTCATTGGCATATTGATGCTCTTGAACATAGCTTTGGTCCCTAGTCTTCCAGATGTTCCTTAAATGCACAATAAGGGCAAAGGAGTACTGAATAAGCAGAATTTTACAAATTTTCAAGAAGTTTGATGACTGAACAGTTCTCTGATTCCATTTGGGATCTGGATATAATGTTCTGAAACTGCCTTATCTGAATGTATCTTATCTGAAAATAACACTAGGAGGAGGCTTCAGGAAGTTCTTGGAAAAATTCCACTGTCTTTTCATTTTGTTTTCCCACAGTTTTTGAAGTCTTCTTGGATTTGCCAGTAAAAACACTATTCTGTTTGTCCCCCTGTGGAAAGCATTGGATGCTGTTTTTCAAAATGATAAATAATAATTTTTTTTCTTATTGAAGGCAGAGCAAATGATGTTGATATCCCTTCAAGAAATAGTATTTCTTGGCTATTTGCCAAAGGTATGTTTTATCTTAGACTTAGTGTTAACTAGATGAGCCATAAAGTCGAATTAGGACTGTGTCTCCCATTGGATGCAATCGGATCTGTGAAAGGCTTTCTGGATCATGGGGTGTTGCTGGTGTGACAGATGCAAATTTAGGGTTAGTGTGGGAGCAATGTCTGGAGCGTTTACTTGTAACCTCTGAGTCAAACTCTGAGAGGTAAGTGAGCGTTGCTAGGTGGAAAGAGTAGGAGAGTGCACCGAGAGACGCAGCAGAGGAGCTTGTGGTGGAATGAAGGTCAGGACACAGAGGAAACCGAGCAACGACTGAAGAAGAAGGCAGAGTCTTGTGTGGCGTTACAGAGTGATTGGGTAAATGTTGAAGCGGTAAAGACAAGGTGATCTGCAGACTTGTGTTTTAGAAAGGGTAGTGTTTTTATAGAGGATAGAACTGGAGAGGAGCTAAATGTAAAGAGTTAGGTGTAGATTATTGGAGAGGGTACCAGACAGACCGGGTCAAGTACAAGCAACAGCCAGAGGAAACAGGAAACCAATACCGCTCTCCAAATGCTGCCCACTGAAATCGTTCAGCGAGTTGTTTGCATTCCTAATTAGGGGGATCTCTTGTGCCTCTGAGATTTTCCTTGTCTTTACAGGTAGATGGGAAGGAGAAGGCAAAGAATGGGGCCCGAGCCGGAGTAATTGCTTGTGTAATGCCTCGTTAGTAGATTGGCATGTTTCTAGTGATGAGGCCATGGGTTAAGAGCACTTCACCATTTGTTCCAGCAGAGAAAAGTTGAAGGGAAGTAGTGAGGCTCCGGTGTTAACTGAGAGCTCTGTGGTTGCTACTCTCTCATTGTCTCCACAGGAGAAAATCTGGTTCCATCAAGATTACAGTTTAGGAAACTCTCCGGGGCATTTGTCTCCCTGAGCCAAATCAAAGATTCCCACCTGCCAACATGATGATTCTATCTCTACTTTTGTTGTTGTTCAGTTTTGTAGAAATGGCGTTGACTGCCCTCTAGTGGCTGGTAGTTGATCACTTTTAGACTTGTACTCTTTCTCGCTCATCCCTAATGACATAATTTATAACTGGGTTATTTCAGGAGTTACACAGACCAGAAGAAAAAATACCTTCCACACAAAAAGGCACCACAAGTGGCATATGTAAAGACTAGTGTACGAACAGTTATTCAATAAGAAGCCAACTTAGACAATCATGTGCTAAAGTACTAAGACGAGGGCAGACTCTCTTCTCTCCCATCCCACAGACAATGTCGCACGAAAGGCGTTATTCAGTAAACATGGTCATCGAGAAGAATATATCTGGACGACCATTTAATGTGATGATCACTAAAAAGTACTCACCAACCATCAATTCCAAAGATGAAAGATTTTCTACCTCTTTCTGCAGTCTGAAATTCGTTAAACATATGCTCAAGAAACACTTATGATTACTAGTGAATGGATTGTAGAAGAGGGATCGGTAGCTGTCAAATACAACCTTGGTGACACAATGCCAAAGATTGCATGCACGATAGACTTTTGCAAGACCAACAACTTATTCATCAGAAATGCCTTTTCCAGCAACAAAGCCCACATGGAAGAAGTATAACAGCCAGTGTGGTCACAAGGTGTTGAAGGTATCAGGTTTCAGGCATCAAGGAACAAAAACATCATATCAGTGTGAATGAGGGAGCGTGCAGATTGGGGACCCACAGCCCATCCGTGGGCAACTAGACATCCCTTTACAGAAAAGTGGCAGGGTAAGAGACAAGACAGTCAGGGTGCAGTGTAGCAACGATAAAACATATAACTTTCCTCTAGTTCCTAAATGCTTCCTCCCCCACCCCACTATCATGATCCCAATTCTACCTTACATATTTGGCTAGATCAGAGGATGTACACTGTTACAGATAGAAACTGGAAACGCAGGGAATCCAGGACAGATTTGGACCACTTTAGGACCAGTGGTGAGAGTGGCGATACCAGGAGGGAGGAGGGGTGGTAGAGTCGAAAGGGGGAACCGATTACAAGGATCTTCATATAACCTTCTCCCTGGGGGATGGGCAACAGAAAAGTGGGTAAAGAGACGTCGGATAGTGTAAAACGACAATAATAATAATTTAGAAATTATCAAGGGTTCATGAGGGAGGGGGAAATGGGGAGCTGATACCAAGGGCCCAAGTAGAAAGCAAATGTTTTGAGAATGATGATGGCAACAAATGTATAAATGTGCTTGACACGATGGATCGATGGATGGATTGTGATAAGAGTTGTATGAACCCCCAATAAAACGATTTTAAAAGATACCTTTTCCAAAAACGAAAATGGCAACTATACTCATGGAACGCCTTGGTTTGTATACACAGAGATCAAACTGATTGTGTTTATAGGAAGACTCAAAACCCGACTACACTGCAGAACAGAACATTAGTTGCTCAAATGCAAGTTCAGGTTGAAGCAGAAGAATATTAAAACAAGTCCACGAGAGCCAAAATACAACCTTGAGTATATGTCACTTGAACTTAAAGAACACCTAAAGAACAGACTTGATGGATTAAATACTGAGGACAGAAGAGCTGATGAACTCTAGGGCGACATCGAAAGCATCATACATGAAGGGAGAAGAAAGTCATTAAGGCAGGAGTAAAAGGCAAACGACCAAAATAGATGCCAAAGGACTCTGAAACCTGCTGTTGAAAAAAGAGTAGTAATTAAAGCAGAGAAATTAGAGAGTAAAATAGCTTACAAAGTAAGCTCAGAAAGACAAAGGATTATAATGGACGAAGACCTGCAGTTAGACAATCAAAGTGGAAGAATGCCCAGCATTTCTCAATAGGAAGAAATAAAGGAAAAATTCAAACCTTGAGTTGTAATAGTGAAGGATTCTATGGGCAAGATATTAAAAGAAACAGAGGATATTCAGGGAAGATGGAAGGAATATGCAGTCACTGTACTAGAAAGAATTGGGTGATGTCTAAGCGTTTTAGGAAGCAACATATTATCAAGTGGTGACGGCATTACAGGAAGACACCTAGGTCAAGCGCAAGTGCTGGAGGTGCTCACTCAGCTGTGCCAAAACTGATTGAAAAAAATCCTTATTATTTTCAAAATGTCCGTGCCAAAGAAATGTGATCCAATAGGATATTGCAAATTTTCTTTTTTCCTTTTAATTTATTTATTAAATGATCATTTTATTGGGAACTCTTACAACTCTTGTTACAATCCATACATCGATTGTGCATATTTTCTATCTATATTATTAATATCACACCCAAGTAAAGTTTTGCCTAAGGTAGTTTTTAAATGATTACAGAAATATAGAACTGTCAGGATTTCAAACTGGATTTAGAAGAGGATGTGAAATGAGGGATATCATTGCTGTCAGTTGATTTTGGCTCAATGCAGAATGCATCTTATTGACTATGCAAAGTGATTAAACTGTATAGATTATTAAAAAATTAGAGATAACATTTTGAAGAACGGGAATTCCAGAATGCAGAACCTGCAGCAAGATCAGGAGGCAGTTGTTTGAACAGAACAAAGGGATAATTTATGGTTTAACATTGGGAAAGGTATATGTCAGATTTGTATACTGTCACCATACTAATTTAATCTGTCTGCTGAGCAAAATAATCTAAGAAGCTGAACTATATGAAAAAGTACAGAACAATGGAGGAAGATTCAGTAAACTGTGATATGGAGACAACACAACTTTTCTTGCTGAAAGCGAAGAAGACTTTAAGTACTTACTGTTGGAGGTAAAAAAATTACAGGCATCAGTGTGCATCACATCTCAAAATCAAGAAAACAAAAATCCATACAACTGGACCAATAAATAATAGCTTGATAAGTTGGGAAATATTGACGTTGTCAAGAATTAATTTTACTGTGATCCCAAATCAACACCCATAGAAGCAATAGGCTACCAAATGCTCTATCACCCTGGACAAGTCTGTTTTCAAAGACTTATAAATGTTAAAATCAAAGACGTTCGCTTCAGGCTGGTGGTGCACTTGATGAGGGCAGTGACATTTTCATTTGATGATTAATATGTATCAAAGACGTGACATTGAATAAGGAAGACTGGAAAATAATCGAACTGAATTTAATTACGAACTATTAAGAATTGAATTGTGGTGTTGGTGAAGCATATTGAATATTGGATTATCACAAGAATGTGAACTCATCTGGGAGGAGTGGGGAGGGAGGGGGGGAAAAGAGGACCTGATGCAAAGGGCTTAAGTGGAGAGCAAATGCTTTGAAAATGTTTAGGGCAAAGAATGTACGGATGTGCTTTATACAATTGATGTATGCATACATATGGATTGTGATAAGTTGTATGAGCCCCTAATAAAATGTTTTGTTTTTTTTTTAAAGAATGAACTCATCTGTCTCGGGTACCTTGGGCGCAGGATCAGGAAGACTAGTCCTTTGAAATGATATCATGTTCTGTAGAGTAGAATGTCAGGGCAGAAGAGGAAAGGCTTCAGGGAGATGGGTGGGCACGGCAGCTGCAGCAGTGGCCTGCCAGAGCAGTGTTTGTGGAGAGAGCCCTAGACCGGCAGGGGTTCCTTGTGTTGTACCAGGGGTAGCCATGAGGCACAACTGACTTGACAGCGCCTGCTACCAACAACATACTGCAAACAAATGGAGGTGGTCAGAATAGGAACCTCACTGTTTTGTTCATTATCTATAGCATGCTAAATATGTCGTGTCGCTTGTTGGTCCCAAGTCATAGCGACACCTGTGTTCAACAGCAGGAAACACTGCCCAGTTCGGCACCACCCTCACAGGTGTTCCCTGTGAGCCCATTGTTGCAGCCCCTGAGTCAATTCAGCTCCTCAGGATCATCCTCTTTTGCACTCCCCTCTCTTTGACTAAGCATGATGTCCTTTTCAGAGACTGAGCACTCCTGATAACAGATGCAAAGTAGAGGACACAGAGTCTTGGCAGCCTTGCTTCTAAGGAGCATTCTGACTACTTGCTCCAGGACAGATGTTTATTCCTTTGTCAGTTCGCGGTCCTCTCATGCCATCTCACGTAAAGCCTTCAGTCACCTTAAGGATTGAGTTGCTCCAGGAGTCCTTGCGTAGATAATCTGTTTGTGAAGTGGAAGTAAGGAGACTTCTGGATTCTGTTTTGTTCTTCCCTCACTTTGCATCTCTCCCTGGCTAGTATTAGCATAATTGGGAGAAGAGCTAGCTGCCTCCGCTATTAATCAGTTCTTTGGCATCAGCGATGGAATTTGAAGGTGTGTAAATGCCTTAGGTTGCTTTGAGAACATTTTATTACTGGGAGGGCTGCCAGCTGCTGTCTGTCCAGTAGTAGGTCTCCTGTCCATTTGTGGTAAACAATCTGGTTTTATTTCTCAGTCTTACTCATAAAATGAGCTCAGTAAGAACCCTGGCTACCTGGATAAACTGCCTAACCTTAAACAAACTGCTTAACCTGAAATCATAGTTTCGTGTGTGTATTTTCAGAGTCAAGGAATGGTGACAAAAGACAAGTTTTCTGCTCGACCCATATACTTCGCCCATTAACAATAATGTTTTAACTTAAATTTTTTTTTTGAGAATCACAATTCTTTACATTTGCATAATGTTTTTAGTTCACATAGCACTGATCTCATTTAACCTTTATAACGATTCTTGGAACTAGGATGACATAACTTTATTTATAAATAAGAAAATTGAGACCTCTGATAAATATAATTGGCCCAGTTTGTACAGCTTCCCCCAGTGGTCCACGGCTTTTGGTTCAGCCTGCATTGATGATAGTCAGTGGCTGTGGGCAACCAAGACTTGGGACTTTGGGGGAGGAAGAGGTAAATGCCTTCAGTTCCCTGTTTTCCATGCACGAACCCTGCTTGCAGCTACCACGATGACCCTCAGCCCTTCTGTCCTATTTCACTAAAGAATGACCCTTTACTCCTCTGTCGAGTGGGAAGGAGGCACAGAGAGAGGAGGACCCTGCAGCTTAAACAAACACCCAGCCCATTATCTGTTTTTATTCCCACTCTTAACCCTGATTGTCTCAACTCACTGCCATCTCGTCCATTCCGACTCATAGCAGCCTGATAGGGCAGAGTAGAACAACGGCCCTGGTGAGTATCTGAGGCTGTCACTTTTTATGGAGTAGAAAATCTTCAAGAATTTAGTAACTCCGAAGACTTGGGATTCTTTGTATAAACTGGATGGGTTCTTGTTGGCTTTTTTCACTGCCTTCAGATTCAGATTGGTTGCGTCTTTCAAATTAGTAGCAGACATCCAAATGCTGTCCACCTTCCAAAAGATTATTTTTATTGTCTCTTTTTAATCTTATGAGTTTATAGCTTTTTTTAAAAAAATTACTTTTTATATCTTTATAGTTGGGTTTAGGGATGCGAAAAAACTAATATTTGTTCATTCTCAAGGCCTACAAAGTACCACAAACTAGGTGGCTTCCAGCAACCAAAATCTCTTCTCACAGTTTTGGAGGCTCAATGTCTCAAATCTAGGTGTCTTAAGGGCCATCCCCGTGGGAGATCAGAAAGGAGAATCTCATATACTTTTAACCTTGGATGCTGACTTGAAGAAGCACCTCTCTCACAGTTGCACGTGGGTGCATGCGTGTGTGTGTGTGTGTGTGTGTATGTATCTGTGTGTATACACCCGTCTTGATGCTATTATGAAGTAAAAAAGATCTCACAGGCCAAATCACGCTTTATAGTTCTTTATGCAGAATTTAAGGGTTCATAGCATCTTGTTGATTTGGGGGTTCAACTTGGTTACAAGCCCTAGTACTTGTATGAATGAATACTTGAGAAAAGAACTGGAAATCAGTGCATGACTGTATGGCATTGTTTCTTACAATGTAATTACACTTCCATCCTTAATTTATAGTATGAGGACGTAAATTCTGGGATTCACTCAACATGGTAGCTTAACAATTTTCCTTCTGTGTGTAACACTATTTTGCCTGTCTGTGTTGCGCCTCTTCAGGTTGCCTGAAGCTCAGCAGAGAGTTGGGGGCTGCTTCTTAAACCTTATGCCACAAATGAAAGCTCTGTACCTTGCCTATTGTGCCAATCACCCGTCTGCAGTCAATGTTCTCACGGAACACAGGTATGTTCATTTAGACATTTCCAAATTACAGTAGACCTTTTGGGGAGGGAGCCTTATAAAACACCTCTGTTTCCCTCAAATATGAAGTGAAGTACCTTCTTAGTATTCATTTGATTACTAAAAGATAAGTTGTAAAAATTGTCTCTCAAAATTGCTTCCCGAGAAATACTGAAAAGGAGTCTTTGAAATGTTGAAGATCGAGCGTATGTGTGCGCGTTTGTGTGTGTGTAAAAGATAAAGCTCCTCTGAAGTGAATTCTTCATCCTAGAGGAATTTGGAAAATGGCTTGAAAGAATTAGTAGGCATCCTGGAAGGTGGTGGCAAACTCAGCCCAGGCTGCTGGAATCGTACTGCCCTCAGCTCACAATCCTGGAAGCCCTCGGGCTCATTTAGATATGTTGCAAGAGAAAGTGTCCTGTTTAAGACTAGTGGTAGAATTTAAAGCTCAAACATTAGAAGAAACCATTAGCTTTTAATACTTACTTTTAATTGGAATAAAAAGTAAAAGGAATGCACAGATGATTCACTAGTCTTAAAAGATGAGGCAGTACAGAGAAGTTACATGTTGCATCTGTTTCCTGATGCTCAGCTGACACCATTACTGAGGAATGGCTCATGATCATTTGTAAGTCCAGGTGTTGGAATTGAGTTCTGTCTTAACTAGGCGCACATACAAAGAACAACGCGCTCAGGTTCTGCTTCTCAAAGAGACTTATGAATACTTTAGAAATAAATGTATGTTTTCTTTCTGAAATTGCGGTTCAAAACTATTAAAACCGTACACTGAAAAATTGTTTTCTTAGCATTAAGATAAAAGCACTATGCTTCTGTATTAAGAACTAAGTTCACCTTACTTTCAACAAAATATTTCAACTTAAAACCTAACGCTTTCCATGAACAGCCATTGTTTAAACGTTTAGAAACTCAGTTGGAGTGGCGGAGTTTGTGAGAGTGGTAGTAGAGCATTAAGGTGGGTACCCTTGGGATCCATTAGACCTGGGCGGAAACCCTGGCTCTGCATCTTTGAAGCTGTGTGGCCTTGGGCAAATCACCTTACTCCTGGCTTACAGTTCCCAGTCCCCAAAGGGCAATTTTTATACAGTTATGATAAGCGGTGAGCAGCTATGTATAAACTGATAAGAACACAGGAAATGTTCAATAAATGCTAGTTGTTTTGTTGTCTTCTATTTAAGATGCAAGAGGTCATGAAAATTTATTGATTCTTCATTTAAGTGCTAACTACTCAAAAAAAAGCTTTAACTTCCCATTTGTCTTAAAGCATCTTTAATCCTGAAATGAAGCAACAGCCTTTGGCAAGGTAATAAAAAATGTTAGAATACACCCTAGTCAAAGAAAAGGAAGTTTTTCAAACCTTTCGCCAATTTTGGTCTCCCTCTTCCACTCTTCTTCCTGGAAGGAGATAGTGTCTTTCCTAAATTAGGAAGCATGTATTCAATTATATGTTATACTACCTATTCCTGGATTTTATAGGTTAAATGGAATTTCTATAAAAGGCAAGTGTTAAGTTTGTACTGCTGAAAGTTACTTAGGAATAATTGATGCAGTGGGGGGGCGGTGAGACATCGAATAGGAGAGTACAACTGTAAAAGTTTGTTTTCTTCCCCCCACCCCCTCTTTATTTCTATTACTTGTTATATTTAATACTTTCTAAGCGAGGGTTAGAAAAGAAGATATTGATTGGGGAAGTAGAAGAGTAGAAAGTGGACTTGGGAGATAAGTCTAAAATCTTTTTCTCGTGAAAAGTTCAAGTGAAGATCTTAAAAGGTGGCATTTTAAAGAAGTAAACTGTTTACATTCCCTAAACTATGAAGACTTGCAAGAGAAATCCTTGTCTAGTACGTGCTGTCTGTGTTCTGCCTTCACCACGACCTGAACCACGACCTGAACCACGTGTCATCTCTGAAATGTAAGCACGGCATTTTCTGAAAGCCAGTGCAGTTAGAAGAATGCAGATAAGTTTCTGAATCTGGAGACTCTTTGTTACCTCCTCCCCTTGGTAAATCCAGAGTTTGGAAGTGGGTGGGCTTAGGTCATATTGTGAACTACAGTCTTGGAGCAAGTTGCATTAGAATTCAGCTCTGGGATTTTGAGCCGTAAAACGAGAAGTCGCTCAGGGTGCCAGCAAGTGCCCAGCTGTCAGGCGGGATGCGGTGCCTGTGTGCCCTGCTCCGACCACCGAGCGGTGAGAGTTCCCATTCCGTCTCCTATAAATCAAAGCCCACTTCGGAAACGTAAGTTGGTGAATTGGGAGTGGGATTTCCTTTGTCTGAGCATTTCTCTTAGTGTTCACTCCTTTTTTACACGCAGGCTTTTAACTTGTAACCTCTTGCTTCTCTACGTTCCTTAAAATGTAAAAGTCCCCAGGCATGAGGGTAGCTTCGTTTATTTCTGTGCTTGAATATAAATGTTAGGAATTAATTTGCATATAGTGTTTTGAAGTTGAAAAGCCTTACTTGCCATTTCTTTGTCCTTTGTCTTAGTTTAAATTCTAGGTATGAGTCGTCCTAATGCCCAGGCAGAATCACCAATTCTGTAGAACTGTATATCCGATATGTACCTTTTGCATCACCCTACAATAACAGACACCTCTGCTCATGACTATTTTGAGTGAATTACAGGTTTTATAATTTAGCCTGTTTAAAAAATGCATTTTGTTTTTCCTCCAGCAGTTTAATTGTTACTTTTTGCTTGACAAAATGATAGTCCTTTTTATGTGTGCTCCTTTTGTTACTCTTTGCAGCCTGCAGTGTCATTTCAGTACATAGAGAGGAGATACACTGTAGAAGGGTTGCTAGCATCAGTAGAAATTAAGTAAACTGAAAGGGCCATTGTTTTTGTCAAAATAACTGTAATCAGCTGCTTTATTTTGGCACTAAGTAAAAAACAAAGGAACCCGGCACAATCACCTATAAAGTTTATAAAATTCTGCTTCCTTTCTTAATCATGTACATATTCTATCCTTACCAGACTGTAATCCACTTTGCTTCTAAAACTTTGATTTAACAATTTTAGACTTGGAGTGGGGCTAGGTAGGCTGAGTTGGACTGGTAATCGATAAGGGTACCCTTCTTAGTCTCGGTTCTTTTCCTCTACCATAGCCCTAGTTATTAAAATCCCAAATATAACCCAGAAGTACCAATAATTGAGTGGATTTTCCTTCGATTTTCCTTTTGGTTTTAAAAAAAAAGCCCTTGGGTGGATTATATTTAAAGAAGCTCATATATTCTTTTGGTATCAAATTTGATTCTTTGGGACTATATCAAATAAACTATTCAAAATGCTAGTAAAATAGAACTTTCCATATCTAAATTCATCATTTAGGCCTTGGTGATTGATATAGTGAATATGTAGTAGTTCAGTAGATGAGCATTTTCTGAACAAGAATATGTGTGCTGACTTTCCTGATAAAGAATGTATTCATAGTGCAAGATGCTATGAATTTAAAAGACAACCGGTTATTGTTATGGCGCCTTTGGGTCAGATCTGTGTTCAAATTTTAACTCAGTCATTCTGTTCGGAATGGTAGTGGAGTTAAACACAGTGTCTATATGTGTGTTACCTCTTTAAATAAAACTCATAGAGGGTCTTTTTTACCAAGATTATAGGTGACGTTAACCAAATTGTTCTTGTACAACCCCTGCTTTAGGCTGGGTTGACCAGAGAAACAAATACAGTGACACTCAGATGTGTGTAAGAAAGAGCTTTATATCAAGAGGTAGTTATATATCAAGAAAACATCCCAACCCACTCCCAACTCCTTAAGTCTGATACTAGTCCTTAAATCCCTCTTCAGACTCACGCAGCCACATGCAAGGATGTAAAATGCAGGCAGATCCTAGGCCCGTGGGTGTACAGTCTTGTGGATTCAACGGCGGTGTAACAGTGCTCTGGCAGGTCCCAGAGTGCCTCTCCAGCAGGAAGGTGAAGGCAGAGAGGGGGAAATGTCCCAGGGCCCTCCTTATGAGAAGGCCGCGCCCACAGGGAGGGCCACACCCATCAGATTGTAACCTGATTGACAGGTTGAGTACCACCCATACGTTTAATATGTATCTTCAAGTTGACATGAAATTATGTGACTCTCACTCCTACGCATCGCTTAACAAAACATTTAGGTTCCCATTCTGGGAAGTTAGCGTTACTCAAGAGTTGGGACCATTTTCCATTTTGACACCACTGTGTCCCCACAGTCTCTCTTGCATGGGTACCTACCTACGTGCTTCTCCGGATATACTTGTCGTGGTGGCCCTCCTTCCCCACCACCTTGGAGGCAGTGGGACTTGGGGTGGTAGTGGTATGCCCCAGCTGCCTGTCCTCAGTCCATCTCTTACCTCTATGTGCCTCTCTCCCTACCTCCTTCCTTGAACCTTCTCTACACTAGAGCCTTCGCCTAGCCTCCTACTGCCTGCCCTTGATCTCCAGTCAACCCCCTCCTGCTCCCCTACCCTTTGTGGCCTGGCTGACATGTGGAAGACACAGGGATGTATGTAGCCCATGGCTGTTCTGCTGCTGTCCCTGTGGGTCAGTCTTCACGACCTTCAGTATGTCATTGCCCTGCAGAGGACATCCTGAGCCCATCATGACCTGAGAATGTTTTCAAAGTTGCTTGAAATGCAAAATGTAGGATGAGAGAGTGGATCTATGAGGAGCTTGGTGTGTTTTATACACAGCACAGACATGTACTCTGGCTTTAAATGCCGGAACCCTGCTTAATGAGATCACCTGTTTTGATGGCAGGGTGTTTAGACGGAAGTAACCTTCTGTGGAGGTCTTATGTGTTTAAGTCTCATTCAATAGTAGTTTGTGAATTTCAATTCAGACCTTAAATATTTTATAGGAACTCTTTAACTATGGCTGATTTTCCAAGATGCCTGAGTGTGGGGTAAACTGGAGGTGGATGGAGAAGGAATGGGATGGCTGAGGCTCAGATTTATTTATCATGCGTTTGCTCAGTTATTCTGCCTGAATTTTCTTACATATTTTAGATTTTGATACATGGAATACTGAGAGCTGGAAGTATGTTTTCCTTTTTAAAAAAAACAACAAAAGACAACTCGAGACTAGCAAAATTGTACAAGTGGCATGTCCATGATTCAAGCCAGGTCTTCTGACCAAAAGGCTGTGCTTTTTCTGTATGTCACACGGGAAACTTTAGCTGGATTCAGCTCGTGTGTCCTTCGCTTTGCTCACTCAGTTCCAGATGTCTGCATTGGGGCTTTGGGAGTGACTGACGCAGACTCTTGGTTCTAGCCAAGAGATCATCTTCTGTACAAGGGAAAGAGGAAGAATTTCAGCACCTAAGTGACTTGAGAGAAAATTGTCAGTGATAGTGTTTGAGATCAGATCCTTGTCTTTGGGATTGATTTCCACAATTGTACTCCTCACTTTTCTGTAATCATTCTAAACATTAGACTGTTGAATTCGAACTCTCAGGGCAAATATAGTTTGCAAGAAAAAATAGACCTCACTCAAGCCCCCCTTCTGGATGCCCCCGAGCCCCAAGGCCTGTGATACTCTCTGGAGCCTGCCCCCCCCCCCCCCATTGGACAGGTTAGAGAGCCCACCCTACCCCCTCTGGTCCCCAGTCCCTCACGTCCCCACACAGGGATAGAGTAGACATTGTATGACTTTTAGAGCGGAAAAGAAAATATAAGCCCTTGTGAGTATTAGTTGATAGTAAAAGTTGAAAGTAATATGATGAAGATGATAGTGAAAGAGAATGGTGAAATACTGAATAATTGTCTTAAAATTCTTTAATTTTTGTATATGGGGATATGTTTTCTACTCTCCATTTGTAAGGATTAAATAAAATGAAGATGCAAAAAATGCTTTTTGGATGCCAAGCCAACTATTAATGATTTTATTCTACTACATTGTGACTGCTTAAAGGCCAGGAAACAACATCACGTATTCATCAAATATAATAATTAGAATACAGTAGACTTTCAGTTCCACACTTGTTGAACCTGTACACATCTAGCTATTGGGTTAGTACTGTGATTTAATTGATTGTACCTTTAAGGCTTCTTTTATTTGAACAACTCCTTCATAGTTCTTAACATTTAGAAGGTTTCTAGAATTTGAGATCCATTCTAGTTCTGAGAATGCATACTTTTCAACAGTTGGACGCATCTTTATAAAAGTAACAATGCTTAAAATAGTCTTTAAGAGAATTTCACAGGGAAAGAATGTGTTCTATTTTATAGGCAACTGCAACTGATAATAAGAGCAGTAACAGTGTTTTAGGCACACCCCCCCCCCTTGGTGTTTTTTATGATAAAAGCTACAGCTTTCAGGACATTGAATGATGAATTGTACTCTGTTAGTTTATAAGCCTTGATTATTGCTAATGGAAATAAGAGAACTAATTCTAACAACAGGCGTCTCCCCCCAACCCCTCCCCACCCCTGTTCTGTTACATGCTCAGCGAGGAATTGGGAGAATTTATGGAAATGAAAGGTGCCAACAACCCTGGAATTCTTGTGCTGACCACAGGCCTCAGCAAACCATTTATGCGCCTAGATAAATACCCCACATTACTAAAGGAACTTGAAAGACATATGGAGGTACGACTTTATATTTCTGTTACTTAGAATACGTTAGCTATAAGTGAGTGACATTCTGTCCGTTGCTGTCCAAGAAGTTATTTTAGAAGCCAGAAGCCTATTATCTTCCCGCTGAAAAAAAAAATTATCAAGGTTTTCTAATTAAGGTTCTGTAAAAATTGCTTTCTGCTTTCCCAGTGTTGATGATAGAAAACTCTTCAAAAACGTAAATTAATTTTCAAATGTTTTGTGTTATCATATCAGGAACATTTAGCTATAGATTATAAGTGCTTAATTTATAGAGTTACAGTAAAGAACTGCTGAATGCTAATGTAGTTGTTAGGGGCCGCTGAGTTGACTCAGGGCAGCCCTCTCTCTGTACACTAGCGAAACTGCCCCGCCCCGGCCATCCTCGCAGTTGTTGGGGGCTTGAGCGCCTTGTTGCAGGCGTGGGTCAGCCCCTCTCAGTGAGGTTTTCTTTTTTGACGGCCCTCTGCCTTCCTAAGCGCGATGCCCTTCTCTGGGTGGGCTAACTGAGAATAACAACTATTTGTTTTATTTTTGATCAGCATATTGCAGACCTAACCCTAACTTTGAACTCTGTTATTTCCTTGGCTAGGGGTCAAGGGCTGCATAACGAAGGACCACAAGTTAGCTTATAGAAACCGAATCCCCCCTTTCAGTTTTATTGGCATTACGTAATTCACATATCATACAATTCAGTACTTCAGTCACATCAAGAAGAGTGGTACAATCATCACAATAAGTATTAGAGCATTTTCTTCATATTTTTACTCCTCATTATTAACTCCCCATTTCCTCATCAACCTCCCCTGCCACATCCTCAGGAGACCATTCATCCAGTTATTGTCTGTAGATTTACCTATCCTGGATTTCATGAACAGAAAAAAAAGGTTTTTTAACTAACAAAGATAACAAAATGTAAAACATTAAAAATTAAACCTCAATGGAAAAGAATGCAGAAAATATTTAAAACTAGGGCAAATTTAAATAGCTTACAGGGGAGGTCCAATGGTAGGGTGCTAAATTTTAGTCTAACTGCATCTGCAACACTCTGCTTCCCCGTGCCTTCTGCACGTTAGCAGCCCGGGTCCATGGTTAGAGGGGAGTCATCGGGGGTTTAATCACGTGTATTTCCTCTTCACTTTTTTTGGTTTGTGTCCTCAGGGCCATGTTTTCCCTGTTTGCTCTGAGGGGAAATATTTTCTTGCCCTTCCCAGCATCTAGTAGCCCCAGAAGCATCTTGTGGCCATTGGCCTGTAGCTGCTTCTTCAGGTGGCTGTCTCGCCTTGTGGCTCTCTTTAACAGGAGAACATGCCACCCTGCTCCAATACAAGCTCATGTTATAACACCATCTGCAAACAACCCGTGTCCAAGCAGAGTCATGCTTGAGGCCCTGGGGGTTAGGGTCTCCGTTTACCTTAAAGGGGAACACCAGCCAATCTACAAACAGGGCATCTGGTAAATAGTTTAGTTTTTGTTGCAACATTCAACTCAACAGTTGTGGCACAGAAGCAACCTTATCCAAATCCTGTTGCTCTGTAGTCAATTCCAGTTTCTGCAGCACAGAGTAGAATTGCCCCATAGGGCTTCCCAAGGCTGGCATAAAAACAGCCATGTGACGCTTTCATTTCTGATTGCCTTAAACAACACTTGCACAAATGCGTGTGTTGGTGTTCCAACAAAAGTACTCACAGAGACACGCTATGCTTTGATGACCCTTGCCACTGTTTGTTTGTTTCAATTTTAAATTATTTTCTCCCCTAAATGCAGTTTTTAAGAACCAAATTCATCACCACCGTCATGATCCCCTTAAAGAATAAGAAATAGCACATTCAATGCTGAGAAAAAAGATCATATTAAGGGATTAAAAGTATTAGAAAAATTTCCAGATGGTCTATAGAGAGTGCCTTTTTAAGAAAAGAATACATTACAAAAAACTAATTGTATGTTCATTTTATTCAAAGGATTATCATCCAGATCGACAAGATATCCAAAAATCCATGACTGCCTTCAAAAACCTTTCGGTAAGTGATTATCTTTTATGAACATTATTATAGCAAATAAATGCAGACTCATGGTTTGACAGCTGAAAAAGTTATATGATAAAAATTACTTGTGGAAATGGAACTCAATGTTTTACTCAAATGAAGTAATAATAAGCATACAGTAGGTAGTACATAGAATCTACGCAGTTGGATTGTATGAAGAAGATTGTGGTTGTAGGATTTGGAAGGAGACTCGTTAATAAAATGCAGTGTGCAGTTGACACCATCTTGCCTGATGAAAATGAAGAGGAAACGAAGCCCTTACTTAGATCAAAAATTACAGTGTGCCGTATGGTTTGCTCCTTAACGTATAGATGCCAGAAAGCCCCATAATTACACCTATAGTTACATCATGATAACTCAAGGGAAATTGAAGTGACGTACTACACTAGGCAAATCTGTTGTAAATGACATGTTTTTATTAGCGTTTCGTTGTGAGTTGCTTGAAGGTTACGAAGCAGATCAATTTTCTATTCAATGTACACGTTTTGTCTCATGCCATTGATTGTAATCTCTACAATGTAATATCATTGTGCCTCTTAACCCACTTCCTCTCGGTGCTTTCTGTTTCCATTCCTCCACCTTTCCTAAACCTTCTGAACTTTGCCCCTGGGTATCCTGTTCTTTTGATCTAAAATGGTTGATTTTTCTAAGCTTTGAGTACCTTGTTATTTTTCAACCTTATTTCCCTACAAGAGACTTAAAGAGCAAAGATAGCATTTTGAACACTATGGTGTGCCTAATCCCTAGCCAGGGAATTTCCATTCTCCCCGTATTCTCAAAATTGGACAATGAAAAAGTAAGATCAAAGAAGAATGGATGTGTTTGAATTAGGGTCTTGACAAAGAATACTGACTATTCCAGAGACTGCCAAAACAAAAACCCAATCAGTCTCGCTAGAAATACTGTCAGAATGCGCCCTAGAAGCAAGAATGGCAAGATCTTGTCCTACGTCCTTTGGCCATGTTGTGAGGAGAGTCCAGTCTCTAGAAGAGAGCTTCCTGCTTTGTGATGCGGACGGTCAGTGACGAGAGGGATGCTGCATGGATTGACACGGTGGCTGATGCCAAAGGCTCAGGCATTGCAGCAGTTGTGAGGAGAGTGCAGGGGCAGCATCACATTCTCTAGTACACGGCTCGCGATGAGTCAGAGACAACTGGACGGCACCTAACGATAGATCATCGCATGCTTAGTAAATCACCATGTTTGATGAATAAACTTTTCGTTTAAAAATGAAACAATTCATGTCATACCTATTAAAGTGATTCCAAAACATTTTTTAAAACCTCCATCTGAATAGTTTTCAGTCACACAGCATACAGCACTATACTTATATATAGCAGATTATAATCACCATGTTTTTCTCTCTTTTATGTTGGCAAGCACTACCTAAAACACAAAATGTATTTTTTTATCTCATCTACATTTCTTCTTCCTAAAAGTAGCGAGGTCTGCTAGAATTTTCTCAGTAAAGACGTTCAGTAGTCTAGAGCAGTTGTTTTCCTGCCCTTGACTTGCGTCTACACTTGTGACTTACGTGAATTTTGTTATCTAGGTTTTGGAGAAATAAAACTCAGAGGAAGCTGACCTAAACTCTCGGTTCTGCATGTCTCTCTCTCTCTCTCTCAATGCCCTGCACTCCTCAGGCCCAGTGTCAGGCAGTGCGGAAGAGGAAGGAGCTGGAGCTACAGATCCTCACGGAAGCTGTCCGCAGCTGGGAGGGGGATGACATCAAGACCCTGGGCAATGTCATTCACATGTCGCAGGTCATGATCCAGTGCGCCGGAAGTGAGGTAAGGTGTGGCCTTCATGTGATGTATGCCACCTCTCTAAGACGGTTACATGTCAGTGAAATGGAAGAAAGGCCACACAGGAACATCAGGGATATATTTGCTGAACTACTGTTGCTTTTAGCCTCCGAGTTGTTTTCCCTGAAACTATTACTAAAATGTTTTGGGTAAAAATTAAGTTAAAAGCAGAATGTCATCATTTTTATTAAAGCCGATTTGTTTTGTAAATATTTTTAAAAGAGTTCTGTATGGTCTTCATTGTCATATTTTTATGGTACTGTAAGACAGTATGTTAAAGAATAACAATGATTTCAAGTTAAATTGAATAGGAATTCTATTTTATAATTTATTGTATTTTTTTCCTTGACAAATGCAAAAGGGGTTTTCAGCTTCCAAAGACCAAGCTCACTGCCATCAGTTGACACTGACACAGTGACCCTGTCGGACAGGCTGGGACTGGCCTGTGCATTTCCGAGACTGTCAATGTTGACAGGGTAGAAAGCCCTGTCCTCCTCCCGTGGAGCGTCTGGTGGCTTTGAACTGCTGATCACAGTGGTGAATCGCAGCCCACTTCGTAGCCGCTACATCACCAGGGCTCCTCAAGGATGTAATAAAATGGCATAGAATCCATATTTAAATTCTTGCTCTTTTGAAGCTGACCCCAAGATCAGTTATGGTCCAAAGCTTTTATTGTATGAACTAATGTATATCAAGTATTCACTCTTGTGTTTGGCACGCAGTAAGCTCTTGATAATGATAGGGATTATTCTTCCAGAATGCATCTGTGTTTCTGGGGAAGTAGTCTCTCTGGTTTACTGTGTCTGATACCACTTGAGGAAAGCCAATAACATAATTGCCTCATAATGAAATTTCCACCGAAATTAGCTCAGTTCAGATGGAGCTGTACTTACTTGGATTTCTAGTAGAAATAGCCTGTTTCTTAATTATAATCAAGATAATCAGTAACCACTAGAGAAATAGAGACATCCTATTTATTCTGTAGCATCTCCAAGAAACTTTCATCATGCTTACAAATGGAAATATCTTAACCATTTTTGGAAAAGCCACATTTCTGAGTGGCTTTTAACATTAAAATATTATTTATTTAAGTGTTTTTATGAATGCAAGGACAGGCACAGGGTTTAAACCAGATCGTGGCTCAAGTCTTGTGAGCATTCAGGTCTGTTTGTACAAATAGGTCCTCAGGATGTACCACAGTTTGCCGCAGAATGGGTCTTAAGGGTGTGAACCTCTAGCCAAGCTGTCATTTTAGACAATTCTATTTTCAACTGTTTACGTTACACTGTTCTGTTAGTGTATGTGATTGGTGATCACAGTTTGCTCATGTGCAGTTCGTTAGAATGAGAGCTTAAGCCTAGTTCTTCTGACATCCCCCACGCAGTGAAACTTGAGTCGTTTTTCTTTCATGGCACACGAATGCTTCTTTTTTTAATTCTATTTTTGGAAAAAAATATTAGCATGACATGTGTATGTGTGCATTTCTATATTTATAAATGGATTGTTATGCTCTGCTATTGACCCATTTTCAAGCATGAAACTCCTTGTTGAATAAGAAAACTGAAAAGCGCACTCAAAATAGATATTTCTTTCCACTTAATGTTTTTAAAACGATGACCCCCCCCCCTATACTTAGGTATGAAAGCCTTATAGTTTAGATACCATATAAAATCATTACATCCTAGTCTGTACACCACAGGGCAGTCTGCTCCCATAAAGAGACCGCTTTGGAAACACTGTGCACACGGTCACCGAGAGTCAGGATAGACTTGCTGTCAACGGGTTTGCTTTGAGTCTCAGCTGCAGGGGGCTCGGGTGGTGCCGGGTTAAGCACTTGACTGTTCAGCAGAGAGTTGTTGTTTGTTAGGTGCCCATGGAATTGGTTCTGACTCATAGCAAGCCTGTGTACCGTAGACCCTGCCTGATCCTGCAAATGACATTGATAGGCTAGGTGAATGAGAGCTGCACTGAGTCGGCATGCCATGGAGGCTTAGAGAATACCAGGCTGAATAGACCAAATCGATTTTAACCCTGTATTTTGCCTATAGGCTTCAGGGATGTGCTTGATCCTTTCCCTTCCCTAAAGTTTTATAAGTTGTCTGAGGCCAGGTTGAGTAGAGAAACAAAACAAGCTTTATTTCAAAGAGCAGTTGTATACTGAGAAAATATCCTGGCCCAGTCCAGTTCAAGTCTGTAAGTCCGAAATTAGCCCATATGTCTGATACTGGCCCATGAGTTCCTCTCAGAGACGCATTGCCACTCGCGATGACGACGAATGCAGGAAGACCGCAGGCCGCTGCATGGAAACTTGTGGTTCCCATGGCAGTGGAAGCATTACAGGGCTGTCCCCTCAGGCCTCCCCCACATGGCTTGCTCGGGGCCCAGAATAGCTCCCCATGACTTGGGCACAGAGAGAGAGAGAGGCCCGCCTCTTCTGATGGCAGAATCAAGAGAGGCCATTCCGAGAACCCTCATGGCATGGCCACACCCACAAGGACAGGCTAGACTCCACCCCTCTGCTTATTTATCAAGTTGATATGAAATGAACTATACCACAAGTGTTTTCTTTTTCTCCCTCTTTCAACTATGAGATTGATTAACCAATTATATTTCATGACAGTGCTGAACTCGTTGACCACGTTTGTTTGACAAGCTGAATCCAAGATATTTTAATTGTGTGTCTTGCTTTCTAATATTTTAATTTTGAAAAATTTAGTAGCCCATTTTCTGACCTGTATATTGAAACTCTGCCGAATCTTATGTTAATACTTGGTGTACAATTTATTATGCTTTTATTCCTATTTAATTGATAAGAATTTGGAAGAGGGAAACGTGAACAGGGAATAAAACGTTTCACGGGCCTCTAGAGCCAGGCAGCTATGTACGCTCACAGTTATACATGTTTTTTGTTTGTTTGCATTAGGAAAAGAGTGAAAGGTATCTTCTACTCTTCCCAAACATTTTGCTAATGCTGTCTGCCAGTCCTAGGATGAGTGGTTTTATCTACCAGGTAAAGACATTTTAAAATGATGTTCCATGGTGTGGGGGTGTAATCAGTGTTTGTCTTTGGGGACATTCTGAGAGCTGCTTGAAAAGAAGACCACACAGGAGAATCTCTTACGATTTTAGGCATGATTTCAGAGTGGTGGGCTTCAGTAGCTTAGTTTTTGCTCCGTGTATCCAGTAAGTGTTCTTTACATGTTTTCTTCCCTTTTTTTCCCCCTGTGAAGTTATACAAGGTTTAGAAGATATAATTTCCAGAAAAACATTCTCATCAGTTCTTAAAGAACAGACCAATCACCAGCTGATACTTAACACAAGCCAGCTGCTTTTTACCCTCTGTGATGTGCATTTCTTTGGAACATGTTGTTTTGTATTGCCCTCCGGAAAAAAGTGAAAACCGAATCAAAAGGAGACATGGCTGGATTGTGCTTCCAGCAAATGCTTTGTCTACTCCCCTCAGAGGACCTTGCCACTGCACAGTTGTACCGAAGAAAGCATTTTACAAATCGACAATGAAAATATATATGGACGTATTCTGAAAAAAAAAACAATGCCTTCTTTTGTTATCAAAGCCACTATTACTGGAATGAGGTTGCTAAGGCTGCTGGCAAATCCCCTTGAAACCTTTGCCGTCAGCATCATTGGGCTTAGGATTTAGAGCCCCAAGAGTTGCGTTCTTTTTAGATTTGACGCATAGACTTGTCTGAGTGAGTTGGCTCAAGTCCGGGCCCTTCCTCTTCTCTGACCTAAGGTCGAAGAGTTGCCAGGTGGGGCAGAGTTACGTGCATCCAAGGCTGGTACAAGGCCAGTGGATATGTACAATCGTTGCCATTCATGCTGGTGTGCTGTCACCTCCTACCATCAGTAGGACCCTGTTTCTCTGCACACTTTCCTCAAAAGCATCTCCTCTATAAGTGCTGTATACAGTCAATATGGGTTTCTACTTTACAGTGTATTTTTGAAGCCCTGACTTGGAGAGATGTTAAATTAAACAGCAGCAATAATGTTCGTACACTAACGATTTTTAAGATGTGCTAGGCTAAACACAGTTTTGTTTTCCCCAGGACTCTCAAAGCCATTAGTATGCAATACGATAATCATGGAAAGGCTAGCAAAAAAATCTTCAAATACATTTGACACCAGAAGTATCAAGTAGGAAGTACCTTACATGCCTAATGTCCTACCAGCAACAGCATCTCCCAGCCTTGGCACTGTTGAGAATTGGGGTTGGATACTCCTGTGTGGGGAGGGGATGCGGGCTGTTCTGGACATTGTAAGACATTTGGTAGCATCTCTCACCTCTACCCACTAGATGTCAGGAGCATCCCTGCCAGGTTTTTACCGAATGTTCTGCTCAGAAGAAAATTCTCTCCTGCACTACCATTGAGAACCACTGCTTTCTTAGGTGCTTCTAGAACTCGTCTGCTGACTAATTGTTCCATAGACAACTTGGCACCAAAAACTCGTCTACTTTTCCCAAAGACTTGGTTGCTCATAGCTTAGATTGATTAGACTCTGTTATATTTTAATGTTGCTTTATTGTTAATAACCAGTTTGTAGCCTTTACTAATAGTATCTCTATTTTTCTGAAAACATTTCTTGTTTAAGTTACAAGATAGTGATTTTTTTTTCTTTTTCTGAACATCAGCTTTGTTTTTCAAAGAGGACTTAGTTGCTCGCTCCACCACCCACCTAGTGGGTGTAACATTTAGTGCTAAATATGTATTTTCTGTTTCAACCTCAGAGTAACAACTATTTTGCATTTCCTGTTCTTGCATTAATTTTTTACTCTACTTTTGCGTACAAGCTTGGAACTGCTTCCGTATTTCTTTATGAGACAAACATATGATTCTTTTTTCATAAAGCAAGTCACTTAGGTACTAGCCTTTGTATGTGTTTTAAGTTATGTAATATTTTTGTGTCCTTGTGTTTATGTTTAGAGAAACTTATTGGATGAAATCTATTTTTATTATTGGTACTGATCTGCATCTTTTTTGTTTATTCAGTTGCTTGATTATGGTGTTAGGATTTATTTGAGATGGAGATTTTTGTATTATACGTGCATCTTGTATAAAGACAGGAGTTTTTTAATAAACAGTTGCTCTGTCATTGCAAATAAATTTAATATTTATTTTAATAGTGGTACATTATTTATTAGAAAAGCACTAATTTTTTTCTTTTTTGGGGGGGCTCTTTTTTAGGGAAAGCTACCAACAACAGGAATGACAATCACAAAGCTTGAGGACAGTGAAAATCATAAAAATTCATTTGAAATATCAGGTGACAGGCACAAACTTTAGTGAATGCTATCTCTCGATGAAAGCTGGATTATCATTTCTGTTTGCAGATTCTTGCTTAAATAATTCAGAGGGCTTGTGTTTAAACACTGTTGAATTATATTCTGGGTGTGTGGATATGCCTATGTGTGCATGTTTTTCATTAATTTTTTTATCTCAGCTTATTTTTTTATCTCTACTAGGGAGCATGATTGAACGGATATTAGTATCGTGCAACAACCAGCAGGATCTGCATGAGTGGGTGGATCATTTACAGAAGCAAACTAAAGTCACATCAATTGGAAACCCCACGATTAAGCCTCATTCTGTGCCATCTCATACTGTAAGGATTCTTCCGACTATAAACAACCTAAGGCTTTTGCTGAGCTGCCAGGAAATAATTGTATACTTTATGACATGATTGGTTTCTGGATTAATAATGCAAAATATTTACTTCTGACTTCTCTGTGAATCGTTTGTGTTCCTCGAATAAGGAGTAGTTATTCAGTGATCGTTAGTGGGTAGCAGTTGTCAAACCGTGCCTACTTTCTGGTGATGGATAGGAGACGTCTGTGAGTGGATATAAAAGACTGACTTCAGAGAGGTTTCCTCTAAATCACTGAAATCCCCCGTCCACAGAATATTTTTCTTATAATTTTAACTTTATTTACTGTATTTCACAAAGCATAACAAAATAAGTGGTTACAATGGTTGGAACAAAAAGTCAGGCAGATTCTTGTTGGAGGCCTTAAAATGTAATTTTTAACTGAATGTTTGGATTTTAAGAAAGTCTTCCCTTTACTTAGCAAGCTCAGTAGTTCATGGTTTGCTTGCTTGTTGGTTGGTTTTCTAACATATTTATAACATTGCCAACTAGAGCATTACCAACGTTTAAATGTTTAAAACTCTGTAGTGGTGTTTTATGATTAAAATAATTGGTTTAGATCAGGAAACATGAAAAATAGAATTTCTGTTTCATTCATATTCTCAAAAACAACCGGAAAATGACCTCATTACATTTTATTTCACATAACACTGCCGTATACCATGGCATCTCAAAATTTATTTCGTCACTCCCTGGCTTGGAAAGCATTTCCTCGAGACGCAATTATTAAATTCCTACTGTAGAGAAGCCACTATTTCTCACCTAATGAACTTCAGGAATGTTCTGCATTCATCCTAAGGAATCCCTGCTCTTAGGGAATTTTGTATTCTCCCTGTGAGCTGACTGTATCCAACTTGTGAGACTGGGTAGGCTAAAGAACCAAATCCAGAGACATTCAGATGTGTGTAGGAGAGAGGTTTATATCAAAGAATAATTATATATTGAGAAAACATCCCGGCCCAGTCCAGATGAAGTCATTAAGTCTTATATTAACCTATATGTATGATCCTAGTCTATAAATTCCTCTCAGACTCACACAGCACATGCAATGATGCCAAATGCAGGAAGATCACTGGCCAGTGGGTGCAAAGTCTTGTGGATCCAGTGGTGATGGAAATATCTCCTCCAACTGATGAGTATGTCTTTTAGCAGGAAGGTGAAGCAGAGAGAGAGGAAGTTCCCAGAATTCTCACGAGAAGGTCATGCCCACATGGAGGCTTCCTCAGGCTGTGACCTGATTGACAGGCTAGGCTCCACCCCATTCACTCTTAATAGTCTCAAGTTGGCATGAGATTAACACCACATACTCTTAAGATAAACCATAGCCCTTTTTACCTTTTCAAGTAAGGAAAAATAGAATCCAACGTCACTTACTATGACATTATTGCTAAAAGGAATATTTTGCATAATTTTGTCTCTGAATTATTTCATTAAAAAATTGTCTTGACATAGTAGTCTATAGGCACTCAGTGTTAGGCACCTCACACTCTCAGCCGCCGTCCTTCTACAAAGGACCAGCTTGCCCTTTCTGTAGCTCTCATGGACCGTGAAACACTCAAGTTCCTGACTACCTTGGCATTGACATCCTCGATGTGTGTGCTTTAAGATACACCTTCTCACTTTACTCTCCGGCTCATTCTTCTATGAAATATGCCATGCTATTATTGGCTAATTTAAGAGCAGTGGCTAATTCAGAGTATTGCTTTTTTTGATCCACCGTTTCCCCCTTTAGCTGTCTGTGATGGAGTCTCTTGGGGATTTCCAGGAAGATAAATGCTACTAATCAACATTTCCCTCTGAGAAAGTAGGCTTTGAATAATTTTGTTTTGATTAAAGCAGTTATTTAAAAGAAAATAGCTTACTTCATCATCCCTGAGGTTGACAATTGTTTTTCTTCTGCAAAGGAGCAAACAGTAAATATTTTCAGCTTTCTGGACCACAGGTATCTGTTGAAACTAGTTCGCCTGCTGCTGTCACCCATCAGCTGCCACAGACAGTAGTGAGGCTATGTGCCAGTAAAATTTTCCCAATAAACAGTGGGCACCCCGTAGTTTTACTCACCCTAAATCAACAGCCAGTAAACAATGTGCTTGAGAGAAGGACAGATGACCTTGACATCCCCCTGTGCTTATATGCTTGATCACAGAGAATGTCAGTTCTTTCATTTTATACTGATTTCTCTGACGAAATATCTTTTTCGGGCGGCCACCCATGAGAAGCAAAGCGGTGACTTGTAGAGTACTCGGTCCTCACTGAGAGACGCGAGGTCCTAAGCAAAATAGTGCCACAACTGACCGTGTTTGACCCCAGAACGGGATGGTGTGGAGCCTGAGATTCAGAAGCAAGTGATAATGATTTGAGCCACTGGAAGAATTAAAATAAAATTGACTTGCATGTACTTGATTAGGGTTTATTTTACTGTAAATGTGTTCGGGTCTGATGTGTTACTTATTCTCTTTTTCACAATCTGTGTACTTCCCAGCTTCCTTCCCATCCAGTCACACCATCCAGCAAACATTCCGACAGCAAGCCGGTGCCACTGACTCCTGCATACCACACGCTCCCACATCCTTCCCATCATGGGACTCCACACACCACCATTAACTGGGGGCCATTGGAGCCTCCGAAGACCCCCAAACCGTGGAGCCTAAGCTGCCTGCGCCCTGCACCTCCTCTCCGGCCGTCAGCTGCTCTTTGTTACAAAGAGGTGAGGGCCTTTGACCGTTGTAGTGGCTGCTTTGGAAGGGACAGCCGAGCAAAAGTCAGTCTGCCGTCCACTCTGTTCTCCGCCCCCACCCGTCCGAATTTGCAGTTAGCGACAGTCCCATATTTCTCACTGTGACATAAAAAGTACAGATTGGTTTCGTCAGTACTAGGAAGAGATGGCCCTGGGGGCCCATCGTCGATCTGTGAAGGGAAAGGGTGGTTGGCTCTGGATCCTCTCTGGGCCCTTGCACGGAATGGAGGTGTGAACTCATCCAACAAATGCCACTTCTCTGATGCTTCCTTCAACCCTGCCAATCTGAGGAGCAAGAATGGAGAAACTAGTTTACATGTGTTTCTTCTTTGCTTCTTGCTGAGCCTCAGGTTATTTTGAGCTGCTGCTTGGTAAGGGGTGTCCGTTTATCTCTGCATGCTCTTCTGTTGTGCCCTGTCGCGCTCTCAGCAGTTGAAGGTGCTGTCCACATTGTGTCACCAGAAGCCCTTTGAGCTGAAGAGGACTCGAAGGAAAGTAACTAAGGCAGCTCTCATCTGTGTTGTGTAAGAACTTGTAAACCATTCTTTTTGCCCCTTTCTAATTCAGTACTTATTAAAAATAAAGTCCTTATTAATATGAGAGGGCTTTAAAAAGTTCATGGAGAAATGGAATTAAAGATAAAAATGGACTTTTTTCATGAACCTGTTTTGAAGTCTGATATGTATTAACCATCTCAAACACTTTTACCTAAACCTGCTTCAACAAGGAAAGGAATCATCCTAAGAAATTTATTCTGAGAAATACTCCTGTCTTTATTGAGTAGCTGTTAGGAGGAATCTTAAGCACTGATATCCTGGGATTGAGTCTTGATGGTGTGTCGCTGGCCATATTTGCCACGGGAACCAGTGCCTTTCCTCCGTGCTTGTTAGAAGCTCCTAAACATTTTAAGATAAACAGAAAAGTCTTACACAGTCGTTTTATATCTTTTTATTTTGCATGAATTTTGATTTTTATGACACCTTCCTGGTGATCGTATACCCATGTCAGGAATTTTTGGTAATGGGAAGTTACTATAAAGTTATTTATCAAATAGTTTAGTGCTCATAATCCAGAAGCAAAGTGAGGTAATAGAGAGGAAATTCGTGGCAATTCAGTGACCTGGACAGGAAATTGGAATAAAGCTGTTAGGCTTGTATCAAGGAAGTGTGATTGATAAGAATTGTAAGAGCTCCCAATAAAATGATTTTTAAAAAGAAATGAATTTTAAAACAAAGCTAAACAATAGCAACAAGAAATAGATAGGTAGTTAGGTAAACCTAAGTTTTGAGTTTGTATAAGCCTGGCTGCATTTGTCTTGCTGGACTTTATGTTGGAGAAACATTTCATGTGATCCAGTTGTGCAGTGTTACGAAGTACTTCAAGCTGGGAGTAATTTTATACAGCGTGGTGAACGAAATGAGAGTGCGTGGAGGGTGAGCGTGGAGCCTACCTCCCATGTCGCAGGTAGTCAGGTGTAATGTGCGTACTCGGTGAGTCTCGGTGTAGTTGTAGGACACAAATTCTATGTTTGAAGGAGCAGCCAAAGTTTCATTGCTTTCTCTTCATTCCCCTTTACACGAACTTTTAAAAGTACCCATGTGTGACTACTTGATCTCTGCTGCATTGCCAAGTGCCTTTTCTTTTTAAATTCATAAAGAAAAAATACTAAGTGCCAACGTAAAAGTCAGGCTGCATTCACTCTGTGCTGTCGGTCTGATTTAGCCCTTAGCACATCTTACTCTCTGAATCGGGATTTCACAGTTTAAGGTCACTTAATAGATTTTATCATTTAAATGGTGTTAAAGGTCGTGTTTTTCAGCACTGACGGGTCATTTATGCCTCGGATTGGAAATGCCTCACCTACACCATTGGACTTCATTCTGCTCATTCGGTGTCTCACTTCTTCACTGCACTTTGCTTAGAAGTTCGGTTACAAAAGCATGGGCTCAACCATTGCCCTTAAATCGGACTCAGCTGCGGTGACTGCCACACAGAGGGCAGCGGTGCCCACAGTGCCCACAGTCCACTGCTCTCTTCCTCCCCTCTCAAGGCCAAGTAGTCCCTCTTGCCTTCTGACTGAGATGTCAGGTATGGGCTTAAGGAAATCATTGTGTACTTCCCTTTCGTTTTAAAATAGCCCGAAGATCCCCATCTGTTCCTAATTAGATGTGTCAGATGAGCCTGCTCCTCCGAAAGTAACAGCCCCACTGCACCTATCTTGGGAGTGTGTGTGGTTATCTTTGTGCACACCTTGCACCATCTGTCAGTGTTCTCTTCCCTCCGAGCTCTGCCAGCCTGGGGCGGCTTCGCTCTGTGTTGTTACCACACTGAAGGGATCGAAGTACCACAAGGACGCCTGTCTTCTTCAGTCAACAGGAAAGATTAGCCAATGACTAAAGCCGAAAACGGCTTAACGTTTCTCGTTGGTAACGAAAACTCAAATGATAATGAGAAAAGCAGGAAGCTGGTGGCCCTATTGGCTTAGCATCTCCCATCCTAGGAGTAGCCCTCATTCATATGCAAATAAAATGAAGGACTCTGAGATCAATTTTTTCCCACTTCTTAATTTCCCTAGGACCTCAGTAAGAGTCCCAAGACCATGAAAAAACTACTGCCTAAGCGCAAACCTGAGCGGAAACCTTCCGATGAAGAGTTTGCATTGAGGAAAAGTAAGTAAATGGGGATGAAGGAATAGACTTCTTCTTCACAAAGAGATGTACTGCACCTCGTTAGAATGGAGAAGCGATTGATAGCTTTCCAGAGAATTCCGAGAGAGGTCAAGGGTATGAGCTTTATCCGACTTGTGAAAGGTAAGCCCACAGGAAGCCGGGTGACTGCTTGAGCGCGTGCTTTTGACGGCCATGTAGCACTTGTGCACCGAAAGGACGGTCTCAGTGGTAACGGTGAAGCACGTGCATGCGTTTTCCTGCAAGAAGGTAATTTTTGATCTTAAAGAGCATATTGATCCCATCACATTTTAGGGCCTGGACGGAGCACACTTGAATTATCTTTCATTTGTGAAGCCAGGTGTCCAGTTTAGACTTAGAGATCTCTCCTGCTCTTTCTCTCTGCCTTTTTGCCCAGAGAAAGTCTGTCCACTCATTTCTCAAGTGCCACAATTACCTGAAACGTTCTCGCAATTCACTAATTGAATCTGGTCTGTTATGTTTTCAGCTCTCAGCGTTGTTCTCCACCCACATGATTATGTTGCTGTCTTTTTAGCTATTGTATTTGTCTGCTTGTTTGATTTCCGCTACTCATAGTAGCTTTCTATAAACCAGAGGCAGAATCCTAATCAGCTCCACATTTTTCATTCAGCTTCTGGCAGGAAGCATCTTCTACACACATCTAAGAGCTTAGCTGATAGCTGTTGGATGAATCGCGTTATGTTTAGAAGCAAAGTATTAGCCACACCCCCGCTCCTCCAGGCCTGCCCTTTTCCCAGGCTCCATGTCTTTCCTGGAGGATGGCTGTGGGACTGCTCAGCTATGTGTGAAAATGCTTGGGATGGGTAGTGGAGCCCGCCCTAGAGAGGCTGTAGAGGTTGTTGTTCAGCAAGACCTTTATCTGCCTGTCTTTCAGCCTGCTTTGTTTCTGTAGCTCCTCATTCCTCAGCTCCCACCAATCTTGGGATTTTAGGGGTTAGTGAATCTGATCGATTCAAAATATAAATCCCGTAACTTGCTGCAGACATTGCTTGCCTGTTCTCTTTTATCCAAAGGCAGGCGCAGGGAGAGTTGTCTGTGTTTGGACAGTACGCTGAGGGAGGGAGGGAGGCAGTCTGGGATGGGGATGACGCAAATGGTCTCCAGAGCCTGGCGGACCTGCACGGGAAGCCGAGCTCAGCGCCTCGTGTGCTGTGGGTTAGTTACTTAACTCTGAACTCGAGGTTTTTCATCTTAGTGTGGGAGCTGATAACAAGGGGGAAGAATTAAATAAAATAATGGAACCATAAACTTCTCAATAAGCATTTTCTCTCTTGTCATCTGATTTGTACACAGTAAACACTGTAGTTTAAATTGTAGCTTAAATTACCATCCTGCCTCTCCCCCCATGTAAGATGCTACGAGTATGTGAGATGCTAAGGTTACTGAGCACCACACTCACAGAACACTTTAATGGAGCCATCGATGACTCAGCAAATTACAGAGACGAGAGCCAGATTTTCGAACCACAAAGATCTAGAACTGAGTGCCTGCTTTTCCATTTACTAGATGTGCAGTCACTCATCTATAAAAGGGGGCAAATACAAACTTTTAGGGTTATTTTGTTAAGAAATGTATTAAGCACCTTCCATGCAAAAGACCCGGGTTGGGGCATTCAGGAACTGCTTACGTGTGACATAGTCATTTCTTTGGCAGATAAGTATTCAGTACCTTCTGTGTGCCAGATGGCAGCCAGAGGGCTTCAAAAGTCCATGGATATAGCATCAGAACCTGAAACCAGAAGAGCGAGACGGCGTCTGCCTACTACCATGAGCTGCATCCTCAAAGTCACCCAGAAGGCCAGGCTTACTGCTCAGAGAGACGCTGGTAGAACCCACAGGGCTGGCCCTTCACTAGCCTCCCTGGCTCCATTTTCACCCAAACAACAGACAGACAGGTCTTTTTTTACCCTTTGGGCGTGGGGGTGGGGCATAAACATTAGGAGCAAAATATGAACACTTCCAAATAATAAACTGTTTCAGATCTGGAGGGCTGCATTTATCTGAGAATGAAATTCAGAGGATCAGGAAATATGGAGGAATGGAAACAGGAGACACGGGGAATAAATGGGACAAGTGTAGATACCTGGAGAGAGTTGGAATCAATGAGATAAATCAAGGTGTATATGAATTGTTGAATGGAAAACTGATCTGCTTTGTGAATATTCATCCAACTCACAGTGAAAAGACTAAAAGTTTATGGAAAGATGAGGTTAAAAGATCATGGGAAAATTCCTCAAACTTTTTGAGGCCCGCTCATGCAATAAAAAGTCCCCTGTGCTGTTAATTTTATAGAAAGGTGAATGTAGGGATGGGGGTGGGGAGCAGGGAGGGAACAAAGTAAGAGATAATGTATATCAGGGTTGAATACTAGAGAAAAATAGGGGAGCTGTAAAGGAGTAAGGACAACTTTAAGTTGCATGATCGTTAAAGGTCTCACTGAAACGATATCCTTTGGATTTACTTTAAAGGGGTTCTGCTTTCTCCTAGTGGATCCCCCTATGTCATAATTGACTTGATGGCAGAGACTTTCAGGGGTGTCTTGTCTGGACAATGGTAATAGTATTGTAGGTGGCACAAAGGAAACGGATTTCAGATGTTCTTTGAGGCTCCGAGCCCCTAGCAGTGACTATAAACTGAGGGGATTTTGTCCCCCAGGGACGTGTAGCAAGGCCTGGGTATTTGTATTGTCACAGCTAGATGGGTGCAGAGAGGCTGCTAAACACCCGACAGTGAACAGCGTGGTCTCCCCTCAGTCAAGAATTATCCAACTCAAAACATCAATTGTACTGAGAGAGCTCTGGCCTCTTGACTTGTGTTAGCTGTTCAGAGATGCCTGGTGGGGGAAGGCTGGTACGGAGGAGTGTTCTGGGAGACAAGCTGCTCATTGAGCTTGAGCTTCCTAGACATCCAGGAGGAAAGGCCAAGGAGGTGATCCAATATGTGATCCTGAAGTCTGTGGAAATGTCTTGATTGGTGATAAAAATTTCAGAATTGTACTCATTATTTAGATGGTGTTTGAACTTAAGGGATTGAAAGCATGAATGACGATAAAGAATTTACAGTCTTTTAAGGTTCTTCAATTTTTAAAAAAATCAACTTAATGGGGGCTCATACATCTCTTATCACAATCCATATTTCCATCCATTGGGTTAAGCACATTTGTACATTTGTTGCCATCATCTTCAAATCTTATACTGTCCGACATCTCCCTTCACCCACTTTTCTGTTGTCCATCCCCCCATGGAGGAGGGTATATATAGATCCTTGTAATCAGTTTCCCCTTTCCACACCACCCTCCCTCTATCCCACTGGTCCTGAAGGGATCATCTGTCCTGGATTCCCTGTGTTTCCAGTTCCTATCTGTACCAGGGTACATCCTCTGGTCTAGCCAGATTTATAAGGTAGAATTGGGATCATGATAGTGGGGTGGGGAGGAAGCATTTAGGAACTAGAGGAAAGTTGTATGTTTCATCGTTGCTACACTGCACCCTGACTGCCTAGTCTCCTCCCTGCAGCCCTTCTGTAAGGGGATGTCCAGTTGCCTACAAATGGGTCTTGGGTCCCCAATCTGCACTCTACCTCATTCACAGTGATTTGATTTTTGATACCCGATAACTTACTCTTGGACACCTCGTGATCGCACAGGCTGGTGCGCTTCTGAGCTAGATGGCCTCTTGTTTACCTTCAAGCCTTTAAGACCCCAGACGCTATATCTTTTGATAGCCAGTCTCCATCAGCTTTCTTCACCACATTTGCTTATGCACCTGTTTGTCTTTAGTGATCATGTCGAGAATGGAAGTGTCATGGAGGGGGCTTGTACATCTTTTATCACAATCCATACATACATCCATTGTGTCAAGCACATTTGTACATTTGTTGCCATCATCATTTTCTTTCTACTTGAGCTCTTGGTATCAGCTCCTCATTGTTTCCACCATCACCACCACCCTCCCTCTCTCATGAATCCTTGATTATTTATCTGTATTCTTTTTCATGTCTTATACCTACCCTTGTCTCCCTTTACCAACTTTTCTGTTGTCCATTCCTCTGGGTATAGGTAGATCATTGTGATTGGTTCCCCCTAAAATTGATTGGTATTTCAATTTTAAGAGGTTAGGAAGATAAGTTTGAAAGAAGAACCGATGAAGTAAAAGGAAAATTAACCATTTTCAAAACATTCATTTTTCTATTTGAACTCTTTGGTAACAGGTCCTCATTTTTCCCCTCCCTCCCACCTTCGTGAACCCTTCATAAATTATGTATTAATCAGAGTTCTCTAGAGAGACAAAACCAGATTGCTAATAATTTTATGTATATATTTATACAGATAGATTTATAGCACAAGAAATAAACAGTTAAATTATAAAGCAGTACATATGGCTCAGTGCAACTCACTCCTGTTGTAAGACACTGGCAGTCCCTCAAGTCTTGAGGGCCGCCAGGTAGTCCTCTGTAGAGCAATTCAGGCTACCAACAGTCAGTCCCCAGCTCCAGAGATGTACATTCCACTTGCGTGGCGAAGCAGGTCTTTGAAGGAACCTCAAATTACAGCGACACAGTCCACAGGTTAGGCATCCCACAGGTAGTGTAGCTTGCAAATTAAGGCACAGAACAAGCAAGGCAGCCGCACACTGGTTCGATGATCAAAGAGCAAGACACAAAAAAGGTGAGACTCGCCAAGCCATTTATCTCTCCACCATTCAATTAATCCTACACATGTTTATCGGACAGGCTGGCACGATAAACTAACTACCTCAATATATATATTCATGTCTTATACCGTCACAATAAACTAACTTCTTCTATGTATATATTCATGTCTTTCAACGTCTGCTGTATCCCTCCATCCACGTTTCTTTTCCTTGTACACACCCCCCCAGGGGGAGGGATGTTATGCATCCATCATTGCTGTGAGTTGCCCCTCCTCTGCCATGCCCCTCCACCTCGTTGTATCGGTATTCCCACTACTGTTTCTGAGGGCTTATCTGTCCTGGATCCGTATGTTGAAAGCCTTCGCGGTACCAATGTACATACTCCTGTCTAGCAGGATTTGTGCGGTGGAACTGGGGTTATGGTGGGGGGGGGAGGAAGCTTTAAAGAACTAGGAGAATGTGGTGTTTTTCTCTATACTGCACCCTGGATGAATCGTTTTGAAAATGATGATGGCAACATAGGTATAAGTTGACTTGATATAATTGATTTATGACTTGTTATAATATCTGTAAGAGCCCCCAATAAAATGATTTTAAAGATGAAAATCAACCATTGCTACAGAGTAGAGAAATTTCATACAATGATCTCTAAATGTGTGCTTTGTAAACTTTATTGCTTTAAAATAATATTACATTTTTAAAAAGTGGGTTAACCTTTCGGTATTCAGAATCCTAGACATTTGTTGTGTTCACGGGACAGGCTGCCAGATAGAAAGTGTGCGCTTGCGCGATCTTGTTAATTTTCTTTCATCTGACCTTTCTGGTGGAAGGTAGATGGGTAATGACCGCTTACAGTTGAATACATGTCATGGCATCCACTGCCACCCTTCTGGCTGTATAACACTTTGTCTGCAGTGAATTTCGTACGTTTCCACAGCTGAAAAAAAATCAGATCACACAGCCGTACAGTTAATATCACTCAAGAAGGTAATTTCCTGTTGGAAAGAGGGAAGAGACCACCTATAGTAATTTCCTTCATACTCTTGCTCAACCAACTTACTTAAGTATTATTTCTTACTCCTCAGGAGTTACCTATTATTTCTTTTTAGTAAATACTCAGTTTGCCTTGCATATATCTTACAAGTGTATTGAAGCTAATTATTGTTCAGATACAAATAATTAACCCGTTCTCACCTACTTGAGAATTAAGTAGTTAAATCCTTTCAAATACAAATGGGCTTCAAAAAGATCATGGAACTATGAAATGAAAATAAAAGGAATTTTTCACAAACATTTTGAAGCCCCCTAATATTGAATCTGTCCAAGTAACACAGAAAGAGAAATTGGTCCACTATAACCTGAGGTAGTAGCAGCACAGCAGTATTCACTGAGCACCAACTTTGTGCCTAGTACTAATATCATTAGATGCTGCCAGTCTGGAAGATTTCAATCCTATTTCCTAAAGTCTTTGGATCTAGGTTACTTGTAGACTGTTCTTTATTATTATTATTAATATTATTACAGAGTTCAAGCTCTAGGTTTGGTTTTATAAATTCTTAATACCATTCCCATGACTCCTGTTGGTTATTTTTCGTTGGTCTGTCTTCGATTAAATCCCTGTTAATGAGTCATGGATCAGAGGGAATACTTGTTTGAAAGGCCTTCCCTCAGCGTATTCAAATTCCGGAGAGTTACGGGCTGCTCATCACCAGGCTGTGCAAGAGAAAGACCCGGCTCTCTCCTGCTGTAAAGGCTCATCTTGGGAACCACAGGCCCGCTCGACCCTGTGCGATGGGGTCTGTGATTGGAGTCGATGGCAGTGAGTGTGTCTTTTGGAGTGACGGTGATCCATATCGTCATTGAGAATGAGTGGTCCTTTTTCTTTGTCAGACTAGTATGTGAGAAACCATGCTTTTCTTTATTTTGCATTTCTTTGTTAGTGAGATTAAACATCTTTTATTTCTGAGGCAATATTAATGTTTTAAGAATCGCTTTTCCTTGCGCCTTGTCCTTTTACAATTTGAGGATGGGGGGGCCAATTTTTGTTTGTTCTGTAAGACAACCTTTATATATCTGGGGTTTTAAATCTTAGATATGTTGCAGCTAGAAGATCCTTTTAAGAAACTAAAAATCTTTTCACTATAACTGTTTTCTAAATATCCGCTACTATAGCTTTAATGATCGTTTTCAGTTGAATTGCTGATTTGTATTCATCTAGTTTATCTTTACTACTTGACTCGTTTTAGTTAAATCGTGGTCTGTTCTCTTCTTTTGACAGGCACTGCTGCCTTGGAAGAAGACGCTCAAATTCTGAAAGTTATCGAAGCTTACTGTACAAGTGCCAAGACACGGCAAACACTCAATTCAAGTGAGTTGCACTTTACAGGGATAGTGTAAGAATTGTGTTGTTCTCTGTGAATTGACGTTCTCAGGTAAACTTCAGTTGGCCCGTTGATAGATCGTTCATAGTTGTTTCTGAACAGTTTTTAGTGCGAGGTCTTAACCGGGGAATAGATTGAAGCTGACATCCTTAAATTCTTGTGAGAAGATCTTAGCTATCTGCAATTAACTATGTGATTTTTCTAGTTAGCAATTATATTGGGAGACATCAATAAGGAAGGTACTGTCAGGATTTATAACTTGTTCTTTTGCTTAGAGAAGGTGTGTTTAGAAGTAAATGGAAGTTAAATCAGTTATTTAAGCTATTGTCATGGTGAGATTTTTTAAATTGCCTTAGAATGATCCAAGTTCTAAATCTAGAGTAAGGTTTTTTTTATAAGAAACACTGTTCCCTCCACCCCTTCCCCCAAATCTTTTTAAGTGATCGCTTTAAAAAAATTTTTAAACACCAACTTGATTTATTTGGTAGATTTTATTGCCACTGAATTTACTGTGTCCACTGCACATACTGCCTTTCAAGAGAAAATTCTAATATATTTTGTGGACAATAAAATCTTTTTCTTTAAACTTTTTCCCTGGCATGGAGATGAAAGTCAGTATGATAGAGGGGGTGTAACTGCGGTTTTTCTTTTTGTTCCCCCTTCTCGCTAGCCACCTACATTGCCCAAATGGCTGGCCTTTTGCTGGTGTGCTAGTTGTGAGACAGCTGTGGGCACTACAAGGTGTCTTTTGTATTGTTCTTTCTTCTCTTGACTCTTTTCTGGAGAAGTGGATTATTTGCATATTGCTTCTGGCATTAAAAAAGGTATCTGTTCCATTTCATGTGTCCAGCCCCCTCTTCTCCTTGACTTTTGGCGGGTCACTTACTCTCACCTCCTCAGTTTCATCTCCTGCAAAATGATGGGTAAAGTCTGTGTTACAGCCTTACTTGAAACGAATGCTTATTGATTAGAGGAAAGTAAGGCTTGCAGGGCTGAAATCTACATCGGGCTTTCAGATAATCTGGAAGTGTTTCGTGGCCATTATTTTACCGTAGCCTGTGTTTGTCACGAAGCCTTCTTATCAAGCAGCAGCGTCAGGCCATGCTATTTCTGGGGAACGGGCCCTCAGGGTAGGTGATGTCAAGGAAAGGTCTAGATAACCTATCAAAAGGTAGGCTTAGTGTTTGCGCAGTCAAGCAATTCCTTGTAAATGTAGATGATCATTTCTAGCTATAGTTTCATATACTTGCATTTTAACTAATAAGCTGTAAAATGTAGCCACAGTGTTTGGATTTTGACTCTCTCAAAATTAGACTTCTCAGTTTCCATTACTTGAAATAAAATTTCAACCCAGTAGTGTCAGATGGACAGACCAGGTAATAATGAGCTTCGTGTGTGTTTTAGCGCAAGCCGCATATTTTCATAACAAGACACGGTGCCATGTAATGAGCTTGTGGCTTTGCTGCTTCTGGCTGCCTGAAAGGAACGGCCCATCGTCTGTGCAGATTTCTCCTTATACCATTGCTACTTGATTCCATTTCTCCGATACAAGAAAAGCATTGGACGATACGTTGATACGATGCTCAACCCACTCTGGCCTCAGAGGGATTCTAGTCATATATGGTTTTTTACCCAGCATTCTCAAGAAAAGGATAGATTGATCTTGTTGGGTATGAACATTATACACCTAAGACCATTTGGAAATGGGATCATAGTGAAAGCAACTCTTTCACATCCAATGCATACTAAAAATACTTCATCGAAGGGTAATATTGTATACCTAAAATTCACTTCTGTTCAGTAGAAATTTTGATATGAAAAAGACTTCAGACCTCTATTACTGGAAAACATTTAAGTAAGAGCATTTAGGAAGTAATCGCCTTAACACACATTTTGTGATTTAGTTAAATCCAGACACAGTCCACTGCTTATTCTTGTGGCTTTGGAACAGAATTGACTCGAATCAAAGGCAGGAACAAGGAAGGAATCAGTAGTTACTGTGGCTTGCCATAAAAACTCTCAAGGGAGTCCTCTCAGGTCTCACTGAGTGTATACTTAGAGGACCCTCCAGCTCCTTGGGAACCCTGATGGCATCATGGGCTATGTGTTGGACGCTAACCCTAAGGTCGGCAGTTCAAGCCCGCCAACCACTCCAAGGGAGCAAGATATGGATTTCTACTCCCATCAAGATTGCCCTTTTCTGGTTGTGCATGTTTCTCAGTCACAGTTGCTTGGCCAGTCCTATCAATCACAGTTTGCCAACTGCTCATGGGGTTATTTCTGTTCTGCCGTTCTGTACCCACGTCCTTCTGTTGTCCTCCTAACATAGTGGCATTACCAGTTCTCATGCCCTTTAATGGGAATCTGCACAGGGTTGATAACCTTGTTAACAGACATGGCTTTTCATTGTGTTCATTTCCATTGGCTGAACTCTGGTGAGACTGTTAAGGAGAGATCCTGCACTCTGTACATTGGTAGAATGAGGGGAGGTGGGGAAATAGAGGGAAGTGGACCCTGTGTAATTCATTTCTCCACTCTGACATTTTTACAGTGGTTTTGTATTGATAAAGGTAAGTTTGGTTCCCTTTGATTAAGATGACTTCTGGTGATTTATAGTCTTGGGAAAGATGATAGCTGAAGAAGTAAGTCAAAAATCCTTTGAATTCTTTGGCATTTAATATAGCCACTTAATGAATAGGAAGCGATTTTTAAATTAGCCATACAAATGGTTTCTTTGACAAATAATACCAAATGAGACTATTTACATTCAAAAAGTGGGAAAGTATTGGTTGTCAGATATTTTTAGAATCTTTGTTTGGAGTTGGGCTGAATTTGTAAAAGATTTATTAAATTAGGGCATTAAGCCAGTAACTTTTCAAAGAAGCATATTTTGAAAGCAATAACTTAAGTTCGTGTAATAATATTGATTTGATTTGATTCTAAGGAATGTGCTAAGTTCATTTTTAAAACCCAGCCATAAGTAAGGATGAGCAAGCACTGATGCCATTTTTTAATAATATTTTCTCTTTTCCTTCTCTTCCCATCACCTTTTGCTTTTGTTTTCATGTTTTTTGGTTGTGGCTATTCCTGTTTGTTTTCCTTTCCATCCCACCTTTGCCTATCCACACCTGTCATTTCATTTCACCCATACGTCCTTAGCATGGCAAGGCACTGACCTGATGCATAATCACGTCTTGGCTGATGATGACCAATCAAGTCTAGACTCCTTGGGTCGTCGCAGTAGCCTTTCTCGTTTGGAGCCTTCAGACCTCTCAGAAGACTCTGACTATGACAGTATATGGACAGCCCATAGTTACAGAATGGGTTCGACATCTCGTAAGAGCTGTTGCTCATATATCTCTCACCAGAACTAATGCACTCTGAGCTTCTCTTAACAAATGCTTGTTGTATCACAGCCTGCTTCTCTGAGATGTTTTCTTGCTGTTCCGTGTCTCTTTTAATGTGATATTTTAACAACTTTTGAGAGCGTTGCTGATATTTTCCATTGTACCTTGTGGAGGCTTGATTGCCAGTTTGAATCTACATTCAAGTTAACTGACTGTTGAAGGGAGATGGTATACTCCTAAGCCAATACCTGAGGGGTTCTTTCTTTGTTGGCGGGATAGTGGTTGTTTTTAGCTCCAAATGGTTTGGTTTTTTATTCTCAGTGTAGCAACTGTTTCATTTCCTTTTGGATACAGCTGTATAAACACTTTTCTATTTTATACTGAAACCACACAGGTTTGTGATCTAAGTGCCAGCAATATGGAGGAGACTTTAGCCTTACCGCGATTGAAACTTTTTCATGTAAAATAGACACACTGATCAAGTAGTTATTGAGAGAGAAGAAGAAAACATGCAACAAAAGTACTGTAAATTCAACTCAGAGAGCCGTGTTGCTTAGCAATCTGTTGGGAACACTTGGTAATCTTGAGGCATGATCTGTTTGTGCTGCTAGTGTGAGTTCTTTGCCTCGGCAGACGTAAAGAGGAGTCTGCTGTATGTATGTCTCTTACGAGGTCGTGTTCGCCACCCACACCTCAGCGCTCTTCAGTGTACCGTCATGGCAATCTCCGTGTGTCCCATTTGGCCGTGCTATTGGAGGTCTTTGCTCCAAAGGCCAAGTTAACTGTCAGAGCTCAGACATTCACTTTGAGGATCACCCCAAACTTTCTCCATGGAATAAAGTGTTAGCTAGTAAGCCTAGCGACCATGCCACTCTTTGAAAAGTTAAAAGACGAATTCCAAAGTATTCGGCATCTGATAGAGTAGATTACACTGCGTTCAGATCAGTATTTTGGTGTACTTACAAAATCAAATGCTTTGGCTTTAGTCACAGCTTGGCTGCCCCCCGACATTCATACTTACGCTGTCTGTAATGGCCATGAACACATTGTTTGTTTTCAGCAACAAGCTGCAGTGAAACTCCATTTACAGCAACCCTGTAGTGTACAATCCCTATTGTAATGGAATATGTGTAAGTACGTACATGGAAGAGTTACTAGGTTGTCAGGTAACTCATTCATTTTAAAATGCTCAGATTTGGGGGAGGGGCTCCCCGCTTGCTTGGGATTTGTTGTAAGGAGATTTCACTGGCCTCGCTCAGACTAATTTTTGCTTTAAGTGAACTGAATGTGACATGTTGCATTCAGTTGTAACATTCAAATCTACATCTGGTCATTTATAGAGGGGAAAAACTGTTCTCTTAGATTTGCATTGTATTAAACTGGACACTTAAGGTTGTATTTTAAGAATTCGTTGAAACTAGCTTCAGCAAACAAGGTGTCATCATAAATCGGGAATAACATTTTTTCCTTTCTTCAGGATGGCTGTAATCCCAGGTGGCTGTGATTTCTCTCTTCTTCCACCACCCCCCTCCGTCGGCAAACCCATGTATTCAGTGTTCTGGTTTTGTTTACTTGGTGATCCCTTGATCTAATACATGACAGTTTCCTGGGAGTTGGGTTCTGTTGCTCACAAGCCCAGGGGTGCTAGTGAGTTTCTGCCCGTGACATCGTTTTCGACGTCGGGCGGCTGTATGACTCCATTATCCAAGTTGGTGGCAGCGAGGCCATTCTTAGGAGGTCATTAGGAAACTGTCCGCTTTAAGTATTTGCTCCTTGGGAAGTAGTTACTGAGCTACTTATGTCATCCGGAGATCTCATATTTTTATAACAATTAGTATATATAACAAAGTTGAAGAGTAATCTTTTAAAATTAGCCAGAGCCCAGTATTAATTAACAGTAGAGATAGGGTTTATGTATGTTCAGCCAAATGGCAAATGGAATTTTTGGAGAAATACAATAACTATAAAATTTATATACTTAATATCAATCACCTAATGACTATAGAAGCAGATTTTGTTTATATTGCATAAAGTAGACATCTTTTCAGATAATATGATAGTAGAATATCTGTTTGTTTGTTTTGAGACTGTAATTAGTGCATTGGTTTAAATGCCTTTGCCATGCCTTAGTAAACTTGGGTTGTGTATGTCATGTGCTATATATATCACAACATTAAATGCAGTTGCTGCACCTGAACGTTGCTTAAGCACCAAGTATCATTTGGATTCCCTTGATTCTACATTTTAATCGATAATTCTATACACCAAAGTTTTGACAATTTACAACCATTCCTTTTGTACCTGTTAAAACCACTATGTTGATGACTTTCTTTAATGCAAAGATCACTGCTGAATAATAATGATCTGGTTTTTTGTTTCATTTTGATTTGTTTGGAATGTCTGGCACCATCAGCTTTTGTGACCTGGTTAGAAGTGTTAGTGCCACAGGCCTAGGAGAAATCCTAGTGTGACCACAGTGATATGATGTTCAGAGGGTCAGTGTTTCTATTTTTGTGGGACTTTAGTCATGCCAACAATAGTATCTTCTGTTTATGCAATTTTGTAATATATATGTGTATAGTTAGCATTTTAAGGGAAGGATGAAGAATCTGAATTAGAAGGTAGGTTCAAGCCATTATCAAGCCCTTTACAAATGGCTTAAATGGTGTTCCCACTTAATGAATAATTGCCATAACTACATAATAAGCTATATTCCTTGTGTGTTTTGCATACTATTGCCAAACACAGTAATGTGTATATAGTGATATAAGACCTTTTAGAAAATCTATATAATGTGCTTTTTATCTGTCCATGGGAAAGCCATTTTAGTAGCTGACTGCCATTTGAAAAATTTACTGGATGTATATCTGAATGTTGTATTGTATTGTACAGTATGCATATTATTGTTTGTGGTTGCATATGGCAATGAAGTGTTTGTTTTATATAAAAAAAGACATCTGTTATGTACAGTTGAAATAAATTTTGCATTTGCTAGCCCGTGGCTTTTAATATTTGTTACATGGGGGAGGGGGCACAGCATAGTTTATAGCTCCTTGTTATTTGGCAGTTCTGAACATACAGCATTTCCTCTCCCAGCCTCCCCCAATGGCAGGTAACAACACTTTCTGCCTGACTCCGTAGAACAAGTTGCACTTTCTTAGGATTATACATGTTCTTGACACTACTGTCGCTTTTTTGGTGTGCATCTCAAAATTTCTTTTATTTTTCTCTTTTGAAAAAATAAACTTTTCTTTTTAAAAAAGGGTTTGTCTTTAAGAAGCAACACTTAACGGCTTTTGTGCATAAGTGTTGGAGAAAAGCACAACTGTCACGCTTTTTATGTCGACTCGGGTGCCGTGATAATTTTTGCCGTAGGAAAAATACACACCTAGCTGATAAAAAATAGAACGAAGAAAAATATGTTGCACAGGTGCAGAACTAGATGCTTTTAGTAAGTCATTTTAAAGACAACAAAGATAAACACATGTGATAAGTTTCTAAAAATAATATTAACCTGTTCCTGTCTTGAAAAAAAAGGGAAGGGGGTGTTAAAATCTTACTGTAACCTTAAGTGCAAAATGACCTACCATAAATTTTAACATAATTTATTAAATAAATTTTCTTCAAAATGTGATACTTTGTTCTAATCTGTAAGTTTATCTTCATTTTAGCTGAGAATAATTAGACGCACATCTTAGAAAAATTACCAATTTAAGATAGCTCGCGTGTTTCTTTTATTTTTCGCTACAAATGTACTAGATCGCAGGCCAAGTCGACAGTCTTTCTCTGATGAACTTCATCTGCTTTAAGCTTTGGGCAGACAACATCTTACAGTTGCACACATGTAATGAAGGGGCTCCAAAAAGCCGAAAGTGAAATGAAAAAGATAATGGAATTTTCCCACAAACTTTCTGAAGCCCCCTTGCCAACTCCACACACATTCTGAATTTAATACAGTACCGTTATTTCTGAAGCAATTTCTTCCGTGTAGCTGCGTGAAGTACCAGCTCTTAATGATGTACTAACAGCAGAGGCAACCTAAGGGATGGGGCTCTGGAGCTTCGGGTGTGAATCTGTTGCCGCCCCTGGGCCAGTCGTCTTGTCCCTGGTGTTGTTGTCTGTCCAAGGAAGATGTGAGGTTAGATCTGTGTTTCTCAAGCTGAACTCTTCCGTTCTCTGGAGGACCTATAAGTTTGTATTTTGGAGTGGGTATTCTGAGACACGTCTGAGGTATAAAATTTCATGTTCGTGTTAATTTGTATATGTCCTCAGAGCCACCACTTTCTGAATTTTCTCAGTGCTGTCCTTGAGTGGCCACTGGCAGTGGCTGTGTGGGACTGTCATTGCGGTGACTCAGCAGGGCGTTAGGGTGAGCCCGAGGATCTTCAGGCGTGTTCTTGGAGAAATGCTGGCTTGGTGCAAGTATAAACCATCGTCGTCTTTTCGTGTTTGTCCTCTTCCCACCCCCATACTGCAGGGGCACGAGCGAACCAAACCAACCAACAATTGTATGTATATCATTTATAAGCACAGAGTTAAGGGCGAGTCCAGCATGCTTCAAACTCGTACCCCAAAGAAAACTGTTAATACTGATGCTGTAAGAACAGAGTTCAGAACTCAAACAAGTTTAGGAAAGGCTGAGTTAAAGAAATACTTTTACGGCAAAACTTTATGCAAATGTTTAACATGCTAAATGTAAATGGCTGAGAAGTGGTTATCTTGTACAACCTGTCCCCAAGTTATTTGTGAAGGAGCCCTTCTCTGTCTTCTGGAAGGATGAACTTTGAGTTTGGCACACAGCTTGGGAAACACAGGTCTTGACTGTGCTAGAATCGTGAGGAACATGTTCGGTTGCATCAGAACCAGGTGATTTAAAAATGACAAGATGCAGTGTTCTCTGGTAGGTAGTTTGGGAACTTGTTTTTCCACGTCAGGTACTTCAAGAAAAGACAGTTCTGATAATGCCTTAAACAATCATCTGTTAAATTGTTAAATCTCTCTTCTAAGCCTTAGTTCTGAAAGAAATATCCAACTTGTAATTCTAGCTTTAAAAGATTTACTTACTGTTCTGTGGAAAGGCTATACTTTTTTTTTTGTCATTTCAGAAAATGTTACTGAAACAATATAGATTAATAGCATTATATGGTTTGTGGACTTTTTTCAGGATAAGTCATCTTTATTGAAAGCCTCCTGGCTAACTGCCCGATCTATTCTCGGCATTTTATTGACACATTTTAAAAATAAGTTGGTAGGATTTTGCCTATAACAGTAGTCTAACAATCACTGTTAAATTCATGTGTGCCTCAAGTGTACTTACAGGCTTAGGTTCTTCCAGTTTATATATTTATGTTGCATATTGGTTTAAGGTTTTTATTTTCATTAATTTGTTCTCTATAGGGCCCTTCGGAAGTGCAGCTCTTTAAGTTCTCAGAGAAGCTCTGCAGAGATGGCTAATTGTATGATTCTGTTTTACAGATAATGAAATTGAAACACGGTGGTTCAGTAATGTGCCAATGTTTATTGAAGCCTCTCCCCACAGAGTGGGGTGTAAACTCCCAGCCCCAGGCCCGTGGTGCCTAGTTCCTTTAGCCATAGCACCTCTATAAAGCGCACCTGACCTTGTCTTGTTAAAGTGAGCAATCTTTGAGACACTATTTTCTTTTTTTATTTGAAAACTTGAATTCTGATAGTGAAAGCCTTAATAAGAGGTGATGTAAATAAGTTTCCTAAGAAGCTAAACGGTATAAAATAATTGAAAAGGAAAGCATGGAAATGAAGTTTTCCTAGAGTACCATTGCATAAACTCTGTTTTCATTCTGTGCTCAGCTAGCTGATAGCCTGCTTTGGTTTGAATAATAACGTGGTCATCGCCTGTTTGGACTCAATGCAATTAAACTGGGTAACTTGATCACAGTAGGAGCGCTTATGACTCAACTAAATTGACATCATCAGTCTGCTGCTTTTCAGAGGAATTTAAGAGGAACTGTTTCCTACACATACGGGATAGAGAATATTTTTCTGCACACATAGCACAAGATTGTTTTCAGAAGCACAGGATTTCCCTTCACCTTTAGCTTTCTTAAGCCAAGGAGTGCCAGGCGCTTTATAAACCGTTTGGCATATCCACCTCTTTCGTTAGCAGTGTTTTCCACATGGCCCAGAAACTCCAGCAGTGTTCCCCACGAGCCAGAGAGGCCCACAGGAGCTGATGTCAGGGTCTGACAGGTTTGCAGCCAAGAGAGCCCTGGGAGCCAATGCACTCTTTCAAGAGCTGGTCCTTTGGCCACTCTTGTGTCATCTGGAAGTTATACTGCTGACTGTGTTCTGGATGCTCTCGGATTCCTGGGGAGCCATTCTTGTTGCCATTTGCTGTTTTAAAAACTGTGATCCTTTCTGGGACCCTCGCTTCACATACATGACATTTTGTCTGAAAGATAACTCCCTGACCGTGGAGAACACTGTGTGACAAAGTAGTATGTAGCTGTCCAGAGGAAGTGTGAATAAAACAGTGCTTCCTTCTCGCCAACAGATTATCGATAGTGTTTATCGCATCATGTAAGAGGTTTTCATTGTTTGTGTTAGAAAATGTTTTTTTGGTTCTTTGGGTTGTTATGTTTTTACTTTTACATAAAAGTCCATGGGATGGTAATATTTGATAAATGTTATTTGTTCAGTACGGCTTAGGACAAAATTCCCAGTACTGTGTTTAATCATATGCTGAAATCGATAATACATGCAAAGCGCTTCCTTTTATTTTCCATGTGTCTTGAAACTTGTGCTGTGTGGCCTTGAATTGTACTTGATTGCCTACCAAGAACCTAATAGTATCATTTAATACCTGTGATACAGAGGGAGAAAACAGTACCTTCATTTCGTGTAGTTTTTAACGTGGATTTCACCCCATGCCTGTACTGGATACCCATCGCAGTCTAGGAGACATGTCGTAGCACAGCTGTTACACACACACACACACACACACACACACACACCCTGGAGGGGATCAACACAGTACCCTTTGAATAGACTGGCTCGTGATGACCCCTGTGTATCAGGAAAACTGCGTCATCCTAGGGTCACTTGCTCTCTGTGATCTTTCAGAACCAGATTGCCAGGCTTTTCTTCCAAGGCACCTCTTGGTGGGTTTGAGCCACCAACCAACTCTTCAGGTGGTAACTGAGCATTTAGCTCTCTGCATCACCAGTGAGCAGGCCGTAGCCACGCCTGCTTAACTTACCTCCCAGGGCCTCTAGAGCAGGTGTTACCATCCCCACTGGCAGATCTAGAAATGGCATCCTGGCGAGATTGTTCTTTATCCAAAATCACCGGACCAGGAAAGTCAGAGTCCATCCTTGTAGGCCACTGTATTGGAAATGGTGGAAACAAACCTCCAGATATCTGTGAAGATGACTTATTTGCAAGCTTTGATAATCATTCTGAACCTTGCTTTGATTAGAGGCATAAAGTTTTAAAGTGCTGGTCAAACTAGCCCTTAAAATTGTATCTTTAAGCAATTTTAGTACACGGAGGCTCCTCAATAAGTGCCATTCATAATTTGATGGACTTTTAGGGAGACCTGGAAAGAAAAACAAAAACCAGTAAGTTGAACCACCAATTCCATAATTACTCAGCGCAGTCCTCCAGTTCAGTGTATTTGTTAATGGACAGGTCACCGTTCCACTTGTAGTTCGTATTCTGTGGTAGATTACAGCCTTAATTAAACTTGCCCCTGATGTATCTGTTTTGTTTTGTCTTCCCAGCAATGTAGATGATAGACCAAAGGCTTCAAAAAGTATGTGGGGAAATGCCATTGTATTTTGATTCCATTTTTCAACCAACTTCTTAAAGCACCTTTATTATATAAGCTACAAGAATATATTTTCTTTTTTTAAAAAAGGATTATTTTCTTCCTTATAGCAGTAAATTTAAGATTTGGTTTCTTTTTTCTCACTTTTAAATATTTGGGCTTCCTAGTTAATTTCAAAAGTAACTTTGACAGCAAACATTGAGAGGCTGGCATTTGCATGATACTGTGCTGTATGTTTTTTTAAATGTAATAAAACTTGATGTTGGTGTACAGTTGATCTCCTTTCATTTGCAAAAATGTTTCTACTGCAGGGAATATAGAGCTTTCTTAAATGAACAAAAATATTAAATTTTGCTTTTTTGAAAGTATATGTCATTAATTTTATTTTTGAATGTTACTGTAGATTTAAATCTTTTTTATTCACAGCTTTTTAATTTTGTAAACATCCAGTGTATGTCGTCTGCATGGTCTGGTATGTCTTTTTAGAGTGTTTGATAAATTGGTTTTAATTTCTAGAGAAATATAAGCAGACCCTTTACCATGTGAACATTTCGGGGTTTAAAAGAAGTCCATAATCCAGATTTAGACACTGAAGGTTAGTGAGTTTCAGAAAGACTGACACCGCCTTTCTTCTGTACTGCCTTGGACATAGCTAAGACTATGGGGCCAGTAGAATAAAGGTAGTGAAACTTGGTGAAAATATATTCTTGCTTGTGTTATTTTGATGAAAATGCCTTTTACTGTGCAGTCCCTAGAATGTAATATTTAAGTACATAGTGTCGTATAGTCAAGTTGTTTTTCTTAGTACGTTCATGGTATTTATCTGCAGTTTTGTTTGTTTGTTTTTTAATGATCCTAGGTTCACGCAAAGAATCTGCTCCACAAGTTTTGCTTCCAGAAGAAGAAAAAATCATAGTCGAAGAAACTAAAAGTAATGGTCAGACAGTGATAGAAGAAAAGTAAGATGTCTTCTAATATTTCAAGGCAGGCCTGGAACTGCTGTAAGGAGTGGCTCTGGCTGGAGTCAGAGGCAGAGCTTGAGTGCTGGGGATGACTTCAGACTCACCATTTTCTCTCTTCATAAATCGGAGCCACCGCGGGCTGGGGTTTGACCCGGCACACACAGAAAATTAGGCTGCTTTAATGTGTGTAAACTGAGGGCTTTATGAAATAGGGCAGTGAGCATTGTTATATCCTTAGGCATTATAGTTTTCCGCTTGATAAGCTTCAGGATAGCTTCTTTATTCCTTGTCCTTAGGTATGCATTTATATTTTGTTTTCTCTTTCAGGAGCCTTGTTGATACTGTGTATGCATTAAAAGATGAAGTCCAAGAATTAAGACAGGTAAGTCAATTTGTTTAGTTTCTCTTATATATATATGAGGGTGTTTTTTTTATGAGGAAGCAATGCTCTTTTATAAAGATGCTGGTTGAGTGTAAGCAAGAAAATACTAAGAGGGGATCATCTCTTTACAAACTAACATATAAGACAGAATTGGTCTCTAAATCGCATAGACCAGGAAACAAATGTTTTAAAGGGCATATTTATACTCTTTGTTTTCGTAAATGTGCTGTTTTTTGATATTATAAACCACCCTAAAGTCTTCTGGTAAAATGACTTAAATTATCTAAAACTCAGTTCAATTAAAAAATGCTATCAGTTACCTACAGTGCTTAGCCTCTGCCACGCACTGAGAGGAGAAATGCTGGCTCTTGTTGTTAGGCGGCCAGCTTACCAGTAAGTTAAACATGAATAGGTACTTAGTAGAATCGTATACTCATCTTTGGTGCCTCCTGACAAGGGAAGGGAAGGGAAGAGATGGCCTGGGAACTGGGCAAGCAAAGTCCGACCTGGCTCAGTCTGCTGTGCGTGGGGGGCAGGAATGGTCCGAGGTGACGGGCAGCCAGCTAGAGGCGCAAGCTATGATGAGCATCAAACATGGCATTAGACTTCATTTGCTCAGCCATAGCAACACCCGAGTGAATGGAACAATGATGATAGGCGCTTGCTTCGTATGGTCAAGCAGCAAGGCCAATGTGGCGAGAGGATAATGAGCGAGGCAGGGAGTTAGGAGGCAAGGTCAGAGAGAGAGTGCTTAGGCAGGGATGATCATGTTCAGCCATACAAACCATACCACTTTAAACAACTCAGAAGCAAAGTAAGCTCAAGAGTTAGATTGATTAAAAATATGTTGCTCTACGTCACCTATTTTTCATTTTTACAAGCTCATCCGTCCTTGTGCTTTATTTTCTTAAGATTTAATATATCGTTCCACATTTGTCACATCAAGTACAGTGTACAATTAATTGATATCACAATCTGTTTTCAAACATTCTTTTTCTAGATGAACCCCATGATATCGTTTCCCTTTTACACCACCACCACCACCACTGTACCTCCTTCCCCTCCCCCGCCCCGAAACTCAAGGGAGCTTATATATAGCTGAGCTTACATTTTACACTTTCTTTCTTAACCAAACCTTCATTTGTTTTGAGCATTGTAGGCACTCATTCACCCTGCTTTGATAAGCAGTGTGCTCAGTTTGCTTCAAGTTTTGCAGACGTTAGTAAGCACAGTGCAAAACGCGTCATGCTCGCTTAGATTCCGGAGCAGGACTTTTAACCCGAGAGCACTGGGGCTTAGCTTTCTTCAAATGTAGCATAAATGTGCTGATTTGTGGCTCCCTGCTGTCTGTCTTTAAGGTCTTCCTCAGAAAGGTAGAAAACATGTTTGTTTCCATGGTGAATGGTCACCTACTTTCTTGACCTTTGTCCAAGTTCTCTTGGTGAGAAACAAGCTGGCTGAACCAACAGAAACCACTGGCGTCGAGCCGATGCTGACTCCTAGGGCCCCTCCAGGATAGAGTGGAACTGCTCGCTAGGGTTTCCAAGACCTTACATTTGTACAGGTGCATGTACATAGCCTCACCTTTCTTTTGTGGAGTGACTTGTGGATTTGAACTACTGACCTTGCGGTTAGTAGCTCAGTGTTTAACCCACTAGGCTCCATAGCTATTATTGAGCAGGAGTTTATACATCCATTCCTTTATTCATTCACTTGTGTGAAAAGAAGATACTGGATATACTTTTTTTAACTTTTTCAGTGATTTGTGGGTTTTTTCATTCAGTGTTTGTGAATTTATAATAGTAATAGTCATTAGCACTGCTTGCTCATCTTTGATTTGTTTTGACGCTCAGTAGAAACTACTTTAGAAAACATGGACATTGCTATTAGACTTTGTTTAGACTTTGTAGAACCAGGGGAAATTGTTTAGACTTTGCAGAACCAGGTGATACAGTGAATTCTTTCTACCTCTTGATTATATCTGTAACATCACATCACACAGGGTTTCCTTGTATATTTGAGGATATGGAAGCTGTCTTCACTGCCAAAGATAATTAATATATTGTATTCTGCCTAATTTACAGGATAACAAAAAGATGAAGAAATCTTTGGAGGAAGAGCAGAGAGCCCGAAAAGACTTAGAAAAACTTGTGAGGAAAGTTTTAAAGAACATGAATGATCCTGCTTGGGATGAGACCAATCTATAGGGAGCGCCCTGGCTTTTTTCTATCAAGACCAAGCTGGGAAGCCCTCTGACCCAAGCCAGTGTTCCACCCAGTGACTGCAAAGTGGGGCTGTGCCAGACAGAAACATTATCTTGCTTTCTATGTATAGAAAAGATGCCGTTTATGATGTGAATAAAAATGATCAGATCAAACCATTACTGAAGAATCCAAGCATGAGGTATAGAGACTGAGGATTCTGAGCTGCATTAATTTTACTGTTAACATCTAAATTACCTCATTTTGCAATAAGTGCAGTGACTGACTAAAAAACCGTGTTTTTCAAACTTTTAATTGAAGATCTATAAATATTATATATACATACGTCTTGTAAATATTCGATTTTGAATGCTTATCCATGGTTGCTATCTGTGGGCTAATCCTCATGCTAGAGTTTCCTTTCTGCTAATCTGTCTGGTCCCGTGAGTTCGAAGTTATCCTCACATCTACTCTCCTGAAAGTAGAAGCCGGGAAAATACCTAGCTGCTTTCGGTAGATGATGGATTTGTTCTACACCATCATTGTCTCGGGAGTGCTGTAGAAATCCTTCCTGTTTCAGTATACTTCAATAATTGAACCTTATTCGCACAGAGGCTTTACTACCATCTGAAAGTCTCTCTTAAAACAGTGTTATAATCGCAAACATGCATTAGTTCCGAGTGCAGCACTTTGCCTGAGAAGGTGAGTCTGGCACTCAGACATTAGTGGGAGGAAATGGCATGTGCCACCCATGTGCCCAGGTCAGGTGGATGCTGTTGTCTGCTTTGTCTCCATGCTGTGATGTCAAGGTGAAGCACTACATTAAACACAAACTTTTATATATAGGCTGGTTTAAAAACTTGACAAAGTCCACTGTTTTGTCCTTCCCGCAAAAGAGAAATCTTAACTAGACCCTGTAAATAAAATATTATTTATTATATACCCCTGCAGCCAATGAAAACGAATGGAAGCAATACTGTGAGCTCACCTGGATGGATATCGTCAGGCCAGTTTCAACTGAGATCTGGTTACCATCAGGGTGCAATATGCAGCCTACTGCAGTGCTCACTGGGAAAAATGAAATGTTCCCCCTTCCAGCGAGACTAAAGCAATACTTTTTTCCCTCATTGAATATAAGTAATACAAGCTTGAGTGTAGAAACATTTGCTTCCCACTCTGTGAAAGCAGCAGGGGAGATGGAGGGAAGGCTGGTCCTCCTCGCGCGGCGTCTCTGGGAGTCCCAGACTGGCCTTAGAGAACCCAGAGGAGGCAGAAACACTCTTCACTGTGTTTTGGAAAAGGGTAACTGCGACCATAGGAACTGTTTCCTGTGTCATACAGGGTCTTTCGCCTGCCACCCCACCCCCCTTTCTGAACAGTTCTATTTGTAAGCAAGAGCAAGTGTCTCGTCTTGGACACCCAATGTGCACTAGAAACCCTGCTGGGCATCACGTATGACTTTTGGGATTGATGAGTAAATTCGCTCGAATCCTTTGTTGATGCCTTGGAGCCAGAGCAACTTTGAAAACAATTTGTTTTGTGGTTGGTGACCGTTGTTCTCTCACCTCTGGGCTTCATTTCCATTCTGGGTCCTGGTCTTTAAACCCTGGTGGGTAGTTGCCTCCCCGGCCACCTGGTCCTCCCTGTGCTCAGACACAGCACACAGCGCTTCTCCATGGGACGCCTCCCACCTTCCTGAGGCTTTCAGAACCACGGGATGGTTGCTCTTCAATTAGACTTGCCAGCGTCCTATACTGAGCGTTTGGTTCCTGCCAAGACTAGACAAAATTGGATTTCCCTCACTCTTTTTTTAAATCTGTTTTTTACAAGTAGATGGTTATGCCTAAGACATTGCAGTGGAAAACAAATGAGAGGATATTGAAGTTTGCTGTCATAAGCAAATTTTAACTCAGGAACAACTTTAATCATCTGATCTCTGTCACTTTGTAAAAGGTGATGTTTTGTGGCTCTGCTGAAAGATTTATTACCTGTCCTCTCTGAACAGTTACTGTGGCTGTCAGCACATCCAGGATGAATCCCTTACAGAACATGCCTTAATTACTAGATTGAAACCCTTCATGAGCATACATACATTTTTATGTCCCTTCCTCTCTGCGTAGGGGATAAACATTGAGATCCTTGTGTTACTTCATGGCCATTTCTGTGATTCCAAGATTTTATTAGGCTTTTTAGGGAGCAGAGGAAATGCATCTTAGAGCAGTTCTTTCTAAATACGCGCCCCATTGTATGTAGACTGTATTCATTTCACAGAGTGACCTTTTAAGGGGTTGGGATTTTGATATAAACATTCTAAAGGGACAATATCTATTTCACCTTTTAGTGGGTTACTTCTTCGCTCTCACCTTTCGTGGATGAGGAGATGAAGCCATTTCTTATCCTATAGATGTGAAGCACTTTCAGTTCTAAACTATGTTGAAATGTAGCATCTGAAATTCTTTTTATTGTACTCAATGGTGTGTGTGCCTGTCTCCATGCATCATGACGTCCTGGACATTAAACAACTGCCTTTGTTTGTGTAGACATTCTTAATGCCAATCATTCCTTTAGAAAATCCAGAGTATCCATTTATAACAACTGTGGAGCAACTTTTAATGTCACCAACAATGTCCTGGTATTGGCTACTACAATGTTTATGCTACACTATTGTAATTATTAAACGGATTATTTTTCTTATGTTACAAAACATGCCGTTTTATCCTCTATTGTGCTTGTGATACTATCTTATAGTATGTTTATGTTTTATTTTGATTATTTTTTGAGATTTAAAAATTCTGGTGAACATTTTTGATGTGGGAAAATATAACATTTGTTTCGAAGTCTAGACTCTGGGCGTAGGTGACGATCAGAAAGGAAAACGGTGCTGTAGGAAAGGACACTGGAGTGGAATCTCTACACTGTTAGGAATGGTCTCTACTTCATTTCCTGTTGTTAGAAAAGGATGCTCATGGTAGAAGGTGCTCAGTATCCATGCTGCAGAATCAGATAAATGAACTCTTTCTTAAGATACCTATGACATTCTGTATGGACATTTTCTAAAGACAAGTGGGGGAGAGCAATAATTTGCTTGTTTTTTAAGACTTAAGCTTTCCTTAACATTTTCTCAAGCGCTCCTTGCTGGTGATTTACTGGTTAAAGGTGTCTTGCCAATCTCAATCAACAACCAAGGAAGGGATTGTGGAAACAAGGCTAGGAAAAGCCAGGCATGGTCCAGTTTACATTACGACTTGAAGAACCCGAGTGAAGCCAGTACGTAAAATGTCAAGAACTGTCATTGTTTTAGCCTAAAATAAGTAGGCCTTCATAAATCAGTTGAGTCCCTTTGTATTGTAAATACCATGTATAGTACATACTACCGTCTGATCGGTTCTGACTTATGAAGATGCTGTAGGACATCTAGGGCTTTTGAGGCTGTAGTGTTTGTGGAGTGGACTGCCTCATCTTCTTTCCAGGAACCAGCTGGCAGGTTCTAAACGCTGACCACTTGGTTGGCACCCCCGTGCTTAACCCACTGTACCACCAGGGCTGTTGTGTATATGTTGCCAACCCAAACCCAACCCCCCTCAAGGCAGTTCTGACTCAGCTCTAGCTTGGGTTGCCACGGGCTTTGAACTGTCACAGGAGCAGAGTAGCCTCCTCTTTCTCCTGCCTTGGGGTTGGAGTTCCAACAGTTACCCCGCGGTGCCTCCAGGGCTCCTTGTGTGTACATTAGATGCCTTGTTTAAGTTGTTTAAATGATGTGGGGGTTTTAGGCATTTATATTTTTCTTGTTAGTTTTTTTATGATGAAAATAATACTAGTTGACTGCTAATTGGATAAAGTTGATAGTTCAAACCATCATTCTGTAGGAGAACAATTTAAGTCTTGCCTTCACCAGGATATACAATCTTAGAAACCCAATAGAGGGTCATTATGAACTGGAATGGATTGATGACTGGATTTGGTTTGGATGAGAAAAATACCAACAAAACTTAAGAATATAAAGCAAAAACATCTGTTATCTCCTTCATATAATGCCTTCTTTTTCTACAAAAGTAACCCATGTTTTATGTATATATATATACACACACATACACAAATGAAAATCCCTGATGTGTATTATTTTCCCATGATGAGATCACACTGAATGTGTTCTCTTAATTTGCCTTTTGTTTATTATCCAAGGTATCTTTCCATGTAGGTACATAGAGTTCATTGTTTTTTGATGGCCACATATCTCATGAATTGATGTATTACAGTTTATTTTGGTCACCTATTTACAAACATAAAAGAGTCCTGGTGGCCCAGCAGTTTCAAAGCACCTGGTATTCTGCAGGAGGAAGATGTAGCAGTCTGTTACTTTAAAGAATACAGCCTCAAAAATCTTAAAGAGACCATCTATACTCTGTCCTTAGTGTTGCTATGAATCAGAGTCAACTCAACAGTTACTTTTGTTTTTATTCATATTTGGGAGGAATGAATTACTATTGCAGAAATACTCCAGTGAGTATCATTGTGTATACAAATGTGTAATTTTTGTGAGTATAGCTATAGGATTGATGCCTGAGAGTGTTCTGTGCATTTTTTTATTTTGATAAAATTTGCCAAATTCTTAGACGGTGTGCATGGCACTTCCAACAGGTTCAGTTTCTCAGTAAAGAAACAAGTTAAATGCCTTCTGAAACATTTTCTTCATTTATGATCATTCAAATGGTTGACATTCACTTCAAAATGTCATTGGGAGCATAGATTATTATGGCCATATGCACTTACCCATTTCTCTCTTTATATTTGTGGCCCCTGTTTCTGGGCTCATATTTATCTTTAGTGTTGTCATGATTATTTTCCTGAAACACTAAATTACCTCACAGTTAACAGCTGAACCTGCAGGAATGCTGATTGAAGTGTGGCTCCCTCCCTGGGTGCCACCAGGCCTTAATTATACAAACAATCTGTGGGTATGATCCAGGAGTCTGTAGTGTGAACATCATCTTGTTGGTGTTAGAGCCTGGAATAATGGCATAGAGAGGTCTAAGATTTTGTTTTTTAAAGCAAGCAGGCAGTGTTAGGTCAATTTAGATCTTTCACATTTCTATATATGATTCATTCATTTATTTAGTGTTTTAAAAGCCATGTGGAGAAGGACTTCTGGTATGTAGAGATGTAATAAAACCAAATTCCTCAGTACTCTGACCTTATTTTATTAAATCTGGGATATCATTAATTTTAAGACAAACCATTGTTTTTTGTACCACTAAAGGAAAGAAAATGCAGCCATTATAATTGTAGTGGATCATCAATACCAAGATATTTTATAAATTTTTAAAAAATATTTTGGTGTTAACACTAACTTTCCATTATGATTACTTAAAAGCCTTGCTTTTTCAAATGTAACCTCATTTTCATTCCCTTACTCAGAAATTTCTGATTACATAATTAGGCTCTGAAGGACAGGTTGTTGAAATAAATTGGCCTTGTCTAAGACTGATGGGTGACTATATGATTACCTGTCAAATTACTTAACTGTCAAACCAATGAGAATCATGACCCAGTCAAGTTAACATTATTTTAATTATTACAGCCAGTGTTACTTTTGTCTCATGCTTCAGCCTTTGTTTATCACCAGAAGTAGATCATAAGAGTTAAGGGATGATGTAACAAAGGTAAGTGGCAGATTCACAGACTTCACCAAACAGACTAGAAGATGCAGAGAATCGTACCAGTGACCTAAAGGATAACCAGGCAGACTTCAACAAACGGGAAAGACAGTCAAACAAGATAATTAGAGAAGCCAAAGAAAACCTGAGAACAATGTCTGATGTTATGCATAGGAATAATATTAGAATAATTGGGCTAGCGGAACAAGACACAACAAAGAAGTGACAGAAAAAGAGTGAGGGAACTCTTAGAGAAAAACTTCCCCAGCTTAATCAATGAAAACCAAGCAAGCTTTCAGGAAGCCGAAAGCACACCAGTTAGACTGAATCCCAGGAACAATTCACCACAGCAAATAGTTAACCGATCCAACTTTTAGGAAAAAGAAAATCAGAAGAGCAGCTGGGAGGGGAAATAAAGAAGTCTAGTCCCCTATCAAGGTACCCAAATGCCAATATGCTCAGACCTATAAGTAGACGCTGCGAAGAAAGGGAGAGTGGAGTAACATATTCCGAAAGTTAAACGAGCATAACGCAGACCCAAGAATACTCTATCCGGCCAAATTATCTGTCAAGGTAGATAGAGAACTAAAAGTCTTCTCAGAAGGAAAAATTCAAAGAATGTATTAAAGAAACTCCAGTCTACAAAAACACTGATAAGAAGGGAGGTAGGAAAACACCCAACACAGAAAGTACACGATGATGTGACAGAACCCACAAATGGATAAAATAACTCTGAACATCAGTGGACTGAACTCAGGAATTAAAAGGCAGATATTAGTAGACTGGCTTAGAAAACAACCCGTCATTCTGCTGCCTCCAAGAGACACATCTCAGAATGCAGACGAAATAGACTGGGAGTCAAAGACGTGAGGAAAATGTACCAAGCAAATGGCAATTCAAAAACTCAGGGGTTTCAATCCTGACAAAATTGATCTCAAAGTGCAAGCCACAATGAGCTGAGGAGTGGTATAGAATCCTCAAGAGAACAGTAGATCAAGAACCAGTGAGCATAATAAATACATCCATACCCAAAAGGACCCATGAAATTTGCCAATAAAATGCTCCAAAAGATAAAAAAAAAATCATAGGCTCATCAGTCATAGTAGGTGACTTTACACCGCTCTCCAAGAAATAGAGATCACAGGAAAAGAAGATTAACAATGAAGCTATAGAACTAAACTCTACCATTATGCGGCTTGACCTGATAGATATTTCCGTAGCTCTCCACCTAAATGCAAAAAAACATTTTTCTCAATCCCACGTGGCATATACTTGAAGAGAGACCACATGCTGGCACACAAATCAAGCCTGTGTAAATTCAAGCACTTGGAGTTCACTCAGACTTCTACCCAAAAGGACAATTAACATCCCTGGCAGTCTAATTAGGTCAGTAATTATGCAAAGTTGACTTCTCTGCAGTGTAATCCTGAGTGTGGCTTGGGGTTACAGCTTCTGACAGTTAACATTTACCCCAAGCCACACTCGGGATTACCGCCATCGAGGTTAAGAAACGAGCAAACAATTGGAGGATTAGTAACTAATGCAAAAGTGGTGGGTACTGGCTCAGATGAGAGATGAATTTAGGAAGTTTTTAGAAGTCAACAGAAAGAATACAATGTACCAAAATATTTGGGACACAGCAAAAGTTTATTGGGAAGTTTGATAGCAATAATGAAAAGGAAGAGAGACGGTTGATATGCTGCTGGCACAAAGACTCCAGCAAGCAGCAGAGTCAACAGGACAATCTTAATCACAAAAGAAAATAATAAAAATGGGTGAGATACGTGTGAAGGAAAACAAAACCATGTGGGGGGGGGGGATGCAGCTAAAAGTTGGTTCTTAGAAAGGATTAGCAGAATTGACAGACTGCTGACACAAAGAAAGGAAGGAACAATATTCAATAGCCTAGTTAAAGGATGAACAGGCGACATTACAACAGACCCTAATGAAATTAAAAGGCTAATTACACCATATTATGAAGGCCTGCACTCCAATGGATCCAATGACTTGAAAGATATGGACAAATACTAGACTATCCCACATGGATGTCAAGAATCTCAACAGGCCCACAGCAATAGAAATAGATAGGTTATTGAGGGATTGCCAACAAATTCCCTGGGCCAAACAACTTCACAGGAGAATTCTACCAAGCATTCAGGGAAGAGCTGACACCAATCCTACACAAACTTCCGTAGCAAAAGATGGCAAACTTCCAAACTATGAAGCTAGTATAACGCTGATACCTAAAGCAGGCAGGTATCCCACAAGAATCAAGAACTACGGTCCAGTATCTCTTAATGAACATCGATGCAAAAGTCCTTAACAAAATACTGGACAATAGAATACAAAAGTATATAAAATGAATAACTCACCCGGATCAAGTGGGATTCCATCCGGGAATGCAGGGACTATTCAACACAAGAAAGTCCATCAGCATTATTCACCACATTAACCTGAAAAAGCAGAACCACATGATAATATCAATAGATCTAGAAAAAATCATTCAACAACACCCATTTCTGCTTAAGATACTCAAGAAGATAGAAATGGAAGGGAAAGTTCCTTACTATAATAGACTCTGTATTTGAAAAACCGAAAACCAATATAGCAGTCAAAGGAGAAAAGACAAAAACAATTACACTGAAAAGGGCAACCAGAAAAGGAAGCCTCGTGTCCCCACTTTTATTTAACATTGTACTGGAGGTCCTAGCTAAAAGCATAAGGCAAGACATTGAAGGTATTTGGGGAAAGAAGAGGTGAAATTATCGTTATTCATAGATAATGTGATTTTATATATGGAAAACCCCAAAAGTTCCACAGGAGTAGTGCTGGAAGTGATAGAGGAATATGACAGAGTGGCAGGATACAAGATTAACAAACAAGTCTACCGGACTATATATGTCAGATAGGACCACCGAACAAGACATCAGAAAGATAATACTCTTCACAATAGCCAAGCACAAATTGGAATATCTAGGGATATACCAAACCAAAAGATTTGTATGAGAAAACTACAGAACACTTAAAAGAAACCAAGAGGGAACTTCCACAAATGGAAGAATATCCCATGATTGTAGATCAGAAGACTCAATATAGTAAAGATGTCAGTCTTACCCAAGGCTCTGTATAAGTTTAACGCTATCCCAATCCATGTAGCAATATCTTCTCTTTGAAGAATTGGAAAAACTGACTACCAACTTCATATGGAGAGGGGAGAAGCCCAGAATTAGCAGAGAACTCAAGAAGAACAAAGTCGGAGGACTTGCTTTACCTGACTCTTGCACCTATTATACAACTACTGTGGTCAAAAGAGTGTGGTACTGGTATAGTGACAGCTATTCAGAACAATGGTAAATAGCTGAAAACCCAGAAATGAAATCATCAGCATACAGACAAATGACTTTTTATAAGGACCCCAAAAAATATCTAATGGGAAGTGGATGCCCTCTTCAAGTGGTGCTGGAAAAAAAAATGGATATTTATCTTCAGAAAAGGGAAGCAAGACCCTTACCTCACTCCATTCACAAGAATAAACTCAAGGTGGATCACCTCAAAGTATTAGGGCCCTTAATGAGGGAATTGGAACAAACCTGAGAACTTTGGCTCAGGGAATGCACTAGCACAGAGGAAGCACAAATTGACAAGTGGGATATGCTGAAGATAAAATTCCTGTGTACATCAAAAGAATTCTCCGAGCATAATAAGAGAGCCCACAGACTGGGGGAACCTCTTTAGCAATGACGCATCAGACAAAAGCCTTATAACTTAAACCTACAATACTCTGCTAGCCCACGCTAAGGAAAAAAAACAACAAAAATAACCCTAATAGCCCATTTAGGAGGTTGACAAAGGACCTGAACAGAAGTTTCCCAAGAGTGGAAATCTGAATGGCCAATATTCATATAAGAAAATGTTCTCGATCATTAGCCATAATAGAAATACAAATTAAAGCAACTATATGATACCACCTCAAACCCTCGACAGCCCAATTCAAAAAATTGGAAAGCAACAAGTGTTGGAGGGGTTGTGGTGAGATAGCAACTTTCATCCACTGCTGGTGGACCTGTATGTAGGTAGGTGCAGGCATTGTTGAAATTGATTTGGCCATACCTTAAACAAATGGAAATTGGGTTACCACATGATCCAGCAATCCCTCTACAGGGTATATACCCAGAAGAGGCAAGAAGCACAGCGGCCAGACATCTGTGCTCCAATGTTCAACACAACACAATCACAAAGAGTTGGAAACAACCTAAATTTCCAACAGAAAAATGGATTTAATAACTGGTACGTACATACAATGGAGTATTAGGCATCTCTAAAAAGCAGTAATGAATGCTTGAAGCATATTGCATGGGGAGATTTGGAGGAAATTATGCTAAGTGAAGCCAGCCAAGCACAAAAGAACAAGTAGAACATGAGTCCACTGAGGTCAGCTTAAGCACCAGAGGCATAAAGGAAAAGTTACTAACTGCATAAATTCCTGGGGTGAGGTCCAGGCATTCTGGCAAAGGTCAGACCCAACCCCAGGGATACATATGGCAGCTAACTAAAGGAGAGGGAAAGAAGAAATAAAAAAGGATGTGAGTAGGAGGAAGTGGGGATCAGGGAACTGACCCACCCATGGGGAGGTTGTTTATGTCTCCACAGGAAAGTGAGAGAGAGACCAGACTTTAACCTGGTGCACCAAGACAGAAGGCAACATACCTGCAAGAAGCGGCGAACTAACCGAGAAGTTTGCAGGGTCAGCCCCAACCCCAGTTATGTGGACAGTCCTCCTCCCCAGAAGAATGCACTACAGAGAACAACACTGAAGATACAGGCCAAGGAGAGTGGTGAGTCTGCTCAGAACACACGGGAGCAAACTAAGAGGGAAGGAGAGGGAGACGACAGCATCCTGGCCCACCAAGCCCCAAGGACGATATACCTGCTCAGAGTAGCCAATGCACAGCGAGGATCATAGGGCCAGCCCCACCATGAGGCAGGATGCCCCTCACTGACCCATAGTGTTACCAGGGACAACACTGGAGACTGGGAATTGTTCCCGGTCTACCCACCACAAACCAAGGCAAAACATGAAGGGAGTGCAAGAGAGCAGCAAGGGGAGCAAAGCAATGAAGTCCCCAAGGAATCGCCAAACTAGACTTTGGGGGCAGGGCTTGGCACCTTACCAGACCCTATTGGAAAACATTCATGAGGGCCTACAGATACACCTGGGACTATTTATAAGCTTTTAAAAAATGTCTACATAAGAATAGCCAGGATAAACAATCCGAAGGAGAAAACAATGGGACCGACTATTCCGGGGGTACATGGGGGATGGGGAGGTGGGGGAAAGGAATGGGGAGACAACAAACTCAGAGACAAGGGAACAAGCGATCTATAATCAATGGTGAGGACAGCGTAGAATGGTGTATTTGATCAAGTACAATATAGCCGAGAGGAATTACTGAGAGCCGAATGAAGGTCAAACATGATAGTGGGATAGGAGGCAAGTAAAAGGAAATAGAGGAAAGAACTGGAAGGCAAAGGACATTTATAGAGGTATAAATATAGGCATGCATGTATGTAAATATATATAACAATAGGGATATAGGTCTATGAACATATATTTATAGGTTAGGTATTCAGATAAGAGATGGACATTGGGCCTCTACTCAAGTACTTCCTCAATGCAAGAACACTTTGTTCTCATAATTTGGCATTTTGTGACACTCACCTTCCCAGCATAATCACTGAGGACAAAGTGGGGGAATAAGCAAATGTGGTAAAGAAAACTGATGGGTGTCTGGCTGTATAGCTCTGGAGTCTTAAAGGCTGGAAGATAAACAAGCTGCTATCTAGCTGGGAAGCAACAAAACTCACAGAAGAAGCACACCAACCTGTGATCACGAGGTGTCGACAGGATCAGGTATCAGGCATCAGATGGCCCAAAACAATCAGATTTGAATGAGGGGGTTTACACAATTGATGTATGTATGGATTGTGATAAGACTTGTATGCGCCCCTAATAAAGTGAAAAAAAAAAACCTAGGGAAAAAGATAAAAAGGCAACATTTACTCAAGGACAAAGTTAGAGGGTTTGCAAAGGAGGAGGAACGGGGACAGGAAATGCAGTGAGGAGGCGGGGAAAGCAGAAATGCAGATGAGCGGCTGCAATGGATGAATTGAATCAGAATGTGTACACATTTTGAATGTAAAACTATGATCTGCTCTGTAAATCTTCACATAATTTACAATTAAAGTGAAAAAAAAGAATTCAACTTCATATCTTCTAATAATCTCTATCCTGTTTTGCCAACGGAATGATATGCATATATCCAAAGACAAAGTTCAGACCTGTAGGAAAGAAGGAGTATTGGAAATGGGAAATGAAGGGAGAAAGTGGGATAAGTAATATAATGTGAGGATTGCAATCAATGGCATGAATCGAAATAGCTGTAAATTGTTGAATGGAAAATGGATTTGCTCTGTAAATTTTCAATGAATTTATAATAAAAAGTTGTTTTAAGAAACAAACAGTTCTGTCAATTTTGTAAAGGCGAGCACTTTAAACAGGTGTGTTTTCACAATGGTGCAACGACTTGGTTATGCTGAATAATGCTCTGCTATTTCACACTGAAGTAAAATAGGTGGTCATTGAGAGGAAAAGTTTTAAAATGTGATTTTTGAGTTTCGGGATGAATTGAAAAAAATTTTAATCAGAAAGCAAGACCGCAGTTTGAAGCATTTTCAGCAATAAAAGTGAACTGCAGAAAATAGCTCACTTGGTTGACATCTTTGCCATCTTGAATAAGTTAAATTTATCACTGCAAGGACCAAATGCAATATGCCTCAATTTGTGTGAAAAGATCTGATCTTTCCAAAGGAACTTCATCTTTGGCAAAAAAAAAAAAAAAATTGGATGAAAATAAAATTTGCATGTTGCTTACCTTATCTGCTTTCTTTGAGGAACATGACATCGAACCAGACAAAAGGATTGTGATGATAATTTCTGTGAAAGAGCACTTGCACATGCTTGCAGATGAAATTTCATCGTACTTTCCAAATCCCCCTGACACCTCATTGGCACTTGCCAGAAGCCCATTCCCAGTCACAGTTGCAGATTTTCCTGAGACAGCACAAGAGGAGTGCATTGAACTTAACAGTGATGCAGCAAGAACTGATTTCTCTGCTATGCCAATTACAAAATTCTGGGTCAAGTGTTTGCAGTCATATTCTGTTCTGTCTGAGACTGTACAGTTCCTCATGTTGTGGTGACCCCCAACCATACAATTATATTCATTGCTACTTCATAACTGTAATTTTACTACTGTTATGAATTGTCACGTAAATATCTGATATGCAGGATGTATTTTCATTGTTACAAATTGAACATAATGAAAGCATAGTGATTAAACACAAAAACAATATGTTATTCTATATTGTGAAATACTTATTTCTAATTACAAATAAATGAAATTTTGTCTTGAAGCATGGTATAGCATGGGTAACAGTCTTTATGCCAGGTATTTGTAGGTGGGTGTATCTGCATGTGGTGGACCCACCTGGAGATGGATAGAGGAGCTGTGTCTCAGTTCATAAGAACATCGGAAATATGTGTTTTGCGATGGTCTTAGGTGACCCCTGTGAAAGGGTCATTCAACCCCCGGGTCCAGTCAGCATAATGTTATCATTATAATGGACTAATGTGACATTTTGCAGAAGAGACAGGAGATCAAGGTCTCTGAACTAAATTATGGCATAGGGCAGAAGTGTTGATGTGCCTCTGGGGAGAGTTGTGAAAGCGTATTGTTGCCCTTGCCAGATGAAGGCAAACTGCTTCTGGTGGTCCTTCGAGACTGGTATTGAGAAGAAGGCATTGGCCAGATCAATAGCTGCCTACCAAGTACTAGGAGAAGTATTAATTTGCTCAAGCAATTAAATCACATCTGGAACAGCAGCTGCAATTGGAGTCACCACCTGGTCAAGTTTACGATAATCCACTGTCATTCTCTGGATCCATCTGTTTGTTGTTGTTGTTTTTACAGACCAAATAGGTGAGTTAAATTGGGATGTAGATAGATTGAAGGGGGGAAAAAAGTAACTCTTTGGATATTTGAATTTTGAACTAGTGGTCTTTGTCAGACGCTAGAAAAAAATCTGGAAACATGAAGAAAACTCCTCTCTGGGAATGATCATTAAAAGCAGTCTGTGGGCAAGCTGAAATGTTTGCTTGGATCCACTTGTTGAGTGGAAGTGAGAGAAATGTGGCAATAAAGGGATGCGTTGAGTCTGGCCACTGACACCCGTAGACCTGGTTTACAGGAACTAGAAGAGAAGATGAGAGTTGGTTGACTGGTCTGAAGCTCATGACCTAACCCAAAGGGGACTAGAGTTGTTGAGAATCTGTGATGATTCCATGGTCTAAAGGGGAGGAAACCAATGAGCACCCCGTTGAGGCTAAGTGAGGCAGCCCACATTGAACAAATGAAGAAAAGATATTTGAGTCTCTGAATTGGTGAAAATTGGTGGATTTATGGATGGCCTGTCCTGATTTGACTTTGCTTATGGACGCAGATTTCACAGGTTTCAACTGGAATGAAGATTCTCCACATCAAAGAATATGATTGTCTCCTCAGGTTGATGTAAGTGGGCTGTATAGAAATTGGATACCCAACATGGAGCATATAAAGGCATGAAGTGACTGGCTTACATACTTTCATAGGTGAGGCAATATAGTCATAGGATTATAGGATTAAGGTATAGGTGTTACTTAACTGCAACTGTTGGCATTGTTAGTCTGGATAGACTAGAGAAACAAATCCATAGAAACTCATATATGTATAAGAGAGAGTTTTATATAAAGGGTAATTATACATTGAGAAAGCATCTCAACCCAGTCCAGTCCAAGTCCATAAGTTCAATATTAGCCCATATGTCCAATACCAAGCTATAAAGTCTTCTTCAGACTCACAAAACACATGCAATGACATAGAATGCAGGAGGTTCACAGGCCAGTGGGTAGAAAGTCTTTGGATCCAGTGGTGTTGTAAGCATCTTAGCACTGGCAGGGATCTCCACGTGGCTTCTCCAGGTCCAGGGTTCTCTGCATCAGGATTAGTCAATGTGGCTTCTCTTCAGGGATGTATCGCAGGGAGTCAGCCTTGTCAGTAGAGAGTCTCCAAGAAAGTGAAGTAGTGAGAGACAGTCTCTCCCACCTCCAAGGAAGAAATACCAGAGTTTCCCCCAGAATCCTCACGGTAAGGCCATGCTCACAGAGGTCTCATTGGCTATGACCTGACTGACAGACTAGACTCTAGCCCTACACTTTTAATCCTCTCAAATCCCAAATTGGCACCAGATTATGTAACTACTACAGGCCTAGAATGTTTTTGTTTTGTTCACTTATAGAATGTTATGTTTAAATGAGGGTGGCACTTTAAAAATTGTATGCACTTTAGTCTTATCCTATTAGATATAGATATTATTGTTTGTTTGAAAATTACATATGGCTAAAGAGTTATGTGAAAGTGTCAAATTGACAAGGGGTGGTCTGTGGTAGTTACATAATCTGGTGTCAATTTGAGGCTTAAGAGTGAAGGGGTGGAGTTTAGCCTGTTATTCAGATCACAGCTTGATGTCCTCATTTGGAGGTGCTAAGGAGATAAATATCTCATTGGAGGTGGGGCACAGGGTTTCTCCCTGAAAGACTCTCTACTGACAAGACACATGGGGCTATACCGATGGCAGCCAGAGCATCGGAGCTGGAGAAGTCATGTGGAGCACCAGTGCTGAGATGCTTACAGTGCCACTGGATCCAGAAGACATCCCACCTACTGACTTGTGATCTTCCTGCATTCAGCATCACTGCATGTGTTTCGTAAGTCTGAAGAGGACTTTATAAATTGATATTGGACATATGGGCTAATATCAGACTTATGAGCTTGGGCTGGGCTGGGATGTTTCTCAATATACAATTACTCTTTATATAAAGTTCTTTCTTATACACATATGAGTCTCCCTGAATTCATTTCTGTAGTCCACCCAGACTGACACATACATAGACTACATTGGCCCAGGCAATCCAGCCCTAGCTACTCACCAAAGAGAAATTAGATCTTGTCCACACAAAAATGTATGCACAAACATCCATTACAACTTCATTCAGAATAGTTTAAGAAAAAACTAAGGGGAATCTCCAAATATGCAATTCAATACTTCAATCATATTAAGAAGAGTGGAACAATCATTACCACAATCAATTTTATAACATTTTCTTTTTTCTTGTATTTCTTGTCATTAGCTCCCTATTTCCCCCAAACCCTCCCTGCCATACTCCCAAAGAACTTACTGTCTACTACTCAGGAATTAAGAAAAAAACTATTAGTTGATAAACAATTAGAAACTTAAATTAAAATATAGCATTTACAATTCCATTAAAATGAGTTACTTAAGGATGAATTTAACAAAAGAGATTAAAGACTTACCACACTGAAAACTACAAAGTATCAGTGAGACAATTTAAAGATGTAAATATACACAGAAGCACACTCTGATCAGAATGCCCACGGCGGCCGATTCTGTCCAACCTGAGCTATATGACAATGGCCCCGTCACTCGGCAGATTGTCACCGACTTAAATGACCCAACTGCTCATAGCAGCTTTGTTGGTAATAACACAAAACTGAAAATAGCTCACTGATCATCAAATGGTGAATTAATAAACTGTTGTTTATCCATGTAGTAGAATACTACTAAACAATGAAAAGGAATAGCTTCTGGTGGAACATCTACTAAATGTTATGCAAGTAAGACACAAAATATCAATGCTTCATAGTTCCATTTATGTGAAAATTTAGAAAAGGTACAAAAATAACAGGTCAATACCTGCCATCGGCTGAAAGGGGGAGGGTGTAGTAAGGGGCACGACAGAAGTTTTAAGAAGTAGAAGCTTGTTCTTTAGAAAGATGAATAAAGCTAGATAGGAGACGGGGTGGGGGAGGAATATACAAAGTTTGTCAGAATAAAAACATAAAAGGGGGTTAACTGCAGATTCTATAGATATTGGTAGGATAACTCATACAAGGATATTATAACTATCTTAATGTCAATGAATTTGCCAATGGAAGTAAAATGGCTACATTCTCAGAAAAAAATTTGTTCACAAGAAAAAATAGAAAACATTGACTGTGTTATAACATTAAAGAAATTGGTCATAGAATAGCAGCTATTCCAGACAGTGAAATTAAAGACAATTTTTTTCAGAGAATACCAAAAGTGGAAACAGTTTGAAAATTCACTTGATGATTGTAATCTAACTTTGTAATACTAAAGATAGCAAAAAACTAAAGGAAAATTTTTGGCCATTCTTAATCATAATAATAGATGTAAATATGCTTATCAAGATACAAAGTCAAATTCCTCAATATATATTTTTAAAAAGGTAATATGTTTTAACCAAGATGGATTTACTCCACGAATGCAGACTGGATTAATGTTTTATATGTATATATATGAAAAAAGTTAATGTCATTTACAGAAAAAAGAAAACCTGTTTGTAGATTAGATTCATGATCTGAAAGAACTAATTATAATCATAAGCCAGGTTTATTAAATTTCATTGTTATATGTAAATCAGTATCTAGTTTATTGGTACATGTAAATCATAAGGGAAATGGGAATCTTGTAGCAAACCAGAGAGAAAGGTGAATTTTCTCATTCTGATCCAGGGCATTTACAAAAAGTCTATCAATCTGCAAGCACCACTAGTGGTAAAATATATAAAGCTTTATGATATAAAAAATGAGAATATCTACTATATTCCTGCTTATTTGATGTATATTGTTATTGACCCATAGCAACAGAACATACAATAGAACTAAATCCCACCTTGTGCTGCCCCAAACTGACAATGTTTGAGCCCTTTGTTACAGACAATGTGTCAATTGTTTGTCTAAATAGCATCCAGTCGTGAAAGAATTGATTCTATGTAAGTGAATTATGTACAAGTTACTGTGATATTGAGTTAGCCGACATGAGCCCAATATCCCTCTTTCAACAGGGCTTTAAAAAATTAGTACCAGGGGCTAATCAAAGACAATATTAAAAGAAGATCATGATGCCCCTAGGGGATTATTGATAAGCTTCTCTACCATAAATTAACAAGGAGGTTTTGAACGGCAGATGAGGAGCCAAAGGCAGATAAAAACAAACAACCAACAACAACAAACCATAGAATGGGTTGTGCACTGGCACTAAATCCTAGCCCCAAATTAAGAACAATTAGTTCCTACATCATGGCCCAGCTTGATACTTGCCCTCAGGAAGGGAATGCAGAAGATATTGGTGCTGTTGAAACATGTGGCGAAGAAATTAGATGATGCCAAACTATCAGGTTAAATTGTGTCTGGGGTCTTAAAGTCTTGTTTCCAAAAAAGCAGCCATCTAAGTGAGATGTCAACTAAGTCCACATGGAAGAAGCATCCCATCATCAGTCACCAAAGGATTATAAAGCATATAATCCAAAATTGGAGAAGGGATTAGTATCAGAGCCTAAATGGTGAGAGTCTGATTTGCAGAAGGCTATGGATGACAGTGGGAGCCCGAGATTCATTTGTGGGACCTACAGAGGAAATAAGCCTCTGGTCAACTCCCTGTATCCACAATTGAGGCATGCGAGGAAAGTGGTTACTAAACAAAGTGCATTGGAAAGACAAGTGTAGAAGATCAAAGGCATAAGTCTGACTTGAACAATTAAAACTTTGTCAGTTGATTCCCCCTCTTGTGCACACTGGACCTGATCTGTTTTTCAACATTGTATGTATTTTTGTTTGTTCACATTAGGGTGTATCTCAGAGGTGTTATGTCATTGGGTCACTCTCTTAAATGTTGTGGTATATGTTTTTCTGATTTTCAGTTTATGAAACCCAGGATTGATGAACCTACAGGGACAGCCTGTAGAATAAGGGTTTGGAAGGTAGGGGCTAAAAAGGAGATGGTGTCAAGGAGTCCAGGAAGAAAAAAGAAAGCTGGGAAACGGATTATGGTAACAATTTTGCAATGATGTTTCATGTGATTGAACTATGGAATGATATGTTGGCTGTATTAACTCCCAATTAACAATAAATTATAACAGAAGTAGTCATCTCTTTCAGGGTCGTGATAGTTAAGTTTGTGTTGATTTGGTAAGAGCAGGATTCTCAGAGGTTTGGCAGTGGAGCTTTAGTAAGCCCCCATGATCTGACCCAACATGATGTAATCAACACCGGGATAGGATCTGCTGTGAACCTCCAAACAGTTGTAAGAAGACTAGAGTGGAGAGCAACAATCCTACTCAGGTCACAGCCCTGATGCAATTGAAAGGAGGTTTCCTGGGCAATGTGGCCTACTTCCTATATAAACAAAATGTGGAAAACGTGTTTGCTTTTTTGTTGGATCTTGATCCCGCATCTGGCTCATTGACCTCCAGCCCTTGGTTCATGAGCCAGCATCCTGCCATATTGCCTGTCAAGTGTGGGAGTCATCAACAGTCAACTCTATGACTTCCTATCTGACCTGTTGGCTTTGGGTTCGCTCACCTCTCCAGTGACCTGCCTGATCAAATGACCTTGAATTCAACCTCCTCGGCAACCATCAGCCTGTGGTCGTCCTGCTGATCTTGGGATCCTCGGTCCCTATGGCTACACAAGTTGGGAGAAGTCACCAGAATAACATAACCCACAAACACGTGTGTATGAGCCATTTTCCTTATATTTCAACTTTGCTGGTTTTGCTTCCCTAGAAAACACAGCCTAACATAAGACTCTCCCACTTGTTTTTGTTGATCCTTTATCAAGAATGAAAGATTCTATAGGCAAAATATTAAATGACACAGGAAACATTAAGAGAATATGGAAGAAATATACAGTCACTGTATCAAAAAGGAACTAGTTGACAGTCCACTGTTTTTTTTTGGGGGGGTGGCATATGAAAAAGAACCAATGGTGTTGATGGAAGAAGTTTAAACTGCACTGAATGTATTAGCCAAAAACAAGGCTGCAGAAATTGATGGAATGCCCATTGAAATGTTTCAAAAAAAGCTGAAGCAGCACTGGAAGCACTCACTCATCTATGCCAGGAAGTTTGGAAGACAGCTACCTCACCAACTGACTGGGAAAGATCCACATTTGTGTCCATTCCAAAGAAAAGTGACCCAACAGAATGCTCAAACCATAGAACTATATCATTGGTATCGCACCAGTAAAGTTTTATTTATATTATCCAACAATGGTTGTGGCAGTACATTCCCAGGGAACCGCCAGAACTTGAGGCCGAACTCTAAAAAGAACGTGGAACAAAGGGATATCATTGCTGATGTCAGATGGTTTATGGCTGAAATCAGAGACTGCCAGAAAGATGTCGACTCGTATTTCATTGACTGTGCAGAAGCACTCAACTGTATGGGCCATAATGAACTGAGGTTAACCTTGAGAAGAGTGGGAATTCTAGAGCACTTAATTGCGCTCATGAAGAAACTGTGCATGGATCAAGAGGCCAATGCGCCAATAAACCAAGGGAATATGGCATGGTTTAAAATCAGGAAGGTGTGTATCAGGGTCGTATTCTCTCGCCATACATTTTCAATCTATAAACTGAGCAAATCATCAGAGAAGCTGGATTATGTAAAGAAGAGTTTGCCATCAGGATCAGAGGAAGGCTTAAGAACTTTCGATATGCCAATGACACAACCTTGCCCTCTGAAAGTGAGGGGGAACTGAAACACTTGCTGATGAGGATCAAGGATTGTAGCCTTCAGTAAGGATTACAACACGGTGTAAAGAAGACCAAAATCCTCTCAACTGGACCAATAGGCAACATCATGATAAATGGAGAAATGGTTGAAGTTGTCAAGGACTTTTTCTTACTTGGGTCTATAATCAATGCTCATGGAAAAAGTAGTCAAGAGATTACAAGATATATTACATTGGGTATATCTGCTGTACAGGACCTCTTAAGAGTATTGAAGAGCACGTATGTTAATTTGAGGACTGATATGTGCCTGGTCTAAGCCTTGATATTCTCCATTGCATCATACGCCTGTCAAAGTCAGACACTGAATAAGGAAGACCATAGAAGAATAGATGAATTTGGATTTAGGTGCTGGAGAAGTTTATTGAAAATACCATGGAATACTAAAAGGACAAACATCTGTGTTGGAAGAAGTAAGGCCAGAGTGCTCCTTAGAGGCAAGGATGGCAAGACTTCATCTTATGTACTTTGAGCATATTGTCAGGAGAGACCCTGGAGAAGGACATCAAGTTTAGTGCAAAGTGGAGGGGTGATGAAAAAGCAGCAGCCCTGAGCGAGATGGATTGACACAGTGGCTGCACCCACGGCCTCAGGCACAGGAACAATTGTGCGGATGGCACAGGCCCTTGCAGTGTTTTGTTCTGTTGTGAATAGAGTTGCTATGGGTCGGAGCCAACTTGAAGGCATCAAACAACGTCATCAAATATGATGGTTTTACACAGGTACTGGTCCTTCCTGATAACATATCCAAAATAGGTGAGACAGAGGGTCACCATTTTCATTTCTATAGAACATTCCGGCTGTAGGAAGGGGCTTCAAAAGTTTTGTGGAAAAATGGAAGTGAAAGAGAATGCAATTTTCCCACAAACCATTTAAAACCTCTTTTACTTCTTCCTACATAGATTTGTGTATTCTTCTGGCGGTACTTAGTATATGCAATATTCTTAATCAGCACCATAATTCAGAAACATAAATTCAGTACCATTGTTTTTGATCATATGCCTCCTAAATCCTTGAACTTCACCCAATTATTTTTGGTACAGTGATTCTGTGTATTCCTTCTAGCTTCTTTTGATGTTTCCTCACTCAGTCAATATTGCTTACATTTTGTGTTACATTTTGAGACTTGAATTTTTTTGTTGGTTCTTTCAGCTTGAGAATGTTGCGTATGTTCTTCCTAATTAGCTTTCTAACTCCAGCTCTTTTTACATTTCATTGTAATACTTTGTGTTCTCAAATGTCCTTTAAGATCTTTTGTTTAGCTCTTTTACTTCATTATTTCTGTCATTTGCTTTAGCTTATCTACATGCTGGAGTAATTTTCACCCTTTCTGACATGCATTTTCTCCTTCTTTCTCTCTTCATTATTGTGTTCGGCAGAACTCTCTAGAGAAACAAAACCAGGACACTTATGAATATATAGATAGATATAGATAGCATGAAGGAATATAACAGCTAACTAGTCCACACAGCAGTACAGAGGGCTCCGTTCAACTCACTTCCATGGGACAGTTAATAGACCAGAAGTACTTCAACTCACGAGGGCTGCTGGGTCCAAGGTCAAGGAAGCAGACAGCTGAGTCTTCCCACAGGCAGCAAACAGTAGGAAGGGTCACCGACACTCAGCAGCTCAGGAGCTTAGCGAAGCAGGCCCAGGCCTGGATGGGATATTGAACTCAAGCAATGCAAGATGACAGGATCCACTAACCTCAAACTCAAGTGATGTACACACCAGCAGTGTGGTGAAGCAGGTCTCAAAGGAACCTCAAGATCTAGCAACATGATCCAAAGGTTGGCTGTCCCACAGGTAGTGTAGCTCACAAGTTGAGGCAAAAAACTAGCTAAAGAAGCTGCACACTGGTCAGATCACCGGAGAGCAAGAAAGCGAGGGGCAGGCCTTGCTGAGTCATTTATCTCTTTGCCCTCCAATTAAACTGCAATGTGATTAATCTCACGTGTTCCTATTGGCCAGGTGGGCACAATAAACCTACCTATCACAATGATTTTTTTAAATGAACTTTTTGTTTCTTTGTCTGAGATGTCTCTGATGTCATCCCATAGCTTGGCTCATCTTTGATGGTTACTGTTGAAGGCATCGAGCGCATCCTTGAGACGCTTCTCTAAATTCAGGTGCGATATACTTACGGTTGTATTTTGGCTCTTTGATTTGGTTCTCTTTCAAGATTGTTAGGCAAGATGATTCACAAGCTTCAGTGTGGCTAACTATTCTCAGGGTAGGTAGGCAACATAGCAAGGTAGTGGCTCAATTCTAAAGAACTTGAGGTCAGATGATAATAAGTTACAGGATCTAGACCCATCAAAGATAATAGAGCTTTGACAGAAAAAAGTATACATATATATCTAATCATATGTACATGAAATATATATGTCTCCAGATCCCCCAGAAAACTCCCTCACAAATGATTGACTGCTCATAGCAGATCTCATCAAAGATGTCATTGCATTATATCAGATCGCATCATGGGGGAATGGCTGCATCACAACTGTCCAGCCCCTGAAAATCATGACCCAAATGAATTGACATGCAACTTCAACAACTTATCAAGGTAAGCTGTTGTTTTTTTTCTCAAACTTTTAAATTCTGAATTAGGAGCAGGTTTACAGAGATAAGTTTTATATTTAACAATACATAAAACCTCCCATTATGTTTATTGCCCTGCTTTCCTCAATCTCCTTCTTGTTTGTCTTCCCTTTGACCCAAATAACAAAGTGGTGGCTTTTTAAGGCAACGTAAAAGAGAGCAGAGGCAAAAAGTGGAAAAATAACTAAAGTTACCGTTTTAAAGTGATATTGTGTGTATAGAAAATACAAAGATATCTATAGTTAAATTATTAAAATTAATAACACTAGATATAAAGTGGATATAAAAATCATTTGATTTCCTATTAAATAAGAACAAAATATTATAAGATAATATATTTTAGTAACATATCAAAATGAAACAAGTAAGATGAAAAATGTACAAAACTTCAATACTGAACACTATAAAACATTATTAAGATAATAAAGACCCCAACTACCATGATCCGAATTCTACCTTGCAGGACTGGATAGGGCAGAGGCTGTACACTGGTACATATGAGGGCTGGAGGTACAGGGAATCCAGGGTGGATGATACCTTCAGGACCAAGGGTGTGAGGGACGATGCTGGGAGAGTGGAGGGTGAGTGGGTTGGAAAGGGGGAACTGATTACAAGGATCCACATGTGACCTCCTCCCTGGGAGAGGGACAGCAGAGAAGGGGGGAAGGGAGACTCCGGATAGGGCAAGATATGACAAAATAATGATGTATAAATTACCAAGGGCACATGAGGGAGGGGGGAAAGGGGAGGGAGGGGAAAAAAAAAAAGAGGACCTGATGCAAGGGGCTTAAGTGGAGAGCAAATGCCTTGAGAATGATTGGGGCAGGGAATGTATGGATGTGCTTTATACAATTGATGTATGTATATGTATGGATAGTGATAACAGTTGTATGAGTCCCTAATAAAATGTAAAAAAAAAAAGAGGAGAAAAAATGATTAGAGCAAAGACTGTACAGATGTGCTTTATACAATTGATGTATGTATATGTATGAACTGTGATAAGAATTGTATGAGCCCCAATAAATTGTTAAAAAAAAAGAAAGATTAGATAACCACCATAGGGGAGAGTGAGCCGTGGTTAAAGTGGGGGGGGGGGCAACTCAGTGAAGGAGGGTGACAACTGCACAACCCAAGGTCAATGTCACCGAATTGGACATGTAGAAACTATTTATTGGTAGCTGGTATCAAGTAGAAAGCAAATGTTGTGAGAATGAGGATGACAACAAATGTACAAATGTGCTTGACACAATGGATGGATGTATGGTTTGTGATAAAGAGTTGTACGAGCCCCCAGTAAAATGATTTTTAAAAACCTGAAAAAAAAATGTTAAAAAGCAAAAAATAAAAGATAATAAAGAAAGGTTAAATTAATAGGGTGATCTCATGTTAATGAATTTAAAGATGTCAATTTTCCCCTAATTGCTTGAGGGTTTGATTCCATTACAATTAAAATTCCAAGAGTTGTTCTTTTCTTTTCTTGGATCTCCACAATTTCTATAATTTCTATGGAAATATAGAGCATGAAAATTAGCCATGAACCCTATGAAAATGAACAAAGTGAAAAGACTTGCTTTGTAGGATATTAGGATTTATTAGACTTAACACATTGTTTCTTCTTTGGTTTCTTCTTCCTTATTGTCTAACTTCCCCATGCACATAAAGCGATTGAAAACAGCATAGCTTCAGTCAGGTGCACCTTAGTCCTCAAAGAAACATCCTTGCTTTTCAAGACTTTAAAGAAATCTTGAACAGCAGATCTACCCAATGCCATGCTATGATCTCTTTTGATTGCTGCTTCCATGAGCATTGATTGTGGATTCAAACAATGAAATCATGGATCTTTTCTCCATTGATCATGATGGCATCTATTGGTCCTGTTGTGAGGATTTTGGTTCTTTACATGAGTTGTAATCCATACCGAAGGCTACAATCCTTGATCTTCATCATCAGGTACTTCAAGTCCTCCTCACATTCAGCAAGCAAGGCTGTGCCATCTGCACACCGAAGGGTGGTGTTAATAAGCCTTCCTCCAGTCCTGGTGTCTCCTTCTTCATGTAACCCAGTTCTTCTGATTATTTGCTCAGGATCCAGCATGAAGAAGTATGGTGAGAAGACACAACCTTGACACACACCTCTCCTGATTTTAAACCACGTGGTACATTCCCTTGTTCTGTTCTCACAACTGCCTCTGGATTCATGGACAAGTTCCGCCTGAGCGCAGTCAAGTGTTCTGGAATTCTCATTCTTCTCAAGGTTTACTATAGTTTGCTATGATCCACACACAAATGCCCTTCCTGGTTTTAAATCAGGATTAAGTGCTACCTCTTAATCTGTTTCCTTGGCTTCACGTCCTTCTCCGATCTAAGCAGCTTGGTAGGAAGACTTCTCCTGTCTTTCATGTATGGATCGGACACTGACTCATTGACTTCTTTATTACCTGCCAACCTTGGATTCAATTGACTGTGCAGCCATAAGCCGACTTACTTACCCTAAGGATTCATTCACCTTTACCCCTACCAGCATGTGGCCTTCCTGCTTCCTGGTTTGTCTTTCTGCTTTGTTCATCAGCCCCACCCCACCCCTTAAGTACACAAGTCAGGAAAAGTGTCCAGCTTAACATTTGACCCCTGAGCATGAACCAAGTATTTCTACAATGGTAATCCACCTTCTTGATATAAAAGTACATACACACACACACCCCTCATTGGTTTTGCTTCTAACCTAAAACAAAGTCTTAGAAAACAGAGAGAACTGATATTAAAAGAAAAAGAAAGGCAACACTTAGGTCATATAATTTGATTACAATTAGATCAGAAAAGTTGATTGGGTTTCCAAGTATTTTGATGGGGGGGGGGGTGTGTGAAAGCAAAAATCCTCTACCAGTGTCCTTAGAGTGAGAGTGATCCAGAAACCTACCAAAATGATTCAGGAGCGATGGAGGAAATCATCGAGAAGAGCCATCTGAAATGTGTAGTCTATGATGCTTGCACTTGGGATTCACCCATTTGAAGATTAAGACAGAGTTTGGTTACAGAAAATTTGGACATATTTGATGAAAGACAAAAAGACAAATATAAAATATGTACTCCCTTCTAAATCCTACAGTTGCTGTTGAGTTGATTTTAATTCATGGCAACTCAGCATGTGTTTTCCAGGGGTTAAGGTCATGAATGAGAAGCCCTGGTGGCATAGTGTTTATGGGTTAGGCTTGCGATCTACAAGGTCAGCAGTTCGAAATCATCAATGGCTCTGAAGGAGACAGATGGGTGTTTCTTCTCCCATAAACAGTGGTAGTCTCAGAAACCCACAGGAGCACTTCTGTCCTGTCCTGTAGGGTAGCTATGAGTCAGTATTGACTCGATGGCAGTGAGTTTGGTTTGGTTGTATGGTCATATATTTGGGAAATGTCATCAGGAGAGATTGCTTCCCGTAAAAGGACATCGAGCTTGGTAGAGAGTCATTGATAAAGAGGAAGACCCTTGACGAGATGAATTGATAAAGTGACTATACCAATGGGCTCAAACATAACAATTGTTAGGTTGGTGCAAGACTAGGCAGTATTTCATTCTGTTGTACATCGGGTTGCTATGTGTCAGAACCGCCTGTCACCTAACAACTATAACATGGTTTAAGGAAGAGGACTGCCAAATCACCAACCTCTCCCTTGGTAGTGGAGTGGAGTAGCTGAGTACACATATAAGAGACTCGTTCATTTTCTGAAGTCCGGACGGAAACCATCCATCCCATAGAAGGCGGTCCAGGCTACAGCTGCCTCCGAACTCCACCGCATCAGGAACGATCCCTCGGGCTGACACTGAGCAGAATTCAAAAGGGGGAGAATGATTGTAGATTTGAATCATTTTGTTTCTACTTACCAAGGCTACCAGGATGTATTTATTTGAGTTGTCATATGCTTTAACCAGTTAGACTAGGAATCCCGGGGCACAGTGGGTTACCGCAGTGGGTGGTTCCAGCCTACCGCCCTGGATGAAAAACGGAGGCATCTCGTTCTGTAATACTTACTGTTCCACGCTGCCCTGCAGGGTGACTATGAATTGGAACCTACTTCAGGGCAGCGGCTGTTAGTTAAGTAACGACAGAATCCACCACTGCCTATCAACTAGTGATATTGTGCTGCTGTGCACTGCTATGCCAGAAGCCCAAATACCACTTGTATCTCAAAAAACAGCAGGATCACCAATGGTGAGCAAATTTTAATGGAGCTAACCAACAAAGACAGGCATATAAGAGAAGTCTGGCGATCTATTTCCAAAAATTAGGCCGTGAAAACCAAAACCCAAGCCCACTGCCATCGAGTTGGTGCTGACCCATAGCGACCTCCCTGTGGGTTTCCGAGACTGTAACTGTACACGGGAGTAGCAAGCCTGGCTCGCTCCCGAGGAGCTGCTGGTGGTTTCGAGCTGGTGACCAAATGGATAGCAGCCCAGTGGGTAACTATTGTGCCACCAGGGTTCCTAAATCATACAATATTGTCCAAGATGTTAACTCGACTATGGTATTTTAGACTCCTCATGGAATTAAAAACAAAACAAGGTCACTGCCATTGAGTTGATTCTCAGTCATAGCAATCCTAGAGGACAGAGTAGAACCACCCCCTGTGCGTCGCTGAGACTGTAACTTTACAGAAGCGTAACTCTTTATGCTTCATCTTTGTCCCATGGGCTAGCTGGTGCTTTTGAACTGCTAACCTTGAAGTTAGTAGCCCAACTTGAAACCCAGGGTGCCACCTGTGGTTCTCCAGATATCTTATTTGGAGAGCCCGAGTGCTGGAGGACGGCACATTGGTAAAGTGGAGGGTCAGCAAACATTTGTTGGATGAATAGAGTGAGAGGATTATAAAACCAAACGCAAACCCACTGCCATTGAGTTCACTCCCACACAGAGTGAGCTTGTGTTGGATTTCCAAAGCTGTAAATTTTTATGGAAGCAGAGTCTCATCTTTCTTCCCAGGAGGGACTGGTAGGTTAGAACTGCTGATCTTTAAAGTACTGATCTTGTAGGTAGCAACACAAAGAATAGCCCACAATGCCACCTGGACCCTCCTAAATGAGGGGATACTCACTGCCATCGAGTCAATGCTGACTCCCTGCGACTCCCTGTGGGATTACAAGACTGTAACTGTTTATGGGAGTAGAAAGCCCATTCTTTCTCTCTAGGAGTTGCTGGTGGTTTTGAACTTCTGGCCAGGCAGATCGTAGCCTAACGTGTAACCACTACACCACTAAGGCTCCAGAGCATACTAAAACTCAGAAGTTACAAATGGGCTCAAGTCATGGACCAAGCCAGTGGCTCAGGCATGCAGTATTGGAACCCATTCAAAGCTACGCATGTCATTTGCCCCATGTCACTATGCTCCCTCTGTCTAGAGCAGCGGTTCTCAACCTATGGGTCATGACCCCTTTGGGCTTCAAACGACCCTTTCACAGGGGTCTCCCGATTCATAACAGTAGCAACATTACAGTGATGAAGTAGCAACAGAAAGAATTTTATGGTTGAGGGGTTACCACAACATGAGGAACTGTATTAGAGGGCCACGTCATGAGGAAGGTTTGAGAACCACTGCTCTAGAGAGGCACTGTAGTCTGTTTATGGATAAACGAGTTCACAACACGCTGCATGCTTCCTTCTAAAGGAGTTACAGATACTGAGTCATTGTGTCGGGATCATTCCTGGAAGAGGATGTTTCCCTTTCGTTTCTACGTTGGAAAGTGCTAGATTTCTCAAGTGTTTTCTGCTCGTGGCTGGATTCTACCATAGGAAGACCAAGGACCAAGGAGGAAGACACCCTAACAGTCTCAATGAAGCAGTTTTCGATGGTGGCTCAGAAAATGATGAGGAGCCCTGGTTAGCCCTGCCAACCAAAAGTTGGCTTTCTGAAGCTCCCAGCGCCCCCTAGCAACTCTGAGAGGCCCTGCTTTCATAATGATTAATAAACAAACAAACAAAAAACTCACTGCTATCTCGTTGATTCCAACTCATAGTGACCCATAAAGATCACAGGTTAAACACCCAGTGGGGTTTGCACACTTTAAAAGGTACCCTATTACAGAATTCTGTAAGCATGCCTTGTCCACAACACAGCGCTTGTGCTAACAATCTGGAATTTGCCCGCACTAAACCTGGTGCAACCTTCATTTCTTTGTACTAACTTGGATACACTATTTAATTAACTTGATTTTATTTGTAAACAGAAGTTGCTGGCTTTTAATAACTGAAAGGAAGTGTGTACGCGGTAACGCTTGTGAATCCGGAGACGCGGCAGAATTAAAAGCTGGCAGCTGCACAATATGATGGAAATGAATTCTTCAGGGACGCTCCCTGAATAACGTAATAATGGTCTGTGAGGACCTGTCAATACGATTTGCGATCAACTGTCACTTGGCATTGTGGCTAATGAATTCAGGTGCAAGTTTAATTGGCTTTCTTGTGCTGGGCTGGAGCAGCAAGCGTGTGGTGGAGGCAGGAAGGAAAATCAGGCCAGAGACCAAACCATTGTGTGGGCATGCTGGGCTTCTTCTCTGTGGCCTCCGGAGGGGCCTCTACAGATGGCAAGGGTGGGGTTGGTGAGTGACAGATGCTGGGTCTGACACGACCAACAAATGTTTCCCTCAAGTTAGTCCCCATTTAGGAACGAACTCCAGGGGGGAGTGTGTGTCAGAGTTGAACTGTGTCCTTCAGATTTTCAGAAAAACGAAACAAAACTCTCTGCTATCGAGTCAATTCCGACTCAGTGGCCCTATAAGTCAGCGTAGAACCGTCCCTGTGGGTTTCTGAGACCGTCACTCTTCTTTCCCCTTCTCTATTTCTATTTTTCATTGTGATTTGAGTGAAAACTGGTGTGAGTTGCCCATGTGTGCCAGGCTGTGGCCTTCTGGAAGCCAATCTCCATGCTTATCTTCCAAGCATCCGTGGGAAGGTTTGAACCGCCAACTTTGGGGAGGACAGTCGAGCAAGTAACATTCTGGATTGTGGAGGGACTCTCTTCTCCCTGACAATCACTAATAATCTTTGGGTTCTATATATTGCTCGGTCCATCTAAGTGGAATCATACACTGTTTGTCCTTTGGTGACTTGTTTCACTAAGTATGGTGTTTCCAAGTCCTGCATCAGAGCCCATTTCTCTTTATGACCATATTTTGTTTGTCTCCTCATCTCCCAATGAGCATTTTATTATCGGGAAATTACTGAACATTTTATTATTATTCAGTAACCATTGAAGTCCAGGCTCTGATCTATGTTGTTGCTGTTTTTCATTTCGGTGTTTATACCTAGGATTGGACTGACTGGGTTATAGGATTTGTTAGTCCAGGCTGACTAAAGAAACACATCCATGGACACTCATGTGTGTATGAGAGATTTATATAAAGGATAATTGTACATTAAGAAAGTATCCCAACCCAGTCTAGTCCAAGCTCATAAGTCAAATATTAGCCCATATGTCCGATACCAATCTATAAAGTCTTCTTCAAACTCATAAAACACATGCAATGACACTGAATGCAGGACAATCACACGCCAGTGGGTGAAAAGTCAGTGGCAGTAGAAGCATCTCAGCACTGGCAGGGGTCTCCATATGGCTCCTCCAGCACCCAGGGCTGCATCAGGGTAGGTCCATGCAGCTTCTCCTCAGGGATGTCTCGCAGGGAGTCAGCCTTGTGAGTTGTGCGTCTCCAAGGGAGTTTGCAGAGAGAGAGATGTGTCTCCCATGTCCAAGGAGGAAATACAAGAGTTGCCAGAATTCTTAGGAGAAGGGCATGTCCACACAGAGGCCTCGTTGGTTATATCTTGATTGACAGGCCAGACCCCACCCCTTCACTCATCATCCACTCAAGTCCCAAACTGACACCAGATTATGTAACTACCATGTATGGTCATTCTACGTTCCACTCTGAGAACTCAGTGAACTGTTTTACACGGTGGTTGGACCATTCTCCATCCCCACCAGTGATGGATGAGAATTTCTGCTTCGTCACCACCTCGTCACCACCTGGCGCATTGATCACTGCCATTCCGATAAGGGCAAAGCAGCGTTCCTTGGTGGCTTTGACTGGCGCAGTCAGAATCAGCTGGTGACAATGGGTTCTTTAATACCTAAAGAAGGAGTCCTTAGAATGAAGAAGTGCTTGGGTGCTAACCAGCAGGTCGGCTGTTTGGAGCCGTGGGTGCGCAGTGGGAAACCCACGTGGAGGCTCCTTACCTGAAGCTTACCGCCTGCGAAGCCCTCTGATGCATTTCCGCCCTGTTCTCTAGGGTCGCTATGAGTTCGAAGGAACTCAGCAGCACACTGTGACAAGGAATGTCTTCTCTGTAAGATGTCCTTTGCCAGTTTTTGTAGTGGGTGTTTTTACCCTTTTATTGTGAAGTCCTATCAGTAGTTTGTATGTTAGACCCTTCTTGGATATACAGAGGGAATTCAATTAGTGGGAAAATAGGCTTGAAAGATACCTGAATATTTCCACAAACTTTTGAAGCCACCTGGTCATTGTTCGGTGTTGCTGGTTCACATATGAAGGACCTTGTATAGAATAGAAGGCAAGGCTGCCCCGGACCAGGTCACCTTGTCCTTTCCCTGTACTTTGCTTCGATTTTGCAAACTTGCTTTCTCCTGGATTATGGCATTATTTCTGATTGCTTATTCCACAGCGAGGGTGATTAATTCACTTTCTAGCTCAAAACTCCTTCGTTATCTCCCTATTACAGTCAAAGCCTAAGTTTTCACAGTAATTTTCATGGTTCCACCTGATCTCTCCTTTTGAGACTTCTTGGCTCTCTTTGTCTGGCCTCTGTCAAACTCACCAGCCTGCTTAATACCCGCCGGGGACTTTGAACTTTTAGCTACTCAGCCTTTACTGCTCTGTTCCCAGATCCCAGAATGCTCTCACCTCTCTCCCTTCCTTCAAAATCTACCCAAGCACCCCCTTAACAATGGCCACCTACCCACCCTTTATAAACTAAAATAGTAGTCTTGTCCACTGGTGGGATTCAGCTGGTTTGCACGGTTCAGCCAGAACTGATGGCTAGTTTCTTCATTGTGTTCAGTAAACATGTTGCTACAATGGCGCTTGTCATCCCGGCTCTCGCTTAGGTGGGTGGTTGGCAGCTGCCTAGTGTGAAGATTGCAAGTTTTCATTCCTGACTCGTGTTTAACGTTCATCTGTACAACAGCGTATTCTAAGTGCCTGTCGTAAGGTTCACTCCGTCTATAGTTACAGGGACTTAGATGGAACTATGCTTGTAATAGTTATTAATTTCATAAAGCTTGCTTTGCTTTTGATGGAATATTGCATTTTATGCCTTAACATTCGTTATTTCAGTAAACAAATATAACGTAAAGAGAAGAGGTGCCCAAAAGCTAGAGTGACATATTGTCATTCAGTTCAGCTTTGTGTCACACCCTAACTTCCCATGAGCCATTAGGAGTGAATTATGCAATTCCTGAAAGTGCTCTAAGAGCTAAAAATAGGGTCCAAACAGTTACTATAAGTTCCTCAGAAGCACAAAGGGATTTTTCAAAGATGAACATCATATGTTCCCAGAAGAGAAGTCGCCTAATTGTTTCTCATAGATCAAACACAATGGCTACTGTCCGATTGACCAACCGGTAAAGGAATGGGATCCTCCTCGTACAGTGAGAGGCTCGCTAAGGTTAAATCACACAGCTGCTGATGCTCAGAGAAACGGGAAGATGTTGGCGCATGAGGATGCCAATCAAGGAGCAATGTGGAGAGGCCTGAAATAAGTTTTACTGTTTCTGTCAAGTATTATTTAATATTTTTTCATTAACATTTAAAAAACTATTTCTTGTAACAGAGCTGGTTTTGTGTATGTCTTTTATTGCCCCCACTTAAGGATTACGTGTGTGAAATAATAAACTATCTTTTGGCCTATCATTTTTTATACTGAAAATGGTGATTAGGGCAATGAACCAATTGTTACATTTGAATCCCACCATTGGTCTGGTCCCTACTCCCAATACCCTTCAGTGAATTCCCTGCTTTCCTTTCCTCCACAGCACTTGCCTGCTATAGCTGGAATATCCTTGCACCACATGTGAGTTCCCTGAAGCATGAGGCTTTTACCTGTGGGCTCCCTGTTCGTCCCTAAGGCTCCGAACAGCATGGCGCTGCTGTAACTGTCCATCCAAGTCTGAACCCTGGCAGCTGTTGGTGCCGAGTGGGATCTTTCAGGCTGTGACTTTTGGGAAGCACATTCCCAGGCATTTTCTTCGCCCCCCCCCCTTTCTTTCTTCACCTTTTAAAAATTGTGAATTGAGTTGTGGGGGGTTACATTTCAGATCATTGACTTGCCATTGAACAGTTGAAACCCAACCCATTTTATTTTATCTTCCCTCCTGATTTCTCTCCTCCTTCTTGTGGTCCTCCATCCTCCCTCTCATCCAAGTCAACACGAGTCAACCTTCTAGTCCACTGCCTTATCTTCCCTCCATTTTCCTCCCTCTGTACAGTTCTTGAAGGCCCAGAATGGCGAGGAGCTTGGGAAGAGGAATAACTCACTTACCTTTGTAAATATACCTACCCTTTGTCAATATGGTTCTCCCTCATTTCTGAGTCAGTTGTTGGTGACTCAGTGAGTACTGCCTTTCCTAACAAGGATCCAATGTAGACTCCCAATGGATTGGTCAACTTTGATCTCATCAACAATGGCATGCATCATGGGAACTCCATTGTTGTTTTTGGAAGTGTGAAGTCCATTTTCAACTTAGAGAATACATGTGTCAAGGATAAATTCCCCATAAGGTTTTCCTAAATTGTAATTTTTCCCCCTAAACAGTTTTATTGGGACATAATCTACATAGCCTGCAATTCAATGGATCAGTCATATCAAGATTTGTGCAATCCTCACCATAATCCATTTCAGAACATTTTCTTCTCATGCTCATTGGATGAGTATTTCCCCATTTCCCCCTAACCTCCTATGCCGTGCTCTCACATAATTATTAATCCAGTTACTGTCTCTTTAGATTTACTCATCCATTTCATATGCAACAAACTCCCCCCCAAACCAAAGAAACAAAAACACTTACAACAATAACAAAGTAAATTAGAGAAACACCCCAATTGAAAAGAAAGCAGAAAACATTAAAAACCAGAACAACTTTAAAATGGGTCAAAAGGGAGATCAAATGATAAGGTGTTACATTTTAACCTAGCTATGTTTTCCATAATTCACTTTTCAATTTACTCTGCATGATTCCAGAGTTATGCACATCCCTCGACTATGGTCACAACAAATTCACAGGAGGCTTAATCTATGTGTGGCTCTTGCAAACAGGTTGTGGGCTTCCACTGTCATCCACAGCCTGGTTTCCCAATTGAAGCTGATACCATTCCCACATCAGATGTGGATTATGTTACTTACAATCCTTGGATCACACAAGCTGGGGTGCTTCCACGTGGCCTTAGTTGATGCCTCACTTAGATGACCGCTTAGATCACAAGACAAGCCTTTATGATAGCAGAGTATTACCTAGTTTCTTCACCACGCCTTGCTATAGCACCCATATCTTCAGTGATCTCTTGAGGAGGGTGAGTATCAAGCAGGGCCATGTCATAAGAACTGATTGTTCTTAGATTGGGGCTAGAATTAAATGTCTCAAAATCCCAGGCAGCTTCTGGGGTGCTTCTGAGTAGGGTTGAACCACCAAATTGCGAGCGCTTTGCCCTTGTGCCCCTCAGTGACCTAGCAATACTAAGTACTCAAAGACAAGCAGCCCGTTCAATGAAGGAGTGAAGTGGTAAGTTCGAAACGTGTCTGTTTTCAAAGTGTAGACTCACCCAGAAGACTGGAGTCGCTGTAAGACGGGGGAGTGGACATTAGGACACTTAACTTGACACAGGTGTGACCGGTGCTATTAAGTTGTCTATGTTAATTACATCTCATGGTAATAGAAGTAGAACTGGCCCATAGGGATTTCTTGGCTGTCATCCTAATGAAGACATAGCTAGCCCCATCTTTCACACCAGCTTTGGGTGTGTTTGAACCTTCAACCCTTAGGTTAGTAGTTGCCTGAGAATCAGTTGTACCACATGGGGTCCGTTCTGATACACTGTACGGGTTTACAAATAGCATGGTATCTTGCACCTAAAAGGAGTCCTGTAGGTTATGTATTGGGCTGCTAGTCACAAGTTCAGTAGTTTGAACCCATCAAGTTCTTCCTGGGAGAAAGAGGAGATGTTCTGCTCTTATAGAGGTATACAGCTTGGAAACCCACAGGGTCAGTTCTACTCTGTCCTAGTTGGAATTCACTCAATGGTAGTAAATGTTTGTTGTTGTTATGTTTGTTTGTTTTGGGGGTTGAATTTAGACGACTCTCAACATATTTTTATTAATTTGAGTGGCCTTTTTTCGCTACAAGGGAGAGGGATTGATAGGCAGAGGTGCAAGAGTTGACCCCCTGTCAGTTAACTACCCGGGGAGACTTAACATCGTTTGGGATTTGATCTGTTGAGAATAAGTGTTTAAAGTTACCCAGAGTCCAACAGCCCCTCCCTTGTAGTAAAAATTCCCTTTAAACCTATCAGCAAGGATGTTCTAATGCAGAAAAGGGGAATTAGGGCCATTTAGATAAGCAGTGGAGCCTGCAATCTTAGGGGAACCCGGTCAGAGAAAGCCTGGGGGTTTACCGGTGGCACAGCCCGGAGTAATGAAGATATCACTTGATGGTCTGATAATCCCTTGGAGAAATGTGATGGTTTTCCCTGGGAAGCTTGCTCTCCTTTGTCTCACTGCTTGAAAGTCCTCTGATTCTTGTAAAACCGGTTCATCACTTCCTGGGACTATAGCAAAGCTGGTTTCTTGTCTCATAGTTTAGGTCAACAACTTGCTTAATTTGGACTGAATCTTGGCGGCGGTTTGAAGGTCGCAAACCCAAGTGTTCCCTTCTTCTAGTGGATGCAGAAATAAATGGAGAATATCACGAATCAACTTGGTCTCTGTCTTTGGCTATGAGTAACAGGCTCTCCCAGACCCCTTTTTAGCTGGCAACATGAGGATCTGTTCCCATACAAACTCAGAAACCCCAGAGAGCATTTCTACTGTCTTACAGTGTTGCTGTGAGTTGGGATTGGCTGAGTGGCAGGCAGCATGGGTTGAGGTAGGGTTAATACAGCAGTCAGGGCAAAGGGAGAGGTTAAGGACAGCAGTCCCTGCCTCGTATGACCTCATGGGAGGCTGTGTGATGTCATAAAGGCCAGGATCAGCCCTGACACTTGTTCCCCTCTCATTGGCCCTGAGAGGTACAAGGAGAAAGGTGGTCCATTTCAGGTTTTATTCAAAAGTTGTTTTCCATTTGGAGTAGAACAGGCCAACAGCAAGGCTGAGGGGACTCAGCCAGCAGCATATTGAACATGTAAGTCCTAAGCCGTGCAGGGCCCTCAGCAGTCTCTCTCTCTCTCTCTCTCTGTCTCTCTCTCTCCTGTTCCAGGATTCTCTTTCTCAATTGGACTCTGTGGATTGCCTGGTAACAGAATTTTGTCTTTTGCAGCCCGCCGGTAAGGCCCTGAGAGCGTTGAACGTGCTGTGCTCCAGGTTCGTTGGGTGTCTTTGTTCATCCTTAAACTACTACAATGAAATATGACCCGGAGTTCAAAAAGTCCCCCGCACATCTGCTGAAGAAATTTGCAGGTAATGTAGAAAAACAAACACGCGCAAACCACACTTCTTTGCAAGGGGAGGCAAGGGGAAGGGGAGACGCTGACCATTAGCCCACATCACCCCGCAAAGCAAGGGGTGTTTCAGAAATAACTCAGGGAAACCCTTCCAAGTCTTCCTTGTCTTCAGTTTCATTGCCCCAAACACCTTAGGTTTGTGGCATAAGAAATACAGGTAACACTTGCCCGGATGGTTAAGTGATCAAACCTCAAACACGCATCCCCACTGCTGTATACATTTTCCGGCAGGAGTGACTTTTTTATTCAGGGGGAAAAAAGTATTTCTCGATAATAAAACGCCACTTTCCCTGTCCCAGGTGAGAGTGGTCTGATACAGGAGCCCTGTACCTGGGTATTTCGAAGGAATCTCACATTTGAAATGTGATTTCTATCAGGCCCATTGCTTGTACGCACTCTCATTTGTGTATAGGTTGGTATCTGCTAAAAAATGATGCCCAGAAAATGTCGATGGATGTGGGTCTGTCCTGGGGAGGAGAGTGAGATCCAAAGGGACTGAACGAGAAGAGGGGACTTCCATTTTCTGCCGTATCGATTAGGAGCCCTGGTGGCACTGTGGGTTAAATGTCAGACGGCGAATCTCAGGGTCAGTGGTCCAAACTGAGTGGCCACGCAGCGGGAGGAAGCGGAGGCTGCCAGGCCCTGTAAAGGTACAGATTCGAGACCCTCTGTAAGGTCATTATGTGTCAGAATCCACTCGGGGCAGTGGGTGGGGCTATAGGTATTGGAGTATTTTACTTTCTGCAGATGAGTTTCTCTTCATGAAATTCTTTAGTTTTAAACCAAAGGCAAGAAAGTGGAAGGAGGTTGGATTTTCTTCTGTTTGTTGGTTTTGCTTGAAGTCTAGACCTAGGGAGTGATTCCCAGGCTGGCCAACATTCCACAAAGTGTATTTTTAATTCTTACAAGCGGTTTGGAACCCCTTCTTACAGCGGGGCTTGAGTCATGGCTCTGGAATCCTGGAATGTGGCGGAGGGGCGCTGGAGCCTGGGAAGGAGGCTTGCGCGTGAGCCACTTGCTGCTCCCCAAGCCCTTTCTCAGACGTGGCCTCATGAAGTCTGCGCTACATCCCCAGGAGGGCAGGCAGGGCGCTTTCTTGGCCCTTGGGGAGAAAGGCGATGGCAAATCAGGCTGTGAGGAACTTTCTGGCCGGAGAGCAGCAGAAGCCAAACTTCAAACCAAGTCTGTCAATGAACTTGGGGCTTTTGATCCAGAACACACAGCCCTTGAACAAGGCTGGTAGGGGGCTCTGAGCCGCAGAAAGGGGCCACTGGGTGGGTCTTCTGAATGCAGCAGAGTGGTCAGGCCCGAGGTTCGCTGGGTTGTGGGTGTTCATTTCTGTTGGGTTGGCCCAACTCTTGGCTGTGAGAGAATGGCGCCGATCTGGCCCTACACCAGCAGCACCAAGCTCCTTGGGCCGTTTGAGTCCACAGGTGAAGTCTCTCTGTCAATCCATCCCATGGAGGTTTCCCTCACTTCCCGAGATCCACTCCTTTACCAACCACCACCTCTTCCCAAAGCCCCGCGGTCCTCACGTCTGCGCAGCGCGGTTGGGTTGTCATTGGTCTTGGGCTGACCCGTCTGTGGTTCTGGCAGGCCCCAGAACAGCCTGCCTGCGTTTCCTGTCCCACCAGTGGAATGCACTGCTTCCTGTTCAGCCTTCCTCTCTCCCGATCCAGCTTTCGCCTGCAGAGGAGAGATGGAAAAGACCACGAGGGGCTCCTCGGCCTGGAGGGGCCCAGCTTTGCCTTGCCGGCTCCCAGGTGGTCGCTCGCAGCAGAGGCGCCCACTCATCACTGGATTCCTGACTTCGCTCCCAGGGCCCTCGGTGGTGGATTCGAGTAGAAGGAACTCTGTGACAACTTTGACACACCACCCTCCCCGCCCCCAGCTTATTATGATGTTCATCGGTCCCTTTGGGAAGATGTTTCTTTCTCCCATGTTCATGCAGTGCGGATCAGATGGCCCCGTATGGACAGTCTGGCTCCAGGGCAGTGAGCAACAATGGTGGTTGTGGGTGCCATGTGGGTGCCTTGGGCTGTGGGGAGACCCCATGTTCCCGTCTGCAGCTGGGAATGGAAAGGAGGCTGAGGGGTTGCCGAGACTGGTCTTTCTGCACGAGCACCTGGCTCTCAGTGGGACGTGAAGGGCCAGTCTGGGGCCAGCCCAAGAGCCTCCTTTTCTGAGCCTAGAGGAACTGGGGCTGAGGGTGGCAGGGAGGAAGAGGGCTGTGATTTCTGTTTGTAACATCTCAGTTGTCCAAGGTTCTTCAAGCCAAGCCCAGGGCACACGACCTGAGCTGGCCTTCCAGAGGCTCAGAGGGGAGGTTGTTTTCAGTTTTGGAAATTACCTGCAGCAGAACCCAACTTTCCCTATGTTTAAAGATGGGCCTGCTGTATTTTGCCTTTATTCAGTTTTATTTTATTTTGATTTTTTTTCCAGTTTGGAGGGTGAATGTAAGACTACTGTCTTTATTGTTCTTGGAGGCTTTGAAGTGGCCATTTAGTTTTTTGTTGTTATTGTTTTTTTTAAGGCTTGTTGAAGAATAGTTAAGTTACAATTCTGTCTTTGTCTATTGCCTGTTGGCCCTGCCCTATTTTCAACTTTGGCCTTTGATGGCTCAGGTTTTTGTGTTGTTGACGGGCGCCCCCTGGTGGACACTGACTACAACTGTCTGAGGGTTGGAACTGGACAAAGGAGGAGGAAGATACCCCCCCCCACCCAAAGAAGATGTTACATATTACACCCCACCCTCCAGCCAAGCCTTCGTCTATCTTCTAAGTCACCAGGGCGTGGCACACATGAAGATCTGCCACATCCTTCTACGGAGTTCCAGGCCAACATTGCAGTTAGTTACCCGATATCCTTCCAGTCTTACCTTCATAGCAGAGCCCAGTCCTCGGTTACAATAGCTCACTGCACTCATGGTTCCCAGGCGCTTCTCCCTCTATTTCCCACGAAACGGCCTCAGAGACATTCCCTTCTATAAAAACTGTCAAGGATTCCGAATAACTTCCAGGAAAAGGTTGAAACTCAGCACGGAAGGCTCTCCACGGGTTGGTACCTGCCTCATCTGCTATCCGAAAATCCACAACCATTTCCCAGCTGCGTAGAGCAACATGCAACTCATCCAACATCGTGACCTTGCACAATTCCATACCTTTGTTCATGTGGAGTCCCCTGCCGCCCACACCTCCTCTGCATGCTTCAAAAATTCTACTAAAGCCGTCTGGGGTCTTAAAGGCTTGAAGATAAGCAAACGGTCATCTAGCTGAGAAGCAACAAAGCCCACATGGTAGCATCAAAATCTGTGTAATCATGAGGTATTGATGGGATCAGGTATAAGGCATCAAAGACCCAGAACAAAAAATCATATCAATGTGAATGGGGGTGGGGTTGAGTGGAGACCCTAGCCCATCTGCAGACAATTGGACATCCCCTTACAGAAAAGTCACAAGGAAGAGATGACCCCTTACAGAAAAGTCACAAGGATGCAGTATAGCACCGAGGAAACATACAACTTTCCTCTAGTTTTTGAATGCTTCCCCCCACCCCCCACACTATCATGATCCCAATTCTACTATACAAATCCAGGTAGACCAGAGCATGTACATAGGTATAGATAAGAGCCAGAAACATAGGGAATCCAGGACAGATAAACCCCTAAGGACCAATAATGAGAGTAGCGATACCAGGAGGGTAAGGGGAAGGTGGGTGGAGAAAGGGGGAACTCACCACAATGATCTAAATATAACCCCCTCTCAGGGGGATGGACAATAGAACAGTGGGTGAAGGGAGACATCGGTCAGTGTAAGACATGAAAAAATATAAATTATCAAGGGTTCAAGGAAGGGTAGGGGCGGGGGGAAATGAGCCGATACCAAGAGCTCAAGTAAAAAGAAAATGTTTTGAAAATGATGATGGCAACAAATGTACAAAGGTGCTTGACACAGTGGATGCATGTATGGATTGTGATAAGAGTGTTAGGAACCCTCAATAAAATGATTTTTGCAGACACTTCGGTGGTAGAGGTGACCTGGCTCCCGGCGGCTGGTTGTGCAGGTAGAAAAATGCCCTTCCCGTCCCCAATCATGTCGGCACCAATCAGAGTGCTGGTGACTGGAGCGGCGGGTCAGATTGCATACTCCCTGCTGTACAGCATTGGAAATGGCGCGGTTTTTGGTAAAGACCAGCCCCTGATCCTCGTGCTGTTGGATATCCCCCCCATGATGGGGGTCCTGGAGGGTGTCCTGATGGAGCTGCAAGACTGTGCACTTCCCCTCCTAAAAGATATCATTACAACTGACAAGGAGGAGGTCGCCTTCAAAGACCTGGATGTGGCCGTTCTCGTGGGCTCCATGCCAAGAAGGGAGGGCATGGAGAGGAAAGACCTGCTGAAAGCAAATGTGAAAATCTTCAAATCCCAGGGGACAGCCTTGGATAAATATGCCAAGAAGTCAGTTAAGGTTATCGTTGTGGGCAACCCAGCCAATACCAACTGCCTGACTGCCATGAAGTCAGCCCCATCCATCCCCAAGGAGAACTTCAGTTGCTTGACTCGTTTGGATCATAACAGAGCTATGGCTCAAATTGCTCTTAAACTTGGTGTGACTGCTCGAGACATAAAGAATGTCATCATCTGGGGGAACCACTCCTCGACTCAGTATCCAGATGTCAACCATGCCAAGGTGAAGGTGCAAGGAAAGGAAGTCCGTGTTTACGAAGCGCTGAAAAATGACAGCTGGCTCAAGGGAGACTTTGTCTCGACCGTGCAGCAGCGAGGCGCCGCTGTCATCAAGGCTCGGAAGCTGTCCAGTGCGATGTCAGCGGCGAAAGCCATTGGTGACCACATCAGGGACATCTGGTTTGGAACCCCAGAGGGCGAGTTTGTGTCCATGGGAATCATCTCTGATGGAAACTCCTATGGTGTCCCTGACGATCTGCTCTACTCCTTCCCCGTCGTCATCAAGAATAAGACCTGGAAGATTGTTGAGGGTCTCCATATCAATGACTTCTCACGGGAGAAGATGGATCTTACTGCAAAGGAACTGACAGAAGGAAAAGAAAGTGCTTTTGAATTTCTTGCCACTGCCTGACTAGACAATCATCATGTTACTAAATGCCCCAAAGCCGAGGAAGCTAAATGTCGTCTTTGACTCTAGTACCAAGTAATAATAAAGCTATACTTAAAGTACTTGTAGGGAGAAAAAAAAATTCACATTTTAGGGATCACGTGTTCTTGACACAGATTTGTGACCGTTTATCATCATGGTATCAGTGTTGCATTCTAAATAAAAATATATATTCAAATGAAAAAAAATGATTTTTAAACAATTCTGCTAATCCCTGGGTGGATGCCATTCCAGCTGCTGCTTCTAAGCCCAGAGGCGTTCCTCCTCTATTTCATGTCCATGCTTCACCCTTGGCTGAGTTGCTGACTCCTGTCCCTGTAGACTGCACATTTGCTTAGTGGCAGGGGCGGGGTATTGCTCCGTGTCGTAGCATCAATGGCCAGCAGTGCCCGGCAGCAGAATAGGTGCTACATGATGGAACATAAAAGACAACGAATGAATAAAGGCCAAAAGACCTCGTGCAAAGAGCGGTGGGTTGCCTCATCTTGGCTTCCAACTGGACACAGTTGAGCGGACTTGGCGGTGCCCAGTTCTGTCTCTGGAGGCTAGGGATTCTTGTCTCATGAATTTCTGCACTCTTCGTGCCTGGCGCATGCCTAGCAGCATTGAATAGGGGCTTCCCAAATATTTGTAGCATGAACATTGTTGAACAAGGGCTCTAGGATTGACCTGGACATGCATCTGCTCTGGGTGAACAAATGTAAAAGGTCCATTGGCAGGAGCCCAGGTTGAAGGGCACGGAGGCTTGGATCTCTATTGTGGAAGACACAGATATAACTCTGTTCAGTGGAAAGGATAATGCATTGCCCCGTCCTTCAGGAGGCAATCTGTGAGAAATACTGCATGAATGGTGAGAATCAAGGTAGTAATTCAACTTTTTTGCGAATACTTTTATTAACTGCATGCTAAATATTGTGTACAGACCCTGCCTGGTGCAGATAGTGGGGTTCCCTTCCCCTCAGGTGCCTCAGAAGAAGGCCTGGGAATCCACTTCTGAAACCTATTTGAACTTATTTTGCACTAAGCACAGTTCAAGCACGTGAGTCAGCACCAATTCCATGGCAGTGCTTTAGTGGATTTTTTATTTTTAACATACTGGCGATTTTTCTCTCCTTGAAGGTAAAATGACAAAGTGGACACATTTCTTGCCCTTGGCATGGAGAGCTGTCCTTGGGTTCCTTCATCTGTAAACTAGCAATAATAATGATGCCCTCATTGTCATCCGGTTGATTCTGACTCATAGCGATCCCCGGGGACAAACCAGCACTGCCCTTGTGGGTTTCTGAGACGGTATTCCCTGTGGGGAGTAGAAAGCCTTATATTTCTCCGGGTGCAGCCAGCTGGTGGTTTCAAACTGCTGATCTTGTGTGTAGCAGCCCAACCTTTCAGCCCACCCCACTTTTGCAACCCTAACTCATCTCGAAATGTACCATGCATGGCAAAGGCTCTCACATGTATTCCAACGAACCCTTAAGCCAGCCTCAGCGCAGACGGTCTGGGACCACTCTCCCTTGAGAGCTGGGAACACCTTGACTGACGGTGTTGCCCAGGGCTCCAGGGGGAGTGGTGCATTGGACGCAGCCGTCTGGCTCTCCGGTCTCTGCTTGTAGCCTTTTGTGAGCTGCCATCTCTGCACGGTCTGTTAGTTTGTCTCTAAATTTAATGTCAGTTCTCTCATAGCTGTGAAGGTGGAACAATTTCTGTAGCAGTGCTGTATGAACTTTACAAATGCCATTCATTGTATTTCTCTGGAGAGGCTTGAAAGACAAGGGGTTAAATATAATGAACCCCCGACACACAGGAACAGCCAAAAGAGGCGAAACATTTTGTAAACTCTTTGGAACCTATTTGGATCATTAGCATCGCCCATTTACTTGTTGATGGTAATGAGTTCCATATGTTCTCCTCCTCCACCGTCTTTGAGTTTCTTAGTCCCAGGAGAACTGGTATCTTTTGTTCTAAGGCAACTTGACACACACAGTCGAAAGTCCACAGTATATTAAAAAAAAACAACAGCAACCCAACCCCCCTCCCACCAAGAAAAAGCAAAAACATACAGAGTCTTTTGTACTTAGGGATGTTTATACTGTGCTGGATTATGACATCTGTTAGGAAGAAACTCATGTTAGCCCAGTGATGTGATCGTGTCAATTCTCTTCAGACAGAAAGGGTCAGAGAGACCAGGCCACTCTTGAATGTGGGGTTTGTAAGTCCTCTGGACACAGAAGAGATGTGGGGGCTGAAGCCCCTCTCATCCCCCATCAGTGGATCTAATACGCTAGAATTCTCCCAGAAAGCAAACTTTGTTCTTAGCCCTTGCTCAACTAGACCAAGAATAAATATCTGTTGACTGGGTCTCTGGTTTTGTGCTGGATGGGAACTGGCAAGTGAGGTTGCTTCGAGATTTCGCTGTGCAGTCAGCTTTGTTGAAGGGCCTTTCTGCTGTCAGGTGAAGGAGCGCGGTGGCTTTGTGGGACATTTCCTCAGCAGGTGTTCTATGGGCACAGGGCTCGGGACAACGCACTTTGTTTCCTTCAGCAACCTCGCTGCGACCGGTCTTGGTAGCAGCTCTCTCATGGCTTCATGGGACTCAAGCATCCTGTTGGGAGTGGGTGGGGGTGAGGAGATAGTTTGGTCTCCTAACAGCACCCAGTGACAAGCCTCCTGCTGTCCTTTGTGGCAGAACCTTCTCTTCCATGCCAGTAGCTATTGTGACCCCGTCTGTGTCGGAGCAGCCTTGTCCTCTACGGGGTTTTCAATGACCGATTTGGGGGTTGTAGGTCTCGAGGCCTTTCTTCTGAGTTGCCACTAGGTAGCTGCAAATAGCCAACCTTTTAGTTAGCATCCAGGCACCTTAATTTTAGTACCACGCAGAATCTTTCTTCCCCGGAGAGAAGTGGAATTTCAGAAATTCTGGATGACCTCTGTGTGGTTGTTGTTGGCTGTGCACCTGCTGGAGCTTCCCCTGGAGACCTGGTGGCCTCTCCTCGTTCCTGTTTTATTGAGCCATGTTTTGGACGTCGGGGAGAGCATAGTAGAAGATGGGAGAGAGAGCTGACTCCGGTGTTATAAGAATGGTTTCTGGTTTAGGTCCCACCTCCACGTGGCTGTGTGATGCTTAAGGTCCCAGAGTCCCTCGGAGTTTGGGGGACTTTTCTATCCTTCTACAAAGTATTCTTCTAAGTGGGACTAAACAGCAAGAGAGAATGGAGAGGCCAAGGGAAGGAGGGGGAGGATAGGGTATGCAAGATTTTCAAAGAGATTTCAGAGCCTCACGATGAACCTCTAGCTGTTCTGTTCTACCTCTGAGTAACTGTGAGACCTCTCACCCTTTCTCTCCTTGCCACTCAATAGTCAACAAATAAGCAGGCAAACGAACCAAATCGCTGCTGTGGAGTCAATGATGACTCATAAATCCTGCACGTTCACTGCTATTGAGTCCATTCCAACTTACAGCGCTGCTGTAGGATGGAATAGAACTGCCTCTATGGGACTCCATGGATGTAGATCTTTTATGAGACTTAGTGTCCCTATATAAGCCTTTCATGACCGCCATATCTTGACAGGGGCAGAGAGCCTCAGCTTTCTCCCAGGGAACACTGGTGAGTTTGAACTGCTCACCTGGTGGTTACTCGACCACTCCTTTGTCGTTGACACAACAAACAACAGGAAACGACTCCCTGCCATGGAGTTGATTCTGACCGTCGTGACCCTGCACACAGAAGAAGTGAGATATGGTGTGAAGACGTGTTGCACGGTGTGGGCAAGAAAATGATTATCCTGTTAGCCTAAGAATATTTATCAACCTCCGACGATAAAGACCTTCCTTACACTGTTCAAAAGCTCAAAGGTTACTTTGAGTACTCAGGTGTCCCAGGCCCATGCTTTGGAATGTTCCATAGCAGGTAAAAACTGGGCGATGAAGAAGGAAGGCTAGAGAGACGCCTCTGAAGTATGGTGTCGGTGAGGAATTTTTGAGAGCATCACGTACTGCTTGAAGAACAAGCACATCTCTCCTTGAGGCCATAGAGCCAGAGTGCTCCTTCGAGGCCAGGATGGCAAGACACCGTCTTCACAGACGTTGGCCATCTTATCAGAAGAGCTCCGTCCATGGAGAAGGACATCCTGTGTGGGAAAGCAGAGGGCTGATGAAAAAGAAGACTCAATGAGAGGAATTGACAACAGCGATGACCAGGATGGCAGTAAGCTGGGCAGTGCTTCGTTCTGTCTTCCATGACGACGCTACGAATCAGCTCTGACTCAAAGACACCCACCTACGAGAGGACAGGAACGGCGGCCACCGAGGGGTTGTAGAAAATCCGCAGTTTGAGGTGCCATCTGTGGTTCTGGGTGTAGTTGTGCCTCAGGATGAGTAATGAGTCGAGGGCCCTGGGCCTCAGAGTTAAGCAAGTGAAAGGTGAACGAGCTGCTCAGGTGCGCTTGTTCTTGTGGGTAGGAGGGCAGTGAAGGCCGGATCCCTTTCATTTTGTGGACAACAAGGGCACTGATTTCTCTTCATCCGAATGGTATGTGAAGTCTGTGGGAAAGGGACTGAACATCAGATGGAGTTTTCCCAGGAACGTTTAGACTTTCCCCTCGTGTGTCTGTGAGTGAGTGAAATGGACAGAAAAGAGGGAAAAGCAATGAGACAGATGGTCCAAGGAAACACAGGTGAGCTTGGACACATCCCGGGGAAGCTCATCCCTGGTTTTCACATGTAGTCACAAACCCTGACCTTCCAGACTCCCAACATGACTGCTCACACGAAGCCCTCAGGCTAGTCTGTGGCAATGGCGATTCGTGTGTGTGTGTGTGTGTGTGTGTGTGTGTGCGTGTGTCTATGAGTTTCCATCTATTTATTTTCCGACTTGGCCTCTGCTGTTCTTAAAGGAGAGGCCCACCGTTGGGCCGGCCATGCGAGGCTTCTGCCTTTGCCCTCTTCTGTAGCTTGGTCTTCCTTCTGTGAGTCTGAGCCATGCCTGAGCTGTCATGGAAATTGTAATGAAGGTAGCTGGGCAGTGGGGTCTCCACCGATAGAGTGTGTCATTTGGTGTCCGTGGATAGTCCACGGGGACAGATGGATTCAGAATACTGCTCCGAGAGAGAGAGGCTGAAGTGTCTGTGAGCTTCCTGGCCCAGTGAAGGGCTCTCCCACTCTTAGCTCATTTTCTCACTCACCCCCACCCCCAAGCCTTGTGTCACAGGGGCCCTACACCTTCTGTCCTCCTGTCTCATTAGTGATCCAACAGCATGAGTGGGAGACTGACTTAGGCTGCTGGGTCCAGGTGTTGGTCCTCATATGTAACCTAGCAGCATGATGAGGAAGTGGCAGCTGAAGATAGCTTTGGGTGCCAAGGCTAAGGGTCAGCTGGTGGCACAACCAGTCCTTCATTAACATCCTGGAGCAGGGAGCTGTGCCCTGTCCCTCCCTACATTCCACAGGGGGGCAGAGAGGCTGCTACTCACTGTTGTTGCTGTTTTTGTACTCCATGGGCTCTCCCTCCTGCTTTTAACTCCCTTTTGGGGGTTGTGGGGTAGGCTGAAGGGGCCGTGTCAGGCAGAGTGACATTTGCAGACCGCTTCAGTGCCTTGCTGATGTAAAGAACTGCATTAGGGGATTGTGAGAAGTCCAGGGACATCGTGACACCACTAGAGAAATGGGGGGTCCAAAGAAGATGCCACGAATGAAAACTGGCTGGATTCAAGAGGCAAGGTGAAGTCTCAGAGCAAAGGGAAGAATGGATTTCATAATAGAGGGGTGGAGGTCCAGAGATGATTTAAACACACTAGATCAAAACAGTGGAGATGAAACAAAACAAAACAAACCCCAAGCCCCAAATAAATACATCATGCGAACGCTTTTCTGTCTGCATAGAGATGTTGGAGAGAACCAAAGTCAGTTTATGAATCAAAATTACTCACTCTGTTCCATGAATTATTCCCTGCCCATGCTGTTTGCACAAATTAAACACCTGTCATCACCTGTAGCATGTATTTGGAAACACTTGTTCCTCTTGGCTTTGTAAGGAGGCACCTACTGTTCGCTCCCAGCGGCTTCTGTTGGCTGCACGTTGGTGGGGGAGGCGGAAGGCAGCTCGACACTCCAGCAAGAACACAGACTGCACCTTGAAATCAGATGGAAGGAACGGTGGAGCCCAGCTCTGCCAGGTGCTAGCTTGTATGAGACTTGGGGCAGATGTCATCAAATCTGCAGCTTCATTTTCAGATGAACCCAAACAGAACCTGTATACAGAAGCCACGTGCTTGTCGCCGTCATCGTCATTCCTATAATTTATCATCGTTAGAAAACGGGTAATAACAGCTCTTTCAAAAACTGTCCGTATGGACATAATGTTTGTAAAGCTCCTCACATGTGCCTGTTATGTAGTAGGGACTCAGAAGACGATACTGATGTTTGGAATTTTGAAAATGTGCTTCCTTGCACCCTGTATCATATTAAAAGCAAAACTCAGCGCCTGATCACATCCCCCCGCAAAGCCTCAGGGATACAATAAGCAAGGGCTCAGCTGCCAATCAAGACAGAGAGCATTTGAACTTAACCAAAAAGCCCTGTGGGAAAAAGACATGGTGATCCTTTTCAGCCTAGAAAACCCGATGAAGGCCGTTCTGCTCTGTCTGAATGTCCTGTGAGTGGGAGCCATGTGTTAGGTGGGTAGACTAGAGAAACAAACCCAAGAACACTCATATGCGTATAAGAAAGAGCTTTACGTCAAAGAGGAATTGTATATTAAGAAAATAGCTCAGCCCCGTGCAGATCAAGTCCATAAGTCTGAGATTAGCCCATAAATTCAATACTAGTCCAAAAATCCTTCAGACTCACACAGTCACATGCAACGATGCAAAACTCAGGAAGATCGCAGACCAGTGGGTGCAGAGTCTTGTGGATCCAATGCGCTGGAAGCATCTCCACACTGGTGCACGTCTCTACATGGCCTCTCCAGCTCTCCCTCCCAGTGTGACTCCTCAACAGGAAGGTGAAGGAGAGAGAAAGAGAAAGAGAGAGGAAGTTATAATCCTCCTCATGAGAAGGCCACACCCACAGGGGACATCATCAAGGTGTGGCCTGAGTAACAGGCTAGACTCCACTCCTTCACTCTTATTACTCTCAAGTTGTCACGAGATTATGTAACCACCACAAGTCACATTAAAAAAAAACACAACTGATTACACCCCCTATAAAAAAAATCTTCTTCATAAAGAGATTGTGCATGTGGACTATAGGGACCCTCGGGACAAGCTTTTCTGTTTATCTTCCGGCACATCCTTCTGTCATCCTGTCCTCAAGGGTCACCGGTGAAGTTACCCCCCTGCTCTGCTCGTTGTCATGGAGAGCCGCTAGCCCCTGCCCATCTTCCCCCAGCGTCTGCCATTTCACTTGGGCAAGCAGAACCTGAGGCGAGCATACAGACCTGGCATTCTGTTCAGCAAGCAGGGATGCTCTGGTTTCTAAGACCCCACTGCTTTTGGCGAGGCTGGTGGAGACAGGAAGTTAATGACAAGCCCAAAGACCCTTTTGCAAGTGGAAAGTAGCAAAAGGTAGAGCTATGATTTCTCAACACAGCCTCTATCTAGGTCGATGCACATCTGAATACAGCGTTCTCATCTCTCTTCTCCTTCCCCAAAGAATTCTGCCCTCTCTGATTTACACCACATCAAAAGGGCAGGCTTGACAGCTGGTGGGGATGCAGACTGTGTTCCTTTTCAATGTTCTTTGAGTTTGGGGAGTAAAAGCAAGTCTGAAGGGGCAGGGCCAAGGCTGCAGGGTGGATGAGGTCAGGGATCTCAAGGAAATTCTCACAAGGCAGTCCTTGCTCCCTGGAAGAATGAGTGGGCACATTTGGGCCTTTTTCTCACCAATAGAGGTTTCAATTTTCTTTAAACTTCTTCCTTTTAAGACCCTGTGATGGTCCTGTGTCCTACAAGAAAACCTGTCAAGATGACCTCATTGGAATCCCCACTAACCTTCTGAGCTGACCTCTCTGCCTTGAATTGAACTGCCCCAGCTGACCCCCCTGGAAGCCAATGTTTGTGTTTGACCATTTTAACGAAAGCCCTGGAATGAGAAAAGTGTATTATGGAAAGAACTAGTCTGCTGCCATCCACTAATCACAGAGGCCTTTGTTTGGTTGTTTTTTATTGTGAATTTGCTATAGGTTAAAGAGCAGATCATCAGTTATCAAACTTCCTGTTGTCTTGTTCTGTTCCCATAATTTCCTCTCATCACTCCCACTTCCTCTGGTTGGATATTGTTTTTCGCTTCATCCCAATAACACAGGTCTCTGTGCCCTTTGCTTTTCCCTTCCCTCTGTTTTCCTTCCATCCCTGTCCCATCAAAATCTGGTTGTTGTTGTTTTTTTCAACATGGAACGCTTTTCTTGAGTCTAAAAAAAGTCACTATGGTCTCATGCAATGTTTGCCCTTTTGTGTCTGACTAATTTCACTCAGATGTCCTCTGTGGTAGTTAGATAATTTGTCAATTTGTCTAGCCTGCCAAGCAGGTCATAGCCAATGCGGACTCTGTGTGGGCATGGCTTTCTCCTGAGTAGTCTGGGAACTCCTGTATTCCTCCCTGGAGGTGGGAGGCACTCTTTCTCTCTGTGCACTCCCTGGGAGACTCTACTGACAAGGCTCACTTCCTGGGAGATATTGCAGCTGGCAAGACACATGGAACGACTCTAGTGGCCTGAGCTGGAAGAGCCACATGGAGACCCTGCCAGCACTGAGATGCTTCCACCACCACTGGATTCATAAGTCTTCCCACTCACTGGCCTGTGATCTTCCTGCTTCTGGCATTATTGCATGTGCTTCATGAGTCTGAAGAGGAATTTATAGATTATATCGGATATATGGGCTAATATTGGACTTGATCTGGACTGGGCTGAGATGTTTTCTCAATATTCAATTGCTCTTGTATATAAAGCTCTTTCTTATACACATGAATTTGTCTATGAATTTGTTTCTCTAGTCTACCCAGACTAACACATCCTTTGGGTTCATCCATGTCACGAGGTGTCTTACAGACTCACTGCAATTCTTTAATGTTTTATAGTATTCCATTTTGTGTAGATATCTTCATACCAAGAGTTGCTTCCATATTTTTGCGATTGTGAATAGTGCTGTGACGCACATGGGTGTGCATCTATCTGCTCATGTTATTATTGGCTCTTACATCTTTAGGGCATGTGCGGAATAGGGGAATTGCTAGTGAGGTAGTTTATTGTGCCTACCTGGCTGGTAAACCCATGTGGGGTTAATTGAAGGGTGGAGAGATATAAATGGTTCAGTGAGAGTCGCCTTTCTAGTTCTTGGGTCTCTTGCTTTCTGATGATTGGACCAGGGTGCAGCTGCCTTAGGCAGTTCCCTGCTTCAGGTGGCAAGGCTCACTTCCTGCAAGACATCCCTGAGGAGAAGCCACATGAACCTACCCTGATGCAGACCTGGGTGCTGGAGAAGCCGTGTGGAGACCCTTGTCAGTGCTGAGATGCTTACACGTTCACAGACTCGGCTTTCCTCCTGCAGTCGGCATCATTGCGTGTGTTTTGTGAGATGGAGGAGGACTTGTGGATTGGTGTCAGACATATGGGTTAATGTTGTACTTGTGGGCTTGGGCAGCACTGGATTGGGATGTTTTCTTGATGCGCACTTAACCTACATATAAAACTCTCTCTTATAATTTCTGTGGATTTGTTTCTCTAAAGGACCCAGACTGACACACTGAGTCATAGGGTACTTCTATTCCCAGTTGTTTGAAGAAGCACAGTTTCATTTCCCACAGTGCTCTACCATTTTACAGTCCCATTAGCATTTTGGAAGGGTTCCAGTCACTACACAACTCTCCAGCGTGTGGTTTCCCCTTCAGAGACAGTTGTTTGGAATGTATGTTACTGGAATCCCAGTAGCAATACTTTTTGACTCCCCCTGTCTCTCTGACACACATGTACATACTACATACATCTATAGTAGAGAGGCAAGAAATGAGAGGAAGACCCCGAATGAGATGGATTGACACAGCGGCTGCAGTAACGGGCTCCAATGGAACTGTTGGGAGATGGCCCAGGCCCAGGCGGTGCTTCCTGCCATTGTGCACAGGCTTGCTCTACATTGGAAGTGACTCAATGGCACCTAATAAAGTACAAGTCCACGTCCATGTACAAAGGACCTTCCAAATATACACAGGAAAATGGAATTAAAAGAGAATGGAATTTTTCTACAGAATTTTTGAAGCTCCTCACGGAGAGTTGTGAGTTTGCTTTTCTCTCCTGCGAGACTCTGGCCCCTGAACATTAGTATCCCACCCTGCTCCAGATTTCCAGTACTGTTAAAGGAATGTTGTTAACAGACGGCTCCACACTTCTGACTGGAGGGACAGTAACACACGTGGAGTTGGAATATCTTGGGAAAGAGAGGAAAGGCAATGAGAAACAGCGAGGTTCCCTGGAGATAACTGAGTTTGGAATACCAAGTGCAATGCAAGGAAAATGAATAGGAGCTCTCGTGGCGTAATGGGTATGAGTTGGGCAGCTAATCTCCAGGTCAGCAGTTTGAAACCACCAGCTGCTTCTCAGGAGAAGGCTGAGACTCTCTTCTCCTGTAAAGAGTGACAGACTTGGGAATCCCCAGGGCCAGTGCTATCCTGTCCTACAGGATCACTCTGAGTTAGGACTGACTTATGTCAGTGAGTTTGGTTTTGTCTTGTTCGTGGTTTGGGAAGGTGGGTGGTTTCCTTGCCTCACCTTCTCCCTTGGGGCCATTTGCAGGGTGGGCTGGTGAGGGAGGGCTTGGCCATCCAGACACCAGCACGGTTGGGTTTCCTTTGGTGAGAAGGCAGTTGTCTTCTTTCTGCACTGCTCGCCCTCCCCTTGAACTCTTCCGAAGTCCCCGAGTTGCACAAATGGTTTGTGCTTGACGAGGAACTGGAGGGTGACAGCTCTGGGCCCACTGAGTGGTGCTGAGAAAGAGGCCCAATGCGATCTGCTTCTGCAGAGGTGACGGTCATGAGCGGCACATTGTCTTGCTCTGCACCACACAGGGTCACCCTGAGTCAGACTCGATGGCAAATCGTTTTTACTTTCAGGTCGTACAGGATTTCTTTTATGTATGCCATAGAAATATACTCTAGTCCAATGATTCCGTTCACTTCTTCCCCATGAAGGGAGTGAAATAGCCACATGGCTGACTGAAAATGTATTAGGCTGTGGAAATACACTGAAAACATGGTGACTTGCTCGGCATTTTCTGTTCCCCCCACCCACCCCCACCCACCATTTTCTCTTATAGCATATTGCACTTCCATTATCCTTTCATTTCTTATTATTTTCTGGTATCTGAGTCAAAACTGGCAGCCAGCTTTCTGTCCTTTTGACTCAACTTTTCCATTCCAAAACAATCCCCAGTCCACGTTGATAATTTCAGCTTGCTGTATGCTTAAGTGTGAATTAATTATATGTTACAAACTCAACATCCCAAGACTCATTGTATTAGAGCTTTGTTTTTCATTTTCTTTGGAGAGCGCCGTGCCTGGCGTACCGCTCCACCAAGATGTATTATCTTCTTAATCTTGAGAGGACCATGTTTTATTCCGTGTAATTAACTTGACATTATTTTGCTCAGAAATTTAATTCATTCCAGACCTTAGCTTCCAAGAGAGATTTGCATGACGCATAATTTACAAAGTAACGAAAACCACAACACAGGCCGGCAAATTCCGCCCCCCACCCCCACCCACCCCCTCATCCCCCGACCCACCGACATTAAACCTGGGGTGGCCATGAGTTTGAGAATGACAATGTGATGTGCATCTATGTTTTTGTGGTTTGTTTTTCTGCAGTGTGTGATATTCCTCTGTATGACATATGTGACTACAACGTCTCCAGAGACCGATGCAAGGAACTCGGGTGTTGCTTTTATAAAGACGTCTGCTACGAAAAGGCAGTTCCCAGTGAGTATTCAGGATCCTGCCTCCCAGCTTAGCGTGAACTCCAGAGCCGCTCCGGGGACGCAGGCGGCTTTCCTTGGAGTCTGTGTCGGTCGGAGAGACTCCTCTTTTGACTTATTTTTTTTTTTGGTGGTATGCCAACATGCTTCTGTTCAGTGCATTAGTGGGAGCCTGGAGACCTTGAGGAAAGTTTAACCTACAGGGTTTGTGGAAACCAAAGCCTTACCCACAGCCATTGAGGCCCATCCGACTCACACAGGCTCAGCCCTGTGGCTTACATCGTCTGAGAACGTTCATTCGCAAGTAGGATAGATTGGGTGTTGAAGACGATGTGAAGGTCCCCCTTTCGTGGAAGCATCTGGCCATTCTTGGGGGTTGGAGGAGGCGGGGCTTGAGGAAACAGAGCTATACAGACAGATTGGGGGTAGCCTGGTTCATGCTAGCCACGCAAGTGTCTCATCACAGGTGAGTTAGAGTTATTCAGGTCAGGACCAATCGAAGACAACCTCCTACAGGGCATTCTCTGGGGGCTACATAAAACATAGACCCACGACTGATGGTGTGGTTAAGAGTTAGACTGCTAACTGCAAGACTGGCCATTCAAAACCACCAGGTGCTCCAAAGGAGAAAAGACGGGGTTTCTACTGCCGTCAAGAGTTAAAGCCTTGGGAAGACACGGGGAGTGGATATCAGGGGCTCAAGTGGGAAGAGAAGGCTTTGAAAACGATGATGGCGGCATATGTGCAAATGTGCTGGACACACTGGATGGATGTATGGAATGTGATGAGATGTACGATCTCCCAATAAAAGTATTTAATAATAAAAAAGAGTTACAGCCTCAGAAACCCAAGGGGGCAGTTCTGTCTTGTCCAGGAGTCTTGCTGGAAGTCTGCGAGGCCTCCATGGTAGTAAGGTTTTCTTTTTGAAATCCCTCAAGTGTGAAATGCTTCCTGGTGGAAGGGTCTGAACAAGTAGGCACTCATGGAAGGGGCAGACCACCGGCAAGTTGGGGAGAGCCATTCACCCCTCACCATTCACCCTCGACCGCTTCCCCCATCAGGCCTCGAAGGCTTCGTAAAGCAGACACATCCTCACAAGAACCACAGCATTTCCCCCTGCCCCGAGTGCAGCGAAAGGGAGCGGGTGCAGCGGGAGATGCACAACGCATGCTGTCGTCGGCATGGGATGTTTTAATTCTATTGTCTGGATACGATCTGACATGCTGGAGCTTGGCCTTCTGGGCCTCAGCCATTTTACAAATTAGTATTTCCAAATAGTCACAGCGTTCCACTTGAAAGTTCATACTCTTCCTTGCCCTGTTTAGTGTCCCTTGAAAAGAGAAGGCAAATGAGATCCGAGAACTGACTGGGAAGCGCCATGTGCAGTGGAATGAAAGGCGTGCAAGTCATGTCTGTACAACTCCGCTCAGGTGGGAAGTCCTCCCCCCGCAGGGCAGATGTAGCTGGTACAGAATTACGGCACTGATGGTTTGGGAAAAGCCACTCGACTCTCCTTGCTTCAGGCCACCCATCTTTTCTATCTGTGCCACTCTCAGTCACAGGACACTTGCTGTCTGTGACGTGGCAGGATGACCCCGGCCCTGGTGGCACAGCGGTTAAGTGTTCAGCAGCTAACCATAAATGCCAGCTGCTTGAGCCCACCCAGCGCCCCCTGAGAGGAAAGATGAGACAGTGCTGGAAACCCTGTTGGGGTTGAGTGGATGGCGCTGGTTGGGGGGCTGTCCTCCCTCCCCCTTCTCTACCTTCAAGCTTGACCGAATTCCTCCAGGACAGCTAGAGCCCACGGCTTCCAATCCCTGTCTTCTTGTACCGAGTCTGACTTATGTAACAGAAATGTGAGTGAGGGATGACTGCTGATCCCTCAGCCTCAAAACTAGAAGCCAGCTCCTCTGGGAAGACGCGGGTACACGCTGGGACAGTGGCTGGAAGGGAGAATGCCTTAGAATGGCCTGGCTGGCCCGAGTGGGGAGTCCATCCTGCTATTTGGAGATTTGGCACCGAGTAGGTCAAAAGATGTTTGGCTTCTCCCAAAAGGGCACATCTGAGGTCCCAACTGACACAATTAAGTGACGGGAGGATTTTATGATGGAAACTTTCTATTCAGATCTGGATGTAGAAGACTTGGGGCAAAGCCTTCCTCACTCCTTTACGCCCAACCTCTGGGAGGCCCCACAGCTGCAGCATTCAGATAATCCTACATCGTTCCCTGCACTTGCAGGTGGAAGGGATCGGACGTGAATTCCTGTTTTTTTTCTCCCAAATAATTTTTAATTGCGAAAATTACAGTACCACAAAAACACCATTTGAAAGGGCAATAAGGAGTGATTTTTAGTACAGCAATAATTTTAAACATATTGCTACCAAATCATCGAAACAAAATTTCCCAAATACGAAGTTACTGTTTCCTGACATAGGCTCCATCTAGGTCTGTACCCTTCTGAAGTCAGAGTTTTCATTGCTGTAACCTTTCCCTGATTGTTCCCACGTTCGACGATGCCCCTTCCACACATCCTGCCAACACTTATGGCTGTTTGCTTTTTACTATCGTAATCTTTGTGAATATGGAGCTTCATCTCATTTGGTTTATATTCCTCTGAGTAATGATGCTACACATCCTTCCATATGATGCTTCCTGGTCATTTGTAGCTCTTCTCTTGAAAAATGTCTATTCAATTCCTTTATCCATCTTTAAATTGACTATCTTATTATTGTGGAATTATGAGTGCTCTTTATACATTTTGTCAACTAGACCTTTATCAAATACGATGATTTGTGCTTCTTTCTCCCACTCTGTGGGTTAGCTTTTCTTTTTCTTGATGAAGTCATTTGAAGTATGAAAGCATTTAATTTTCATAATTTCCAGTTTATCTATTTTTAATTTGGCTGCTTGTGTTTTTTGGTGTCATCCCTAACAAACTAATAAAGGCACATCAATTGACTGTGTTTTCTTCTAAAATTTTCCTAGTTTTCTCTCTTATATTTAGCCCTTTAATTTGAGTTAATCTTTGCATATTGTTCTAGGAAGCTGATGAACTGCTTTCTTTTGTATGTGGACATCCACTTGTCCCAACACTTCCTTGTCCCCAGGCTGTACTGTTCCCCCCATTGAATTGTCTTGGTATCTGAGGTAGTTAATTTGGTGTGCCAACCTGGCCCATAAATGCATGTGGGGTTAATTGAAGGGCAGAGGGATAAATGGCTCGTTGAGCCTCGCCTTTCTAGTTCTCAGGTCTCTTGCTTTGGGATGGTCGGACCAGGGTGCAGCTGCCTAAGCATTTCCCTGCTTCAGCTGGCAAGGCTCACTTCCTGCAAGGCATCCCCGAGGAGAAGGAGCATGGACCTACCCCAATGCAGCCCTGGATACTGGAGCAGCCGCACCAGCGCTGAGATGCTTACATGTTCATTGATTCGGCTTTCCTCCTGCAGTCGGCATCATTGCATGTCTTTTGTGAGATGGAGGAGGACTTTGTGGATTGGTGTCAGACATACATTGGACAGGTGAGCTTGGGCAGCACTGGGTTGAGATGTTTTCTTGATGTGCACTTACTCTTTATATAAAACTCTCTTATACATAGGAGTTTCTGTGGATTTGTTTCTTCAATGTACCCAGACTAACACAGCAACCTTTTCCAGAATTAACTGCACATAAATATATATGATTATTTCTAGACTCTCAATTATTTTCTGTCACTGCGTATGTTTGCTAACAAGGAATTTGCTTAGATTTTGCATATCTGAGTATGTCTTACTTTCTCTTTAGTTTTTGAAGACTATAGCTGTAAGTAAAATTCTTTAAACATTTTGAGTATTTCATCCTAGCAATTTCTAGACTCCATGGTTTCTCATAAGAAGGCTTCTGTTAACCTACTGAAAAACCTTTACATGTGATAGATTTTCAAGACTTTCTCTGTGTCTTCTGAGAGTCTGATTATGCTGAATCTCTGTGTGGGTCTCTTTGAATTCATCTTACTTGGATTCTGATGAGTTTCTGGGATGTCTAACTATTTAAAAATCAAATTTTGGAAGTTTCCCTCATTATTTCTTCAAATACTCTGTGACCTTTTGTCTCCTTTCTTTTTTTCTTTTTTTTTTCTGAGTTCAAGTTTAATACAACTACAAAAGATCAATGGGCTTATGCCCCACTACTAGTACATGATACATATCAGGCCCTGCCCAAAACAACTCAGGGTCATTTTCACTGGGGTGTAGAAAGACTGCCCCTCCCCAGCCCCTACAAAAAAATGCCTATCCTATTATCAAATACCATGCTCTCAGTAGAGTCTAAGGCCTTATGTTTGAAACACGAAGAATACAAAAGAGGTTTGTTTTTCTCAAGGCTACTCATGGCTGCCTAGCACTGAAATGGTCCAGTGCTCACTTCTGCTTGGCGAAATACTCTCTGCTCTTCTGGACATCAGGCTTGATAGTATTGCTGCCAGGCTTCCAACCAGCAGGACACACTTCTCCATGTTTATCCGTGAACTGGAAGGCCTGAACCAGTCTTAGAGTCTCATCCACAGAGCGGCCCACAGGGAGGTCATTTACAGTGATCTGCCTAAGAATTCCTTTATCATCAATGATGAAGAGGCCCCTAAATGAGATGCCTTCATCCACCTTTAAGACCCCATAGTCCTGAGCAATGGTACGCTTGGCATCTGATACCAAAGGAATGTTCATAGGCCCTAAGCCTCCTTCTTTCTTGGGTGTGTTGATCCAAGCCAGATGGCAGAAGTGAGAATCCACAGAAGCACCAATCACTTGGCAGTTGAGTTTCTTAAATTCTTCTGCCCTGTCACTGAAAGCAATGATCTCCGTAGGGCACACAAAGGTGAAGTCAAGAGGGTAAAAAAAGAACACGATGTATTTTCCTTTATAGTCAGTCAGGCTGATATCTTTGAACTGACCATCAGGCATAACAGCTGTAGCTTTGAAGTTGGGGGCAGGGTGCCCAATTTTGGCAGTTCCTGAAGACATCTTGTTAACAGCAGGGGCACCTACAGGAGCGAGCACCCGTCGTCACCAGCCGGGGAGAGCGTCTTGTCTCCTTTCTTTATGGGACTCCCATTATTTCTATGTTGGTGCTCTTGATGTCCCAAAGATATCTGAGGTTCTGTTTATTTTCTCTTGATCCAATTTTCCTTTTGGCTCACAAGTTTAGCTAAAGTTAATGGACTTATCTTCATATCTGCTGACTCTTTCTTCTACCTGCTGACATTTGCTATTGAGCCCCTCTTGTTACTTTTTCTTTTTAACATTTCAAAAGTTGTGTTGACACATAGTTCACACATTATACAATTGAATGGGTTAAGCATATTAAAAAGTTTTATAATCATCACCCAAACAATTTAAGAATATTTTCTTTGTTCTTGTACTCCTCATTAGCTCCCAATCCTGCCTCCCAACCTCCCCTGCCATAATCCTGAAAAATTATTAACACCGTTAATAATTAAAATAGATCTATCTCTCCTGGATTTCATATAAAGAAAAATATACATATATGCAAACAAGAAAGCAAAAAATACCACCCCAAATCTAATAACAATAACAAAACAAAAATCAGAAAACCTAAATAAAAAAGAAAGGAGAAAATGATGAAAACTAGAACAAATTAGAAATGGAAGAAGGGAGAACAAATGATTCAGTGTTATATTTTAACCTAATTACATCTGCATTCTACTTTCCACTCTGTCTAATTACAAGGCTATTGATATCCCTGGTCAATGGCCAGAGGGGATTCTTGCATGTGGGAACTCTGTAAGTGGATTTTGGGCTTTCACTGTCATCCATAGCCTTCTGCAAATTGGGTGCTCAGACTTTAAGCTCTAATACCATTCCCTTCTCTACTCTTGGATTTTATTATTTATGATCCTTGGATAACTCAGGTTGGTGTATTTCCTCTGTGTGGACTGGGCTGACACCTTACTTAGATGGCTGCTTGTTTCATTTTTTTTCCCTCAAAACCTTTTTATTGGGAGATAATACTGATATCATTCCAAAGTTCAACCACATCAAGTTGTATTGTCCAGTTGCTACCACAATCAGCTTCCAAACATTCTCTTTCTTCCTGAACTCCTTGATCTCCCCTTCACCTCTCCAGTACTGCATATCCTAGGAGCCCCTATTCTACTTGGCTTTATCCCTGGAGGCTCATCCATCTGGGTTTCATATACTGAGCAACTTATAACAAAAATTCAAGAGGGCTATCCCTAATGACAAAATACATCAAAGATAAACCCTAATATAAAGAAAAATTAAAACAAACACAACATGTTGAAAATCAGATAAGGCCCAACATTTTTTGGGAGGGAAAACAACAGACAAAGTTTCAACTGTTGAAGTTAGGTTTATCATTTTGATTGCCAATAGCCATTTTTTCTCTAAGATGCCATTATTTTTGATAACCTGGCCCCATCTGATTTCTTCTGTACATATTGTAATGCATTCAGATCCTCTGTCATCTCTTCATGAGGGCAAGTATCAAGTAGCGCCACCCTTCTTGTTCTCAGATTAAGACTGCGATTAAGTGTAAGCTCACCATCCATTTATATCTATGGCTTATTGGCGTTCCTGGTCCACATTGCAGGCGTCATTATCATGTCCTTGAGGCATATTGCTAATCTAGTGATAGTATTCTGATTTTTCCATTTCAGTTATTGTAATTTCAACAGAAAAAAATCTATTAACAATTGCGTCTCTTTAATCAATATTATATACTTGATGAAACATCATTTTTCTTTCTTTCTTTGTTCTTTAGACATGATTTCCTTTGAACAAATTGAAAATCGCTGATTTAAAGTTGTTGTCTACTGAGTTCAACATCAGAGCTTTTCTCAGAGGCAGTTTTTATTTATTTTTTAATTATCAGCTGAGATTTAATACAAATATCATATCATTCCAAATTTCAACCACTTCAACTAGAATGTACAATTGTTCCTACGATCACTTTCCAAAGATTCCCTTTCTAGAAGGACTCCTTGACATCATCTCCCCTTTACCCCACTTCCACCGCTGTACCTCCCTTTCCCCGAGCCCCTTATTCTACTTGCTGTCCCTCTAGGTTCATTGAGCCCAGGTTTCATATGCCCCAACCGGAAAAGCATATAACACATCTTCAAGAGGGAGACCTTGATTGACATAACATCTCTGAGATACACTCTAATATGAACAAAAACTGAAGAAAACAATACAAACCAAAAATACAGAAAAATTTGGAAACCAGACCAGGTCCGGACCACATCATAGGGGGAAATCTACTGACAAAGTTTTAACAGTTCAGGTCAGATTTATGCCTTTGATCTTCTATACTCCTCTCTCCCAATCAGGTGTAGTTTTTGTTGACTTCCCACCCCCACCAATATATGGACCATCTGTTTTTTGTTTTAACTCTCAGTTGTTGTTGTTGTTAAAAATGAGATATTTAAAATAATGCAATGTGGAAACTCTAGAATTCAGATTCCTTCCTCTATTCAGAGCTTGTTATTGCTATTTGTTGCCGTTTTTATTCAGTTTTGTGACTTTCAGAATTTAATTCAATAAAGCTTCAATTCCTTGTTTTGTGAAAATTCAGCACAGTTAACTTAGTGGTTAGCTAATGACTGGAAAGATTCTTTCCTTAGATGTTTGGAACTAGTCTGCTTGGGTCTCAGCCTGCCAAAGGACTCTGCGCTTATTTGGAGTACCACTTCAACATTCAGTCAGGCAGTGTAAGCTACCACCTTACTCTTGACTTCCTGCTTATACAGAGCCTGAAGATTAGGCAAAGGTGAAAGCTTAAATCAGCTCTGGGTATGTCCGCAGTCCTATGCATGCAGATGGTTTTCTAGATTTCTAGGAACATGTTAGGGGAATATTTCAAGGAATAGGGGGTATTTAAAACCCTCCTATAGGCCTATCAGTCCCCAGATTTTCCATGAAGGCTTTTTGGTTTGTCTGTTGTCTGACTCAGGAGCACTGGTGGCATAGAGACTATGTGTTTTGCTGCAATCCGAAAAGTCACGAGTTCACAGTCAGCAGGTGCACCTCCGGAGAGAAACGGGCTTTCTAATCCCGTAAAGAGTCTCAACCCCCTCCCCCCAGGGGCAGTTCTGTCCTGCCCTCGAGGGTCACTGTGAGATGGCAGGGACTCGATGGCAGTGAGTTTGTCTTGGATTTTTATTGTCTGGCTCAACTATTATTTACCACCTTAGGTCAATGCAACATAACAATTGCTTCTGATTTTTTCAATGATAAACAGCATAAATGGAAAAATCTGTTTGCATTGAGTGAGCTCCAAATCACTTGGCATAAAGACAAGCGGGTCTTCCCCCGCAGAACTAGTCAGTCCGATCCTGACACTTCGGTTTCAGAGGAGTCCCAGTCCTGTGCTGCTCTCTCTAGGACTCGCCAGATTGCTGGTGTTCAAGGCTACTTGGAGTTGAGGGCTTGAAGTTTGCATTAGACTATCAAATTAGTTTTCATTTCATTGACATCTTTCTCCTTCATGATGGCAAATGGGCCATCATCTTGTGTGAGTTGTAGCTCAGTGACATGGTATTATGACAGGGTCAGCTGTTTACCTTGGATAATTGATTCCTAGGTTGCTGCAAGCTTTCGGTGAACCTCAGGCTTTCTGAACAATTGATTCTATCTTTTTCTTGCTTTCATCGTGTTTTGGGAGGCAAAAGGTACGACATTCTTCACATCATTTCACTGATGCCACCCTGAAGTGACGGCTGGGACTTACTAACCATCTCGGCCAGTTGTGCCCACCTGAGTAGTGGGAAATATAACAAGGCATGGTGTTTTTTTTCCCTCAAGGAGCTCCATATTCTCCACCTGTCTTATCCTAAAACCCCTGACCTTCAGCCAGACCCTTATTTGGGAAGTGCTTTTGAGTTCTTGTCCTTTCAATGAAGAGTGCCACATCATCTTCCTGCACCCCAAAAACTCATTCTCTCCAGTATGTGACAAGCTCCTGAAGCTGAGCTTAGGGCACTGGGTAATGATTGGACCACAATGAGATGCTTTTGCCCTGTCATCTGCTTAGCATTTTATGGTATTGCCATTTCATGCACAAACCTCAATATTTGAGGGCAGCAGGTATTTACAATCCAGTTCATTTCCTTTCCATTGTGGATTTTCTTTTGTTCTTATTTTTAATAAGAGATATCCAGTATCTTACACACATATACAACTGAACTCTTTGATGAAGTTTGCTTTTGGGACCCATTATAGCAGGAAACCTCAAAATCCAACAGGTATGTGAGTTTAAATGTAAAATTTGACGTGGTATCCAGGGTGGGCCATAGTGTTTCGCAATGGCTCCAACTGCCTAACATTGCAAATGAAATGGAGGCCCAATAAAGTAGACTGGTGGAGTGGATAGTACACGAAGGTCCAAGTTGAGTGGGGGAACTCAACCACTTCAAGCGTTGTATTCCATCCCGAGTATCTTTTCATCAGGCATTTACACAAGCATTGGCTTTGTTGCATTGCTACGTAATGTCAAATATGGCCTTTTGGACTTGATCCTTCTCACTCATTTGGCAAATGAGCATCGTGCTCCGCAGCCTCTTACTTATTAGTGTCCTTAAGGAACTCAAGAAGAGACCACATGCTTTCAAGAGCGGCTTGTACTTGAAGAGGGCTCACAGCGTTGCAAGTGGGCATGTCATTCTCTCCTGGAGTCAAATAGGAATCCTCCTTCCATTCTTCTAGTTTTCATAAGCGGATTGTGTGGGCCTAGGCTTTTTCTTAACTTCTGACTTTGTTCACGCTTGAAGGGTCGGGCCATCTGTGGGAAGAGTCTGGGCAGTGAGCCCTAGACTTGGTTTCTCACTGTGCTCTCAAATGATTTTCCATTTCTTTGACATCTTTCTCGTTCAAGACAGCAAATGTACCTTTGTGCTCTGTAAGTTGTAGTATTCGGTGACAGGGTATTATGAGTTCTTTGTGCGCATAATTCCATGTTATGAAAACCTTTCACCAACTTCTTAAATTGGCTGGTTTGAAGTGCACATTGTGTTATGGCATAATCTGTATTATTAAGAACATGAACTTGGGGAATTAGCATTAGATCTTTGAGAAAGAAGTGGGAATTCAAAGAGAATGACTTGCCTTCATTCTTCAGCCTTGATTTAGGGTACATTATTTAACATGTCATTTCTTCTAAGTGTTTGACTTCAGCTTCTTTATGGGGCTTGCTGAGATGATTTCAAAACTTTGTTTAACTATCTTTGGGGAGAATTTACTAAGGTATGCCTTGAAGAAAATAACATTTTCTTCAATTGCTACTATTTCTGAATGATCATTCACAATAGATGGTTTATGATAAACCTTGCAGATAATTGGTAATAAATAGTGTTGCAGGCAAGACACTGTACAGGGAGAATAATAGAGACCCAGCTTCTCTCTTTTAGGTGCTTGCTATTGACAACAAAAACAGCAACAACAATCAGTAAAAGATCTACTGACAATTGAGTAATACTTATTGGCTAAATGGGTATTTCTTCAACAGAACTTGATGATATATAAATTCTGAGTTTATTTCATGAATTAAGACATACCATCACACTAAATTCACTCAAACCCATTGCCACCAAGTCAAGTCGGAGGAAAGTGAATCCACAGGGCTGAGAAGTGCAGTCCCAGAGGGTCGCCAAGGCTGCCATGTGCACTTCTTTACGGAAGTGCACATCCCAGCTTCCTCCAACGGAGCAGCAGGAGGGTTTGAACCACTGGACTTTTGGTTAATGGCAGAGTGCTTCGATTACTGTGTCATCAGGGCTCCTAAGAAATTCAAGAATTGGAGGGTTTCTTTCTTAAGGCCTCTTAGCCACTTTTTAACCCAATTAGTTACTTTTATCTTAACTTATTATATTCATTCAAATTATCTTAAAGGTACTTTCTCTGTGCCCAAGCCCTTTGCTACATCCTTGAACTGGGTATTTAGAGCTGTGAACAACTTACTCTAGCCCTTAGTTGTTAAAGTAGAACCTTGGTGGTTTTGATTTGCTGTCTCATGAGATGGTAGTCAGGATGTTAGTTGAGGTTGCCTTCATCTGAAGGCCCGGCTGGAGCTGGAGGATCACTTTCAAGGTGGCTTTCTTATATGGATGGCAACTAACAGCTACGTACTGTCACCAGGGAGCAGCTTTCCCTTGCCACTCAGGCTGCTTGAGTGTCCGGATGACAATGTTTTCAGGTTTCCCCCAGACCAAGTAGTCTTGATCCAAGGGAGACTAGGGGAGAAGATGAGTGTCTTTTGTGACCTCACCTAGTACCGTGTTGATTACAGTGGTCAACCCTACTTTGTGTGGGGAATCCATAGCAGGGCATCAAGACCAGAAGATGAGAATCATTGGAAGTCATCTTGAAGGCTAGTTGTCATTAGAGATTTGCAGGTAAAAATGTTAAAGTCTGTTTGTTTTCTTTCCCCTGACTTGGTGGGGTGAGCAGATGCTCATTGGAGAGGTGCTGCTGAAGTCAGGTCATTAGAAATAAGTCAATTCACTACAGCAGAACCTTCGAGAGTCCCCACTCCATTCTATGTTACAGTGTGCTAGCCTGTTGTCTTAGAACACCACACCTCCAAGTCTTCTTCCTCCGCCTTCTCCACAGCATCTCCTCACTGAGCTCTTAGGTACTGAGCCTCCCTGGTCAACAGGGGGTAACCATAGTAACAGGAATAACCTCAGTACAAGAAAAGAAAAATCAAAGGTTTGAGTTTCAACCTCCATTATTGGTCTGCCTTCAGCCCCCATGTAATAGGATTCTAAGCAACCCCCCCACTCCCCCCCCTCCCGTATCCCTGACCCCGCAACAGTAATTCGAACCCATTTCCTTGGGTAAATTCTGACTCATAGGCTCCTGGGGTTGCTATGAGGTGGAATACGATCCTATTGTCTAAGAAAGTCAAGTCCCATTAGAACCCCCTCACACGCATTGGAGGCAGCTTTCTCTACAACCATCACTTACCTTCCCAAGAAATTACACCTGGTATTATTACCACCGGTCAATGGCATTTGGAAATGGTTTAGACTGCAGCGGTTCTCAACCTGGGTGTCGAACGACCCTTTCACAAGGGTTGCTGGATTCATAACAGTAGCAAAATGACTGCCGAAAATAATGTTATGGTTTGGGGTCACCACCACACGAGGAACTGTATTAAAGGGTTGTGGTATTAGCAAGATGGAGAATCACTGATTTAGAGGGAGAGGGAGATGAAGAGCTCGAAGGGCATTAGTTTGCTTTAGTTAAGGATTTGCAGGTAAGCGTCTGAACGAGCGAGACAGCAATTCGCGAAGAGGATAACAGTCATCAAAGCAATGAGCATCATTGTGCATACATAGGCCAGCCACTAGAATCAGAACTGTGCTTGCGTTTGAGTTTTAATTTTTTCAAATGGCAACCTGTTGAAGAATAGTGTTACTCAACTACGCACAAAAACAAAACCCAACCCCCCCCCCCCCCCCGCACCAAAACAAACCAATGGCAGTGCAGTGGCTTTGGTGGGCGTGAGCCACCAACAGTTTGGTTAGCAACCTAGTGCCAGAGGGCCACCACTGTCCCCGAGCGCTCCTTGACTTAAGTATCTTCCCCAAAGTATCTGCCCCAGTCCTGAATCACCTGGACAAATGGAGATCCACATACCAGTTTCCCGAGTCAGCCCCCTCTCTAAAATCGTGAGGATGGCCCCGGGCCGTGCAGTGCTTCCTTCGATCGTGCATAGGGGCACTGCGGGTTGGTTGGCGTTGGTTCAATGGCACTAACAACAATACCCACTAAAGCGCCCTGGCCCAATGGGACTTCCCTGGATAGACAGCACCTGCAGGGAGGCAGTACCCCCTCCCCCCCCCCCCCCCCCCGAGGAAGGGGGAAGAAGGAACTGAGGAGGCATGCTCACTCTTTCCTTCCAACTCGCTCGGTGAGGAAGGAGAGAGGTTGACACGACTCCATGAATGGATGATTGGACACACAGAAGGTTCGGCCTAGAGGTCTCCCTGCTTGAAATACTCTCATGTTTTTATCGCGGAAGGGTTTAAGAGGGGACTTGAGCCATTTAGTGATTATGGAAAAACCACATGAGCAGAGGAAACTTGGTTACCAGCAGTGGAATTTGTGGATTATCCATTAGGTGTGTTTCTTATCTTTAGACATTGAGCTGAGTGTGGAGGTACGGTTTCCAGGGAGCTGGGGGTGGGGTGTGAAGACAAGATAACAGGAACCAAGGAGAGAAAGTGCCCCTGTTCTCTGGAGAGCAGAGAAAGGAGCACCATCTGTCCCACCTGGCTCCTTATTGGGCAGGTGTGGCCAGTTGTCCTCTGGGCGGCCACTCTCCACCCTGCTCAGCTGCCTTTCATGAGCTCCCGAGTGCTTTCTTCGGTCTGGGGTGAGTGTGGCAACCTCCACAGAGAGGTTCCAGAGAGGATGGGGTCAGAAGGGTCAAGCCTGGGCTGACTGGGCAGCAAGGAGGGATAAATGACAGCATTAGAGGGGAACTGGGATGTTGCAGTTGATGATGATGTTTTAAATCGATGATGCATTTGGTACCCATCTGATGGGCAAATGAAATTGCTTTTCAGTTTATGTGCAAGTATTCTCTGCCTTGATCGTGATCATCTCCGGGGCCTTTGTTATCACTATAATTTACAGGTCAGTCACTTTTGATTATTTCAAGTTTAAGGCCGGAACTTACAGGGTGGGAGAAGAAAAGAAATCCAAGCCATTTAAGTACAGCCCACAGACCCTTTCTTCACCCTCATCTTCGACTGTACCTGCTCCTTCGGGTTTGATGCTGAGGGAAAACCAGGAATCATACACTTTTGCCTATGTGACGAGGTGAGCTGTCTGTATTGGAAGCACCTGACCTTATTTTCTCCTGAGCTATTGTTAGTAGCAGTGATAACATAAGCAGCCTTTAATGAACACCTCACATGCCCACGGGGTCATCTCATCAGCTCAGCCTGACAAGCACCTCCTGGCAGAGGTGTCGTTCCCACTACCAGGGAGCTGATTCCCACTCCTAGTGATCCTCTTGAGGATTTCTGAGATTGTACATCTTTATAGGAGCAGAGAGCCTCATCTGTCTCCATTTGGTGAGTTTGAACCATCAGTTGGTGAGTTTGAACCATCTACCTTGCAGTTAGCATGACCAATGCCAAACCAAAGGTGCTGTTAGTGTCCCCTTGTTCAGACGCTTAATGTCAGTACCAAGGAAGCCTAGCAATGTGCCAAAGTCTCAGTTCTTATGGAGTAGGACTGGGACTTCAACTCAGGCCAGGTGTGTCCTAAGCCCATGATGGCTGTTTCGTGTCCAGGACTCACATGGTTGGTTATGTCCTTTGAAGTCATATTGGTCAAAGGCGCTATATAGTTCGGAGGCATCTCAGAGGTGAATTTCTCTCCTGTCATTTTAATGAAGATAAACTGGAGACCCAGAAAGACCAGGACACTTGGCCCTGTCTTCCAGCCCTAGTTCCCTCCATGGATCAGAACTGGGTTTTTGATCTCCTCATTTCAGGACCAGGCTGTTTGTACCCACAAAGCCTCTGCTTGTGACACACCACTCACGAACTGCGAACAGCAGCCTCTGTCACTTTGTCTGACAGTCCAGAAAAGCCACACTCCTAATGGAAGAGATGCTGGTCGGGTATTTTGACGGGTCTAACTGTAACTTTCAGCATGGCATACAGCTTTGCCACCCCATTTTCTGCCCCAGGGAATTTGGTGTCACGTATGAAACATCTATTTGGAGCATATATCAAAAACAAAACTGGGAAAATTGGAGGCAAAACATCTATCTTTAAAAAAATGACGATGGCAACAAATGTACATATGTTCTTGACACGATGGATGGATGTATGGATTGTGATAAGAATTGTAGGAGCCCCCGATAAAATGATTAAATAAAAAGAAATAGACATGCACAAGTACGAAATGTGCATCGTAAGCGGGGCATCGTGGAATTGTTCCGTTTTTCGTGTCTCTGATTGTGATAAAAACTCTCTTCCCATCAGAGTTGTTCAAGAGAGCAGGCGAGAAAAAGAAGTCTCTAAGAACACACATTCATCGGTCAGTGATAAAGGCGATAAGTTCCCAGCCAGTGGCAAAACGTCTCAGGAGTCATCTGTGCTGACGGGACAGAAAACTTCAACCTCGGGAGAAAGTAAGCCCACCTCTTCATTCTCTTCGGGTTTAGAGCAGAGAGCATCGCTTTATTTCCTTGCAGCATTTCCTATGTGAAGAACATTCCATCATTGCCTTGGCACTTCCACAGAAGTTTATACATTTTTTTCCAGTTTTGTATCCAAATATTTGGACTCTGCTCTCAATGTGTTTCCTGCTTCAGAAGCACATTATCTTACATACAGATTACCTTCCTCCTTGCTAGTCGCCTCACCACCACTGTTAGTGGGAAATGCGCGCGCGCGCGCGTGTGCGTGTGTGTGTGTGTTGAGGCTCAGTGGGCTGGAGTGAAGAGCAAGCAAACCTGCAGAGGGAGTCCAGTGGGTGGAATCCCACCATTTGTGCTTTGAATGTAACTTCCTCCTGGGGTGGGGTGGAGGGTGAGGGGCCCTCTGGCCACTCTGGTGGTGGTAGTGGTGGTGGTTAAAGAGGCGTGAAGACATGTTAAGCACTTCTCTGTTTTTCACCAAGCTCGGTAGTCAAAATACTTACTGACACTTTTAGGAGGCCTGTCTAGCTTCCTCTGTGTTTATCTATTAGCCACTTGCGAAGTTAGAGAAACCTTCCACCGTGTTTGTATGAAGATCATAGGGGTGTTTCCTGATAAATTAGTCACATTTACTTAATGTTTTCCTGGAGGGAGCAACCGATAAGGAAAAACTAGAAGCTCAGAGACAGGTACCCAAGCTTGGGGCAGAGAGAAATGGGACCGACCTTTTCATCAGAACTGGAATGCTGTGACCCTATCACAATCAGTGCCCGTGTAAGTGGCACTTGCCCATCGGGCACGGTGTTTGCCGCTCGCCTTTCTGTGTGATGGAGCAATAACCTCCGAGGGCTCGTCGAAAGAGCTTCTTTCTCATCTCTGCTACGAGAGACGTAGGGTTAGGATAAGGTACTGTGACCTTAGCTTAGTGGCCTGTACATAAGAGCCATGTGTAGGTCATGTAGATGTTCAAAGAACGTGATGACACTTCATTGGATTGATGACTGTTCCACTACAATGTTTTTAATACAGCGGAAGTATTAACAATATCACAAGCTGAAGAATCAGAGGGATGAAATGGATTAGAAGGAGCGAAGCCTGACAGAATTACCCAAATGAAACTGCACAGCTTGTGAAATGTGTGATGGGGCCACCTAATGAGGAAAAAAAAAGCTATTTTAAAAGTTACTTCTTGCTTTCCATTGCCTTATTTGATGTCATGTGTTTCAACTGCTTTAGTGTCTTTTTAATGCAACATATCTAGAGTCTTGTTCATTCACCCCATAATATAAAATTGACTCGTGAGATTTTAAACTTGGCTTTGGTATAAAATTTTGAAATCGGATGTGCCCTTTACACTTCCACTACATCTCAACTTAAAGCTAGGCCTATTTCAAGTGCTCAGTAATCAAGTGCTTGTGGTTGGGAGCTGTGCCCAACTCCGGAAGATATCCCACACACCAATGGGATCTCTAGGGTGGATACTTGGAGCTCTCCTAGAGAATATCACCAAGGACAGGGCGCGTTTCCTTCTGCTGAACACAGACTCTCTCTGAGTTGGGGCTGCCTCAATGGCACACAACCACATACAACATACGTATACATGAGGGTGTGTAGATAATACGCACACATACATATGCACGTGTATATTTTATTATTGTAAGTTTACACACAACATTCTTTGCCAAGTCAACATTTTCAAGGTGTACAATTTAGGTATTTGTTTAAAAGGGTTTTTTAGCTTATGCTGATAGATCATTGGGGTTGCTATGAATTGGAAATGACTCGGCACCTAATATGTACCGTAATGATTGCTGAAGAATCATCAAGACCCAAGAAGGGCAGAATCTTCAACAATCGCTTGCTGAAATCCTCCAGTTTGCAGTAAAGTGAATTTTGGTGTCAGTGACTAGCAAATGCTAATTATATACATACACATTTGCCAGCTCAGGAAAGTATCTTAATTTTAGAGTCTCGTGTGTTTTACCTTAGATTTATTTGAAGAACTTGCATTCTCCAGTATAACAGTAATTCTTATATTTATAAGTCACAGGCTTTAACATTTAAAATTTTATTATTAATATTTTAAAATTCATTTGATTTTGTTATCCTTGAGCATACCTGCAGCAGAACACACACAATTTACTCATTAACTTATACAATTCGTGACTGATTACATTCTTCAACTTGTACAACCAGTCTTACTTTTTTGAGTGGCTCTGCCTCCAATAAAATAGTCTCACTGCACCCTGGGGTCCCTGTCTGATCGTTCCAATTGCTGTTATCAATATGATTCGGTACAGAGATATCTGTTTCCCCCAAAAGCTTTAAAACATAAGTTTTATCAACCTCTAATTCCTATATCATGCAATTCAGTGGTTCGAATGTAAGATCATTGTACAGGCATCACCACAGTCAATTTTCGAACATGATCTTCACTTTTGTACTAATTTTGTGGGTCCCTATTTTCCTCCAATTCTCTCCTGCCAGGACCTTAAGGAACTATTATTCCAGTTGCATATCCTGAATTTCATCTAAAGAAAAACATCCCAGAAACAAACAACAAACCCGAAAACAATAACAGTAGCAATAGCAAACAAAAACCTCAATAAAAAAGAAAGCAGGAAATAATAAAAGCTGGGACAAATTTAAAATGGGTCAAAAGGCAGAACATATGATAAAGGTTAAATTTTAGTCGAATTACATCTGCAAGAATCTACTTTCCAGCACACTCATCAGATAGCAAGGTATTCACATCCCTGATCAATGGTGAGAAGGAATTTACCACAGACTTAATTCATGTGGGGACCTTGTACATCTGGCTTTCCCTGCCATCCATAGCCTTCTGCACACCAGGTGTTCAGGATTAGCTTAAATACAATTCGCTCCTCTGGTATTGGATTTTATTATTTACAACACAGGATGGTGTGATTCTTCCAGGTGAACTTAGCTGATACCCCAATTATATGGCTGCTTGGTTAGGACAAGACTTTAAGACCCCAGCTGCTATTGTTTGATAGCACCCTCCGATTTCTTCCCCACAATTTGCTGTAGTACTGATAGCTTCGGTGATCTCTTCATGAGGACAACTATCAAGTTGGGCCGTGACATAAGAACTAATTGTTTGGACGTTAGAGCTACAATCACGAGTCCAAAATCCATTCACATATTTATGGTTTGTTTATGGCCCTGGTCCACTTTAGAGCCATCTTTTTCATTTTATTGAGGGAATTATACCATAAGTCATCCCCCTGAGGCATAGAGTATTTCTATTGATAGTATTATTTAGCCAATCATATAGAAGTGATATAGAATTTAAAATACTGTTGAGAAAAGGGAAGTATACATGGATAAGACAGTTTCTTACACTAAAATCCTTGGATGGTTGTACAGATTTAAAACTTAAGTTAGATTGAAATATGTAATACCTTATCATTTGCTCTCCATTTTGACTGATTTAAAAGTTTTTTTTCTTTCACTTTTTTATTATTTTCTGATATCTTTTCAATTGAGGTTTGGCTAATCAGGTTTTTCTTCTTGTTTGTGTTGTGTATGATTTTCTATATATGAAATCCAGGAGAGGTAAATCTATAGAGACAGTGGCTGGATTAATAATTATCTAGGGGCATGGCAGGGGAAGTTGGGGGAAATGGGGATCTAACAACAATGAGTAAGGTAAGAAATTGTTCTGAAATTGATTGTGGTGAAGAGTGAACTACTCTTAATAGGATTGATTGATTAAATTGTATGACATGTGCAGTCTATGACAATAAAACTGTTAAAAATAAAAAAATAACTCATCTCCTTAGAAAAAGACAACAAAATACAATTTACATGATTGGCAATAGGGCAAAACTTTTATAAATGCTCATTCACCAAGTCAGAACTATACCTGTTGGTCTAAGACATGCATATGGACAGATCTGAAATTACCCAGTAGTCAAGGCAAATATTCATTACGACTTAAACTAAGTTAATGCTTGGTTTTCAGACAATGCTTTAAAAGATTTAAAGATAATCTTTGTGCAGTAGTTTCAGAGGTACATCTAGCCTTCCAGGCTTCAGAAAACCTGGGTTCCATGAGAATTTGAAATTGTGTTCTGTATTTTCATCTTTTTGATACGGATTCTCCTATACAATTGTTGATCAAAATGTTCTCCTGGATTTATGCAATTGTTCCTGGAGGCACACATCTCATTCCCTTCTCTTTTCCTGATTCTCCTTCTTCCTCAGTTGTCCTAGGTGAATTGTCAGGGTACCTGCCCTAACACACCATCACAGGTCTGGAAGGTATAATCGTACAGCAATAAGTCAAGATTATAGTAAAGTCATAGAGAGAATGAGAGATAGAAGAGAGATTGAAATAACGGAGTCAGACACATTTCATGGTAGCAATGCTCACCTCAGCCTCACTTGGTGGTCCACGTGGAAAAATGGAGAGGGGAAGGAAGACAAGGGGAAAGGGAACAGGGGAGCAAGGACAGGGGAGAGGAGTGGGGGAACTGATGAGAGGCCGAGAGGGGAGCCCCAAAGAGCTCTTTATTGTTAACCCAGGTTTATATACCTTTGGGGGGCATGCAAGCCCCCTAATTACAGGTAAAAACATAACGTCACAGCAAGGGGTTTCACTATAGGTAATACAGCAATGAGAGGGGGACAATCGGGATATACATGCAATAGGAAGAGGAGGGATTGAGGGGACACGTGATAAGAAGGGCGAATCCTAGATTCAAGATGGCAGCCTAACTTTGGATGTCACTGAGCTGGTTTGACCTGTTCTCTGGGTCTCCATAGAAACCATATCAGTAGGGTGTAAACCTCACCTCCAGGAACCAAGCTAATGGTCGCAAGACTTTAGGGAGAAGTAGTCCATTGTCCTTAACAGCAGGGAGTGGGCCCTACCTGTGGTGGGACCAGACAGTAGTCTGGCAACTGACTGCCTTCAGGGAGGTAACTTGACAATCATTTACCATTAACTGCAAGCAGTGTCCTAAGTCTAACACACATACTGGGGAGAGACGACTTGGGAGAAATCTTTCTGTTTCCCACAGGTGAATAGAGACCAATTGTATCTTGGATGGCCCCTTGGAAATGTTTAAGACCTCTAGTACCATACAATGAACTAAGAGGTAGAATAAAAGCATTAAACATAATAGTAATCCAATTAACTGGCAAGTGCCATGAAGCTATGACCCTGATTTTTCAAACAGGGGAGTGAATCCTCTCGGGGGTGGGGGTGGGGGGGGTGGGTTGTGGATGGCAGCATCTGAACTACTCTTTTTTTGGACATTGCTTATAAATGTATCTTACACACTGAATTAATTTGTGACAGGTGTACAACTTATTGACAGCAATTACATGACTCAGCTCAGCAATCCAACCCTTAATGCCATTTTCTACCCATGAATTGGGACGCAGTGCTCCATAAGCCACACCCCCTCTCCCTCCTCTCTGCCCCTAGTAATCACTAATAAACTTTGGCATTCCTATGTTTATACCTTCTTTTTCTATAAGTGAGGTCATACAATAGCTATTTGATTATTATTGATTTATTCCATTCGGTATAATGTCTTTAAGCTCCATCTGTGTTGTATATATGAAGACTTCTAGCAGCTGAACAATATTCCATCGTATGTGTGTTCCACATTTTGTGTATCCATTCTTTCTTTGATGGTAAGCAAGTGTCTGTAGGAGCAGAATTGCTGAGTCATATGGTAAAAGTATCATTGTGTTTTTTGAAGAACTGCTTCTCTGTTTTCCCCAACAGTTGTTAGTGTTTGTTTCTTTTAAAAATGTTTTTCTGTACATGAAATCTAGGCTAGGTAAATTTATGGAGCGAGTAAATGGATTCGTAGTTCCTGTGGGGGATGGCACGGCAGGTTTGGGGAAATGGTGAGCCAATAACAATGAGCACAAGAATGAAGGAAATGTTCTAAGGCGGATTGTGGTGATGACTGTACAACTCTTCTTGTTGCGATTGAACTACTGAATTGTATGATATTTGAATTAAATGCCAATATAACCTTTGGAAAAACAACTCACACCCTCACAATAATCTATCATTTAAGAATTTCTATGCATTTTATCCTGTGACATTGGTTACACTGTTCACACTATGTCAGCCTTTTCATTATTTCTCTTTGTGTTTATCTAGTCCTATCAATCTAGCTTCTCTATGCCCCCATTACCATATAATCTTTGGGTCTAATTTTGGCAATTAGAGAACCACACTTCTCACAGGCATTATTATTTATTTTATGAGTTTTGGGCTGAGGTAAAAACTAGGGATTTAAAGAGTTTCCCACAGTGAGAGTCTCAGGGGTTACTTCCATTAAGACTGGTCCAGTAAACCTGATCCTATATATATTTTTTGGAAATTGAGTTTTGTTCCACATTTTCCTCTCATTCTATCCAAGGTCATCTATTGTGCCCCTGGTTGATTATTGTAGCTGGGCACCATCTAATTCTTCTGGTTTCAATGGTAGGTGATGCCATTATGTAAGTAGACAGCAGGCAGACACTGGGTGATGAATGAGATCCATTTCTAATTGTCTTTGAGAATTAGTAGGTCAATCAGAACAGATATATACAGTTTTTATTTAGCGTTACTTGAGTCCAAGGATAAGCATTAGACTATGAACCACAAAGGTGACTGTTTAAGACTACCAGCCCTCTGCAAGTGGAAGAGGAGACAATGGGCCCCTATGAAGGTTTACAGTCTCAGGGACCCTTGGTCGAGGGTCACTAATGGCAGTGAGTTCGGGTTAGTGCAAGGAAAGCACTACTTTACAATGATGGAAAAGTTGCATCTGCAAGGTGATTGTGAAGAAAACTTTGTTGTGAATTGGGGTTGGGTGAAAACAAGGGTAACTACATCACATTAAAACATGTTGCTCAAAGATGGCGGTGCCACACACAAAAATGGTAGCAAACTGCATTGCTTTGAATGGGTGTAGTTCTTGGCATATCCTACACGTCCTAGTCTCCATATCTATAGTCCTGCCAACAATCCAGTCTTAGACATGAGGCTGCTGAAAGAGCTCCCTGTGCCTTTGCTGAGTTCCCCATTTGATGGCCTCAACCCATCATTGTTCCCATTCTAATTACGTATCACCTGAATTATAAAAATTTCAGTCGCTTCAGTTTCTTTTTCCTCACTTGTTACAGATGCATAGAGGCCAGTAGTTGTAGTTTAGAAGGCTGCTCACAAGCTTTCAGGACCCTAAATGCTACTCATCAAATTAAGTTATAGAATAGCACTTTTTATAAATTATGCTATGCCAATTGGCCAATAAGATTGCCCTAAACCACCTAACCCAGCGATCCAGTCCCACAGGTGTTTGGTTATGTCTAGGAAGTATTTATAACTGTGCCTACACTGTGCTTTCTATCTTTTGATAACTGGGCACTATCTGCTCTCTTCACCACATTTGCTTATGCACCCATGTTGTCTTCAGCGATCGTGTCAGGATGGGGACTATCAAAGCATGCCAGGTTATCAGAACAAAGTGTTCTTATGTTAAGGGAGGTCTTGAGTAGAGGCCCAAAGTCAGTCTGCTATCTTAATACTTAACATATAAATATATGTACATTGGCCTCTATCCCTTTCATTATAAACTAATATATTTACATATATACATGCCTATAGCTATAACTTTATAAATAGCTTTTGTCTCCTATTTCTTTCCTTGATTTCCTTTCACCTTCCTCCTATCCCACTATCATGCCCACTCTCCATTTGGCTCTCAGTAATTCTTCTTGGATACATTGCACTTGATTAAACCCCACCAGGCATTCTACATCCTCCTCCTCATCAATTTTAGATCTCTTGTTGTTCCCTTATCTCTGAGTTTGCTGGCTCCCAACTCCATTTCCCTACTTCCCATGTACCCTCAGAGCCCCCGGTCCCATTGTTTTCTCCCTGGGGTGGTTTGTCATGATTATCTTATATGGATAAAGGGTGAAAGAAAAACAAAAACAAACCAAAATCAAAACAAAAAAGCAAGCAAAACAAGGGGAAAAAACCCAAAACCAATGGATAGTTCCAGGTCTGTCTGCTGACTCTTAGGTAGGTTTTCTGATCAAGTGTGATGAGGTGCCAAACCCTGCCCCCTAAGTCAGCAGTCTATTTTCAGGACTTCTCAGGGACTTGACTACTTTGCTCCTCTTGCTGCCCTATTGTGGAGTGACCACTTGGAAATTTCATATGTTGGATTAGAGATCAGAAGGTCGTCACGTATTTCCAAGTAGTCAGCTCATTTTCCCTATCCTTTCTAAGAGCACAATACATTAAAAAAAAAAAATGGTTTAAAGTTCTAAACCAGTGGTTCTCAACCTGTGGGTTGTGACCCCTTTGGGGGTCGAACGACCCTTTCCCAGGAGTTGCCTGATTCATAACAGTAGCAAAATTAGTGATAAACTAGCAATGAATATAATTTTATGGTTGGGGGTTACCACAACATGCGGAACTGTATTAAAGGGTCACGGCATTAGGAAGGTTGAGAACCACTGGTCTAAACAGATCTATGTTATCTCTAAAATGATTTTGCATATTTTCTTACCCCACCCCCGCAATTGGATTCAGTGATTGTTTTTCACTTATCTTGCTTTAAGTTTTCTAATTATCTTCTTCAGCTATATTTCGTTTGTTGCCAAACTCACTGTGGGAATTAAAAATGGTCAGGTTTCTTTGTCTCTCCTTCCATTAAGAGATGAAGTTATTTCTCCTTTGAGCTGGGGTGGGTCTGTGACTTGTTTTTACTAACAGATTAAGGCAGAAGTGGTCACATATGACTTCTGAGGGTTGGTTCCAAAATACATATCTTTCTGCTCTTTCTCTCTGAGAATTCTGAGTCCACCATTCTGAGGAGAAGCCCAAGATCGCTTCCTGAGGGTAGGATATCAGGTAGAGAGAGAGTGTGTTAGCCTTTCTAGACATTCCAGCATCCCCATCGAGGCCCTCAGGCAGGTACATGAAGCCTTTCGAGGCCACCTGACCCCCGGACACCCATCAACTGATCAACCCATCAAGTAGGACTGGCTCAACTGACCCCTGCTCAAATTTCTAACCCATAGAATGTTCATCAAATAAATGGTTGTAGCTTAAGTCAGTACATTTTAGGGTAGTTTATGTGACAACAGATGGTGAATATAAACAATTCTTTTAACTGCATCCAGTGTCAGACTGTTAGACTCCTTCACTGACTGGTAAGAGTTGTATGTAGTTTAGGTATAGAATTTCCATTTAATTTTCTATAGACTCTTGGTCTCTAAATTTTTCACCTTCTAATCTTTTAATGATTTTATTACTAAGTTATTTTAAAGCCTGTGTAATAATAGTACCTTGTAGCTGGATAATTTGAAAATCTGTTGACAATGTCTCCCCCCCCAGCCCTTGGTTCTGTTTTTTGGTATGCTCAATAATTACTTATTGAACATCTAACATTGATGAAAAGCTGTGGAAATTTTGAATGAGAACTTCTTCTAGAGAGGATTTATTTTAACTTTTGGGTGACAGAATAGGATCAGATCACCGTAATGAACTGAATACATTTTTGCAAAGCGTATTATTTCTGGTTCCCATGTGTCCTTTCAGGATTTTTTAACTGGATAAGGCCTGAACTCCAGTTTTTAACTCCATCAGAAAGTGAAACATCTAGTACAGATTGTTTTTCCTTTTTCTACATTTCCGTTTACTACATTTTTCTTTCTATTCAGTGTATTTATTGATTCCATGCTATGATTTAACAATTTATCATCAATGAGAGATGAATGATAAAGATATGTGGCTTATTTTGTATTTAAAAAAATAATGTGAAGGAAACTTCTGTTTAGATTCTTTTACAAGGAGAGGCCTTGGCAGTGTATGGCATGACTGTTTTGCCCCATTTCTACAGCCCCAGGGAGTTGCCCCTTTAGGAGCCAGTGAACTTGTGAGATGGACATAGTTTAGTTCCAACACCAGAAGCCCAGTGCCTGCCCATCGCTCTGACTCTCCATGCAAAAAGGTCCGCTGCCATTGAGTCCATTTCAACTTCTAGCTACCTGGTGGGACAGAGGGGCGGGGGCTGCTGCTTAAAGGGAAATCTGGATGGGATCAGACAGCCTTTTATTTCTCCTGTGGTGGGTTGGTGGGTTTGAACTGTAGTTGGAAACTTGAGGTCAGCAGTCCAAGGTGGAACGCACGGTGTTGTGCGCTCTCCATGGTGCTGGGGTTGGTGGGGACCATTGCACCGGCCCACACCAGTAGCCCTAGATACAATGGGACCAATCACCGCCTGGTCCTCCTCCGGGCTCACCATCGCTCTCCTGTTGCAGCCACTGTGTCCTTCCATCATGTCCTGGGCTGTCCTCTTTTTTGTTGTCCCTCTACTTTACCAAGCATGATAGCCTTCTTCCGGGTCTGGTCTCTCCTGACAACATGTGCAAAGTATGTGAGACAAAGTCTCACCATTCTTGCCTTGAAAGAGCATTCTGGTTGTATTTCTCCACAAACAGCTTTGTTTATGCCTTGGCACCATGAACGTAAATCACCAGGTCTAAGCCCTGCCAGTAAATATGGTAGAGTGATTTCTCTGACCGATCTTGTCCCTCTTATTTCCTTCTCACTCAGAAACTCACTGTCATTGAATGGATTCGGACTCACTTGGACACCTTAAATAATTCATTTTCCTTTCACCAGATATTAAAACAATTTTTCTAATATTTTGGCATTTTTAATTTAAAGGTCCAACAGGCTCGATCCTTAATCTAGATGGTATTTTAATATCATAAATTCTCTCTCTTTTTTGGTAACTTGGAGAGGTTTCTAACTGGTAAAAGAGGTGGGCTTTTTTTGAATGGGTGGTCGTGGGAGCGGTTTCCTGCTCTGGTTTTCTTTCCTGTGCTCGCTCAAACCAAAACCAAACTCATGGCCACCAGGCGGATTCTGACTCCCAGTGACCCTGTAGGGTAGCGTTGAACTACCCCTTTGTGTTTCTGAGACTGAGTCTTCACAGGAGCAGAAAGCCCCCTCTTTCTTTCCATGCTGCTCTCGTGGTTAAGCAGCAGAACGAGGATCATACTGCGCCATGAGGGCTTCTGTTTAAATGAGGTCAATGGCCTAACACCTTCCCCTAGAGCAGCGGTCCCTCGATTCACAATAGTAGCAAAAGGACAATTATGAAGTAGCAATGAAAATAATTTTATGTTTGGGGGATTCCCCACAACATGAAGAACTGTGTTAGAGTCGCAGCCTTAGGAAGGTTGAGAACCACTGCCCTAGAGAGATTTTGTTCATCCTCACACAGGCATAATGAATGGGCTATTAGTAAAAGAAGTCCATTGAGAAACTAACATTCATTTAAAATCAAACCCAGGGGACTTGTACTTCTCAGCTTTCAAAATTCCCAGTCCTTCAGAATTAATGGGTAATTAATTTTGTGAAAAATTGCTTTAGATGTATTAGCTTTTAAAAGATATATTAAGAAGCATGCTCATATATATTAATTCCGAATGGCAAACAGTATAGTTTCGTAATGTGTAAAGAAGGCCAAAGACTCAAGACTGGAGGAGCTATTTCTCCCACAAGCCTGCGTCTCCATGTAGGTGTCTGCAAGTACTCCAGGAGCGGTCTGCGGATAGCTCTGGCTGTTTTCACAGGTGAGGGCTTCCTGAGAGGAAGGTGGGAGTGGGTGCATAAGCCCCTGCACAGAATACAGTATCTTTAATTGGGGACAAAGGGGAGGTGTCCAGAAGTGTTCCTGATCTGCACCACTAGAATAAGAACCTTGTCTTGGGAAAGATGTCCCAAAATGTGAGAGCACAACGAGTTAGAGTAAATCAAATACACTACAGAGAGGAAGACTCCGAAAACATATGTCTGCTCAGGATGCTTCTCACACAGACTTGAGCACCATCCAGCTCAGGGAGGTCCCGTGATGAGCACACAAATCCGAACAAAGAAATGCTTATTTGCCTAAGACATTAAATTCTTTGCTGATACCCAGTCTTTTGAGAAGTGTTGAGAAGCGAAGCTCACATCATCTGACAGTGTGACTAGGGTCTCCGTGATCTCGGAGGAACTGACATCATCCAGTAAGTATACTCATGATCTGTAATGCCAAAGAACAAACTTAAACAAAGAACATTAAACAAAGGGATATAAAAATCCATCCGGTTTCTATAAAATCCACCAGCACAAACTCTAGTCTGTAGAAATTAAAAATTTGAATATAATTTTAGTCTTAATAATTAAAGGAAAGTTCTAATTATTGTGCAGTTGGGAGATGCTGCTTTGGGGAGAATTAACATTCTATGATGAAATATGGGCCTGCACTATAATTCCAATAAGTTACACAAACACATGTGATAGTTATCATGTATCTTTTGTGTTCGCTGGAACAGAGTTCTGATTTTCATCCTACCCACACAATCCTTTATTTTATTTTCTTAATCAACAATGAAATCTGTAACAAGCCACTGGGCTCCCTTCAGCAGTTCAAGGTTCCTTAATTATCCTGCATCTTTTCTTCTGTGCTTCCTTTCCAGTATGATCCAATTTTGCAAAAAATAAAAGAGGCTGTCCTCATTTATGACTATTGTACCAATTATATCTGAGCTGTCTTTTCATATTGATAAAAATAGAAAAAAATTTAAACTCATATGAAAGACTGAAGACCTTCTGTTGAAAACATGTGCTCTTACCCTGTGGCCTTTTCTCTGACACATGCTCATTAATGCAGAGACATCTCTGCTCCCAAGGACAGAAAGATCTGGCATATACTTTTCTTTAGAGTCTCTTTATTTACCCCCCATATCACGTCTGTAACAATGTACACGAGAAGGAGGTGTCAAAAAGTTTGTGGAAAAATCGCATTACTTAAAAGATTCCATCATTTCATTAACCTTTGAAAGGCCCCATCATGTATGTTTTTACCTTGACTCTTCATCTCTGCATGGCGCACTGAGCGTTACCACTTCTTTCTTCCTTTTGGATGGTTAACAATGAGTTCTTACCAAGTTTACTGTACATATTTTTAAGATGACTTATTTTTTTTGTCCTTGTTGAGAATATACACAGCAGAACACACTGATTTAACAATTTCTGAATTCGGTTAATTCACTGCTTACATTCTTGTATGATCCTCAGCCTCCTTTTCTGAGTTGTTTTGTCCCCTTAATACAAACCCAACTCTTCTCCAAGGTCCCTCCTATCTTTTGAGTTGCCATTGCCAGTTCCATCCCACGTAGCTCGATCTTAAAAGAGCACAATGCTCCAGGCACACATTGTTTACTAGGTAAACTCAGCTAGAATTGGTTGTAAGAAGGCTTCAGAGACTATTTCTGACTTAAGGTTGAAAGGCGAGCTCAGTACAAGAGTTTCAGGGGCTCACCCAGCCTTCATGGCTCTAGCAAACCTGGGTGTAATGAGAATTTGAAGCTCTGTTCTGCCTTTTCCTCCCTTTTATCTCCCGTGGTACCCAGCAACGAAACAGTTCTGTGGTCTTATGAGAAAGTTGTTCATGGAGACAATTAGCCACATCTCCCTTGTTTCCTTTAGTTCCTAACTCCCCTCCTTACTCTGCTACTCCAAGTGAGTATAGACCAATGGCATGCACGTTACATCTCCCTCATCCAGCATGTCTAGGGTCACATTCATTTAAATCAAACTCAGGTGGCTTGTACGTCTCAGCATTCAAAATATCCCCAGTCCTTCAGAATAAATGGGTGTTTTATGTAAACTCTGCAAAAATCGCTTTAGATGTATCAGTACTGAAGCGTTAAAGTTTCAAATTAAAAATATTTCCATTAGTGGGATGTCAAAACCAATTAGCTTAACAGAAAATGTCTGTAAAAGGGCATACACAGGAGTGAAAGATGGAGGCAAGAGATGCGACAATGCTGTTTGATTTGGGTAGAGCACCCATTGCCTTAGAAATTTCCAACATGGAAACTATACACAGTAAGGAGAAAATAATTATTTTAAAGATAAAATGATGATGAACAAGTAATTGTGTAACTTTCCTTGTGGGTTATTTAAGAGGCGAGAGGTCGAGAGGACAAGAACCAGGCAGACTTGTTGTGCAAGACCATCTGGGAATGTGGAAGACATGTCCTAGAGAATTACAGATACCCGTAAACTCACTGTGCTTCAGAGGGGTCCAGTCCTTGGAGGGAGATACCCCCTGAAGAAATACTGCTCATGACAGAATTTCTGGGAGTTTGGAGAGGGAACTGCTCTAAAAGGTTTTTCAAATCGTTAGCATGTATGAGGAAATCCAGCAGGACACTGGTTTTTGAAATGCCTGACTCGGAAGCTAGATCTCATAGGGGCCCAGGTTCATCGAGGGCTCTGTTCACACTCCATTCACCCCCAGCTACTCCTCAGGAGAGAGACAAACTTTCTGCTCTGTAAAGAACTACAATCTCAGAAAATCGTAGAGGCTGTTCTACCCTGCCCTATGGGATCGACTCAATGGCAGTGAATACCATGAATAACAAAAATCAAGATTGGTTTACATCATTGGCCTTAGAAACCCCAATCTTTATTATGAACTGGAAAAGAGGATTACTAAATAATAAAACCTGTTCCATAATATAGGGAAGGGAGGACTATGTTTTGATTTGCAATGTTTCCCATCATTTTTTAAAAGGATCAAGATCATGAAAAGACAAGTCACAGACTGGGAGAAATGATTTGCTAAACATCTCTCATAAAGAATGTTTAAAACAACCATAATAAAGCATACTATTCAATGAAAAATCGACAAAAGAACTGAACAGGAATCTCACCCAAACCCATTATTGCTGTCAAGTCCCTTTCTACTGTAGTGATCCGGTAGGGCAGGAGTTAAAACTGTATCGGTTTTGCTCGCCTTTGTATGGGCATAGATTGCGCATCTTTCATCCGCAGAGGGGCTAGTGGGTTGGAATCACTAACGTTTCGGTTAGTTGCATGGACTTAACCACGGCAGCACCAGGGCTCCTTAAGGAAGACAAGCAGATGGTATATCGTTAGTTACTATTGAGTGGGTTCCTCTCATAGTGACGCTCTGTACAATATAACAAAATATTGCCTGGCCCTGCACTACCCTCACGATTATTGTTATGCTTGAGCTCACTGTTGCAGCAACCGTGTCGATTCATCTCCTTGAGGGTCTCCCCCCCACCCTTACTCTTTACCAAGCACGATGCCCTTCTCCGCATAGCCAAAGGACATGAGACAAAGTTTTACCATCGTCACTTCTAAGGAATATTCTGACTGAACTTGTGTGTTAGGCAGGGTTCTCTAGAGAAACAAAATCAGGACGCTGATTAGTGAAGTAGGTTCAGAGGGGACCTTGAAGCGTTGCATGGCTACAGGATCCACCAACCTCATGTTCAAGCGATGTACGCACCAGCAGCATGGCGAAGCAGGTCTCAGGAGCCTCAAGCTCTACTGACATGACCCACATGGCTTGGCCCACAGGTAGTGCAGCACACCAATTCAAGCAGCAGCATGCTGGTCCAATCACCAGGGAGGAAGAGGAAGATGGGATGCCAGCCATTTATCTTGGTCGCCCTCCAATCAATCTGCAACCTGACAAAACTCCACCCACATGTTCCTATTGGCCTAGTTGGCACAATAAACCTATCACAACTTCCAACACAGATTTCTTTTTTCTCTGGTAGCCCTGGGTGTATATTCAATCTTCTTCACAATGGTCTCGTAATCTATGTATAGGTACTGCATGAACACAGTTAAATATTCTGGAATTTCTACTCTTCCTGATGTTGTCCTTAGTGTATTATGATTCAGATGGTGAGTGTTTTTGCATAGTCAATAAAATGCAAGTAAGCATCTTCCTGGCATTCTCTGATTTTGTCCAAGCTCCATCTACCATCAGTACTGATGTCCCTCATTCCATAGCAGCTCCGTGCTGATGTGCTGCTGCAATCATGGTTGAATTATCCTCAGCCAAATCTTGCTAGTATGTGACAGTAATGATGTCAGTCTACCGACTGCATCCATATTCTGTTGAGTCACCTCTCTTTGGACTGGGCAGATGGTAAAGAATCATATGAACAAAACCCTCCATGTCTTCTGCATTGTACTGCTGTGGGGTGCCGTTGAGTCGACTTCAAGCCAGGATGACCCCACCTGTTGTAGCAGGCCACTTAGCGATTATCTGGATAGACGCAGATGGCCAGGTCTGTCCCCCAAGAAGCTGCTGGGTGAGCTCAAACTGCCAACTTTTGGGTTAGTGGCTGAGTGCTACACCCTGAACCACCCGGCAACCTATTATTGTTAGATGATGTGGAGCTGTTTCTGACTCATAGAAGTCCTATGTACAACAGAAAGAAACACTGCCTTATCTTGTGCTATCCTTAATGGTCGGGGCTATTTGAGCCCCTTGGTCCAGCCAGTGCATCAGTCCATCTCATTGAGGGGCTTCCTCATTTTACTGCTGACGCGCTACTTCCTGCACATCGTCTGCTTTATGACCAGTTCTTCTCGAGGGACTGGTCCCTCCTGATAACATGTCCAAAGTATGCACCATGAAGTCTTGCCTTACTCACTTCTAAGGAGCGTTGTGACTGTACTTCTTCCCACCCAGATTTGTTCATTCTTCTGACGGTCCATGGTATATTTAATATTCTCTATTAACACTCAAAGATATTAATATTTCTTTCATCTCTTGTGGGGGGCCATCCTCCCCACAACCAAATGAGTACAAGGGGTGGTTGTGTAATTGAGGGCAAATTAGACATCAGACAAGATAAAACACGCAAGGGCTCACTTCCATGATTGCATCAGGAACCAGGTCAGAGCAGAGAGAGAGAGAGAGAGAGAGAAATGTATCCTCACAAACTATGTAATCTCAGGAAGGCAGGCCATGGTAAGCACATGTAAGAGGCATACATGTTACAGGAGGAGAATGAACTAGGGGCATACATGTTATAGGAAGACACATACATAACAAAATGGGCGGACTATACAGTCAAGATGGCAGCCTAACCTTGGTCTTCTGAGTTGGCTTGACCTTAGGTGTCTTTGAAGTCTTCTCCAGGGGAACAATCCATGGTCCTTATCAGATGGAAGTGGCCCTAATTAGGGTGGGACAGACAATAGGGTCTGATTGCACAACCTTCAGGCAGATAGCCTTCAAGCAGTTGACCTTCAAGCATCTATAGTAGCAGCCATGAGTTTGCAAGTAGCACCTACAAATTGGTATTATTACGGGGGACATCGTGGGGAATAACTTATACTTAGGGGAACGTGAGTAGGATGTATTTCCAATCCACAAATGTGAAGGTTCCCTCCATGGGAGCCCTGGCCTCCCCTAATATATGAATGTTGAGAGTTTGTCTGCATGCTCTTTCTTCCCACTTCTGTTTCCCACCATCCCCTTTATTCATTTTCCAGTTTTCACATGCATATGAGGTGATTGAAAATACCTTGGTTTGGTTCAAGTGCACCTTAGTCCTCAAAGTGATATCTGCTTCTTAACACTTTAAGAAGGTGCTTTGTAGTAGCTTTGTCTTCCTCTGAAAGCTCCCTGGTTAGTGTAATAGCCATACCCAAGTCTCCACCCGACAGATGATGGTGACTGTACTTGAGGTACATGAGCCGTGAGTCCAACTCACATGTTGTTGAACTTTAGACTCCCCAAAACCTTGTTCTTCCCATGCTCATTTTGTGACTTCCACATTGACTCTCTAAATCAGGGGTTCTCAACCTTCCTCATGCCGCCACCCTTTAATACAGTTCCTCATGTTGTGGTGACCCCCCCCAACCATTAAATTACTTTTGTTGCTACTTTGTAACTGTAATTTTGCTACTGTCATGAATTGGGTGGCCCCTGTGAAAAGATTGTTTGACCCCCAAAGGGGTCGTGACCCACAGGTTGAGAATCGCTGCTCTAGAGGAAGCAGAGCTCTGAATTTAGCTGTTTTTCTCATTAATGAGCCAGATTCCTTACTTGTGGGTGCATGAGAGCCTTGGCAGATATGTGAGTGTTTCTGTGTGTGAGTGTGAGGTAGTCATTGTGCCAACCTGTCTGATAAACACATGTGGTGTTAATTGAAGGGCGGAGAGAAAAAAGGTTCAGTGAGCCTCGCCTTTCGAGCTCTTCGGTCTCTTGCTTTCTGATGGTCGGACCAGGGTGCAGCTGCCTTAGCAGTTCCCTGCTTCAGCTGGCAAGACTCACTTCCCACAAGACATCCCCGAGGAGAAATCACATGAACCTACCCCAATGCAGCCCTAGGTGCTGGAGCACCCTTGTGGAAACCCCTGCCAGCACTGAGATGCTTACACATTAATTGATTTGGCTTTCCTCCTGCAGTCAGCATTATTGCGTCTGTTCTGTGAGATGGAGGAGGACTTTGTGGATTGGTGTCGGTCATGTGGGTTAATGCTGGACTTGTGGGATTGGGCAGCACTGGGTTGGGATGTTTTCTTGATGTGCACTTACCCTTTATATAAAACTCTCTCTTATATATGAGTTTCTGTGGATTTGTTTCTCTAAAGTACCCAGACTAACACAGTGTGTGTAATGGGTGCATAGGGGGCCACTGTGGGGATGTTTCCCTTTCTCTGTTCTCAAACTTGGTGCAATGGGATGTCTATTTGGGGAACTATTGATCAGACCTTCAGGACAAACCTAGAAAGTCCCTGTGTAGGGCATGGATGCTTCAGATTGTGGGGTTCCACCTCCCACTTCTCTATCAGCTTGATTGTCAGAGCTGACTTTGAACGTTGCTGGGGAGTGTCTAGCACCCAGAAATGATAATGGCCCTGGGCTGAAACTCAAGCAATACAATCAGTCCTGAATTTACATATGGGAATAGAAGGGTCAGTGCTCAGAGGAAGGAATTTTTATGGTTCCTCTGCAGTGGAGGAGGCAAAATCTGCATCCTCCAGAGGAGCACTGCACAACAAAAAGATAATGTGAGCCACATATGCAATATTAACACACTCATAGCCAGGTAGAAGCAGGGGGAAAATAATTAAATTTAATTACTGGATTCTATTTAATCTAGTATATGATCATAAATAGGAACCCTGGTAGTGTAGGGGTTACCAGCTATGGTGCTAACCAGAAGGTCAGCAGTTCGAAACCACCAGCTGCTCCATGGGAGAAAGTTGGAGCTTTCACTCCCAGAGGTACAATCTCAAAGTCCCACAAGGGAAGTTCTACCTGTCCTCTAGGGTCACCTTGAATCCACATTGACTCACTGGCAGGGGGTTTGGTTTGTTGATCATCAATGTAAAGAAAATAAAAATCATCACCACTGGACCACTCGGTAACATATTGATAAACAGATAAGAGATTACGATATCAAGGGTTTCGTGCTGCTTCTATCCACAATCAATGTTCCTAGAAGTGGCAGTTAAGAAGTCAAATGATATATTGCACTGGATAAATCTGCTGCGTAAGACTTCTTTAAAGTGTTGAGAAGCAAGGATGGTACTTTGAAGACTAAGGTGTGCCTGATGCAAGCCAGGGTATTTTCAATGGCGTCATCTGCGTATGAAAGACTGACATTGAGTAAAGGAAACTGAAGGACAATGCATTTTAATCATGGTGCCCGTGTAGAATATTGAAAGTACCACAGACTGCCAAAAGGACAAGCAAATTTGTCTTCTAAGAATTACAATCACCGTGCTCCTTAGAGGCAAGGGTGGTGGAGGATTGGGTGGTGTTTGGCTCTTTGTGTACAGGGGTGTTATGAGTTGGAACCGAATGGATGGCATGTAACAAAAACAACAAAGCGATCATCTCAACATATAATAAATATAAAAATTGAGATACATTTAATTTATTTTTTGAAACCTGTGTACATTCCACAATTATAACATATCTTGGGCCAAACTGGCCACATTTCAAGGGCTTGGCCATCTTGTATGGACAGGGCTTTCATATGAATTGGAATGACTGAGAGGGAGGAGGTAGATAAAGGATGCCCATAGAGCCAGTACTCCCACTTCATTTGCTTGCAGCTCAGGAGTAGATATTGTGGACAACAGTGGGCCGGAACCCTAGCTGGAAAGTCAATGGATTGGTCTAGTAGTTTTGCGTGTGGGACACATTCCTATGTTTATGACTTTCTTCTCTTCTTTGTAGAAGGGACAAGTTAATCTCCCACTGGTTTCACTGTGATTAAAGTGCTCAGCTGCCAACAGGAAGATTTATGATTCAATACTACTCTCCAGTCCACTAGAGAGCAATACATAGGTTTGCATTTGTAAGGATTTACAGGCTTGGAAACCCCATGGGACTATTCTAGTCTGTCCTATAGAGCCACCAAGAGTCAAAATCCATTCAACGACAATAGATTGATTTGGGTTTTGATAAGAAGGAGCATCACTCAGTCAAACATTTGTAGGCTCTACTTAATGTATGGGACTAGATGACATCTTGAGGCTTTGTTGTTGGTTGCTACCAAGTCAGCTCCTCTTTGGGGGCCCTCATGTAAAATAGAGCAAACTCCCTCATCCTGTGACAGCTCCGTGGTCGTGGACAGGCTTGAGCTCATTTCTATGGCAATTATGTTACAAAAGTTTAATTCCCTTGCAAGGACCAGTGGTGAGAGTGGCGATACCAGAGGGTGGAGGGAAGGTGGGATAGAAAGGGGGAACCAATGATAAGGATCTACATATAACTTCCTCCCTGTGGGATGGACAACAGAAAAGTGGGTGAAGGGATATATCGGACAGTGTAAGATATGACAAAATAATAATAAGTTATAAATTATCAAGGGTTCATGAAGAAGGGGGGAATGGAGAGGGAGGGGAAAATGAGGAGCTGATACCAAGGGCTCAAGTAGAAAGCAAATGTTTTGAGAATGATGAGGACAGCAAAAGTACAAATGTGCTTGACACAATGGATGGATGGATGGATGGATGGATTGCGATAAGAGTTGTACAAGCCCCCAATAAAATGATTTTTAAAAACTTAAATTTCCATCTTTTAAAAGAGCTCTTTATATAAAATGTGAAAAGCACAAGATAAGAGTTGCTCTTATTCCCATTACCTCAAATGACCATAGGAAATATTTGATTGTAGCTGGTGGTTCCTTTTCACACGTGTCCTAACTGCACAACTTAAAAAACAAAATAAAACAGTTTTATTGGCATACAATTCATGTACTACACAGTTCAATGGTTTCTATATATTAAAAAGTTGTTCAATCATCACCACAATTATAGAACATTTTCTTCATTCCTGTACCCACTATTATGATTAGTTCTCCATTTATTCTTAGTATCCCCTGCTATATCCCTAAGAAACTATTAATTTAGTTACTTTCTCTATCGATCCACCCATTCTGCCAGGCATACTCCAAACAAAACCAACCAACCAACAAGTGAAAAATAAAATCCAAACCCAACAACAGCAACAATAAGATAAAACAGAAAAACCTTAATCCAGAAGAAAGCAATAATAAAATAGAACCAATTCAAAAGGGGGCAAGAAGGAAGGCAATGATGAGATATTATGTTTTAACCTAACTATATCTGCAGGGAGGAGTCCTGGTAGCATAATGGTTTCACTTTGGGCTGCAGTCCACAAGGTTTGCAGTTTGAAACCACCAGCTGCTCTATGGGAGAAAGATGGGGCTTTCTATTTCTGCATGTAAGGTAGTTGAGAGGCGCCAGAGACCAAATCAGTCGAATTTGAGCAAACAGGCTTTATTGGGGAGAAAAACCCAGCACGGCGAAGTTTCCTTGTCCAGCGTCCAGGCTGAGAGAGTGGCACTCTAGACAACAAGAGTGGTGTTTATGTTGCCGGGGAACATGTGAGTAGGCTGTCTTGAGTCCATATAAGGTAAAGAAGTTAGGGATTGGGAGATACAGGTATGTCCGGGTTTCTGGAATGTAAGGTGTTTTCCTGGTTCTGGCTGTACTCGTGCAGGTTGCAGAATGGTGGGTCGAGAACAAAGCGGGCACTGAGCCAAACGGGCCATGAACAAAATGGGCCGTGAGTAAAAGAAAGTAAAAACTTTCAAAGCTGCTGACAGGTTACATAGCCAGCTCTGGTCAGCTCCACAGGTGTGTGGGCGAGATTCAAGGTCACTTGCTGCTAGAAGCCGGCCTGGTATTGATCCGGCCATACACTAAAGGGTCACAGTCTTGGAAACCCACAGGGGCAGTTCTATCCTGTCCCATAGACTCGCTATGAGTTGGTATCAACTTGATGGCATGAGTCTTTTGTTGTTATTGCTATATTTGCAATCGGGGCCCTGGCGGCATAGTGCGCCATGAGCTGGGCCGTCATCCACAAAGTCAGAAACTCAAAACCACCGGATGCTCCACAGAAGAAAGACGAGGCCACTCATTCTGGCAAGAATCCTTAGAAACCCACAGGGACAACTTAGCTCCTCCCTATGAAATGTCCCCATTCTTTGTATGCACATGTGTATCGATACGTCACCCCATGGGTACACTGGCTACAAGTCAGACTGACTCGATGGCAGGGAGACTGAGAGTTTGATGTCTGCAATACTCTACTTTTTAATGCACTTTCTGAGGGCAAGACTATTCACACCCTTGATCAGTGCTCTAAGGGATGTCAATGGAAACTTAATCCTCGTTTTGACTCTGCAAATGCATTTTGGGTTTTCACTGTCATCCATAGCCCTTTGAAATCTGGGTACTCAGAATTTGAGATCTAAGAGGATTCTCTCATCTGATCCTGGATTGAATTATTTACAATCTTGGATCACATGTGCTGATGTGCTCCTTCTGACTGCACAGTCTTTTGAGCCTACTCGATCACAGACACGTGTGTCTTGTCCCTGTTCCCACTCTGGTGAGTTTTCTGTCTCAGCTCCATTGCTGGTGATGGTGGGAGGTGGAGCTATGTACTTTTGCTAAGAGCTAGACCAGTGTTTGCTGTGGAAGGGCATACAACCCATCGTCCTCTTTACCCTGCCATCATCACACTGTGAGGGAAATGGGTCCAGGTGTACGCCATCATTTTCAGCACGTAAAGGCACAGAATTCAATGGCTCAGACTTGGTCCCATGGAAAATGTGACAGGTCTCTTCTGGCCCTGAAGAAAACTCGGATTCTATGCTCAGGACGTCCTGTCTGAAATGCTAGCTTGCAGTAAATGTGTTTTGTTTTACATGTTGCATTTCTGAATTGTTTTTATTCTTAACTGCTAAAGTCTGTTATACCTTTACAATGGGGGGAGCTACTAGATAACCCTCATTGTGCAGGAACAATACTCGCTCACAATTGGACTATACAGTACCTGACAGATTATATAATAATTTCATTGTCCTCAGTTGTCTTAGAATAAAAAAAAACACATTTTAGTCTAAAAGTAAGGCTGCGTACACTATAATCTGATCTTTTGATGAAGCAAAGAAAAGCTGATTTATTTTTAGATAATGAACTTGCTGATAAGTCTTAATTTGGATCCCGTGTATTTAATTCTGCCTTGATACAGTTCAGCAAGTGTCCCCATTCTCTGTGTGCACATGTGTATTGATATGTCACCCCGTGGGTACACTGTACTTTTCGGGTCTAATTCACAAAGCAGTTGCTATTGATTCTTCACAAAGAGGACAAATAAAGTCAAGTATTTTTTTTTTGCAGAGCATTTTTCTTTGGCTCAAAACTCTCCCTTCTCTCCCATGATGATTTCCAGAGTCTTTCTTTCTTTTTGCTTGTTGCTGGGTAGCAAGCAAATAGATCTTTAAAAACGAAGCTCAATCTCTCCCCTTTACAGAGTAATTTTAGACGTTAAGTGTAGGTGCTTAACGAAAGGTCACCGGAAGCCTGAAGACCCTCTGCTGTGAGGGGTTTTGTTTCCCTCTCTCCTCCGAGCCTTTCTTCCCCCTGGAGAGAGGCTGGGAAGTAGACAAAGGCAAAGGAGTAGGCATAATTTATCTTTTTAATGTCTGCGGATCTATGTAGGAGCCCTGGTGTCACGGTGGTTAAAGCGCTGTGAACTACAAGGTCAGTGGTTCAAACCCGTAGCTGTTCTGCGGGAGCAAGACGTGGTCGTTTGCTTCTGTAAAGATCGCAACGTGGGAAACCCCACGGGGGCAGCCCTAGAGGTTTTGGTGACAGCACACAGCAACATGGGTGTTTATCGAAATGGAAAAAAGAAACACCAGCAAATGGACACGGCATGGGATGAGAGGTGAGATCAGGGTGGTGGGGCTGATGGGGAGGCGGGGTGCAGAATCCCCTCACTGGGTGATGTAGGCACCATCACAGGAAGGAGTGCACCAGGTGGAGAGGGATGTGCCAGGCCCTGGGGGAGAAGAACCCTTTTGTTTGACCCAGCACTTGAGAGCAGAGTGCCCCATCTGACTGCCAACATCACCTAATCCGAGCTTTTGTGTGGAGAAAGGCCACTGCTACTGAGAGGTGCCACTGAAGAGCTTCCAGCCCATAGCAACTAGCTTCTGTGGGATGTTGGCTCTGCACTAGGTAACTGTGCGAGGTGCCTGTGAGGCTCAAAGTCCCTCAGGATGCAGGAGCAAAGGTGAAACTGCCTGAACCTGTGGATAAAGCAAGGTCATCCATTGACAGCCTGCATGGGCAAAGGCTATGGTAGGCACAACAATGTACAGGTCCCAGCAGAAAACCTCCCAGACACAGTCTGATTTCCATTTGCACCCTTGATTGTAAGGGTTACTTTATTCTGCCTGTACTGTCTAGACCACTCTTTTCATCGATCTCTTATCAACTTTGAATAGGAGATCTAAAAATATGTCAATGCTCTCAGTAAACTGTCCATTGATAAATTCATTCACTCATTTGTTCATTTCTCTGCCTATCTGTGTAGACTCATGGTTGTCAGTAGTATTTAACTAGCTATCATCTGTTGCTGCCCATGATTTTGATGTTTATATTGCCAAGTGTGGTCAGTGCGAGCCCCATGACAGTTAGCTGCAGTGTCTGACGAGTCCCCATAATTCTGTGAGCATGCTCTTGCTGTCAGGCACAATCCATTCCAGGCTCGGCTCAAATGCTCCCAGCTGTAGCCCTCGAACCGGCCACTCCTCGAAGGACCAACCGACCGATGATTGTCTGCATCCTCAAAGTCAAGTCTGAGCAGGCTGGGTGAGGGCTGGCAGAGCTCATTTCCTCCCTCAGTGGGTGGGGGAGGAGGCTACAGCAATGCCACCTCCGACAGGCCACCCTTGTTTCTCTGCCCCCCACGCTCCCTGCTACAGGGTGTCAGCACCTGAGGACACTGTTTGCTTTTGTGTACAAACAAGCCCTTTCCCAGAAGGCAGGCCGCTCTTTCTCCCAAAGTACAAGGTCTATGCCAGTGTTACCCAGGGCCTGTTCAGGCAGCTTCATAGAGTTTAAACATTGTTATTGTGTGTGTGGGTTATTTTTTTTCAGGAGTGTGTATGCGTGGGTGGAGTTCGATGTTTTAAAACCCCACTTATCTATTCTGCTTCAAATGAATCCCCAAATGTTGTTTTATCAAACCATTTGTTGTTGCAGTCGCTGTTGATTACAGATGTACATCATTTCCCTGCAGCCTTTTTAAAGGACCAATCACTATGGTAACCACATTACAGAAAATTGCTTTGTCTCCTTAAAATACCCTTCAGAGAAAGGTCATTGGGCATTAACATTTTCCAACTCTAACAACGCACGCGGTGTTAAGAATATTGTCACCACACACTATTCTCTCTGTGTATGTTTTCAGCTGTGCAGTTTTAGGAAACTATCAAAACAGGACTAAATATTAAGAGTCAGAAGGGTTTTTAATGTTATCCCATAGGAGTTCGTGGGTTTGGAAAAGAGAAGAAAAGAGAATTTATGTTGGTGTCTCCAGTCGGAGGGCAAGCTGTACTGGCCTTGGCTCTTTCATGTAAGCTTTTGCCATTCTCCTGTGTCGAGAGCCCTGTGCGTTTGAGAGTGGGTTGGGCAAGGCCCCCTCAAGCTAGCTCCAGGGTCTTCCTGCGATGTCACCGTAACTCTGATGCACTATATTCCAGGCTCGCTTTGAGCTCGTTTCCTCCACAAAGCAGATTTGAGAGATGCTTGAATGATGCTTCCGCGGTGGCTGGCGAAGGTGCACTTCCGCAGGGAGGACAGGCGGCTCAGTTCAGCCCATGTCAGGGTCAGAGGACAGAAGGACATTTTTTTGTTTGTTTGTTACATGCTGTTTCATTGACTGTAGGGTTTTCTTTCTCCATAAAAACCCATCGAGGCTGTGTCCTGAGGGTGCGACTCTTCCATCCTTTCATTTCCACGTGAGGCAGTGAAAGCGCCAAGCCGTCACCTAAATTGTCTACATCTCAAAGCTAATTTCTGTACAGGTGGTATTCGCAGTTGAACTTTCTAGTCATTTGCTGCTGTTGCTGCTGTCTTAAAAAATCACCCTCCATCAAATCTTGTGTATGAACACGCCCCAAGAAGCTGTAATGATGAGAACCGAGCAAGGCAATCTCCTGAACCATTCCTTTCCATGCCCAAATTTTACCCATCACCCTCCTCGCCCCTCTTCCCCCCTCCCGCCCAAGGCAACAACTGCTAATTGTTCAGGTTGTGCATTTTGGTATTTACCTCCAAGTTCCCAATGGATCGCTTCAATTGCTACTGTAGCTATATCCACTTACGTGGTTATTTTTTAAGTACGTTCTGCCCTAGAGTCTTCTCATGCTTTGTACATTTTGGCTCCTTTAGTTTTTATAACACAAGAAGGCAAATACCATCATTAGCTCCCTGGAAATGCCAGTTACCATGCTATGAGGAAATACATGAGAAAATTGAGGCCCCAAATACTTAGATGCTGACCCCAAATTGTAAGAGGCCTGGAAAGAGACAGCGATGGGAACTAAGTATTACTTACTGACTCTTATATTGCTTTTTGTACATTGCTTTTTTAACTTCCTACCATAAAACATAAAAATTCATTCTCTTAAACCCTTCATTGCTCATCATTCTTTCATCTCTAGCTTTCCAATATGATATTTCATTTTGGGTCATTCAATATTTAATAGCTATATTATTATGCCCATCTCATCTTTTGTTTTTCCATTAAGCCATGTAATGTTCCAGGATCACATTTCCTTGCACAATACAGGTGTGTGTATGTGCATATGCACCCACAAACCCATATCTATGCATGAGTGTGGAGGAGCCTGGCAGTGTAATGGCTAAGGCTCAGCTGCTAACTGAAAAATTGGTGCTGGAACTCACCCACTGGCTCTGTGGCAGACCTGGGGACATACTCATTTTCCTTTTTTCCCCATCAGTTTTGTTGGCATATACTTCACAGATAATTCCTGTAATTCAATAGTTCAATCACACCCAGAAGAGTTGTACCTCCTCTCATACAGTCGACAGCCTAGAAAACCCAATGGGTTTGTTCTACTCTGTCCTATGTGATGGCTTGAGTTGAAATTGACACAATAGTACCCAACAACAACAATAACAACAAGATATTTGTGTATTGTGAGTATATAAAAGGATGTATGTATTCTGGTTTTTGTGGTTGTTTGCTTGTTTTTATCCCCTGAAGTTAGCAATTACGTTTATTTTTCTTCTTCTTCTTTGGCTTAGTTTCTGTGTGCCTGCCACGGTGATCCTGAGCGCACCAAGTGAACTAGAAGGCTGCTTTCAATCAGGTCAAATACGCCATGCCATCCCTCCCCATCGTCTCAGAGCTGGTGACTGCTGTGTCTGACAGCGCTCCCTTCCTGGAGTCTGCTTCCCTCGCGGTCTGGGGATTCCATCATCATTCTTTTGTCTTTGATGCCACATTTTCTGCCTTTTCATTCTTTCCTTTTCTAAGAACATGTCCATTAATTTCTTAATTAAATTTCTGCATTAATTTCTGAAGAAAGAATGGGATGGAAGTAACTTTTTGTGTTTCTGAGATCTTGAATATATCCTTTTTATATTTTTGTTTTCAAAATTAAAATTTTACAATATCAAAATATCTATAATACAGTGAACCAGGGGCTAAATGGAAAATGGAAACATGAAACTAAATCTGGGTTATTTGAAGACTACCTTTCAAGTAACTTCACATTTTTCTTTTCCTTTGTATGATTGGCTTATCCAAATATTTTATTCAGAGAATTTGCAGTCCTAATAATGGGTTGGAAAAGTGGAACTATAAATGCCTCTATAGCCTTTATCTCCTGTCCCTGAATGCTACAAATTAATAATGTTCTGGTTTGCTATCCCAGAGTTTGGTGGTTTGAGTTACCCAGAGGTACCTAGGAAGAAAAGCCTGGTGATCTGCTTCCAGATAATCAGTCAAGGGTTACCATGAGTTAGGATGGATTCCACAATAACTGCCAACTCTTCATCTACATCACAAACCTTACAGTGTTTTCTTGTATGAACTGTCTCCTCTCTCCAGCTCCTCTTCCTTGACTCTCTCACACACACATGAATTATTTGCAAGTACTTCAACAAGTGTCTCTTAGGAAATAGGATATTATCTAATTTAGGCACGAGATCATTATAATCCCCAACAAATTTAATATAGTTACAATGATATCATCTCATATAATATTGTCTATATTGTAATGATCTGACTGCCCCTAAAATTTTCCTTTACAAAATTTAAAATATGGGGTTAAGTATCACATACTGCATTTGTTCATCATGTCCACCTAATCTTTGCTTTAGAATAGTGCCCGCTGCCCCTGGTTTTCTTTTAAGACATCCTTCCAGAGAGTCCATGTAAGTTGTTTTGTATAGTGCTCCACAATATGATGGCCTAAGACCTTCCTCATTGTTAGATTCATGCTAAGCATTTTGCATCACTCCTGCATAGGCGATATTCTATCATACCTGTTTTATCACACCAGGAGGTGACTTATGACAATTTGTTCAATTTGGTCGCTTGATTAAGATGGTGTCTGCTAGATTTTGTCAAATGCAAAGTACCTTTTGAAATTAGGAAGACAGCTGTGAGGTGACAAATGGAAGATGTGTGGATGTTCTATTCTCCAGTAACACTTTACTCGGTGAATCTTTCCCATATTATCATTGCTGAAGAATGGTGACATTTCAATTCTATCATTCTTTTCACATTTATTAATCGACCTTCATATGTAAAGAAGAATGTACCCTATCTTATTTTAATAATTTAATATAGACTCAATGATTCTTTTAAATTCAGTGTATTATAATCCATTACCCTCATTATTCTTTTTCATTATCAAATTGTTCCAAGTTTGGTCAGTAGGAACCTCTTCCATCAGGAGCTTGTATCTTTGTGACATGTTCCATTCATCTTTTGGTGTCTCTGCTTTTGAACATAATAGATGGCTCAAACATACTTTGTACTATCCCTGTCAAAGATCTGGACTGGATTGAATTTTTAAAGAGCCCTGGTTAGTTTAAGGAACGTTAGTTGGACACTGATTAGATACTCAGTTGCTAACCAAAAGTTGCTGGTTCAAATACACCACCCATCCTATAGGAAAAAGACGTGGCAGCACACTTCTAGAAAGATTTACAGTTTTGGAAACACTATGAGGCAGATCTACTCTGTCCTGTAGGGTCTCTATGAGTCAGTTAATGGATGGAGGTTTATTGTTGTAGTTCTGGTTGATTGAGCAGGGAGTTGTATTTATAGACAAAGATCTGACACTAGAGGTGCTAATTGTGTCTGAGGTATTCATGCTTCTGGCACTTATATGGAAGCTGTAGAAGTTAAATATTTTTATTAATACTGCCAAGTCATATATAACATAGGATTTCACCATTTACTTCATCTTTGTAGGGATTGTAATCAATAACATGAAACAAAATGTATATGAATTGTTGTATAGAGCTCTGCTCTGATCTACAAACCTCATCCTAATCACAATTTAAAAAAAAGAATGAAAGAAAATCTATAGTCTGGGAACATACTTTGTCAATGAGGTATTTGATAAGGGTGTAATCTCTAAAATATACACACTTCTTCAGCAACTAACAATAACAAATCTAATAAATAAATGGTCAAAGGAAAAGAACAAACACTTTACCAAAAAGAGATTTAGGTGGCAAGTAAGCACATAAAAAGAAGCTCATAATCATTAGCCAATAGAGATATGCAAACCACAACTCCAATGAAATACCATCTCACTGCTACAAAAAAGGCAGTGGTCAATAAAACAAAGCAACAAATGCCACTAAGGTTCTGAGAAGATTGGAACTTAAAAAGAAACCATTTTATTGGGGCTCTTAACAACTCTTATCACAATACACCCATCCATCCATTGTATCAAATATATTTGTACATAGCCACTTTCTTTCTACTTGAGCCCTTGGAATCAGCTCCTCATTTTTTTCCCTCTCTCCCCCACCATCCCTCTCTCATGAACCCTTCATAATTTATAAAAAATTTTTTTATGTCATGCGTTGACTGCTGTCACCCTTCACTCACTTTTCTGTTACTACATATAACCCTGGGAAGGGGTTATATGTAGATCATTGTGATTGGTTCCCCCTTTCTACCCCACCTTCCCCTTCCCTTCCTGGTATCATTATTCTCATTATTGGTCCTGAGGGGTTTATCTGCCCTGCATTCCCTGTGTTTCCAGCTCTTATCTGTACCAGTGTACATGGTCTGGTCTAGCCGGATTTGTAAGGTAGACTTAGGATCATGATAGTGGTGTGGGTAAGGTGGGGGGGTGGGTCGCGGAAGAATTAAAGACCTAGAGGAAAGTTGTATGTTTAATTGGTGCTATACTGCACCCTGACTGGCTCGTCTCTTCCTTGTGACTCTTCTGTAAGGGAATGTCCAATTGTCTACAGATGGGCTTTGGGTCTCCACTCTGCCCTCCCCCTCATTCACATTGATACGATTTTTTTTTGTTTTTGTTCTGGGTCTTTTATGCCTCATACCTGATCCCATTGACACCTCATGATCATACAGGGTGGTGTGCTTCTTCCATGTAGGCTCTATTTCTTTTCAGCTAGAGGGTTGCTTGTTTATGTTCAATCCGTGAAGACCTCAGGCACTATATCTTTTGTAAAAATACAAAATAAAAATATTGGCTTTAAACTACATAAATGTATTGTCTCACAGTTCTGGAGGCTAGAAGTACAAATCAGTGTGTCAGCTCAGCTCCCTCTGAGTTATCCAGGGACAGATTTCATGTCCTCCAGGGACCCTAGTGATCCCAGGAGTCCCCTGGCTTATAGATTCATCTCACACGGTTATTCCTCCCTCATGGGTCTTTCTGATCTCATCTCTTTTATAAGGACAGTACTGACATTTAATTAGGATCCACCCTACTATACTATAACTCATGTTAATTCATGTTGGTTAATGACATTGTCAAAGACTTATTTCCAGGCCAGGTCATGTTCATAGATACAAGGAGCTAGGATTCAATGTATCTTTTTTGCCGGGGAGGGATGGGGGTACACAGTTCACACCATAACAACTAAGTATAAAAGATTAGTAAGTCTCCCAATTTAGAATTAGTGGGGTCCACAAATATATCTTTTTAAATCATCAAAGCTCAGTATAGAATGTCATATCAGGGGAACCCACCACTTTTCTGTCAGTTTGTTGCGCTGTGGTGGCTTGTGTGTTTCTGTGAGGCTGGAAACGATGTCACTGGTAATTCAAATGCAAGCAGGATCCCCTAAAGCTAACAAACTAAGAACAGATTATGAAGAAGGAATTAACCGCCCTCGTCAGAGGAAGTAGCCACTGAAAACCTTAGGCATAGCTTTGAAACACTGTCAGATACTGACGGCCTAAAGAATGGAAGCATAACTTTGTCAGAAATAGGGCCAGAGTTCGGGCCCCCAGGGTAGGAAAACACTTGCAATGGGACTGAGGGGGAGCTGCGTTTTCCAAGTAGAGTTGACCATGGTGAAGTGAATGGAGTAGAGTCTGTGGGATTGGACCCGTTGGGGTCTCCATTTGCTGATGGGGGTCACAACCCAAGGTAAGGAGCACCAGCTGCAAAATCTACTAATAATAAGAACTTGGAATGTACCAAGTATGAATCTAGGATGATCGCAAGTCATCAAAAATGAAGTAAAACCCATAAAGATCATTATCCTAGGTGCCAATGAGCTGACTAGACTGGTATTGACCATTTTGAATCAGAAAATCAAATGGTCTACTCTAACAAGAATGACAAATTCAAGAGAAACGGCATGGCATTCATTATCAAAAAGGACATTTCAAAACCAATCTTGAAGTACAAGGCTGTTTGTGATATGATTATATCTATGCGCCTTCAAGGAAATCCAATCAATACAACTAGTTTTAAAATTTATGTACCAACCATCAAAGCTAGTGAGATAGTTAAGTTTATTGTACCAAGCTGGCCAATAAACACATGTGGGATTAATTGAAGGGCAGAGAGATAAATGGCTCAGTGAGACTCACCTTTCGAGTTCTTAGGTCTCTTGCTTTGTGATGGTCGGACCAGTGTGCAGCTGCCTTAGCCAGTTCCCTGCTTCAGCTGGCAAGGCTCACTTCCCACAAGACATCCCTGAGAAGAAGCCACATGGAACCTACACCAATGCAGTCCTGGGTGCTGGAGCAGCCGTGTGGAAACCCTTGACAGCACTGAGATGCTTACACGCTCACTGATTCAGCTTTCCTCCTGTAGTCGGCATCATTGTGTGTGTTTTGTGAGATGGAGGAGGACTTTATAGATTGGTGTCGGACATATGGACTAATGTTGGACTTATGGGCTTGGACAACACTGGGTTGGGATACTTTCTTAATGTACACTTACCCTTCATATAAAACTCAAAGTATGAGTGTCTATGAATTTTGTTTCTCTAGTCTACCCACACTAACTCAACCAGCGATGAAGAAATTGAAAAATTGTACCATCTTCAGAAACTGATCAAATGTACAATCAAGATGCATTGATAACTATTGGTTATTGAAATGTGAAAGATGGCAACCAAAAGGAAGAAACAGTAGTTGGAATATAGGGTCTTGGTGATAGAAACAAAGTTGGAGAAACAAAGTTGGTGATAGAAACAAAGTTGTGAAATAAACTTGGCAAGACTTTTACCTCAAACTCACCTGTAACCATTGAGCTCAAAGTTGAAACTACCTAGTGTAAGAAGCAGATGACTACTAGTCCAAGGCTACAGAACAGGTGGAAGTTGGACTTTGGTTCAAATCTCTTACCTTGAGGGTGCTCTATGAGTGGTGGCCCACAACTATCATATACTTACTATTTTAATGCCTTCCTTGCTTCCTTATGACATTCATTAATCTGGTACATGGGCTCTGCTGCTGTGAATAAATATTATCAGATGATTTGCCCTATAACCAAACACCATTGTTTGTGTAAATAGGGTCCTGTCACTTAGGAGCTTAATCTGTCTGTACAAGCCAACAATTCATGTATTGCAGTTCATAGTTGGCCTATACTGGCTTACTTTCTTTTTCTCAACAGTCTTTTAAATTCTAAACCACTGGATAAACTAATGATACTATCAATGTTTAGGGGTTAGGCATTGGGCTGTTAACCACAAGGTCAACAGTTCAAAACCACCAGCTAGCTCCCAAAGGGAAGGATGAGGCTCTCTATTTTTGTGAAGATTTGCAGACTCAGAGACTCACATGGGGCAGTTCTACCCTGTGTTAGAGGATCGCTATGAATCAGCATTGACTTGATGGCAGTGGCAGTGATGCCCCAGGGGTCGACTAATCATGTTCTTGTGGTAGTTACATAATTTGTTGTCAATATGTGTCTATTCTGAGTGAAGGGGTGGAGTTTAGCCTGTCAATCAGGTCACAGTTTGATGACCTCATTTGGAGGAACTAAGGAGATATAAATAGCTTGCTTGAGGCAGGACACAGATACACTCCCTGTGAGACATTCTTGTTGAGAAGATACATGGAGCTATGCTAGAGCCATGGAGCTGAAGGAGCCATGTGAAGACCCCTGCCAGTGCTGAGATGCTTCCACCGCCACTGGATCCACAAGACTTTCCACCCACTGGCCAATGATCTTTCTGCATTCACCATTCTTGCTTGTGTTGCATGAGTCTGAAGAGGAATTTGTAGATTGGTGTCAGACATATGGGCTAATATCAGACTTATGGACTGGGATGTTTTCTCAATATTCAAATGCTCTTGTATATAAAGCTGTTTCTCATGCACATGAGTGCTTATGAATTTGTTTCTCTAGTCTACCCAGACTTACACAGTTCTCCAATATAAAATGACAATAATTTATCTTAAATTGTGAATGCCTGACTTTCAGAAGGCTATGGATGACAGTGGAAGAACAAAATTCATTTGCCCATGGAATTAGACTCTAGTGAGTCCCCTACAATCATAGTTGAGGGACATGAATAGCCCTGTTATCAGACAGAGAGCATTGGAAAGTCAATTGTGACAAATATAGTTGGGTCAAAATATCTTATCATTCATTCTTCCTTTTGGCCCATTTTAAGGCCGTTAAAAAAGAAGAAGAAGAAGAAAAGAAAAGAAAAGAGAAAGGGCTTTGAATAGCCTTGTATCATGCAGAGTGCATTGGAAAGTGGTTTGGTGCAGAAGCAGTGAGGTTAAAATTTAGCACCCTACCATTTGATCTCCCTTATTTACATTTGTTCTAGTTTTTAATATTTTCTGCTTTCTTTTCACTTGAGAATTTTATCGATTTTACTTTGTTAGGATTGTTTGTTTTTAATGGTTTTCTGGATATGAAATATAAGATAGATCAATCTGTAACTGGGTTCATAGTTGCTTGGGGACCTGGCAGGGGAGGTTGGTGGAAATCTGTAACTGGGTTCATAGTTGCTTGGGGACCTGGCAGGGGAGGTTGGTGGGAATCTGTAACTGGGTTCATAGTTGCTTGGGGACCTGGCAGGGGAGGTTGGTGGGAATCTGTAACTGGGTTCATAGTTGCTTGGGGACCTGGCAGGGGAGGTTGGTGGGAATCTGTAACTGGGTTCATAGTTGCTTGGGGACCTGGCAGGGGAGGTTGGTGGGAATCTGTAACTGGGTTCATAGTTGCTTGGGGACCTGGCAGGGGAGGTTGGTGGGAATCTGTAACTGGGTTCATAGTTGCTTGGGGACCTGGCAGGGGAGGTTGGTGGGAATCTGTAACTGGGTTCATAGTTGCTTGGGGACCTGGCAGGGGAGGTTGGTGGGAATCTGTAACTGGGTTCATAGTTGCTTGGGGACCTGGCAGGGGAGGTTGGTGGGAATCTGTAACTGGGTTCATAGTTGCTTGGGGACCTGGCAGGGGAGGTTGGTGGGAATCTGTAACTGGGTTCATAGTTGCTTGGGGACCTGGCAGGGGAGGTTGGTGGGAATCTGTAACTGGGTTCATAGTTGCTTGGGGACCTGGCAGGGGAGGTTGGTGGGAATCTGTAACTGGGTTCATAGTTGCTTGGGGACCTGGCAGGGGAGGTTGGTGGGAATCTGTAACTGGGTTCATAGTTGCTTGGGGACCTGGCAGGGGAGGTTGGTGGGAATCTGTAACTGGGTTCATAGTTGCTTGGGGACCTGGCAGGGGAGGTTGGTGGGAATCTGTAACTGGGTTCATAGTTGCTTGGGGACCTGGCAGGGGAGGTTGGTGGGAATCTGTAACTGGGTTCATAGTTGCTTGGGGACCTGGCAGGGGAGGTTGGTGGGAATCTGTAACTGGGTTCATAGTTGCTTGGGGACCTGGCAGGGGAGGTTGGTGGGAATCTGTAACTGGGTTCATAGTTGCTTGGGGACCTGGCAGGGGAGGTTGGTGGGAATCTGTAACTGGGTTCATAGTTGCTTGGGGACCTGGCAGGGGAGGTTGGTGGGAATCTGTAACTGGGTTCATAGTTGCTTGGGGACATGGCAGGGGAGGTTGGTGGGAATCTGTAACTGGGTTCATAGTTGCTTGGGGACATGGCAGGGGAGGTTGGTGGGAATCTGTAACTGGGTTCATAGTTGCTTGGGGACCTGGCAGGGGAGGTTGGTGGGAATCTGTAACTGGGTTCATAGTTGCTTGGGGACCTGGCAGGGGAGGTTGGTGGGAATCTGTAACTGGGTTCATAGTTGCTTGGGGACCTGGCAGGGGAGGTTGGTGGGAATCTGTAACTGGGTTCATAGTTGCTTGGGGACCTGGCAGGGGAGGTTGGTGGGAATCTGTAACTGGGTTCATAGTTGCTTGGGGACCTGGCAGGGGAGGTTGGTGGGAATCTGTAACTGGGTTCATAGTTGCTTGGGGACCTGGCAGGGGAGGTTGGTGGGAATCTGTAACTGGGTTCATAGTTGCTTGGGGACCTGGCAGGGGAGGTTGGTGGGAATCTGTAACTGGGTTCATAGTTGCTTGGGGACATGGCAGGGGAGGTTGGTGGGAATCTGTAACTGGGTTCATAGTTGCTTGGGGACCTGGCAGGGGAGGTTGGTGGGAATCTGTAACTGGGTTCATAGTTGCTTGGGGACCTGGCAGGGGAGGTTGGTGGGAATCTGTAACTGGGTTCATAGTTGCTTGGGGACCTGGCAGGGGAGGTTGGTGGGAATCTGTAACTGGGTTCATAGTTGCTTGGGGACCTGGCAGGGGAGGTTGGTGGGAAATGGGGAGTTAATAATGATGAGAACAGGAATGAAGAAAATGTCCTGAAATTGATTGTGGTGACGATTGGACACCTCTTCTTGATATGATTGAACTATCAAATTGTATGCTATGTAAATTGTATGCAAATAAAACTATTGGTAAAAAAACAAAAAGTAAGATCAATAGCACAGGCCTTTTTACAACAACAGAAACGGCGACTATCCTCATGGACTTCTTCAGATGGAATACACAGAAATCAAACGGACTGCATCTGTCAGAAGACACAGTGGAGAAGCTCAATATTAGCATGCATAAACAGGCCAGGAGCTGACTATGGAGCAGACCATCTGTCATTCATGTGTGAATTCAGGATGAAGCTGAGCAGGTGGAAACAAAGTCACAAGAGCCAAAATATGACCTTGAGAATATCTCACCGGAATTTAGAGAGCATCTTAAGAACAGATTTGCTGCATTGAACACTAACGATGGCAGACCTGATGAGCTGTGGGACGACATCAAGAACATCATTCTTAAAAAAGTAGCAGGTCATTAAAAAGACAGGAAGGAAAGAACAGATCAAAGTGGATGTCAGAAGAAACGCTGAAACTTGCATTTAATCATAGAGTAACTAAGACAAATGGTAGCAATGGTGAAGTCAAAGAGCTAAACATAAAATTTCAAAGGGCAGTGTATTAGTCTGAGTATTTTGGAGAAACAAATATACAGAAACTCATGTATAAGAGGGGATTTTATGTAAAGGTTAAGTGTGCATCAAGAAAACATCCCAACCCAGTGCTGCCCAAGCCCCCAAGTCCAACATTAACCCATTAACTCATATGTCCACCACCAATCCACAAAGTCCTCCTCCATCTTACAAAGCAGACGCAATGACGCTGACTGCAGGAGGAAAGACGAGTCAGTGAATGTGTAAGCATCTCATTGCTGGCAGGGGTCTCCACACAAGTGCTCCAGCACCCAGGGCTGCATTGGAGTAGGTCCATGTGGCTTCTCCTTGGGGCTGTCTTGCAGGAAGTCAACCTTGCCAGCTGAAGCAGGGAACTGCTTAGGCAGCTGCACCCTGGTCCGACCACCAGAAAGCAAGAGACCCGAGAACTAGAAAGGGGAGGTTCACCAAGCCATTTATTCCTCCGCCTTTCAGTTGACCCCACATTTGTTTATTGACCAGGTTTAGCACAATTAACTAACTAACTCAGGCAGCTTGAGAAGATAAAGTAAAATCTTATAATGAAACATGAACAGCTCTAGAGTTCGAAAACCAAAAAGGAAAAACACACCCAGCACTTCTTAAACTGAAAGAACTCAAGAAAAAATTCAAGCCTCGAATTTCAATCTTGAAAGATTGTATGGGAAAAATATTAAATGATACAGAAAGCATCCAAAGAAGATGGAAAGAATGCACAGTCATTGTACTAAAAAGAACTTCATTTCAGGAGGTAGTACCTTAACAAGAGCCAATGCCGCTGAAGGAAGAAGTTCAATATGTGCTGAAAGCATTAGCCAAAAATAAGGCTCCAGGAATTTATGGAATACCAATTGAAATGTATCAACAAGCCGTTGAAGCACTCCTCTATACTAGGACATTTGGAAGATAGCACATTGCCAATGACTGGAAGTGATCCATATTTGTGCCGTTCCAAAGGTAACCCAACAGAATGCTCAAGCTTGAGAACAACATCACTGATATTGCACACTAGTAAGATTTTGCTCCAATCATCCAACAATACATTGAAAGGGAGCTGCCAGGGGTTTAGGCTGGATTCAGAAGTGGATGTGAACAAGAGATTTTATTGCTTCTATTAGAAAGATCTTGACTGAAAACAAGAATACCAGGCAGTTGTTATCTTATCTTTCACTGACTGTGAAAGGCATTTGACTGCATGGAATGTAACAATTATGGATAACCTTGAGAAGAATGGGAATGCCAGAGCACTTCATTGTGTGCATGTGGAACTTGGACGTGGATCAAGAGGCAGTTGTCAACAGATCACAGGCATACTGCATGGTTTAAAATCAGAAAAGATGCGTGTCAGGGTTGTATCACTTCACCATACTTATTCAATCTGTATACTGTGAAAATCATCAGAGAAGCTGGATTCTATGAAGAAGAATGCAGCATCCGGATTGGAGGACGCCTTATTATCAATCTGTGATATGCAGATGATATATTGTTTGCTCAACGTGAAGAGGAATTGAAGAATGGTTGAAGACAAAGACACACAGCCTTCAGTATGGATTATAACTCATTGTGACGAGGGCCAACACAACTGAACTATTGATAACATCACGCTCAGTGGAGAGAATGCTGAAGTGTTAAGGATTCTGTTTCGCTTGGATCTAAATTTCGTGCTCGTGAAAGCAGCAGCCGCAAGATCAAAAGACACGCTGCCTTGGGTAACTCTGCTGCACAAGACCTTTTTAGAGTAATGAAAAGCAAAGATGTTACTTTGAGGACGAAGGTGTGCCTGACCCAAGCCTTGGTATTTTCAATTGCCTCATATGCATGTGAAAGTTGGACGTTGACTAAGGAAGACTGAAGAAGACTCAATGCATTTGAATTGTGGTGCTGGAGAAGAATACTGACAGTACTGTGGACTGCTAAACAGACAAATTTGTCTCGGAAGAAGTATGGCCAGAGTGTGCTCCTTAGATGCAAGGATGGTGAGACAGCATCTTACATACTTTGGCCAGGTTGACAGCAGAGAGAAGTCCCTGGATAAGTCTTTGGATCCAGTGGTGTTGTAAGCATCTCAGTGCTGGCAGGAGTCTCCCAGTGGCTCCTCCATCTCAGGGCACTAGGGTAGCTCCATGTGTCTTGTGAGCCACAATGTCTCCCAGGGAGGGAGCCTGGGTCCTGCCTCCAGCGAGCTATTTATCTCCTTAGCGCCTTCGAATGAGGTCAGCTGCAACTTGATTGACAGGCTAAACTCCTTCATTCTTAATTCTCTCAAATTGACAAATTATAAAACTACCACACACTACAAGAATGAAAGAGTGTATGAGTGGGATTTAACTTTTTCCTATATCAAATTAATTAGAAATGCATGTCACCCAGCTATCAATAACTATCTATCGTTCTTATTTTGTAATTTAACTGATTGAGATAGTTAAATTTTATTGTACCAACCCGGCCTATAAACACATGTGGGGTTGGTGCATTGTAGGGCGGAGGGATAAATGGCTCAGTGAACCTCGCCTTTCTTATTCTCGGGTCTCTGGCTTTGTGATGGTCAGACCAGGGTGTAGCTGCCTTAGCCAGTTTCCTGCTTCAGCTGGCAAAGCTCACTTCTTGTGAGACATTCCTGAGGAGAAGTCACAGGGACCTACCCTGATGCAGCCCTGGGTGCTTAAGCAGCCATGTGGAGACCCTGCCAGCGCTGAGATTTTTACACATTCACTGACTCGGCTTTCCTCCTGCACTTGGTCTCATTGTGGGTGTTTTGTGAGATGGAGGAGGACTTTGTGGATTGGTGTCGGTCATATGGGTTAATGTTGGATTTGTGGGCTTGGGCAGCATCGGGGTGGAATGTTTTTTTGATGTGCACTTACCCTTTATATAAAACTCTCTCATGCATATGAGTTTCTGTGGATTTGTTTCTCTAAAGTACCCAGAATAACACACCGATTATGGACTGAGTTTTGGCACATCTACTTTGCTTAGAAGGTTCATGGGTGGCACAACCCATTTATGCTCAACTACCAATTCAAAGGTTAGTGAAACAAGCCCATCTAATGGCATCACAGAATGGGTTGACAAACTGCTTATAAAAATACGAAACAACCCTGTGGAATAACTCTACTCTGTAACACATGGTGTCGCCATGGGCCAGAATCAACCGGATAATAAAGGGTTTTCTTTGATTATAGTCCCTGTGATCCTTGGGTTGTGTTCATTATGTTTTATTTGGGATTTTTACATAAATATTTGAAATAAGTATCTATAGATTTCTTTGTGATGTTATCTTTAGTGGCTTGGATGCCCATTTATAACCACAAAAACCAAACTCATTGCCATCAAGTTGATTCGACTCAGAGTGACCCTGTAGGGGATGGTAAAACTGCTCCTGTGGGTTCCCAAAGACGGCAACTCTTTATGGGAGTAGAAAGTCTCATCTTTCTTTGAGGAGAGGCTGTCGTTCTGGACTGCTTACCTTGCAGTTAGTCGCCCATCTTGTAATCACTACACCACCAGGGCTCAGTTACACTGGTTTTAACAAAGAATTTGGATTTTTTTAAAAAGTATTTGGATTTTTGACCTAAATAATTATTTTTCTTTGCTTTTTAAATCTATAAATGTTCATATATATATATATATATATATATATATATATAAATGCTGCATACCATTTGCCCATGCTATATGCTTTTCATCAGCTGAAATGTCGTCTGTTTTCTATTCATTTCTATTCCATGATTCTGAGGGAGAAAGACCTGGAAATCCCTACTGTCCAGATTACAGGCTAGGAAACACATGGGTGACTCTCCTGGGGTTGCTGACAATTAGAAGCTACTGACGGACTCCCAACAACCATAGCCCGCATAGTGTGCTGACTAGCAAGGATGCTCATGTAGGTAGGCATCAGACATTTTCTTTAGTTGAAGAAAAGTTTACTCGTTAATAAGGTGTTCTTGAATTAATTATCATGCCTCCTTCAGGATGTGATTGCTCCTTTTTTGCTTTAGGTTTAATTTGTCCCCTTGCTTTCTTTCCTCACTCCCCTACCAGCCTGTAGCTCAGTGGTTCTCAACCTGTGGGTTGAGACCCCTTTTGGGGTCGAATGACCCTTTCACAGGGGTTGCCCGATTCATTACCGTGGCAACATTACTGTGGTGAAGTAGCAATGAAAATAATGTTATGGTTGGAGAGCCACCACCACAAGAGGAGCTGTATGAAAGGGGCGTGGCATGAGGCAGGTTGAGACCACTGCTGTGGTGATGCCATCATTCTTTTATGCCAGATACAGAGTCTCCAAGAACGTCACCTCCATTTCTACATATTTTTCTGCAACCTCCTCTTTGAAATTCTTTTAAAGTAATAAAAAAGGCTTCAAGAAGAATGGTAAAGACAGCACAGGGTTTTCTCATGTGTAATTTAATTCAGTTTCTTCTAAAGGTGACATCTTATATAACGACGGCACATTTATCAAGATTAAAGTGAACAGTTGTACAATAGGATTATTTTTAGAGTTTGTAAGGATTCCCGCAACTTTTCCACTAATATGATTTTTTCTTGTTGTTTTGAGGCCCCAATCCAGCATATTCCATGAATTGTATCATTATGTCTCCTACCTAAAAACCAATCCCACTGCCATCCATTTCAACTCCTGGCATCCTACAGGACAGTGCTGAGCTGTTCTACATGACTTCTGCGGTGTGATCTCTTCCACATGCAGGTTGCTTCATCTTTCTCCCGTGGATCAGCTGGTGGGTTTGTGCCACCCGTCTTTTGGTTATCTGCCGGCACAATCCACTGCACCATGAGGGCTCCTTCCTGCCTCCTTAGTGTTCCTGAAATGTAACAGCGTCTCCTTTTCCCCTTATTTCTCATTTCCTTGGCACTTTTAAAGAATAGGGATCAGATGCTGTGTTAGTTTGTGTTGACTAGAGAAACAAATCCAGAGACACTCATGTGTGCAAGAGAGTTTTACATACAAGAGTAATAGTATATTAAGAACCATCTAGGACCAGTCCATAGCAAGTCCATAAGTTCGATATTAGCCCATAACTCAGACATTAGCCCATATGTTTGAGGTTAGTCCATAAAGTCTTCTACAGACTCATACAGCACACACAATGATGCTGAAAGCAGGAAGATCACAGGCCGGTGGATGAAAAGTCTTACGGAAGCATCTCTGTGCTGGCACAGCTCTCCACGTGGCTCCTCCAGCTCCATGGCTCCGGCTCCATCAGCATAGTTCATGTGGCTTGTCAACAGAATGTGAAGCAGTGAGAGTATGTGTCCTGCCTCCAGGGAGGAAGACAGGAGTTCCCAGACTCCTCAGGAGAACACCATGACCACACAGTGGCATCATTGACTATGACCTGATCGACAGGCTAGACTCCACCCCTTTGCTCAAGTTGACAGGACACTATGTAACTGCCACAGATGCTTTCTAGAACATTCCTCAACTTGGAACTGTTTGAGGGTTTCTAATGGTTGTACTCATATCAAAGGTGCGGACTGTGATAAAATTTCCACAGAAGCAATGGGCCCTTCTCATGACAACATATCAAGGTGCATGGCGTCAAAGATGTAGTAACACTGATATGGACATTGAAGACTTGGTAAAGGTGATGCTTGCCAGGATTCTCTCTGTAAAGTTGTGGTGGTTTTTCAGTTCTTTCATTCTGTCTACAAGAATGAATTGGATTTTTTTTCTGTAAGGAAGATTGATCTCCTCTCCCATATTGGTTTACTTAATCAGTCTTTTATGTATGCCAGTCTGTATTGTTTCATGAAGTCTTGCTGGTGTGATGGGTTAGGAATTATACTACTAATCACAACGTCTTAGATCACACCCCCTAGTGGCTCTGTGGGAGAGGAGAGACTGCTCCTGCAGCTCATCCTTTTGGAAGCTCTATGGAGGCTCGATGGAGGGCTGCTACGAGCTGGAGTCAATTCAATGGCAGGGGGGTTGGTTTAGGCCTTCTACGCACTCATGGATGTTTATTTGGCTATAATACTTTCATTATGTATTATGTTCAAATTGCCTTTCTGAATATGTTTAGGTTGGCTCTTAGGTTTCTTTGAAGTGCCCCCATCTTGTTTTTAAAGTTCTTTCTTATTCCCTGGTACAAGCTATTCTAGGTACCTCTTGTATCATCCCTTTCCTAAGCTAGCACCAGTCATTTCTTTTAGGAGCTCTTAGGCCATTTACATTTCTTTAAGGAACTCTTATGCCATTTACTGAAGAATATTTAGAAACCAAGACCTGGGGACTAAATATGTTCATTGTTACTAGAGTGTCATTATGTCTAGACCCTGTCAATAGTCCCTTAAATCCCCTCTCACCCCCAGCAGCCCTCTCTTGGATCCAGTGTGAGGTAGGTAGTTTATTGTGCCTACCTGACTGATAAACACATGTGGGATTAATTGAAGGGTGGGGGGATAAATGGCTCAGTGAGCCTCACCTTTCTAATTCTCAGGTCTTGCTTTGTGATGGTCAGACCAGGGTGCAGCTGCCTTAGCCAGTTCCCTGCTTTAGCTGGCAAGGCTCCCTTCCTGCGAGACATCCCCAAGGAGAAGCCCCATGGACCTACCCTGATACAGCCCTGGGTGCTGGAGTAGCCGTGTGGAGACCCCTGCCAGCACTGAGATGCTTACACATTCACTGACTTAGGTTTCCTCCTGCAGTCGGCATCATTGTGTGTGTTTTGTGAGATGGAGGAGGACTTTGTGGATTGGTGTTGGTCATATGGGTTAATGTTGGACTCGTGGACTTGGACAGCACTGGGTTGGAATATTTTCTTGATGTGCACTTACCCTGTATATAAAACTCTCTCTTATACATGAGTTTCTATGGATTTGTTTCTCTAAAGTACCCAGACGAACACACAGTGTATCAGATTTAACCCCAACATTCACTGCTTGAGGTGGGGTCGTGTTTAGTGCATGATCTACCCTCCTTTGTCCTTCCTTCTTTTTCCCTGCTGTGTATGGAGTTCCTGATTTGGCTTTTGAACTTTAGCACATGTTCTGTCTTCAGGTTATGATGGAGACATATATGTGGTTTTATCCAATTTTGTACTGAAGTAGCTCCGTGTCAGTCAGTCTCCAGGATGGCCTCTCAGTTCCAAACCGAGTGGTGGGTCCTATCCTGAGATGTATTGATTTAACCACTCTAGACACTAAATAGGAGCCCTGGTGGGGTAGTGGTTGTGCTTGGACTTTGATCCATATAGTTGGCAGTTCAAAACCCCCAGCAGCTTCGAGGAAGGCAGACCAGGCTTTCTCCTCCTGTAAACAGTTTCAGTCTCACTTCGGGAAGCGCCCAGGGGGTCGCTATGAGTCAGTACTGACTCGATGACAGCGTGTTTAGTTTTGGGACACTAAACAGGAACCCTTGCAATGCCGAGGTCAAGCACTCAGCAGCCAGTCCACATTCTAACCAAGACCCCAGCTGCTGTTCAGGAGAAAGATGTGGCAGTCCGTTTGTCTAAATGTTACAGATCTGGAAGCCTTAAGGGGCATTTCAATGCTATCCCGAGTGTTGCTTTGAGTTCACATAGACCTGATGGCAACAAACTCAACTGCCACTGAGTCAATCCCAAATTCGAGCAACCCTATGGGCGGAGTGCAACTGCCCCTGGGTTTCAAGGCCCCATGTCTGCACGGGGGCAGAACGTGTCATCTTCCCTGCAGAGCGGCTGGGGGGTTTGAACTACAAACCCAGGACTCTTTCGCTAGCAATAGATACTGACTAAATGTGTGCTCTTTGGCTAGAGTGGAGAGAGAGCAGTTTAATGCCTGTGGACACTAGAGGAAGGGGGTGGGGTATAAATGTATTTGATCAGAATGTATCAGATCCTTGCTTTCACTCCTATTTATCTCTCTCTTGCAGGCGCAAGTATTTCCAGCCCCTATTCTCTTGTTCCGGGTGCCTTGGCTGGCTTCTCTCTGCCTTTCTGAACCCTGGAGGTACTTAAAGCTCACTGGCATCTATTTTATCGATGCCATTCGCCATTCCTGATCTGCTTTCTATTGTCCCCCAATACATTGATGCCACTGTCTGTCATCAATGCCTTTTCCACGGCATTTGTCTTTGTGGTCTCTTCTCCCATGCGGTTAGTTTAGCATAGAGGAGCAGAGACACAAAGGGGACGTTTCAGCCTGCTGTGTTTGGCTGGCAGCTGTTTTCAAATGGTTTCCCACCCTCTTTTGATTCCCCAACTTTTACCGGATTTTCTTTTGGAGTCTCTTCCTAAGATGTTAACATTTGAGAGATTGTCATTTGTTGTTACAAAAATAATGCATCCCGCGTGGAAATTTTTATTCTTTTTATATGAAAGCAACAACCTCTCCTCCCCCAAACCCTCCTGAATGAATAGAATTGTTTCCTGAGGGTGTGTGTGTGGGGTGGGGGTGAGTGGGTGAGTGAGTGTACCTGAGTTGATGTGTGTGTTAAGTGGCAGTGGAATAAGGCAAGTGATGAGAATGAATGATACGGAGAGGGGTACAAGTAGAAAAAGAGACCCGAGAAACAAGTTTTTAAAAGATGCCAAAAGCCCAGCCTTGGCTGGGAAGTTAATTCACCCTGATGTGTGCATGCCCCTGATAGCAAGTTATGCCTGTGACATTCTGACACTGTCTCCCAGGAAGGAGAAAGAGCGGCTTGAAAGACTTAGCGGATGTTCATTTAATTGGGAAGCCAGCTGAGATCTGAGGCAGCTGAGGCTGAGGACGCACCCTTTCTCCTCACAATGGCGGTGGTTGAAGGTTGTATATAAGGTGGCCTTATGAAAGTGACAAGGCAATTTAATTCTTTTGTGCACAATGATTCTACTTCATTGATTTACAATAGGAAGGATATAATTTTGCTAGTGTTGGCAAAAAGCTCAAATGTCAGCCTTTTCAAATTGCCATACTTGCCTTGTTCGGGATGAATAATGAATAAGTCACCTTTTGTCTACAGTTAAATATTCTTGAATAAATACAAAGAGCATAAAAGACATAAATGATTGCCTGATTTATATTTAAAATAAAGATCAACATTGTGATAAATGGTTGAAAATGCTGTGTGTGAAGCCATATGCCTCTCCTGATAATTACATTATCAATTAAGGAATAACCCAGGTGTAGACTGTCGCTAGCTGTGTACACTGACTTACCTGGACAGGTCTGTCAAGCCACGGGAGGTCCTGGGTTCTTCCTGGAAGACGAGCTTGCTTCCCCCCCACTCTCTGGACTGCCCTCCAGCTGGTAGACCCAAAGTCCAAAGCTGGCCAAGTGCCAGGGAAGCCACAAATCTCTGGCCCCTCCCTCCCAGAGGGAGGATGAGACCTTGAGAAGAGTGGTCTGCGGCCACGGACCTGGTTTTGCTTTTGTTTTTCACCTTGAAAGGGGATTTTTAATGTAAGAGACACAGGCAGAGAGCAGAAAAACATATTCCTTTGAAAACTCAGCACATCCTTGGTTAAGTAACCCCCACATATCCATACAGTTGAATTCTCTGTGGCTATTGGAAATGAGGAAGGTGAAAAGCATATTTAATGATAAGCAAATATATCTACATCGCTCTCAAATGACTAAAGCAATTCATGCACCAATGCGAACACTTGGATATAATTTATCCTTCAAAAATGAACAATCAGATCCTATAAAATGCATATGTATCTGTATATAAGTATATAGATGCATTCAGATGTATAGCGGAGATATTCAAAGACAATGTATCAACATGTTAATGCTTTGCTGTGGGTTATTTTTCTTCTCTGTATAGTTGCATCTTCAAATGGTCTTTCCAGTGATCGTATTTTACTTGTGCAATGAGAAGCGACAATGCAATATCTTGGGGGGGGGGGCGATCTTGAAACTCAAACTGTTGGGTGACATCCACTGGATTCCCAGAGTTGCCGCAAAAGAAAGGCTCGTGATAATTCTCTGAAGGTTCTACTGTGGCACAGGTGAGGTCAGATTGGGCAGAAGCTGATCCAAATGTAACTGGTTACTGGAATTTCTAGGCTCATGTTCAACAGTGATAGAGCCTAGTAATTGATAACAGTTTTCTCCTCCACCATTGAGAACCCTCTCCTCTTCCCATGTATTCATGGAAGACAGCATCACAGAGGGGGCTGGAAAGGTAAAGGGAAGGGTCCTACGTGGGAAGGCAGAGATAGAGGTTGTAGTTTCAATGCTGCCTTGAGTAGCTGGGTGTTCCTCGGCAAGTTGTTTCACTAATCTGGACTTCAGTTTCCTTGGGTGTCAATGAAAGGCTTGGGTATACCAGCAGTTCTTAATGAGGAGGCACTTCTGCTTGTCTCAGTGAGGCAAGGGACCAGCTCCCCTGGAATTTAGTGGGTTGAGTTTAGAAAAGTTAGACCTTGGAAAACACGTGGAATAGAACTGAAAAACAGATTTGTTCGGCATCCTTGGTAAGTTTTACATAGCCTTCAGGACTTTCACACAAGTGCGAAAAATAGTTTATCATCATCTGAGCTTAGAAGTCACTCACGTTTTACATATACCTACAAAACATTCTTGCACCGACTTTTTTTTTTTTTAATAAGAAGGCAACTACATTGGAAATATAGGAGAAACTGTGCTTGGTTTTGTCAGGAACTTGGCAGTTGTTTATTGTTACATAAAATAATGAACCTCCTTTCAACCCAACTGTGTGAGTGTGTGGGTATCAAGTAGATTCATGGTGGTTCACCGGACCCCTTCATTATGTCTGGTCTATGGATTGAGTACAAATTATTTTATGATAAAAGAATTTCATTTCTTATTTCTTGTAATATTTGCATTTAAAACTGAGTGCATGTTTAGTAAAAATTATTTAGTTATAAATTCATTTTAGGTCTTATTTCTCTTAATATATATGTATTTAGAGCTATGTGTGCAGGAAAATCATGTAAGCTGTCACTTTAGTGCCAGGATAGGAAGTGAGGCTGTTACGGAATATTTATCATGAAAAGGGAACCTTTGGTCAAGTGAGTTGAAAACCACGGCTGGATTATGTTCCATTTGTAAAATTTTATAGTTTTACAGTTACATTTTAGAATAATCTCAAATATCAACATATTTGTTCCCAATATTAGAAAACTGCACATCTGACTTGCTTTTCCTCTAAATTTGTTACACAAGGGACTCTGGAATTTACCTGCTTCCCTCTGCCCTCAGACCCTGGGTGTAGCTAATACCCTCTCTTGCCTGGATTATGACAATAGACCAGAAAGTATTTCTCCATTTGTCTATTGGCTTTCTTAACCCACGCCCACACAGCAGCCGGACACATCTTTTTTTGAACGCCGAAATATCTCCTTTGCCTCAAAACCTTCAACACTATTCCATTAATTGTGCAATAAGGATCAGTTTGATGAATCACGGAATACAAATTCATGGCACACACCCTCCACCCCAGTCAGGTGGGATTCCTCTGTTTGATCCTTCGTAGCTTCCCTTTTGTGGACAAGGAGCCCAGGCAGCACCGTGGCTACAATTCAGGCCAGTAAACCCAAAGGCCAGTGGCTTGAACCCATTGGGGGGAGGAAGGTTTAGTAATCTGTTTAGTAATCTAGACAACCCCATGGGGCATGTGGGCGTCCTGTGAGGGGGCACCCAACACCAGGGAGCTTTAGTTGTTCTTACCTGTTACACTGATAACTGCAAGGTCAGCGGTTTGAAACCATGAGAGAAAGGTGAAGCGTTCTACTCCCATAAAGAATTCCTCTCTATGAAACACACAGGGGCAGTACTTCCCTCTCCTGTAGGGTCACTATGAGTCAGAATGGGCATGCTGGAGTGAGCTTGTGTTTGGATAACACGAATTAATGAATTAAAGTTCATATTCACCCAGCCAGGGCTGCATTTCAAATGGATTATTTCTTTTCTTTCTTCTTTCTTTCTTTTTTTTTTTGGCTTACCCAGGTGAATAAGAACTGTTTTTACTTTAAAGACATTTTTCCTAATGAAAGATCTGAGCAAAACACAAGGTGATGGTGTTTTTACCCCCTTTCTTCTAAAGACCCTGAAATGGAGTAGTGGTCTGAGTAAATCGGGGCTCTGACCCTGTGGTGTGTCGACACTCCAAACCTGGGAGAAGGAAGTGGAAGGAAGGTAGTCACTTGGTGAAAATATTCTTAATTGTCATTTCTAGTGGAAGTAGCGGAGTGGAGAGTCAATGAAGAAAACAAAAACAAGCATCAATGTTCCTGTTACTATGCAGACAAACCAAACGTTGTTGCTCTAAGGGTTGCAGTTGCTACAGGCACAGGTCTATTCCAGACAAAATATGTTTGAACATGTGTCTGTGATCAGTGAGGGACTGCAGGCAAGTTCTCTCAGTCACCTCCTGCAAGAGCCTCAAAATAAACACAAGGCCACATGAAAACTGATCCCAAGGGGATCTACTGGGTCAGTTAAATTCAAGGCAGAAAGATCATCTCCGAAGGTGATGGTGACTGTCTTGGTGATTTTTAAGAGGGTAATTTTGATAGATGTTTAGCGAAGGACCCAGGACAATCAAGGGGGCTTATTAGGAAGAAATTTTAAGAAAAATGCAAACCTTCATTGGTGAGAAAAATGCCAGGAAAAGTGTGTTTAGGCTCGTTTCTCCTACCCTGCCCCCTGAGAATGTTGTTAGGAAATCTTCCCTCATGCACCCTGATTTCACTGCTCCACACTTCTTTTATTCTCTACACGGAAATCGCTTTTCAAAGGAAGACCAATGGAGTGTCGCGAGGATGCCCCCATTTCTCTTTCGAGGTGCTAAAGGAGCCAGAATCCTTTGGGGAAGTATTCGAGAGATGGAAACACCATCTTTAGAAGTATATACACCTAGATGGAGGATACGTTGTGAAATAATAGCTTCAAATTTATAATAAAGATTTCTGTGATATTATAGTAATACTTTTTTAACTTACTCATATATGTGTTAGGATGTATACACGTGTGTACACACTAATATATATCTAAAGAAGTCCTGGTAGCACAATGATTAAGTACTTGGCTCCCAACTAAATGATCGGTGGTTTGAATCCACCAAATAGCTCTATAAAAGACATGGCAACATGCCTCTGTAAAGATGACAGCCTAAAAATCACCACGGGGCAACTCTACTCTGTTACGTGGGGCCACTATGCCTTGATAATTGACTTTATGTCACCAAATAAAAATATCACTCTCTCTCTCTCTCTCTCTCTCTCTCTCTCTCTCTCTCTCTCTCTCTCTCTCTCTCTCTCACACACACACACACACACACACACACACACACACACACACATTTTATCTCACCATCCTTGCTTCTAAGGAGAATCCTGCCTGTATTTTCCCCCCAGACAGATTTGTTGAGTCTTTCGGCAGTCCTTGGTATTTTCCATATTCTTCTCCAGCTCCACCATTCAAATGCATCAATTCTCCTTCAGTCTTCCTTATTCAATGTGTGTGCGGAACCCTTGATTCTCACTGAAGTGGTTGCCAGGTGCACTGGAGTTGGCTTAGACTGATAGCAACTTCGTGTACAAGAGAAGTGAACACTGCGGGTCCTACACCGTCCTCACAAGTGTTCTATGTTTCAGCCCATTGTTGCTGCCGCGTTGTCCCCATCTTGTCAAGGATCTTCCTCTTTCTTGCTGCCCGCTACTTTACCAAGCACGAAGTCCTTTTCCAGGGGCTAGTTTCTCCTGATAGCATGTCTCAGGTGCTCGAGACCACGTGTCACCACTGTTGCCTCTAAGGAGCTGTACTTCTCCCAACACGGATGTGTTGGTTCTTGGCAGTCCATGGGACGCTCCATATCCTTTGCCAACACCATCATTCAAATGAACTGGATTCTTCTTCAGTCTTCCTTATTCAATGTCTGACTTTCACATGCATGTAAATATCATGGCTGGGGTCAGGCACACCTTCGTTTTTGAAGTCATGTCCGTGCTTTTCAGCACTTTAAAGAGGTCTGGCATAGCAAAAGCATTTCTGAGGCTCTAAATCTTTATAAGTGCAGACAGCCTCATCTTTCTCCCACAGTGTGACTGCTGGGTTTGAACCATAAACCTTGTGTTCAGTAGTCCTACGCTTATCCAACAGTACTCCCATGTGTGTGTGTATTACATACAATATAAGTGTTTTTGTTAAGTGTCACGGAGCGGGTTCTGACTCATAGCAACAGAACGGAACACTATGCAGTCCCGCACCCTCCTCTCAAGCATTGCTTTGGTTTGAGGAGCAGACAGCCGGCGTGCAGTAGTGGGGCAGAATCTTTTTGGTCATTCTGTCAAGTTACTGCTGCAATCGTTTTAAAATGATCTCCAGTAAGACTTTGCTGGTGGGTGATATTAAACCAAAGTATTGTGGAAGAATTTCTACTCTCTGCCGGATCAGCTTTCTTTGGAATGGGCAAGCTAAAAACACCTCACTGCCCTGGAGTCGATGAAGACTCAAGGAGATGCTACCAGACAGGGCAGAACTGCCACGGTGAGTTTCCGACACTGTAACTCTTTACGGGGGTGGAAAGCCTCGTCCTTCTCCCTCGGAGCGGTTGGTAGTTTTGAACTGCAACCTTGTGGTTAGCAGCCCAACATGTACCTACTATGCCACCAGGCAGGGCTCTCTCTAGCTGTAAGGGGGCACATATATGGCTAATACATGGATCTCATTTTGCTTGTCAAACAAAAATATTATCTTTTAGTACTGGAGGTTAGATGTTGGAAATCAGGGTCCCAGTCTGCTGATTCCCTTTAAGGCCTGGGAGTCAGAAATTGCTCCGACGATCTGCCAGCTTCTGATGATCATAGCAATCCTTGGCGTGTCTCCGCTTCTAAATGGGGTGTTCCCATCTTTGCATCCATCTTCACAGAGCCATCTTCCTGGTGCATCAGGTAGATTTCAATATATTGTGTGAGCTCTCAGAACCCAGAAAACAGCTTCACCTGCCTTCTCTAACCCATCAGCATAGCACATCCTGTTGGGTGTGGGGCTGAGGGAGGCTCAGAATGGCAGAGACAATCGCTTAAGGCACACAAGTGAGAGAGCAGCGAGTGTGCCAAGGCCAAGTGGGACCTTGGTCTGAGCAACACAACTCCCATGTGCACGTGTAAGAGGAGCTGCAGATGAAGCCCAAGACTCTTCTCTACCTGCAGCCTGACAGACATTGTCTCCTTCATTGTGTTCAATGCATTCTAGATGGCAGGAGACGGAGTGCCCGGGCTTCCTTGTCTGAGACCAAGAGCCCTTTCCCCCAGCAGAAAGGCCAAACTGCAGGCTGTCAAAGTGGATGGGGGCTAGTTTGGAACCACGAGCTGCTCACATTGCCTGTGGTGCATGGGAGGACCCGGCTTGTGGAAGTTTGCCCTATGGGCACCTCTTAAGAACACAACTCTTACTCCGTTCAGAAAACATGAAAGAAGTAACACTGCAGGCCTGTCATGGGAATCTGTTGAGGAAATCACCGCTGTAATGTGATATAATGACAGCCCTCTGTTGAGTTCTCCTGCGGCGGCAAAAGCCATGCGATTAAGTCAGGGCTGTGCAGAATAGAGAGGGCACGGCTCTCAGCTCCGCTCGCATTAGCCGTTTTTTCTAGTAGCTGCCTAGACAGGGCTTTCCAGGACCTCAGCGACCTCTCCTTGTCAGGGGTGCCTGGCTGTGGAAGGAGAACTGTTCATCACGGCAGTGGGTGGCAGTGGCCGGCGTGGGGGCCGGGGTGGCTGACTGGACTGAGTTCGCAGCTTTGGTGTGAATTGTGTCCCCCACACATAAGAAAGGGGCGTTGGAAACCTCACCCCTCTGCCTTAGCGTGTAAGCTCATTTGGGAATAGGATTTGCTTACTTTAATGGGGACATCAATTTTTTTGCGCAGGGGCCGTGCTAATCTTCTCTGTATCGTTCCAATTTTAGCATACGTGCTGCCGAAGCGAGCACAGTAGCAGTATTTATGAAGCACACGGTCAGCCTTCTTCCACAAGGTGGCTGGGGGTTGGAGCACTCATGTCTTTCATTCATAGTGGACTGCTCTGAGCACATTCCACCGCCATTGATTGAGTCCAGCCCCCAGGGGCCCTGTGTTGGGTTTCTGGTCCAACTCCTAGTGACACTGTAGAGGCTTTCTGAGCTGGTCCATCTTTTTGGGAGCCGATGTCACCTGGGGAGCAACCGGTGGGTTTGAGCTGGCAACCTTGCAGTTAGCCGGCCAACACTTCCCCAACTGTACCGTCGGCGCCCTGGGTCTTTATCCCTAATGAATGCAGCAAGCTAAATGGGTGAAAAAATAGAAACTATGGGAGGAAAAATCTAAGTTTGCTGGCAAGGCCAGTGTGGGGCAGGAAGAGAATGATTCCACACGGGGAGTCAGGATTGCTTGAGAAGAGGAATTCGCTGGGGCAGGCCTCTGCGAGCCTTATATTGCCACTGAAACTCACTGAGACAAACTGGCCCTGCTTCTTTCGCGCTCTCTGGAGAGCCCTCTGGTTGCAGCCTGTGGGGAGATCTAGATTGAATTGGGCCCTTTCTTGCTTCCTAACCCCCTCATCTCTCTCCTTATGTGATTATATTGAAGATGATGGAGACTGGCGTAGGCCAACCAGGGAAGCATTTGAATATGTCATACATGGAATTTAGCTTATTGGTCCCTTACTCATACTGAGTTTATAGAAAGAGAAGTGGTTCTCAGTGACTTCCAGTAGAGATAAGTTAATCTATGTGTCACCAAGTCGGACCCAGGATGTGGGTTCAGAAATCAGGGAGCTGATCTCAGGTCTGTGTCTGTTCTTTGAAAAACCTCTCTGGAAAGCCATTTAATTTTTGATTTGTGAGGCAATGCTGACCTAATTCCTCATGAGGCTTAAAATGTGGACGGCTTTCCATTGCTGTGTGATAGGGCTGCTTTGGCAAGGCCTGAGTACTCCGGAGTGAAAGCCTGGTCACTGTAAATGTGACATAGCAACTTTCCCCAGAGAGCTTCTAGAAGCCACAGTAGCAACAACGGTCTTGCTTTAACATCACCTCCACTGCTGAGAAAGGCCCCGGGATTTTCCTGAACCTGATTCCTCCTTCTTGTGGTCCAGCAGGCAGGGGCTAGCCACGTTCCCTCGGGGCAACAGCCTGATGTGGCTTTTTGCCGCGAACTGAGACAGACATCAAAGGGGTTCATAAACAAGCTGTTCTTGGAAAGACATTCCCTGGCTCGGGAATTTGCATGAGTTATAACAGAGTGATTGGATTAGGGCTGAGCGTCTCAAACTTGAGTTTGCTCCGGAATCACGGGGGTGGGGGTTGCTTAAACACAAGCAGGGCCCATCCCCAGCAGGTCTGACTCAGTGGTGCAGCGTCATTAGTGACTTCCAGGTTGGCTCCCACAGACCCAAAGGTAACCCAACTCTCCCTGCACCAGCCTCACATCCGCGGGCATGCTTGGCGTTTCCTGTGGGGCTATTATGCCAATGCAGCGGTTCTCAACCTTCCTGATGCCAGAACCTTTTAATACATACAGTTCCTCATGTGGTGGTGACCTCTGACCAGAAAATTATTTTCACTGCTACTTCATCACTGTCATTTTGCTACTGTGAGGAATCATAATGTAAATATCTGATATGCAGGCTGGCTGTATTTTCATTGTTACAAATGAAACATGATGAAAACAGTGATTAATCACAAAAACAACATGTAATCATATATTGTGATATATTTATTTCTAATGACAAATCAATGAAATTTTGTCTTGAAGAATGGTAACAGTTTTCACACAAGGTACTCTCATATGTGAGTGTATCTGTGTGTGGGCAGCCCCGCCTGGAGATGGATAGAGGAGCTGTGTCTCAGTGCCTAAGACCATCGGAAATATGTTTTCAGAGGGTCTTAGTTGACCCCTATGAAAGGGTCTTTTGACCCCCAGAGGGGCCACGACCCACAGACTGAGAACTGCTCTGCTAATGCATCTCATTGAGGTTCTCATTTGTCCTCCTTGGCCCTTTCCACCACCAGGCATGACATCGTCCTCCTCCATCAATTGATCCTTTCTGTGACAGGCCCAAAGCAAGTGAGTAATGTTCTGCCATGATCTATAAGGTTTTCCTGGGTTGATTTTCAGAAGTCAAACACAAAACCATCTTTCCTAGTCTGTCTTAGTCTGGAAGCTCCAAAGGGTTATGCAGTGACTGTGTTAGTATTCAAAATAACGGAAGCCTTGCTTTCAACCTCACAAAACACACACACTACCTTGGAATGGCAAATTTTCGGCGGTCCCCAGGATTTTGCATTTCTAACAAGCCCATCATCCACTCTACAGGAAAGAAAATGAGGCTCTCTGCTCTTGTAATGATTGGCAGTCTCAGAAACCCTCTACAGGACAGCTATGGGTCAGAATCCACTCAAGGGCAGTGCATTTGGTTTTTAGCATTGCAAGTAGCTGTGGAGGAATACTCAAATCCTTTATTGCTGTATTTAAAAATTCTTCATCGACTCAAATGCAATAGGAAACGATTGGGGAAGGAAAAAATTGAAGAACCGATCACGAAGACTTGAATAGAAATAAGTGAAGAAAATATATAAACTTTTGATATTGATAACCTTAGTTCACAATAATCACATAGAAAATGCATGTTTGGCTACTGAATATGTTATTTGTTAGGCCATAGTATGTTCTTTTAAAAATTTTTACTAATCTTAAGTCTTAAGTCTTTAAGCAGCTCATTTTCACAGTCACTAGTCAGAGCTATTTACAATGTTCTTGTCAGTCACTGAGGAGCGTGGGGGTGGTAGTAACTCACTGGTAGCCCTGAGCTGCACTCCTCCCGGGCAGCGGTAGGAACTCCCCAGCTGTTCTGGGAGCTGCCTGCACCCACAAACATTTACACATGCAGAAATCTCGTGGGGCCAGTCTAACCTACAGAGTTGCTCAGAGTAAACTTGGGGCTGTTAGGTGGGTTTTGTTTTTCTCAGTAACTAGGTCATTTGTGGGTGGTGATTCTTGGCAGACTGTTATTGTTGTTGTTAGGTGCCGTTGAAACAGTGTTGACTCAAAGTGACACCAGGACACTACAGTGACCTGGTCCTGGGCCACTGTGTCAATCCATCTTGTCCCTCCACTTGAACAAGCATGAGATCCTAGGAACCCATAAGGCCCTTACCAGGAAACACACTTCACAGGAGTAATCTAGCCTCATTAGTGTTAATTAAAAAATGGAACTGCCCACGATGAGTAAAGGCCTTTCCTACTGTAACCTATGCACTAAGAAACAGCACTGTGATCCATAGACATATCCACTTTGTAAAATTAGCTTTGCTTTCTGATAAACTGAAATAATTGTGCATACTCCGTGGAGCGATTAGGTCTTCAGTAATTGTTTGTTGAATCAATGACTGGGAAATAAAATAGTAAAATTCTTCTTGACGATGCTGCACAGAGAGATTGGAAGAGCTGCTCATTTGTGGAGTTCAGCGCTGCAGGGCACTGCTTTCCAAAGAGTTGAAGCATGGCAATATCTTGTTAGCAGCCTGGCAGTTTTGCATGACAGTTTGCTTTGAAATGAGAATACTATTAAAGATTGGAAGAGTGAAAACCATAAAAAAAATTTAAGACCGGCGTGTTTTCACACAGTGTCCTGGCCTTCAGCGATCCCTCCAATGAGGAACGCTGGGTTAACAACCCTTTTCTTTTTTTTTTTTTAATTTGGTTTCTTTCTTATAGTTACTTTGATTTAAAGGGACAAGTTGCAAATCATTGGCTTCTTGGGTCAAAACAAATGATATTCATTTAACTTCTCTTAAGTATAGGAAACTTCCAGGATGCTCCCTAATTTATATATTCAGGACTTTAAAAAACTTTGTGTTGTTAGAGGCTATGAAGTTGGTTCGGACTCAAAGTGACCCTCTGTACAACAGAAGGAAACCTGGCCCAGTCCTGTGCCATCCTCACAACGGCTCTTATTTCTGAGCCCATTGTGGCAGCCACTGGGCCAGTCCACCTTGTGGAAGGAAGCTCTCCTTTTTCGCTGCTCCACTACTCTATCAAGCATAATGCTCTTCCGCACGCGCTCGCCTCTCCTGAGAACTCGTCCAAAGTACAGGAGATGAAGCCTCGCCACCCTCACCTCTACGGAGTCTTCTGGTTGTGCTTCTTCCAACACAGATTGGTTTGTTCTGTTGGCAAGCCCCGGTCCTTTCAATAGTCCTCCCCCATTCTTCGCAGCATAATTCGGATGCATCAATTCTTCTTCAGTCTTCTTATTCAATGTCCAACTTTCACGTGTATTTGAGGCGATGAAAAATATCCTGGCTCGGGCCAGACACACCTTAGTCCGACAGTATCTGTTAACGCAGCACATAATACTAGATCTACTCACGGGATTTGCAACTTTCTTTTGGTACTAAGTTTGGAACTCTGATGTGTACTCCATACTTACGCTACATCTTAATATCTTAATGCAAGAATAGGTGTATTTCAAGTGCTTAGTACCCAAGAGTTTGTGCTTGTGAGCTGCCCCAACTCATGGGGATGCCCCATCCACAATGGGATCATGCCTCTGTGATCTCTAAACAATGACAACAACAAAAATCCAGCCAAACCCACTGCCATCAAGTCAATTCTGACTCACAGTGACCCACAGGATAGAGTAGACTCACAGGACTGCCCCTGTGAGCTTTCAGGACTGTAGTTTTTTTACAGGAATAGAAAGTCTCTTTTTTTCTCCCAAGGATCAGCTGGTGGTTTAGAACTGCTGGCCTTGTGGTTCGCAACCCAACAACAAGAGAGCGACCTAATAGACAGTGTGGGCAGTCTTATGCTTGTTAAATCCTCAATAAAAATACCAAACACAGTACCTTTTTTTGGGGGGGGTGGTTGTGGAAGCAAAAAGCAGTGGAAGAAGGTGCAGAGGGTCACAGCTCCCGAGACAGTAAGTGGTGGAGGAACACTTGTTCTAAGTAGAATGGAAACATCAGGGTGGATGAGTGGGTGTGGTTCATACATCATATAAGGTGAATTGAGGTGGCTGGCAGGTACTGGAGGAGTTGAGTATGTTCACACACGCATGCACAGAAACACGCAGGCACGTGTTGACACATTTGGTGATGCATTTGGTATATCCCTGTCTGGCTCAGGTTAGCAAGGTGCAGTGCTCTGTGTTCTTCAGTCGTTTTTGAAATCAGCAAAGTATCTTCTATAATGCGCAAATTATTTCCCACTCTATTAGTTGCTGTGGGGGTGGGGAGAGGTGGGTTTTCAAGACAAAGGTCATCCAGAACTGTCTTTAACGTCCAGGGCGGAGTGCGTAGTTTCTGCCACTGTTTACCAGCCGTGTCCAGGTTGTGACTGCTCTCTCCGTCTGGCTCCTGGAGTTAGAGCAATGTGATTTAGTCTCCAGCCGATAGCAATGGGCACGTCCGGAAAGCGAGGAGCAGCCTTTGTGCATGGAAGCACTGAGGATTAGAGGGGAGTGTTGTCACCACGGCATCACCCAGTCTTTCTTAATTCATGCAGATGCACATAATTTATGTGATCGGTCCAAAGGTTTCCTATCCAATGTTTAATTCTTTGCTTCTAACAGTTGCCTCTTTACTTAGGCCCTTCTGTATAGTCTTACTTCATGAATAACCTGAAGACAAAAATCAAATCTTTAGATACCAATTAACAAAGGAGATTTAGTGAGAATTCATCAAATCTTTACTACTATCCGTACCACCTTGGAATTTAATGAGGTAGATGAAATCTAGAACTTGCTTTCAGATATAATAATATAAAGATATGGAAAAACCAATCAAAAACAAAATTTACTGCCACCAAATCAATAAACGACTCATAGCAACCCGTTATAATAGGGTAGAACTGCCTCTGTGAGTTTCCTGGACTTTAACCCTTTACAGGAGTAGACAGGCCCATCTTTCTCCCGAAGAGGGGCTGGTGGTTTTGAACTGCTGAGCTTGCAGTTTGCAGCTCAACAAGCAACTGCAATGCCAACAGCAGTATATAAATAAAGTGATCTTTTTCTTTTGTAAGAGTATACATTCAGTTTTTGTAAGTTTCAGATTGGCAACTATTGCTTTGTGAGTCAGACCCATTCCTGAATGGAATTCCTAGGTAAGTTGGAACACGTACCTGCGGTTATTCTTTAGTGTGAGACTGGAGCCCGGCTGCAGAGTGGTTACAGCTTGGACTGCAAACCCCAAGGGCAGCATTTCAGAAGCACCAGCTTTCTATCTTGGAAAGAGGTACAGTAACCTACTAGGGTGGCTCCACTCTGTCCTGTAGGGTCCCTATGAGTCGGAATCAGTTCAGTGGCAGTAATTTTGGCTTTGTTGGCACAGTGGGTTGTCACTGGGCAGCTAACTGCAAGTTTGGTGGTTTGAGCCCAGCAGGCACTCTGAGAGAGAAAGACAAGATGAGGTGGCTGGCTCCAGAAGAAATTACACCCTTGGGAGCCTGATGGAGCAGTTCTGCTCTGTCCGGTAGCATTGCTCTGAGTCAGAATCGGCTTGTCGGCCATGGGTTTATGTTTGTTTAGTGTAAGAAACAGTTTGAAGTCTTTTCAATGACTTAATAGATGGAAATACCACAAATAAATAAGGATTGTGATGAATTTATTGCAAGTCGATATGGGTTCAAAGATACCAAGATCATGACAAATGTACCTAACATGAAAGGACTCATTTAAATTTTCTGGAAATCCAGATTTTGTAATCTGAGGACTTCCTGTTTAGGGGTGATAAGATGTTGATTGCAGATTTCTTGCAAATCATAAGTGAACCTACGAAGGTAAGTAAAACAGTAGTGTATTAGGGTTCTAGTTCAGGCGGTCACAGGTTTATTGGCAAGGACATGTGTTGACACATGTCTCTGCCATGAGTGCACGGACACAGATACACCTTCTCTGTAACACGTGCGCCTTAGTCTCCTTAGGGTGTCTTCCAAAGAGAGATATTTTGTGCCATGAAAGAAAAGGATTTTGAGGTCAGGTTAATATCAATTTTTTAAAAACAAGCTCAAGTTTTGTTGCCTAAATCACTGAAGCTTTACAATAAGCTTATGAGAATGCTTCCCCACAAATAGTGATAATCTTTAGATGAATCTAGGATTTTAAATAAATTCAAGACAGAGAGGTTGATTCAGAAGGTTATAGTGACTTTTTTTTTTGTTTGAGTTCCCACGGGTCATCTTGATAACTTTTTCTAGAAGGACATAGAATGACCATGGAGTGTATAAAGAAGAAAGAAAGAAAGAAAAAAGCCCTCATGTTGATGAGAAAAAGGTCAGGAAAATCATTGAGGTTTCCCCCATCACGACAAAGCACTTTCATTCTTTGAGGGCAGCAAGTGATATGAGAATTTTATTGGGAAACTTTATCCTATCTGGAGTCCTGGTGGCATACTGGTTATATGTTGTGCTGCTAACCTCAAGGTCAGCAGTTCAAAACTGCCATTTGTCCCACAGGAAAAAGTCGAGGTTTTCAATTCCAAGGAAGAGTGACAGTCTCGGGAACTCACAGGAGCAGTCCTACCATGTCTTCTAGGGTCGCTGCGGGTCAAGTCGGCATCAACTTTATGCCTGTGAGTTTGAGTTTTTTATCCCGTCCACCCCATGGCCATGATCTTATGTCTCAGCCTTCTTTTTTGTTCCCCCAATTCATCGGTTTCCAAATTGCACTGTCCTTACCAACTGCCACTGAATTTATGCCAACTCATAAGAGACCCTGTCGGACGGGATAGAACTTCCACTGTGAATTTCCAAGACTAACTATTCCTAGGAGTAGAAAGCCCCATTTGTCTCCCTAGGGGTAGCTAATGGTTTTGAACTTTGGATTTTGTGGATCACAGCCCAAGGCGTAACCACTTAACGCTGCCATCACTCCAGAGGAAGGGTATGTTGAGAAAGACTAGCTTCACATTTTGGTATTTTTTGTTTTATGATTCTGTAGCACAACTTTTTTGACTTGCTCTAGTAGAAAATGTTTGGACTGTGGCAGCAATTGATCGATGTTTATTTCAGCTCACTTCCCTCTAATTGAAAGAAAGACATTAATTAAAGGCTGGAACCATCGAGAAAAGTTTTGTGAGGCAGTAAGATTTAGCTCGACTTTGAGGAGTGGGTCATAAATGGGAGAGCCAGAGAGCAGGTCAGCGGGCATAGGGCATAGAATGAACACATTAACAGGCTGGTCCATGTGGGGATCAGAGCATGACACAGCTCGATTTTCTCTTGCTTTGAAAGCACTGAGGCAGGTGTAGATCTGCCTTAATATCAAGGTTGCTTGTCCCAGACCAGTCGGGGGACATGCGAGGGGAAATACATTTGATTCGCATAAGTTACCATAGTTGTACTCTTACTAAGTCACCACAAACATTGCACTCGTGAATACTGAGCCATTTCTCCTTGAAAGAATGCGAAGTTAGGATCCTGTGAGTCTCTAATGATAACATTTTCGACAGCAGATGAATGCATGGCCCTGTTTGATGTGTGTTTCTGTGTAAAGATGTGCTACTTAAAATGCATTGTTGACTCCTTAACATTGAACTTATCCATGGTCAATAGCACTATTGCTTAGGCCTGAACGAGGCTCTTCTGACACATGGATTTCCTCTGTTTAAGCACACCACAGCTTGCTGGCACTTGGGAACACTAGACAGCAATTGGGTACGACACTCGGAGGCCATGTTCAATAGCAGAATCACAAACAGCAGACAAAGGGGGCACTCAATGGACTGCTGAAAGGACACTTGTTTATAGTAGGAGAACGGAGAGCGTCTTGCTTAACCTTAGCTGGGAACACTCGCGCCGGGGGATTCACATGTTTTGTTCCTCTGCACATGTCCAGGAATGACTGTGAACATACCCTGACTATTGAATTTCTGGGCTAAAAATAAATTTTAGTAAGTAGAAGAGCCTGAAAATACAAGGTCCATGAATAATAAGGCTCAACTGCGTGGCCAAGAACATGCATGAGAAGTTACATTGACCATTGGATTTCTGTAACTAGGTTTTCTGGTTTTATTTATTATTGAATTAACATTCATTTTCTCTTTGAGTGGTCTATTGATTGTTTTGCATTCCTAGATTTTTTTTCTGTCTCTTTGTCTTGTCCATGAACCACAGCTTCGCCTTGCCTGTATAATCTGCTCTGACCTCTACGAGCTGAACCCAACAACCTCTTCCCTCCCTTGATGCCTTGGACTGTGTTTACCTCAGAGTCTACTTTTCTATCCTGCATTGCTCAATTTCCTCTCCATCTTGTCTTTCAGAAAGTCGTGGCTTAAGTCACATTTCACTCTCTTGGCCTATCTCCAGCTCTTGCTTCTGTCCTGCTTACTGTCTGCTTGGCATGGATAGGTTTAGATGGAATTTAAGTTAAAACAACAATAACAACAACAACAAACTACCAAAAAATAGGCCTGCATCTTAGGAAGAAGACACAGACACATCAGTGCTTTCTTCTTGAGATGAAGACATATATTTTAATTGATTTTTGCACAAATGGTGTGGGTGCCAGGTTTGACTTTCTCTGTTTCACTAGGGGGAAGGAGAATCCAACTCCACCTTTGCTCAAGGACGATTCATAAGAGGCAACATCCAGACACCCCTCTCTCCTCTAATCTGTTACCTATTCTGACACCAGCTGTCCCTCACATGGCACTCTGCTTCTCATCCGGCGCAGTACTGCAGTGGCCACACAGAACTCATGGACATATGACACCAGGATTATGAGGTTGATTAGGGAAGTAAAAAGGTTGCAAATCAGGATAAGAAATGTTTAGGATACAGTTCTCTTGTCTTTAGAGCTTCTGAACCACACAGGCAGGCAAACCAGTGCCTCTCAGCAATGAAGCCCCTTGTCTCTGCCTTGTTCTGGCAATGCTTACAAATCTCCGTTAGTGCTGATAACTACCCAAGGGTGCCCAGACCTACAAGCCAGCCTCCTGCTTGTAGGAGTGACTCAGCCTTACTTGTTCTGTGGGTTGGAAAGCTCATTGCTTTGTCTCATGGACTGGTGTTGTGCCACTTCTTTGCACAGGGATCTCAGATGCACTTTGCTTCTGGCTCCTCTTTCCTGCTGGCTGAAGGATTCTTTCTTTCCTGCTTCTGAGATGGTTCATTTCCTACCCAGCAGAGTGGTAAAGATACCAGCTCCCGCGCCCGCCTTATTTCCATGTGCTCACGCTGTCATTTGGTGGATTAAAGAGCCATAGCAAGCAATTCAACTTCACCACAACTTCTCCACGAGTCTCACCTTCATGAGTCAATATCTGCAAGATCTTTCTGTTCCGGTGGATCATGTTTTGCCTAGGGAAGAAGGGATCTCTGGGACAATCTTTCCTGGAGGCTGGTGTGCTCCTGGGAAGCCATGCTCTGAACCATTTGGGATCCAGGAAGAAGCAGCAGGGGAAACACTTAGATTCTTGACTTGTCTCCTTGTGTGTTTATATATATATAATTCTTTTTATTGGGGCTCATACAACTCTTATCACAATCCACCCATACATCAATTGAGCAAAGCGCCCTTATACATTCTTTGCCCTGCATTGTTTCTTTTAAAAGTTTCTTGTTTTCATTATTAAGACACAAACTAGAATATTGTATTTCAAATACTATTACAGTATGGAGATATATAACCATAATTAAGAAAAAACAAACTTCACTGATGGTAAATAGCCATTCGTTTGGTACGCCAAAATCTTTGCTTAGGTATTCCCCGAAAGAGGTCAGACAGACAATAGATCCTCTCACTCATTTTAAACTGGCATCTAAAATAGAAATTTAAATTTTAAATGATTAAAAAGAACATAACTACTGATATATTGTAAATATTTATACTTAAAATTATTCCATTACTGTCTTAAATAAATCCAATATATAAGGAGGCTTTGCCATGAACTTTAGAAGCTCCCTAATATAAATAATATGCCCATTAATATATATATATATAAACAAACTCTTCTTTAATATATTGCAATATAATATATTTTACATTCCACTTAACCTTTGGAGTTGTATCTTCATGAAAATTATTTTTATACTAGGAAATATTTATTGGTCAGCTAGTCTACTTCTCTGCAACTAACCTTCTTGCGGGAGTAGTCCAAGGGATGATATGAACTCAGCCTCCACAATTCTGAGACCAAAACTAGCTGGTGCCTGACTACCAAACTAGCTGGTGCCTGACTACCATTACCATGGATTCTGAGAAGGGTCACAATAGGAGTTCCTGGAAAGAGGGGGAGAAACATGTGGAATAAAACCCAAAACGCATAAAGGAGAGTAAGCTTACTGGTCTGATAGAGACTGACAGACCCCCTGAGAATATGGCTTTTACTACCTTTCAAGCCTGGAATTAAACTCACCCCTGAGGCTCAACTTCCTGCCAAACAATAGACTGACCTAGGGTGAACACCCCACCAGAGAGTCCATACTTTTGAGAACAATCAATGATACCAGATCAAAAGGGCAGCTACTGCCCATGGGCAAAGTTCAGAAGAAGGCAGGAAGAGCTAGGAAAAAGGGATGAATAAAAATCATGAACACAGGTGCAAGTGGGAAGAGTGCTGACATTGTAGGGATCGTAATCAATGTCATAAGATAAAATGTATGTGAATTGCTTAATGCAACACCGATTTGCTCTATAAACTTTCACCCAAATCATGATGAAAAGCTTGTTTATTTTAAAAAATCATTTTATTGGGGGCTCATACAGCTCTTATCACAATCCATCCATCCATCCATTATGTCAAGCGCATTTGTACATTTGTTGCCATCATCATATTCAAAACACGTTCTTTCTACTTGAGCCCTTGGTATCAGTTCCTCATTTTCCCCCTCCCTCCCTCATGAACCTTTGATAATTTATAAATTATTATTATTTTTTCATGTCTTAGATTGACCAATGTCTCCCTTCACTCACTTCTCTGTTGTCTGTCCCCCCGGGAGTGGGTTATATGTAGATCTTTGTGACCGGTTCCCCTTTTCTCCCCAACTTCCCCTTACTCTCCTGCTATCGCTACTCCCATTTTTGGTCCTGAGGGGTTTATCTGTCCTAGAGTCCCTGTGTTTCCAGCTCTTATCTGTACCAGTGTATATCCTCTGTTCTAGCCGAATTTGTAAGGTAGAATTGGGGCCATGATTATGGGGGGAGGGCCCGGGGAGGGGGGAGGAGGAAACATTAGAGAACTAGAGGGAAGACTGAGTACCCGACTGGCTCGTCTCCTCCCTGTGACCCTTCTGTGAGGAGATGTCCAACTGTCTACAGATGGGCATTGGGTCTCCACTCTGCACTCCCCCTCATTCACATTGATATGATTTTTTGTTCTGGGCTTTTGATGCCTGATACCTTTTCCTATCAATACTTCATGATCACACAGGCTGGTGTGCTTCTTCCATGTGGACTTTGCTGCTTCTCAGAGCTACATACCTGCTTGTTTATCTTCAAGCCTTTAAGAAGCCAGATACTACATCTTTTGATACCCGGGAACCATCAGCTTTCTTCACCATATTTGCTTATGCACCCATTTTGTCTTCAGCGATCTTGTCGGGAAGCTGAGCATCACAGAATGCCAGGTTATTAGAACAAAGTGTTCTTGTATTGAGGAAATCCTTGAGTAGAGGCCCAATGTACGTCTGCTACCTTAATGCTTAACATATAAATATATGTACATACATCTATTTCCTATTGTTATATATTAATACACTTGCATATGTACATGCATGTATTTAGACCTCTATAAATGTCCTTTACCTTTGAGTTCTTTCCTCTATTTCCTTCTACTTTCCTCTTGTCCCACCATCATGTTCAGCCTTCATTTGGGTTTCAGTAATTCCTTTAGGTTATATTGCCCTTGATCAAGCTGATGAAAAGTTTTAAAAATGGAAAATTCACATTCAAAGAAAAGCAAAGCAAAATAATACAAAACAAAATCAACCCCTCCCTGCTATCCAGTAGCACAGACTAGTAGTGACCTTGTAAGACAGAGAACTGCCCCTGTGGTTTCTCAGGGTGTACATCTTCAGCAGAGCAACCAGTCTCATTGTTTTCTCATGGAGCAGCTGGTAGGCTTAAAATTTTAGTTTAAAACATTTAATATTATGCAATTGGTAAAAGTGAACTCTGGTGATATAGTGATTACTCCTTGGGCTGCCAACTGAGAGGTCAGCAGTTTGAAACCACCAGCAGCTCAGCGGGAGAAAGCTGAGGCTTTATACTCCTGTAAAGAGTTACAGTCTCCATGAGCTGTAGCTATAGCTCAGAAAGAGAGGGACATGTCTGATCAGAGCACACAGGAGCAAATGAAGGGAGAGGAAGAGAGGGTGGAGCACATCATGGCTTCACCAAGCCCTGAGGAGGATATTCCCACTCAGGGCAGCAAAAGCACAGAGAGGACCATAAAACCAGACTCACTAAGAGACACAATGTCCCTCACTGACCCATAGTGCTATGGGTAACAACACTAGAGACACTGCGGGAATTGCACCTGATCTGACCCCACCACATTGAGGTGAAACACTAAGGGAGTGCAACAGAACAACAAGGGGAACAGAGCAACAAAGTCCTGAAAGAATACCAGAAATAGATTTTGGGGCCAGGGCAGGGCACCCCATCAGACTCCAGAAAACATTTATTCACAGACTTTTGTGCGTTTTTTCCTCCATTGTTTATTTGTTGTTGTTTTGTTTTCTTTTGTTACTTTGCTTTACTCTGTCTTGTTTTTGTGTGCATATTATTATCTCTGTAGGTCTATCTAGATAAGATAGGTGGGATAAACAATCTGGAGGAGAAAACAATGGGACTGATAGTTCTGGCAGGGACATGGATGAGGGGGAGATAGGGGAAAGGAAGTGGGTGTTACCAAACCTGGGACAAGGGAACAACAAGTGATCCAAAATTGATAGTGAGGAGGGTGTAGGAGGCCTGGTAGGGTTTGATCAAGGGCAAATGAAGGCTGAACATGATAGTGGGACAAGAGGAAAATGAAATAATATAGAGGAAAGAACTAGGAGGCAAAGGGCATTTATAGACATCTAAATACAGGCATGTACATAGTAAATATATTTATATATGATGATGGAGAAATCAATAAATGTGCATATATTTATAGGTTTAGTATTAAGGTAGCAGATGGACATTGGGCCTCTACTCAAGTATTCCCTCAATGCAAGAACGCTTTGTTCTAATAACCCGGCATTCCATGAAGCTCACCTTCCTAACGGGATCACCAAAGACAAAGTGGGTGTATAAGCAAATGTGGTGAAGAAAGCTGATGGTGCCCAGCTATCAAAAAATATAGTGTCTGGGGTCTTAAAGACTTGAAGATAAATAAACGGCTATCTAGCTGAGAAGAAACAAAACCCACATGGAAGAAGCTAGACTTTGTGATCACGAGGTATAAATAGGATCAGGTATCAGGCATCAAAGAACAAAAAATCATATCATTGTGAATGAGGGGAAGTGCAGAGTGGAGACCCAAAGTCCATCTGTAGACAACTGGACATCCCTTACGGAAGGGTATCAGGGAGGAGATGAGCCAGTCAGGGTCCAGTATAGCACTGATGAAGCATACAGCTTTCCCCTGGTTCTCTAATGCCCCTCCCCCCACTATCATGACCCCAATTCTACCTTACAAATCTGGGTATACCAGAGGATGTATACTGATACAGATAAGAGCTGGAAACACACGGACTTCAGGACAGATAAACTCCCTCAGGACCAATAATGAGAGTAGCGATAGCAGGAGGGTAAGGGGAATGTGGGAGAGAACAGGGGAACTGATCACAATGATCTACATATAACCCTCTTCCTGGGGGACAGACAACAGAAAAGTGAATGAAGGGAGGCATAGGTCAGTGGAAGATTTGAAAAACATAATAAGAATTTAAAAATTATCAAGGGTTCATGAGAGAGGGAGAGGAGGGGAGGGATAGGGAAGAATGAGGAGCTGATACCAAGGGCTCAAGTAGAAAGAAAATGTTTTGAGAATGATGATGGCAACAAATGTACAAATGTGCTTGACACAATAGATGTATGCATGTATGGTGATAAGAGTTGTACAACCCCCTCCCCCCAAAAAATGATGAAAAAATAAAGTGTTGGAAATACCACATTAAAAAAAAGTTACAGTCTGGGAAATCTACAGGACCAGTTCTACCCTGTCTTGTGGGGTTGTTGTGAGTGGGAATCACTCTATGGCAGTGGGTTTTTATAGATGTATTAAAATATGAAACATAACACTATTGGGACTCTATTAGAATTCAGTAAGGTGGTATATATGAGTCCCTGTCCTTTAGACTTCTGTGTCTCAGGCAATATACCAGGGAAAGATTTGGAATGAGTGAGAATTAGGTCTTTGTTTTACAGAAAGGAAGAAGAGAGATTATGAAATGGGAAGCCAATTAACTGGGGTTGCACCATGAAACCTTGACCCTAACCCCAAACTAAGAACCACATCCCAGAGGTGTTGGGTTGTACATAGACAGCCTCAGAAGATGGACTTTTAGTCTATATTTTGTCATTGTTGTAAATGTTTCTAGTACATCACTTTTGCCAATTCACGTTTTTGCAGACTTACTACTTATTGACAACGATTACATTAATCAACTGTGCGTTAATCAACTCCCCTTCTTAATCACCGTCAGTTGCTCCTGACCCATTCCCCTCCTCACCCCTGCTGACCATTGATCAACTTTGGTATGTATACACTAGCCTGTTTTTTTCCTTCTTACCTAAGTGAGGTCATAGAATAATTGTCCTTTTGTGATTGACTTATTTCACTCAGCAAAACATCTTTCAGGCTCTGCATTTTCCAAAGCACATTCCAAGGCTATTCTCAAGCATTCTAAAGTTTGAAAACCACTGGTTCTAAGGCATAGGTTCTCAACTGTGGTGGCACATTGGCATCACCCAGAAAGCTTCAGCAATTAGTCATGTCTGGGTCCTAGTTGGTCTGTAGCGGCCTCAGCCTCTAGGTTTGTAAAGCTCAAGTATAGTTATGTTCATGTGTGTAAACATTATGTGTATAGGAACTAGCAGGTGTCTGACTGAAATGAAGACTTTGTTTCAGAAGTGGGGTTGAGAGTTCACGTTTCTAACACCTTTCCAAGTGGAGTGCATTCTGCTTACTGACCATTCACACTTGGAACAATGGGTTTTCAGGGTCAAACTGACAGTGAATCGAAATGGAGGGGTACTTGTCTTAATGTTGACTTGGGTCATTGTGTACCATGGTTGATTGAGTTTCATGTCTTTACACACGAGGGGATGGGAAGGTCATTCTGAAGACGCGCTTAACAGAGTTGAAATGACCTTTTCAAAGGCTCAAAGCCACACTGGAGTGCTGATACCGGGTACTCACGAGTACCTAAGTTCTGGCCAAAGAGGTGGGAGACAGAGAGACAAGAAGAATGCTGATTCTTGGGGGAAGGCCTTAGGCCCAATCTCCTGTGTCTCTGTAATAGAAATATGTGTGTGAAAGGCACTGAGGGATACTAGAAAAGTGCTTTTGTTGATTGAAACCTATCCATGGAGTCTGTCTAGTTTTGATTAAGTCACTAATGATTATTTAAAAACCATGCACACGTAATCTAAAGATGGCATCATTTAAAACATAGCCCAATAAAACAAAATTAAAAGAATACCTTTATTTAAAAGCTACTTTTGGTGGTTTGGGAGGACCTACCTTTAGTTATGAATCCTGATTCTTATTGTTGCTGAAAAGCACATTGTAGAACAATCCCAAAGGTATCATTACTTTCACAGAAAGGATTTAGGGACAGAGAGTAAGTTAGTTGCTCAAATGACTCTTTTGGGTACCGCTGTTTCTGATTAAATTTATCATCTGACATAACAAGAAGGGCAGATAGGTAAGAGGACTTCAAGGAGGAGAGGTCGGGCAACAATTAGTCACAAAGAAAGATCTAAAAACACAGTTGCTTTCAATGACTCTTCATTGACCTCAGAACACTCAGGGAATAATTTTAAAACTCTATGGAATATACTTTTAGAAAGTCTAGGATCTGCTCCCACAGGGAGTAGCTTATATGATACATTGTGAAATGTTCTATTTCTTGGATGTGCCATTTTATTAGCACTGAATTTTTAGCAGAGACGATCAGTTGATTTAGAAGGTCCACAGCGATGGGTGAAGTCCGTTCTGTGTGAAAGATGTTGCGACATACAGCCTTGTTCTTAGACATGTTGTAGACCATGTATGAGGATGACACTGGGGATGACTGGCCTTTCTGAAAAGCCGAACCAAACCAAGGAAACAAGCCACTGCTATTGAGTTGGTTCTGACTTGCGCACACCTCATTTGAATCAGGTGTTGAGATGACTTACAGTCCATCTCTTTTTCTCTTCTGCAAACGGTATTAGTTCTTAAAATTTCAGACATACAGAAGTTAGTCTTTGAATGCTACTTAAAGGCGCTAAGTACTAATGCTTTTAATGGGTGCTTGAACTTATAGCAGGCATCCTTTCCCATGAGTGAGCCTGTAAGCTGACAGCCGTGCATTTGAAACCCCCAAACTGGGTCTTTACCTATGCCCATCCTGTCTGTGAACCACAGTGAGATGAGGAGGGGCCCAGACATGTTGAGATTATTGTTAGACTCTAATTCATTATTTGGATGGCAATATTTCCCCCTCTGTTGTAAACTCTCCTAGTTGAATTGCTTAAATATAATTTCTAGAATTTCCATGCAATTCATTTTTAATGGAAAATCTGAAAACAAAGTTACAGATTTAAAAGGTACTGTATTATTCTTGTACCTGTAAATAACTCTACTTTGCACCTTTTTGTCACTTAGATGCATATGCAATATGACTTGAGTGAGCACTTTTGGAAGTAATATCAAATTATAGTGTTTGCTTCTTAGTATCAATCTGATTTTGCAGTTCTGTCTGAACCATTTTTCACTCCCGTAGTGGCCCTCCATCCATTCCTGTGTCTCTGTCTGTGAGCTCCGTACCACAGGTGAGTGTGTCATTGTTGCCTGACCTGCTGCAGGTTTCTTTACACCTGCCTCCTGTGGCTATCTGCCAATGTTACAAGACAAGCTCAATTTGTATGCATCACTGACCCTTGATTGCTAATGCATGTTTCTACTTGCTGTGGCTTGCTATGGCTGCTTTTCTGTGCTAACAAAGTATGTTTGTAAAAAAAAAAAAAAGTAGATCTGCACTCCATGTTTTATTGTTGTTGTTGTTGTGACCTGGAAGCCACAAATCTCCAGGTCTTTCTTTTGAGGTAACTCTGAGTGGGTTTGACCACCTACCTTTTGATTAGTAGCCAGCATTTCACCATTTCCAGGGGTCCTCAAACTATGGCCCGCGGGCCACATGCGGCCCGCCGAGGACATTTATCCAGCCCACCAGGTGTTTTTCCCCCTTTTGTTTTATCTTACTCCAAAATAAGATATGTGCAGTGTGCATAGGAATTTGTACATAGTTTTTTTTTTTAAAAAAACTATAGACTGACCCTCCAATAGGTCTTAGGGGCAGTGAACTGGACCCTTGTTTAAAAAGTTTGAGCACCCCTGATTTACACCCCGTAGTCCTTTTAAATGGGTTTTCTCAATATTATCAGCATCTTCTATGGACCATGCACACAGTGATGTGCGCAGTTGGCTGTGACTTGGGCAGCATCCAGTCTGTGGAACAGAAGGCATGTCCCAGCCTTAACTACAGAAGGTTGTAAAAAGAGACTAGAACCGCGTCAGGGGCTCCTGTGAGGATGAGGCCATAGTTGAAAAGACTCCCCTCCTCATTGTGTCTGAAAAACATAAAGCCCAAACCCATCACAGATACAAACAATACTTTCTGCTTCTGTGGCTCCTTTCGTTCCCAAATGTCAAGCTATTTTGCAAACACAGTTTCATTTTGGCACCATCTCTGGGAGGACAGGTATTTGGCAGGAATGACTGTTTCTTTCACAGATGGAAAATTTGGGACATAAAGAAGTTAGGATTCATTCCTCTCATCTCTATGGCAGACTCAAAATTAGAAACAGGGCATCGGCATCATGGTAGACATAATCTGTCAACAATATTCCCCTGGGGAGGAAGGGAGTAGGGCATGATGACTCATAAAGGATACAGTAATGAGATAAAAGAGAAAATTAGGGAAGAGATGAGATGGAAGATAAAGATTTATCTTTCAGTTAGCACATTCACCCATTGCCATCTTGCCCATTTTGAACCCCAGCGACCCTATAGGACACAGCTGGCCTGCCCCCAAAGGCCTCCCCGTCAGTCAATCTGCACGGAAGCACTCTGCCACATCTTTCCCGGGTGCAGTGGCTGGTACCTTTAAACTGCTCTCTTTGGGCTAGCAGCCAAGCACTTCACCACAGTGCCATTAAGGCTCCTTGATCATAACAGTCATAGTATGTAATTTTAAAAAGTGTGTTTCCTTCCTCTTAGCGGTGATGATAAGAACCATTGATTTTAATATGTTTTACTGAGTAACAAGAGCAATAGCAAGTGCTTGTTCCATGTGATCCATTGATTCATTGACTCCTGTTCATTTATTTAAGGAGCTCGCCTGTGGCAACGGACCATGAGTTGAGCGGCTAACCACACGTTCATTAGTTCAAAACCACCAGCCACGTCCCAGGAGAAAATGGAGGCTTTCTGCTTCTTTAAAGAGTTACCCCCTTTCGGAAACCTATCAGAGCTGTTCTACTCACGAGTTGAAACTCGCTCGATGACAGAGAGCTTGGCTTTGGTTTATTAATTTATTTAAACCTGTGAGATAAGTATTAAAATGACCCGCCTCTTCCAATAAAGGCATTAAGGAACAGCAAGGTTCAGAAATATCCTGTGGTCACATAGTTCGGGATTCAAATCTAAGTTGTTTCTCAAATCCACTCTCTTCCCCACTGTCTTTGAATCACAGGATATGAACCTCTAGGAGTGCATAACTGGATTTCTGAATTCCTTCCCTGAGGAAGCTGTGGGCCCAGGGCCTGGCAAGAGGGGTACAATGGAAGTGATCTAGCAACGGGAAACAGGAGATGGGAGGTTGAATGAGAAAACAATACAGTCTGAGTAAAGTTTGAAACCCAAAGGAGGCAGAGCAGGGGAGAAGGCTAAAAGGGAGCACCTGAACCCTGTGAGTACAGTGTGTTACTCATCAAACTGCCAACCACAAGGTCAGCTGTTGTACCCACCAGCCACTGTGTGGAAGAAAGATGAGACTGTCTGCCCTGTAAAAATTCACCGTCTTGTAAACCCAAAGTGGCAGTTCTAGTCTGCCCGCTAGGGTGGCTATGAGTTGGAATAGGCTCTGTGGCAATGGATTTTTGAGTTTGAACTAATAGAGATTGGGAGGCTGGTTGGAGGGGGTTTCCATGAACTTTTTTGGCCCAGGCTGTCAAACTCACAGCTATGGGGTTGTTTCTGACTCATCATGCATCTATAGGACTGGGTAGAATTGCCTAGTGGATTTTTGAGAGTGTAACTCTTTATGGTGGTAGAAAGTCACGTATTTCTTCTGCAGAGTGGCTGGTGGTTTTGAACAGCTGACCTTTTGGTTAGCAGCCCAAGGCATAACCACAAAGTCACCAGGACTTCCAGACCATACTGTGGGTGTGGAATGATCGGTGAAGCCTTAGGTGTGGAGGCTGAGTAGACTATCGGTGCTGTCCCAGGGTGAGGCGGTCCTGGCATAACAGGGTAGGGGTCGTCCTGGGCCTCAGGTAGTTTCTCTCCTCTCTTCTTCCTCTATTTCTCTAATTTATTTTAAACTGAGTGAGGCATAGGGTATTAAATCAATATGATTACAGAATTACATCCTTTGGTGATAGTGTTTATGGGGTTGTCAATGCCCTTCAGCTGTAGACTCCCAGGGAAAAGCCCAAGAAGTTGAACAAGATTGGGTTACTACACCTTGCACAAGGGAGAATGAGTTCCATATGTATTAAGGGATATCTCCCTAAAATAAGTTAGGAAAGGATATGGGCTTAAGTCAGATGATTTGTGGGGAGGGCTTAAGGAAGCATGACTTTGTTCAAGATTGGATGCAATGAGGAAGCCTGGGAACTTCCATGATTGAGTGTCTTGATATGTATCTTGATTCCACAGGGAATCAAGGACAGATGATCCCTTCAGGACCAGTGGTGAGAGTGGCAATTCCGGGAGGGTGGAGGGAGGGTGGAATAGAGAGGGAGAACCGATTATAAGGATCTACATGTAACCTCCTCTCTGGGGGACAGGCAGCGGAAGAGTGGGTGAAGGGAGACGTCGGACATTGTAAGATATGACAAAATAATAATTTATAAATTATCAAGGGTTCATGAGGAAGGGGGAGCGGGGAAGGAGGGGGAAAATGAAGAGCTGATGTATGAGACCCCAATAAAATGATTAAAAAATACAGGCATGTATATATGTAAATATATTTATATATGATGATGGGGGGATAGATTTATTTACATATATTTATAGATTTAGTATTGATGTAGCAGATGGACCTTGGGCCCCTACTAAGTATTCCCTCAATGAAAGAACGCTTTGTTCTATTAACCTGGCATTCTATGATGCTCACCTTCCCAACACCATCGCTGAAGACAAATGGATGCATAAGTAAATGTGGTGAAGAAAGCTGATGGTGCCCAGCTATATAGCGTCTGGGATCTTAAAGGTTTGAAGATAAAGAAGCGGCATTCTAACTAAGAAGCAATGAAGCCCACATGGAAGAAGCACACCAGCCTGTGTGATTATGAGGTGTCAATAGGATCAGGTATCCGGCATGTAAGACCCAGAACAAAAAAAAATCATGTCATTGTGAATGAGGGGAAGTGCAGAGTGGAGACCCAAAGCTCATCTGTAGGCAAATGGACATCCCCTTACAGAAGGGTCATGGGGAGGAGACAAGTCAGTCAGGATGCAGTATAGCGCTGATTAAACATACAACTTTCCTCTAGTTCTTTAATGCTTCCTCTTCCCTCCTCTATCATGACCCCAATTCTACCTTACAAATCAGGCTAGACCAGAGGATGTACACTTGTACAGGTAAGAGCTGGAAGCACAGGGACTCCAAGACACATAACCCCTCAGGACCAATATTGAGAGTATCCATACCAGGAGGGGAAGGGGAAGATCAGGGGAGAAATGGGGGAAGTGATCACAAGGATCTACCTATAACCTCCTCCCAGGGAGATGGACAACAGAAAAAGTGGGTGAAGGGAGACATCGGGCAGTGTAAGACATGAAAAATTATAATAATTTATCAAGGGTGAGGGAGGGAGGATGGGGACAAATGAGAACCTAATACCAAGGGCTCAAGTAGAAAGAAAACATTTTGAGAATGATGATGGCAACAAATGTCCAAATGTGCTTGACACAGTGGATGTATGCATGAATTGTGTTAAGAGTTGTACGAGCCCCCCAATAAAATGATTTTTACAAAAGCACCGATTCTCCTTTCGTCTTCCTTTTTCATTGTTCAACTTTAACACACAAACGAGGTGATTGAAAATACCTTGGCTTGCATCAGGCACACCTTAGTCCTCAAATTGACATCCTTGCTCTTTAGCATTTTAGAGCGGCCTTGTGCAGCAGATTTGCCCCCTGCTATGTGTCCTTTGATTTCTCGACTGCTGCCAGGATGTCCTTGTTGTTCCGTGTCATCAGGTCTGTTCTGACCCACAGGGACCCAAGGGAAAACAGAACGAAACAAAACACTGCCTGGTCTTGTACCATCTGCACACTTGTTTGCGTCCATTGTTGCGGCCACAGGGTCAATCCATTTCATCAAGGTGTTCCTCTTTTTCACTCTCCTTCTTTACCTAGCTTCAAGTTCTTTTTCAGGGCCTGGTCCCTCCTGATGACCTGTCCGAAGTACGTGAGATGAAGTCTTGCCCTGCTTGCTTCTAAGGAGCATTCTGGTTGCACTTCTTCCAAGACAGATCTCTTTCTTCTTTTGGCAGTCCGTGGTATCTTCAATACTCTTTGCCAGCACTATAATTCTATTGTTTGCATTCTTTTTTTTTTGCTCTAGCTTTTTTTTTCTCTTTTCTTCTTTTACATTTTATTAGGGACTCAAACAACTCTTACCACAATCCATACATATACATACATCAATTGTATAAAGCACATCCATACATTCCCTGCCCCAATCATTCTCAAGGCATTTGCTCTCCACTTAAGCCCCTTGCATCAAGTCCTCTTTTTTTCCCCCCCTCCCTCCCTTTTCCCCCCTCCCTCATATGCCCTTGGTAATTTATACCTCGTCATTTTGTCATATCTTGCTTGTTTGCATTCTTATTTGGTCTTTATTCACTGTCCAACTTTCACCTGCCTATGAGGCAATTGAAAATGCCATGGCCTGGGCTAGGCGCATCTTTGTCCTTAAAGTGACAGACTGCTCTTCAACATGTGAATGAGCTCTTGTGCTGCAGATCTACCCCATGGGCTAGGCTGTTTGTTGTCCTGACTGTGGCCTCCATGAGCACTGATTGTAGATCCAAGCAAGATGAAATCCTTGGCAGCTTCCGTTTTCTCTCTGTTTATCATGATGTGACCTACTGGCCCAGTTGTGAGGACTTTGGCTGTTTTTGCACTGAGTTTGAATCCATGCTGAAGAATGGAAGGAGTGCTGGTGGTGTATTGGGTTCTGGGTTGGGCTGCTGTCCACTAGGTCCAAAAGTTGGAATGCACCAACTTCTCTGAGGGAGAAAGATGAGAATTTCTCCTCCTGGCCTCAGTTACCTTCTTGGAAACTCACAGGGATGATTCTACTCTGTATTATATGGTTGCTATGAATCATAATCACCTCAGTATTAGTGAATGAGCTGCCGGGATTGGTGGATACAAATATTTTTTGTAGGTGAAGTCAGTGTGTTCATGTGTTTTTTTCTGTGCTCAGATAACCTTTCAGAGCAGTCTTACTTCTGTCTTGATCCATCCTGATCACAGTGTGGTCTTATCTGATGTCGATGTTTTATGAGACGGCTTACATTCAACAGAACTCCACAGCTAGCTCCCTGTTGTCGGGGATTTCTTTTGCCTCTCACAGTTTATGGATTTGCATGTAAAGGTAGAAGTAGCCCTGGTAGTGCATTGGTTAAAGTGCCTAGTTGCCAATGGAAAGATCAGTGGTTCTGAGCCACCAGTCCCTCTGTCAAGGTTCTGATTGCCTTAGAAGCCGATGCAACAATTCTACTCTCTCTTGTTGGATTAGTACGAGTCAGAATTAACTTGATAGCAGTGAGCTTGGGTATATGAGATATACAACCATGTGACTTCTTGTACAGTGTGGCTTCCATGCTTCTGTGAGGCTGGAAGATAGAAAACCAGTATTTCAAACACCACTTATGGTGGACAGTTTTCAGCAAAGCTTCCAGACTAACACAGACTAGGGAAAAGAACGAGCTGCTTTTAAAAACAAAACAAACAAGCAAGCCAACCAGTGAAAACCTTGTGGAAAGCAGTGGAACATTGTCTGATGTCATGCTTGGAAAGGGGACGCTTGAGTTGGAAGGGTCGTGGGCTCGGACACTGCAATGATGACGAAGGGGTGCAGGGCCGGGCACATTTTCTTCACCGTACGTAGAGTCACTGTGAGTTGGAGTGGACTCACTGGCACATAAAAACAAAACTATCTAAAGATAATTATTTAGCATCTCATGATAAATCTGCCTTCTTGCCTTATTCTTTCTCCTCAAGTCACTCGCAGTTACGCATTTATCATGGAACGACAGATGCTTAACGCTTCAAACCCTTCCCAACACCCTACACCTGACTTTGCATTTTTAGATTTTTTTTATTCCGTTGAAAAACAGATTTCTGTGAATTAAATAAGCCCTAAGTTCCCTTGGCCACTTCTCAGAAACATCTGCACTGTATAGCTCAGTGTCCGGTGAGACCCCCTCATGGCCACAGGCAACTCTGCTCTGTGTGTGGACCATCCAGCCCAAGGGGGAGAGACGCAGTGAAGGGATCAAAAAGCAATTGGCCTGCGTCTTAGAACAGTCACTTGCCAGAGCTCTACTCCCAACTCTGTGTGGAAGAATTTGATGATTTTCATTAAGTCATTTTGCCCCTTGAACTTCCTAAAATGGAATATTGAGGATGACCATCTCCAAGAAGTCTTTCAGCTCCAGAGTCTGAGACAAGCCATTGGGGACCTCAAGGGTTTACTGCATTTAGTAAGTTTCCAGGAAGATGGTCAGCACCGACATTGACTACCCCTTGGAGGAAATTCCTAACGAATGGAATCCAGAGGAGTTCTTGAAGGAACAGTCAAGGAACTTGGGCCCGCGCCTTAAAATTATTTCCATCAAACACACCTTCTCCTCACTCACCAACTACCTCACTATCCAACACAGTGCCCTGATTAAAAATAGGAAAGAATGCACTGTACAACTATTTTGCACATTAATGGTGTATATCTGGCAGTAAGGAATGCCAAGGTGTGAGGCGAAAGCAATGCTTGGTGTGATGTGTCAATTTGTCTGGACCATGATACTCAGTAGCTTGGCAGTTTTCTAATGATGCAATTTGTCAGTTATGTAATGATACATAATTTTGTGATCTGATATGATCATCCTTATATTCATATAATGACAGTTTTTGTATAACATCTTTGTCTTTGGAACATAACTGTGTAAATAAGTGAAGAGTGGGTAAGAAATCATACTGATTGTAATTAGCAAATCTAAACAACTACATAGCTCCAGTCTGTTGAATCACAATCTAGGGTCGATGTCCCTTTCAGAAATATGGATTCAATGAAACCACACAGCAGAGGAACCAGACAGAAATTAACTTTCTGAGTCAAGGAAGTCTCTGTTTCTCTGACCTAAAACCACATGCTGGAGGAAATAGTTAGTCCAAATAGAATCTTTATAATAATCAGCTCATGGAACATAATTAAAAATAACACATGTTGTTTGGGAACATCTTGCTAGAGTAAACTGCCATAGAATTCTTTATATGCTATTTATGCATCATGTCTCACTTTCTCATGTTGCCGTAAAAGAACTACCATAAGTGGTGGCCCTAATGAATAGGAATTTATTTTCTTACAGGTCAGCAGGCTAGAAGTCCAAATTCAGTGTGTGGCCCTAGGATGAGATCTCTTCTTTGTCTATTTCAGCTTCTAATAATTGAAAATCCTTGACATTCCAGAACTTGTCCATAGGTCTATCCCTGTTGTCTGTCTCCTGATTCCACCATGTGTGTTTCTGATAATTTATAACTCAGAAGTGATTAGGTTTAGAATCCTGGAATAACCTCAATGGCATAACAAAATTAAAATATTTATTTTCAAATAGGGTCATATTTACTGGGGTTAGGATTTCAACACATATGGGGAGGGGTGGGGACTGCCGGCATAATCAAACCTGTACCACATTAGAAATCTCAAGTTGTCTCATGAAAATGGGAAAGAAACAGGCAAGAGAAAGGAAAAACCCTGATTAGCTTTGCATGTTGCAGGTGCATCCTCGAGAACGTTGGGGACTTCTCTAGTTTGGGGCAGTCTTCTTTGAATTTAGAGGTGTGTGGTCTTCATTTTATTTATGAATCTAAAGAAAGTCATTTATCTTTTTGCATTCCTTTTATGTTTTGCTTTTACAGTTTTATTGGCATATAATTCACATATCCTTAAAACTTTCTTTACTGCTTGGTATATAAATATTTCCCCATGCTACCTGAATCTGCACTCTTCTGCCACAAGAACTGTCTGGAGGATTTCTGACTGTGGTTGCTACATAATTTCATGTCAACTTGAAGATATAAACGTATAGGCATGCATAGTTCGATTCCTCTCTCATTTAATATATACATTTGCATATGTACATGCCTGTATTTAGATCTCTGTAAAAGTCCTTTGCCTCCGGATTCTTTCCTCTATTTCCTTTTACTTTCCACTAATATCTATATGTTAAGAATTAAGGTTGCAGATGGACATTGGGCTTCGACTCAAGAACATCCACAACACAAGCACACTTTGGCCTAACAATCTGGCATTCTGTGATGCTAACCTTCCAAACAAGATTGCTAAAGGCAAAATGGGTACATAAGCAAATGTGGTGAAGAAAGCTGATGGTGCCTTGCTATCAAAAGATATTGCATTGGGGATCTCAAAAGCTCGAAGAAAAACAAGCAGGCATCTAGTTGAGAAGCAACAAAGCCCACATGGAAGAAGCACACCAGCCTGTGTGATCATGAGGTGCCCATCAGGTGTCAGGCATCTAAGACCCAGAACAAAATCATACCCAATGTGATTGTGGGGTTAATGGAATGGAGACCCAATGCCAATATGTAGATAATTGGACATCCCCTCACAGAGGGGTCACAGGGAAGAGATGAACCAGTCAGGGTGCAGTATAGCACTGATGAAACACACAGCTTTCCATTAGTTCTTTGGTGCTTCCTTCTCCCCACTAGCATGGGTACAATTCTATCTTACAAATTGGATTAGACCAGAGCATGCGCACTGCTACAGATAAGAGCCCACAACACAGGGAATCCAGGATAGATAAACCCCTCAGGGCCAACAAGGAGAGTAGAGATACCTGGAGGATTAGGGGGAGTGGGGGGAGAACGGGGAATCGATCACAAGGATCAACCTATGCCCCACTCCCAGGGGGACAGACAATGGTGAGAGGTGATGGGGACAATGTAAGATATGGAAATAATTATCTATAACTTATTAAGGGCTTGTGAGGGAGGGTAGATGGGGGAGGGAGGGGGAAGAAATGGGGAGCTGATATCAGAGGCTCAAGAGGGAAAGGAATGCTTGAAAATGATGATGGCAGCACATTTGCAAATGTGCTTGACACACTAGATGAATGTATGGATTATGATAAAAGAAGTAAGATCCCCAAATAAAAGTGTTTTTAAAAAAAGTGTAGGGGTGGAGTCTGGCATGTCCATCAGGTCACAGCCCGATGGTGCCTCTAGTCTTCATGGTTGTACTTTCTCATAAGGCAGTCTGGGAATCTCCCCCTTTCTGTCTCCCTTCACCTTCCTGCTGATGAGCCATGCTGAGACCTGCCAGAACCCTGTGATGCCTCCACCGCCATTGGATCCACAAGATTTTGCACCCACCAGCCTGTGATCTTCTTGCATGCTGCATCATTGCATGTAGCTCTGTGAGTCTAAAGGGGGATTTATGGACTAGTAACGGGCTTATGGACTACTATTGGACTTATGGACTTGATATGAACTGGGTTGGGGTATCTTCCTGATATATAATTACTTCTTGATAGAAAGCTCTGTCTTACATCTATGTCTCTGCATTTGTTTCTCTTGTCAACCAGGCATATCAGACACTTGAGGACCTTGTTTTCACACACTTATTTTTCCCTCTGATTAATCATTGGCCATGCCAAATGACTATGAAATATTTTGAGTACTATTCCCGCCATCAGGTGATTTCCACAGAACCACCTGTGCAGAATTTACAGGGAAGGTGAGTACCCTCAGCTCCTAAGCCTCCATCACTTCCTCTTCTTAGCATTCTCTCACCGCTCTTACCCTTCCCCCAAAGGAAAGTGTACTAAATATTCACTGAAACCTACATAGATAAGTCCCCTGAACTGTGGGTAGAGCAGCTACTCAGTTTGGGTTCATGTCTGTTGCCTGTGAAATTGTTTCGTCTCCAGCTGCTGACTGAAACTCAAGGTTTAAGTCCATACAAAGACACTGTTGAAGATTAGTCTACTGGTTTCCTTACCAGAAATCCGTGACTGCAGACACACATCAAGCTGTCAGTTGTTGGAATCCACCCAATAATTGATTAAAACCAAACAAAATGTAGACCTGTTGCCAAGTTGATCTTGACTCATAGAAACCCTGTAGGGAAGAACAGATTGTCCCAGAGGGTCTCTAAGATTGCACATCTTTAAGAAGCAGACAGTCTCATCTTTCTCCTGTGCAGCAACTGGTAGGTTTGAACCTCCAACATTGGGGTTAGTAGTCACCGGACTCCTTCAACAGCTGACTACTGGTTGGCTTTGCTCTCTAAAGCATCCTATCTTGGCAGATAAGATATGGTCATCATCACTTTAGGATCTGCCTGAACTTTAGTGTGTTCAAAAGGTAGGTGGAGAGCATATTTTTTGGAAGTTTCTTGTATTGGATCTGCACTGGAATTGTGGCTGCCAGCTATATGCATACGATCAAGTTATTTCTTCCTGCGATCTCAGTTTTCTGACTTGTAACAGGGGGTAGGGCTTCCTATGCTTTGGAGACAGAGTGCTGGGCTCAGGTAGTTAGAATTCACTCAGGCTGATTGGATGAGTGAGTCAAGAGGGTGTCTGACCTTGAAAGGTCAGATCTGGTGTCTTGGTTGATAGACAAGAGAACCGAGACCAATTTGCTGACTAAATGGGTTCGAGTAAACCAGCAGGCGAAGTTTGTTTGCATCAGGTTTCATGGGTGGCGACCCCAGTTTTGCTCAAATTATTTGGGAACCGTGTCTGCAATCTCTGTGCTCTTCTCGACGCACTCTGAGGCCCCATGTAGGAATTAGATCTTGTCTCTGTTATTCGCATAGACACTTTCCACAAAGCACATCTGTTTTAGGCAATCACTTACCATGGCCCTCTTTTGAACCAACCTTTTTATTTTCTTTTTTTTTTCCACTTTAGAATATTCCTCCCCCTGACAGCTACTCTTTCTTTACATTGTGAAGGGGACTTTGTGCTTCTGCCATTTAACTCTCACTAAAAGCTTTGCCTTCCCATTAAAAAACCTTCAGCAATATTTATTTCCTTGCTTTGATTTAGGTACACAGAAGCAGATCTGGTACTTTCTTTTTAAGCTGTGTGTGTGTGTGTGTGTGTGCATGTGTGTGTGTGTGTTATGGAAATGAATGCAGCTTCCACCCATTGTCCCAGCTATCTCTACACATTCTATCTATTAACTCATGCTTTTTCTTATTGTAAGCCTGGCTTACAGGATGATGTTGACTTTGGGGTAATATTTTGATTTCTGGAAGAGAAAAGATGTTTTTATCTGCAGTGTTGCATTTTGCTATGCTTGATGGAATAGGAAGGCACTGCTCACAGGAGGAGGGCAGTCTCGTGCGTTCTCCTCTTTCTGCTCACTGCCTCTCTCCTTCCTGGCCTCTGTCTTTAGGTGCTGGCCAATATGACTGTTGTCACTCCTCTCTCAGATGGGTGTGTCCCTCACCTTCCCTTTTCCTGCCAATGCTTTCTCACGGCTCCAAGTGATTTCTCTCGATCCCCTTTTCCTTCAAATCCCTACCTTTCCATGCCCCATGTTTTTGCTGTCCTTTTCAGGGTCTTTTCTAAATTTTTTCTTTCTTAGAAAATCTCTGACATTGCTCCCCATGTAGTAGCTGGGTTACTTTCAGGTTGGACTTCTAAGTCTTTTACTCTGACATAAAGAGGCTTCCAAAATTTGAATATGAAACTTAGGATCATGTCTATCCAAGATGAGGTTACACTCATTCATCCACTAATTTTGGTATTTCTGGAGGATGATGAAGTGTCGCTATCCACTGGGGACGTTTGGGGCCACATGCCTATTCCTGACTTGCTGCTTCTATGTGAAGATGGGTGATGAGGGTGTGGTTGTAGGATGGGTGGAACCTGTACTGAAAATATTCCAGATGAACTAGATGAGAAAACATATCGGCTATTACATAGCATACCTAAGGAGTCATCCCTGGGGAGAGGGGAGGCATGCATGCCATCTGGGGCCCACAGCGCGTGATTTCTCTGCTGAGGATGCCTAGGAGCCCTGGTCGTTTAGCAGTTACTCATTGGGCTGCAATCCGAGTGAAATCACAAGTAGCTCTGAGGAAGAAAGGCAGGGTTTTCTACTCCTGTAACTAGTTAGAATCTTGGAAACCCACAGGGGGGTCAATATTAGTCAGCAACGAGCTTGTTCTGAATGAGGATACCTGTGACAGTTACATAATCTGTCAATTTACAGAGGGGTGAGGCTTAGCCTGTCAATCAGGCCACAGCCAATGAGATCTCTGTGTGGGCTTGGCCTTCACCTGAGGATTCTGGGCGGAGCCATGTGGCCATCCCTGCCAGCACTGAGATCCTTCCACCACCACTGGATCCACAAGACTTTCCACCCACTGCTCTGCGACCTTCTTGCATTTGGCATCATGGCATGTGCTCCCTGAGTCCGAAAAGAAATTTATAGATTAGTATTGGACATATGGGTTAATATTAGACTTATGGACGTGATCTGGACTGGGCTGGGACATTTTCTTAATGTATTATTACTCATTATTTAAAGTTCTTCCTTATGCACGTATGAGTCTCACTGGATTTGTTTCTCTAGTCAACTGAGACTAACACAATATCTTGCTTTGCTAACCCCAAAGCCAGGAGTCAATATCACTTCAGTCTGTGGCCCAAGCTCAGAGGTGAAGAGTGAAACCGGATTGTTCAGCCCAGGCCCACTTAAACTGACTGGAAGCACAAACCAGATACCACAAATAAAGGACACGTGCATGGATTTCTGTGACTAATTTTTAACAACTTGTCCCAAGACCTCACTCTTGAATTTTGTGATAAGCACCACTTGCTCTCCTCCATCTCAACCAACTGTCCCTTTCCTCCTGAGCATGGCTTCAGCTGCTCCAGCGGCCTCTATCCCAGCAGACCCACTGAATCCCTTGTGGTTCCCCTCTGACCTGGCTTGCCCTTCAGACCTGTGCTCAGGGATACCATCCCCCTTGAGCCTCCAACCCTCTGCATGGACCAGTATCAGATACAGTGTGAATGGTGCCAGGCCCTCGGTACTAAGTAGGAATTTGTTGGGCCCATATCAGAGAAGAAGGGTGGATAAAGTGTCTGAGCTCCCAAGACTTCATCTCTCAGTGACCTTAATTTTATAATGATGAGGTGTATTATTTAGTGCTCTTGTTAGCACAATTAAGGCAGGCTGAAACGAACAAGAGCATTTGTGTACTAAAAGTCCAGAGTGTCAGGGTTTTAGTGTGTGGCCCAATGAAGTCAGCAAAGAATCAGCTTGTTGTTGTCTCAGCTTTGCATATGGCGGCGAGGGCTACCTACTAGTGATGCCTCTTGCGTGGCCATGGTGTGTGCACAGAGGACCGTTGTCCTGGCACTCATGTCCCTGAACCATGACGAGGTCTGCCGTGGTTGCCATGGAACATGGCAACTGGTTTAAGGTAACCCTTGGAGCTGTTGTGGAACCAGCTCCCCTAAACTGTGGCAGAAGAATGATGTATTCTTAGGAAGGAGGGAATGGGGAGGTGGTTGGCTGGTAAGCAACCAATAGCATGCCCCTCCTTTCTGCTTCCTCTTGTTTAATATGCCTTAGTTAAGTAGGCTATGGTACAAATGCTTAAGAGTAATACCTCATCTATATTCGAGGGTTTATGTGTTGATGTCTTATGTGCACTAATCCCGACTGTTGGAGAGATTGAATTAGGCATTCACACACTGAAGATGGCTTTGACGAACTCTTCAAGGCTCCTGATTTTGATCCTCCTTGATGCTGTGTGACAGAGTCGTCCCTGGGGAGGGCCAGTGGTGAACACGCCTGACCGCTAACTAAAAGTCTGATATTGGACTCTCCCCAGAGACAGCTTGGAAGAAAGGCCCGTTTCTCAGCTTCCCTCAATTGAGCCACTGGCATCTCTGTGGAGTACAGCAGACCCTGATAAAGCATGAATCAGAGTTGACTCCATGACAAGTGGGGGTCAGGGATACGTGTTCATGTGGTAAAGGAGGGTCCTTCAGAAGATGTAAGTTGCTGAGATAAACACCAAGTTTGTGGCAAATTCTGGTATCTCTTAATTCCATGTTCCCATGAATTTTGTGATGCCCCTTCATATTATTCATACCTTTTCATGAGTGGGGTTTAAAGATCTCAGGAACTCAGTAGCCACTACACCTCAGATGGGTCTTGGGGCCCGGGGCTCTAACAGTTACCAGAGGCCTGTGTGACCTGATTCAATGAAGGGTTAGCGTACTCCTGGAACTAGAGGAGTCTTTGACCTGCTTGCAGGGAGATTTTCATGCTAAACACTTGGGAGATCTAAGAGACAGGGTCTAGGGTTTTACTGAGCTCAAAGGATAGGCAGCATCAATGTGTGTCTGCTTGTGGTAGTCACTACACAATGAAAAGGTTGGAAGCAAGGCTGAGTACCCTCACTGAGATAGTTAAAGATTATTGTGCCAACCTGGCCGAGAAACACATGTGGGGTTAATTAAAGGGCGGAGGGATAAATGGCTCAGTGAGCTTAGCCTTTCTAGTTCTCAGGTCTCTTGCTTTCTGATGGAACTTAGTCAGTTCCCTGCTTCAGCCGGCAAGGCTCATTTCCTGCAAGACATCCCTGAGGAGAAGCAGCATGGACCTACTGCGATGCAGTCCTGGGTGCTGAAACAGTCCTATGGAGATCCCTGCCAGTGCTGAGATGCCTACACATTCACTGATTCAGTTTTCCTCCTACAGTCAGCATCATTGCGTGTATTTTGTGAGATGGAGGAGGACTTCGTGGATTGGTGTCGGACATATGGGTTAATGTTGGACGGGTGAGCTTGGGCAGTACTGGGTTAGGATGTTTTCTTGATGTGCACTTACTCTTTATATAAAACTCTCCCTTATACATATGAGTTTCTGTGGATTTGTTTCTCTAATGCACCCAGACTAACTCACTCACCTAACTCTGATCATTGAAGGTTGCTGATCTCAGCTAAAATGACTCTGTGGTGGTGGCTGTTAGGTGGTGGCTATGTTAGGAGTTGTCCAGCCAGTTCTGATGCCCAGAGACCTCATGTACAAGGAAAGAAAGCACTGCCCCATCCCAAGCCACCCGAGCCACTGTTGTTATGTTTGAGCCCATTGTAGCAGCCATTGCATCTGGTTGAAGGTCTCGCCTCTCTTTTCCATTCCCCGTCTAGTTTCCCAAGCATGATATCCTTTTCCTGAGACTGGTCTCTCTTGATCACATGTCCCAAGTACGTGAAACAATCTCACCACCCTCAATTCTAATGAACATTCTGACTATATTTCTTCCAAGACAGATTTGTGTGTTCTTGTGGCAGGCCATATTTTTTCAATATTCTTTGCAAATAGCATCATTCAATGCATCAACTGTTTGTCCGTCTTCCTTATGAGCAATTAAGGGTCTGTTCCACAAGGAGCCCCTGCCCTATTTGGCTGATGATATTGCGTTTCTTCTGGTGGCGTCATGATTACAGATTGGGCTGCTAACCACAGAGTCAGAGCTGCTAATCCCCAGCCCCTCCCCAGAGAAAGAGGAAACTTCCTACTTCTGTAAAGAATCGCCGCTCAGAAAACTACAAGCGCAGTTCTATCCTGTCCTGTAGGGTCACAATGAATTGGAAGTGTCTCGATGGCAATAAGAGCAAGCAAATGAGGGAGTGAATGAGAGAGATTCACTGTATCTACAGATGTAGACGATTTGATTCTTGTGTGTTCCATGTGGCAAGGTCTACAGGTATAGTTGCCCTTTATATGGTTGAAAATACATTTGCAACGTGTAAGTGAATGGTCTTGCAAAACAATATATGCAGAATGTACTTTCATTGAATATATATGCAGAATATATATCAATCTGAATTTATTTTGTATACACACATATATTACACAAAATTAGGTCAGACAAATCTGAGTTCCAATTTTGGCATGCTTTTTATTGAAATGTGCCAACTACATGAGTCTAGATTTTAAAATTTTCTGATCATTAGACAAGAAGAAAAATAGAGGCAATTGAGAAGGGTAACTATCCAATCAACTCACAAACTTCACACATCTAGATTATAAATTGGAAACAAAGAGTGAAATAAGTTAAAACCTGGACAATAAAAAACATTAAGAGATTTTATTCTAGTGTGATTTTTAAGTTACTCTTAAGAAGTCAATAGGTAATACATTTAATGAGAGTTACATTTGCCACTTAAAATGTCTAGTGACTGTTGACTATGTTCTGTAATCCCATCAGACATAAACTATCTTCCCAAGGTTGCTTAACGACTTGCAGGAAACAGTGATATCTGTTATGTCATGTTCAATAGTGGTATTAATGCATATCACTGCTCGTCAGCAAGAATGAATGGAGCCACTCAGGGCAGGGATTCAGTGGGACTTGCATTGATTCTGATAATAGGGCCATTTCATTTCCTTTGCCAGCTTGGGTTTCATCTGTTGCAAAGCTTTGAAATTCAAGGGGCTTCAGCTTTCTCGAAGGAGCTCCTTTGGCACAGGAGCAATACACTTGGCTGTTACCCTGAACATCAACAGTTGGAACCTTCCATCTGCTCCTCAGGACAAACATGTGGCAGTCCACCTCAGTAAAGGCCAGAGGCTGATGAGGGCAGCTGTACTCTGCTCTTTAGGGTATCTCTGTGTTTGAAGGACTCTGCAGTAATGAGTGTTGACCTTGTTTAGAAGGGTGAAGCATGCAGACAAAGAGTATCAGGATGTTCTAAACCTCTCAAGCATCAGACCTGTCTTTCTGAAACCAAAACTTGCACAGCTTCTATACATTTACTGGTTTCAAATAATTATGGAAATTGCTTAGAGGATGTGCGAGCTAGGTTTCGTTTTAACTTTGCTGGGCCCGGATTCTCAGTGGTTTGGCCATTAAGACCTAATGGCCCCATGATGTGACCTAACACAATGTAATTAACTCCACACTGGGATCTGTTTAAGGAACCAATCCATTGTAAGATGATGGTGCGGTGGGGTTCGGGAGGGAATGAAAACCCCTTACTCAGGTCATAGCCCTGATGCAATTGAAGGGAAGTTTCCTCGGGGTGGATTGTCATGGAAAAGCTTGCTTTGCTTTTTGGCTGGATATGGATCCTGCATCTGGCTAGAGGACCTCTGCTTCTTCAGACTTGAGCCACTGGCCTGTCACATTGCCTGCCGATCCTTCCAAAAGGTGTCCCAAGCCTTCCATCTGACCTGCCACCTTTGAATTCATTCACCTCTGTACACACAAGCCTGGTATGCTGACCTTGGATTTATTTGACTCTGCAGGCGCTGACCTGTGGTCTCCTGACAATCTTGAACACATCAACTCCTATAGTTAGCCCTGAACAGCGGTTCTCAGCCTGTGGGTTACAACCTCTTTGTTTGGAGGTCAAACGACTCTTTCACAGGGGTTACCCAATTCCCAACAGTACCAAAATTACAGTCATGAAGTAGCAACAAAACCATGAGGAACTGTATTAAAGGGTCGTGGCATTAGGTAGGTGGAAAACCACTACCTGAGAGAACGAGAATCCCAGGACACTTCATTGTGCTCATGAGAAACCTGTATGTGGATCAAGAGGCAGTTGTGTGAACAGAACAAGGAAAACGTGCCTGGTTTAAAGTCAGGAAAGTTATGTGTCAGGGTTGTATCCTCTCATTCATTTGTATGCTGAGCAAATCCTCAGAGGAGCTGGATGCTATGAAGAAGAATGCTGTATTCGGATAGAAGAAAGACTTCTTAACTGCCTGAGATATGCACATGACATAGCCTTGCTTGATAAAAGTGAGGACTTGAAGCACTTGCTGATGAAGATCAAAGATTGCCACCATCAGCATGGGTTATGATTCAATGTAAAGAAGACCCAAATGGATTCCTGCCCCTCCCCCGAAAAGAATTTGTTTCAAAGGACGACATTGACTCTGCAGCTCCAGGAGATGGACATATCTGATCAGAGCACACGGGAGCAGATGAAGGGGCAGGAGGAGAGAGTGGAACACAGCCTGGCCCACCAGGCCGTGAGGATGATGTTCCTGAGTAGAGCAGCCAGTCCACAGAGAGAACAACATGGCTGACCCTACTATGAGACATGATGCCCCTCAGTGACTAAGGGCAATACAGGGGACGGCACTGGAGACACAGTGTGGGAATTGCACCTGACCTGATCCCACCACACCGAGGCAAATCACTGGGGGAGTGCAGCGGAACAGCAAAGGAATGGAGTGGCAAGGTCCCCAGGGAATGCTGAAAGTGGACTTTGGGGCCAGGGCGTGGTGCCCCAACAGACTGGACTGGAAAACACTCCTAAGGGCCAGCAAATGACCCTTGAACTAACTACAAGCTTTTCTTTTGTGAAGTGTTTTGTTTTGTTCTTTGTCAGTGGCTTGTTTTTGTTGTTTTGTTGTATGGTTGTATACTGTTGCTTTGTTTTCCTCTGTCTTGTTTTTGTGCATGTTAGTGTCTCCACAGGTCTGTCTGAATAGGACAGGCTGGATGAACTATCTGGAGGAAAAACAACGGGACCGACAGTTCTGGGGGGGACTTTGGGTGGGGGAGGGGTAGGGGGGTAAGGAAGTGGTGTTAAAAACACAGGGACAAGGGAACAACATGGGACCCAAAATGGTAGTGAGGGGGGAGTGGCAGGCATGGTGGGGAATGATCAAGGGTAAGGTTGCGTAGAGAAGAGGTATAGCTGTGGCCCAGGTGGGGACGGAGCATGGTGGTGGGGCAGGAGGAAAGTCAAGGGAGATGGAGGAAGGAGCTGGGAGTCAAGGGCCATTTATGGAGGTCTAGACAAAGACATGTATATGCAAACATATATATGAGGATGGGGAAATAGATCTATGTGTCTATATTTATAGGTTAAGTATTAAGGTGGCGGAAGGACCTTGGGCCTCTACTCAAGCACTCCCTCAATGCATGAATACTTTCTTTTATTAAATTGGTACTCTATGATGCTCACTCTCCCGACACAACTGCTGAAGCCAAAGCGGGTGAACAAGTAAATGTGGTGAAGAAAGCTGATGGTGCCCGGCTATCAAAAGAGACAGTGACTGGGGTCTTAAAGGCTTGAAGATAAACAAGTGGCCATCTAGCTCAGAAGCAACAAAGCCCACATGGAAGAACACACCAACCTGTGTGATCGCGTGGTCCCGAAGGGATCAGTTATCAGGCATAAGAACAAAAAATCATATCATTGGCTGCACACCTCCATGATACGATTGCCGAAGACAAATGGGTGCATAAGCAAATGTGGCGAAGAAAGCTGATGGTGTCCGGCTATCGAAAGAGATAGTGTCTGGGGTTTTAAAGGCTTGAAGGTGAACAAGCGGCCATCTAGCTCAGAAGCAATGAAGCCCACATGGAAGCACACCAGCCGGTGCGATCACGAGGTGCCAAAGGGACCAGGTATAAGGCATCATGCAGAAAAAAGAATATATATATATGTGTATATGTGTGTGTGTGTGTGTGTGTATATATACCATAGTAATGAAGGGGGAAGTGCAGAGTGGAGACCCGAGGTCCAAGTGTCGACCACTGGAGATCCCCTCACAGAGGGGTTTAGGAGAGGAGACGGGTCAGTCAGGGTGCGATGTACTACCGACGAAGAACACAGCTTCCCCCCAGATCCTGGATGCTTCCTCCCCCCAACTACCATGATCCGAATTCTACCTTGCAGGGCTGGATAGAGCAGAGGTTGTACACTGGTGCATATGGGAGCTGGAGGCACAGAGAATCCAGGGTGGACGATACCTTCAGAACCAGGGGTGTGAGGGGCAAGGCTGGGAGACTGGAGGGTGAGTGGGTTGGAAAGGGGGAACTGATTAAAAGGATCCACATGTGACCTCCTCCCTGGGAGATGGACGGTAGAGAAGGGGGGGGGGGGAAGGGAGACTCCGGATAGGGCAAGATATGACAAAATAACAATCTGTGGATTATCAAGGGCTCATGAGGGAGGGGGAAGCAGGGAGGGAGGGAACAAAAAAGAGGACCTGATGCAGAGGGCTTAAGTGGAGAGCAAATGCTTTGAGAGTGATTAGGGCAAAGAATGCACGGATGTGCTTTATACAATTGATGTATGTATATGTGTGGATTGTGATAAGAGTTGCATGAGCCCCTAATAAAATGTACAAAAAGAAAACCCAAATCCTGACACCTGGTAGCATCATGGGGCAAGGCTGACGTTGTCAAGGACTACAGATTGCTTGGATCCACAATCAATGGTTATGGAAGCAGCAGTCAAGAGATAAAGTGACAGGTTTCATTAGGCAGATCTACTGCACGTGATTTTAAAAAAAGTGTTGAAAAATCAAGGATGTTACATTGAGGACTAAGGTGTGCCTGACCCAAGCCATGGTATTTTCAATTTCCTCATTTGCATGTGAAAATTGGACATTGAATAAAGAAGATGGAAGAATGGATGCGCTATGGTGTTGGCAAAGAATCCCGACAGTACTATGGACTGTCAAAGATAAAAGAGATCAATCTTGGAAGAAGTACAGCCAGAATGCTCCTTACCGGCAAGAATGGGAAGCCTTTGTCTCGGGTACTTGGAGAAGGACTTCCTACTTAGGAGAGCTAAGGGAAAAGGAGGAAGGGCCTTAAGGAGATCTAATGACGCAGTCCGGCAGCAATTAGCTTCCACAATCGGGAGGACGAAGCAGGACTGGGCAGTGCTCTCCTTTGTTGGACACTGGGTCACTATGAGTCAGAAGTGTCTTGACGGCACAATAACAGCAGAGGCTGTTGTTACAAGTCATCAAGTCAGTTCCTACTCATAGCAACCTCACGAAGAGCAGGATGAGTCACGTGCACCATCCTCACAGTTATGTTTGAACCCATTGTTGTAGCCACTGTGTCCATCCACCTCAGCGAAGATGTTCCTCTTTGTCACTCACCCTCTATTTTACCACGCATGTTTTTTTTGGCCAGGAACTATTCTCTGCTAATAATACGTTCAAAGTACATGAGATGAAGTCTCATCATTCTTACTTCTAAGGACCACTCTGCCTCTTTCTGGTGATCCATAGTACTTTGCCATGTCCATGCACCCGTTCTTCTCCAGCCTTCCTTATCCGTTGGCAAGCATTTGCATGCATATGACTAATGAAGTAACTGAAAGCATCCTGGCTTATGTCCGGTGCATGTGAGCCTGGAAGTGACGTCTTAGCTCTTGAACACTTTAAAGAGGTCTTTTGCAGGAGACTTGCCCAATGCGATGCATAGTTTGATACCTTCTTGACTGTTGTTTTCATGGGTGTTGATTTTGGATCCAAGTAAAATGAAATCCCTGACAATGTCAGTCTTTTCCCCATTTATTGTATTTATTGGTGCAGTGGTGAGGGTTTTTGTGTTCTTTACATTGGGTTGTAACCACAGAGAAGGCTGTAGTCTTTAAACTTCCTACTAAGTGCTTCAAGTCTCTTAAAGCCAGGTTGTGTTATCTGCATGTTTCCTCTAATCCTGATGCTGCATTTTTTCTTCATCTGGTCTAGCTTCTCAGATTATTGAAAGGATATAGTACTCAGCAAAACTGATCTTCTTAGATCTTGAGTTGATTCATATCATTTAAAGATATTTTCATTAAAATAAATCTATTGGACACATCAGATGCCAGGTAATGTATAGCCAAAGACACATGAGAGATGGTCCCTGCCCTTGATGAGATCAGAATCTAGTAAAGACGTCAAGCAGATTGCCCCTGTTCACACAATATGTTGTTCTGCTTTCTCTTGAACCCAATTAAAAAAATCTCTTTGGATTATCTGGATGTCACAATACTTGGAAAATTTTCCCTTCCAGTCATCATCTCCTTTGCATTTATTTTTGAGTATTAAACCATTTGATCAGGAGGCGGGAAGTGGGGGTGGGGTGGGGTATAGTTTTTGGTCTATTCCATGCATTATTTGCATTTGAGCATTATTTTGCATTGTGCATTATTTTGAATTTGAGATGTTAAAGAGAAGAATACCCTCTCATTTAAACTCTCAATAACTTCACCTGGAGAAAGTTTTCTACCTAGGTGAGGGACTGTAAACATTGGTTCATCTCAGCTTTAATTTCAGGTGAGAGGCATAATGTGTGGCTCAAGGCTCAGGCCAAGAAACATCATTATGAGTTGAGCTACAGTTGCTTCACAGGGAAGTTTTGTAAAGATTCTGATAGGTTAGCTGTCATGCACACCAAAAATCAAAACTGAATTCACTGCCCTTGAGTTGATGCCAACTCTATAGTTCTACCCTGTGTTAGTCTGGGTTGACTAGAGAAACAAATTCATAGATGCTCACATGTATGTCAGAGAGAACTTTATATCAAAGAGCAATTATACATTGAGAAAACATCCCAGACCAGTCCACATCAAATCCATAAGCCCGATATTACCCCATATGTTGATACTAGTCCCTAAATTCCTTGTTAGAGTCACACAGCCATGTAATGATGCTGAATGCAGGTAGATCACAGGCCAGTGTGCGGAAATTATTGTGGATCCAATGGTGGTGAAAGCATCTCAGCGCTGGTGTGCGTCTCCACATGGCTCCTATCAGTGTAGCTCCATGTGGCTTATCTCCCATCCAAGTATTAACCAGGCCTGACCTGGCTTAGTCCATATGGCTTGTCAACAGGAATATCACCAAGGGAGTGAGTGTATCTGGCCTCCAGTGAGCTATTTATCTCCATAGTGCCTCTAAATGAGGTCATCAAGCTGTGACCTGATTGACATGCTAGACTCCACCCCTTCGCAAGTTGACAGGAGATTATGTAACTGCCACATATCCGATAGGACAGCATAGAATTGGTCCTGTGAGTTTTTGAGACTCTTTATGGAAGTAGAAAGCTTTATCTTTCTACCATGGAGAGACAGGGGTTTCAAACTGCTGACCTTGTAGTTAGCAGTCTATCGGGTAATGACTACCTCACCAAGGCTCTGATAGGTGTAATGATGTAACAGTTAATTCATCTGTATAAATGTAGGGATCTTATTGACACCCCTTCCTCCCACCCAACAATGGCAATAGTGTTTATCATACATAAGGATACATCGGAAGCATCACCTTGGGTAGCCAATTCAAAAAGCAGATTCTTGAGGCCCAAGACCAGGGGATTTTCCACTCCATGTCAATGGTCGTAGGAACCTCTATTCTTCACAAACTTCTCAGGTGATTGTGATGTCAGAACGTCCTAATTCCACACGTGGAGAAAATTGTTTATAGTCTGACCTGTAGGAAGACAATCTTTTCAGCATCTCCCTCTCATGCACTCTGCTCTAACCAGGAAATTCACTGTTCTGTCTTCTCTCAGGGACATCACGCCTTCATCTTGGCCCAGAGGGTCTTTTCCAGAAGAAAAACCCTGGACAGAGTTGACAGCATCTCAGTGCTGTTTAAGTTTGCAAAGAGCAGATGCTCCCTCCAGTGAGCTCCTGTTCTAGTCCCTGCTCATTCCGCTTGGTGAACAGTTGGTGTTCGACTGGGATTTACTGGCTGATTGCTAGTTGCCACTTCTATAATTTCACATTTCCTGCTTTGACACAACCTAAAATGGCCATCCGTCAGAATATGAATATATTATTAATTGAAGAATCTATTATTAATTAAACATGCCCAGTGTAGAAAATGCCAAGAAGCTTTAAGGAAGATTAGTTCTGCAGTTAATTATTTGGCTTTTGGGGGGTTAACCCAATGTCAACCTAGGAGTGTTTGCCGCAAGAGTGCTTTAAAACACAAACTATCAGCTTTGACTTCATGAAGATATTCACGCCACTCAGCTCATTGCTGTGGAGACGATGCCAACTCACAAGGACCCTTAGGGCATAGTAGAAGTGCTTCTGGGAGTTTCTGCGGCTGACGCTTTTCAGAAGAAGCAAGCTGTGTCTTTCTCGCAGAGAGCAGTGAAAAGTACTGTCCCAGTTCTCCACCAGGGCCCCTTCCTCGGGTTCCAGGGCCACTTAAAAGCAATGGCTGTCTCTTTAGAGCAATTGGAAGGTGGAAATCATTGACATCATCATTAGAATTCGAAATCGTTCCTGTTTCCCACTGATCTGTGGCGTCTCGTTAAAACTGAATCACCATTTAGCACAATCATTATCAATATCACCTGAGGGGGGGATGAAAGCAAGACCCCAGAGGCCCACGCTTTAAGAGACCCCAGTGAAGTCTTGGGTCTAGAAGGGCCGGCTGTCTGGACTGAATTTCAAGTCCATAGAAGTATGTCAAGGGTCCTTGGGTCTTGCCAAGGACGCCTCCTTTGGTGGCATTCGGTTGCTGACAGAAAGGGTGGAGAATTGCGTCCACTGCAGAGCTGCTTCTTGGGAGAACCACCGGACTTCCTCCTCCGTAAACAGTTAGTCTCCAAACGCACCGGGTGGACTCGGTGGCAGTGAGTTTGGATTTTGGAGCGATTTCTCAGAAGAAAGCGCTGATGGTGTAATTCCAAAGGTCCCGGCCACTGGAAAGACTGCGGGGCACAGTCGGACGCTGACGCTCGTTGGTCACCTCCGATCAGAGAGGCAGGGCTGGGGTTTCCCTGGATATCTGCGATAATGAATCATTAAAGAATCAAATGGAGCGCCTTCGGGGTCTATCCATCCCCTCCCTTCGAAATGGCTGCTGCGATCTCTACGCACCATCGTCCTAAAGAGGAAATGGCAGATCACTTGACTCTGACCCAGAAGTGAGAAAAGACGGAGTACCGGGTCTAAGTCAAGGCCAGCTGGGGTGACATCCCACACACTTCTTTTGTTTGTTGGCTTCCTAAATACAAACAGTCCAAGGAAAACATTGCAGGCTCTATGCCTTTTCCTTATCAGTCCTCGAGGTGTTCTGCAGCTCAGCAAGTAAGAGGAAGGAACCCGGGGACCAGGGCACAGGCTCAAAGGCATCCCTTTCCTGGGGCTGCCCGATGTGCGCTGCTCTCGCTTGCTGCTTCTAAGTGAACAGGCCATTGGCTGGGGGACCTGGAACACCAAGTTATTATACAGGCGAGTCTATTTGCATAATATCAAGTGAAGGTTTCTTTGGCAACCCTACTAGCTTAGCCATCATTGCTCCAATTTTAATGAAAAGCGAAGTGCCGCGCATGTGGAGAAAGCCATTTTCACTACAGCTACCTGTGTCGTTTAAGCATTTACCCCCACACTGTTTCCGTGGGCTCTTGACTCTTTGCGAACTTATCGCTTCCTTGGGAAACGAAAACAAACCAACAACCACACACCCAAACAAGGCAGCGGATGACGGGGCCATTTGGGAAGCCATCCGTCCCAGCACCTGGGGCACGGGTCCATTGTTCGAAGCCGCGGATTTTCCCCACGTTCGCATTGTAAGGATGGAAAAAGATTTCGGGGGTGGGGAGGGGATGGAGGTGTGTGTGTGTGTGTGTGTGTGTGTGTGTGGCGCAAATTCTCCACGGAGCTCCAGTCAAGCCGGGGAGCACATTTTGAGTTAAACCCTCGCTAATGGGAAGCCTGACAGCCTCTTAACTTTGGCAGTGCGAACGCGTCGCTCTCCTTCCTGCGTGAACTTTGTCCCCGGGTGTGTGTTTTTGGAGTGTGCCGGCGTGACATTCAGCCTCGACATTCATTTTTATGATAATTCCGAGTAAATTGTGGTGCAATAAACTCTTCAAGCCTGTCTTTCTTGTGAAAGCCCTGAATCAATCAGCCGCGGGCTTTTTGGGGGGCTTTTCAATGTATGGTGATCATTTAGATTTGATGTGCATTGTGAGACCTTCGCTCGGCTCCTCTCTCTGGTCTGTCATTAATTCCAGCCTTTACCATTCTCAAGTACAGTGAAGGATGACTGAGAAATCATTGCCCCTCTTCAGCTCTGTTATTGCACAAAATAGCAGCGCAATAATTTTTTGTCAATGTTTTACTCTAAAAGCTTTCTACGTCAGTTTTGAAAAGGAAGCAATAAAGCCCATTCAATGGTCTGAATAAAAATCCTTTGAGGTTTAGGCACAGAGTCTCTTTTCTTCATCTGGTAATCAAATTGGAGCTAAAATGAAATTGAGTTTTCTTATGAAAATAGCCTTTGTTGCTGGAAAGGCTGGTAATTCATAAACAATAACCTGCTCTTTTGTGTGGATAATAATATATTCATGTTCTTTCAATAGGGTAAAAGCCAGACCTAGTGCATTATGGTACAGTAAAAATAGCAGAAGGAGCTGGCTGGGATAATCTTGAAGGAGAAATGTAGCATTCGGTGACTTCAGCTTTCAGCGTCCCTCCGAAATGGTACTTTGCTTTTATTTGCGCGTTGGTTTTCGTTGTTGATGTGTTACTGCCACACAATATTTGGTTAATTGTGGATGGTCTCAAGCTGTGCTCATCACTGCGAAGGCTGCTGCCAGCTGCTGGAAGCACAGCCTGCTGCCACAGGATGCACGTTAGTCACAGGAGCAGCCTCTCAGCGCTGAAGATGACTGGGGAGTTCGCCAGCCCTGGGTACCGGGCAGCAACTGGATGGACGGCGGCGCAGCGAGGGGAGGTAGGCTGGCCGGCTCTGCTCGGTAAGGGTCCCAGAGGGAGAGAGCCTGATTGGGCTCGCCAGGGAGTGGGGCAAAGTGTTGGGGGCACAACTTGCTGTGAATTTTTTCTTCTTCTAAGTGTTAGTGCGTGTGCGGGAGGAGGGAGAACCAGACGAGAGGGTATGGAGGGAAAACAGTGTCTGGCTGTCCTACCTGTGGTGACTTTCCATCTGGGTGGCAGGTTGAGCTCAGGGGCAGCTCTGCCATGGAACCCGCCCCAGACCCGTTAGAGGGAGTCCAGGGGTCATGTTGCTGTGTTTGTCCCACAGCAGGGAGGGGTTGGGGGTCCTGGTGGAGCTGCTGGGGCTGGGTCCTGGACGGCCTGGAGGGGCATGATTGTTCCTTGCTGAGGAACCTGGTGAAAATTGAACTTTGCTTGGAAGTTCACTGGGCGGTAGTTAACATCCGTTGGAATTTAGTTTGGGGCTGGGATTGCCACCTTCAGATGTCGAGTGCCCTGGCTGTAGCTTCTGGGGCCACAGGGACTTTTATTGTCTGTCTTAAGTTGGTGACAAAGTTAGGTGCTGGTGATTGTCAGACGTCAACCATCTCTCCCTTTATGTCAGATTGTGACAACAGCCGCGGTGTTCCTGCATCTAGATCTGGGGGCCAGAGTCAGTGAGATGCAGCTGGGTTTTTCTGTTGCGGTCATTTTCTGTTACCATATGAAATAACGTTGCACTTTAAGACTAATTCACCATGAACACATCTATTGAGAGCCCAAGCATCAGAAACGATGGCTCCATCCAACAGAATATTCCGATTATTCATTTGGAAAGAATTTTTGGTGGCTATCACAAGTTCCCCTTTCAAGACTCTGAATATAGTTCGATGGAGAAGCAATAGAAAAAGGACAGACCTACCCACCCATCCCCCATCCCCCCCACACACACACACCACTTTGAATGCTGAGAAATACACAGAATGAGACAGAAAGCCTGCCAGCACAGGTCAGGGAAATCCCACCTGTGTTGGGTTTTAACTGTACTGGTGGAAACCCGTCTTTTTACAATCCACTGGTAGTTTCCCACTGGACTACCCTTTGAGTGGTTTTCTGGCTTAGCTTAAGGGCTCTGCACACTCCATTCTTGATTCAGAACTGAAAAAGGGAGATTTTGACATGAATGTGGAATTTCAAACTCCTAAACTTTGACAGTTTCCTGCGGAGTTGAATCAATAAGTGTTGTGGCAAGGGAAAGAAAACAGGAGAGGATAGCCGGAGTGTTTGTTTGCACACAGCTGTGGCAGGGATGTGCGCTAGGTTTGCTGCTGGCTATCAAGTATTTTCATGTTTTGGAATTTTAACAATGAAATTATGTGCTTAACCAAAGGAACTTTTTAAAGGCACAATGGAAGTTGACAGTTGTGGTAATATATGTCATTATCCAATTAGTTTACACCCATGCATGTTTCCCTCTGCTTTACTTAACATACCTCTATGTGTTTTTGACTCCAACAAATATTTTTATTGAAGTCTTTTGAAATGAATATCTAACTGTATATACTTTACTCTGTTGCCGTTAGTCTTCAGTGCTTTTCAATATCATGAGTAGCTTAACCTGAGTTTTAAATCTCTCTGCTTTTCCTTTGGGGGCTGGGGTGGGGATCCAGGTTCTTTTGACTTTCATTATAAACCTTGTCTTAAAAAAAATAAAGAAAAGACAAATTCCTTCTTACTTCCCCACCCTGGCAAAGCTGTTTACATTGAGCCTTTATTCTCTTGCTAAAGTTGAACAGCTGTGAAAGAAAAGACTGCCAATCGTCAGAGAATTAGCTTTCAACTTGATTTAAAGGAAACTATGAAGAAAGTTCATAGAGTATTTTTACTGTGGAATAAATGATGAAGAAAACGATTTTATTCAATATGGAGACCTTTGATCAATTAGCACAATAATTTTCAACCTGAAAATGAGAGTTTTCCTCATTTTAACCATTGGTGAATGGCTCTCCTTTGAAGGAGTAGGGCTGTTGTTTTTGTTTTGATTTAAAATATAAGGGTGTTCAACTTTGTTGACCAAGAGCTGTGTAGAACCTTGGCATGAAAGTGCGTGGGAAAGGAAGGCAAAAGAATGAAGATCCTCAGTTGGGTGGTAGTGGGCATTCAATGACACCAGGAAGTTTTGCCCACTGGGTGGGTAGGTATTTGAAAAGGAAAACTCTCATCAATACGATGCCGGTCACATGCCTGCTTTTCTCTGCAGTCATTTAAATTGTCAAGGGTTCATGAGGGAGGGTGGGAGGTGGAATGAGGAGCTGATACCAAGGGCTCCAGTAGAAAGCAAATGTTTTGAGAATGATGAGGGCAACAAATGTACAAATGTGCTTGACACCTGGATGGATGGATTGTGATAAGAGTTGTATGAGCCCCCAATAAAATGATTCTCTTTTTTTCTAAAAAGAAAAAGAGCAAAGCCTGTTATACTCGGCCCCTGCTTGGGATTCCTGTATTCTTCAGGTGGCATTCTGCCTTCACAAGTGAAATGAGTTTCCTGATTATCAGCCACAGTGCCACATCTGCTATGGGTCAGCACAGCAGGCAGTCCTGCCAGTCCCAGCGCAAGACAGGCGGCACGGGGGCGGGTGGTGGCTTTCAGACTGGAAGGGACAGGCTTGGAGTCCCTCTTTGAACACAAAGTTTTCATCTATTGAATGGGATTTTTAATGCTAAAGATTCCTTCTTCAACCCTCCCTCCTTTGATGACAAAGCCAGTTTCTATTCCTTAATCTATACCCTGGTGGGCTGCGAGGAGAACAGTTCAAACCCACCAGTCACTCCTTGGGAGGACTATGAGGCTGGCTGCCCCAGCAGGGATTTCCAGGCTCAGAAACCCCATATGGCTTTTCTGTGAGTCGAGGTTTGGGTTTCGTCTACACCGGAAACCTGTCCTCTTGCCTGTGTTCTGGTTCAGGCCTTTGGCTAGAGATGAGAAAACACTCTGTAACTGTTTGTATCCATCACTCTAGAGATGGTACCAAACTCTCTTGTGAAAAAGAGATGCTCATTTCTTTGTAAAACACTAAGTTTCCTTGAGTGGACCAGGGTGAGAGAGCATAGGGAAGGCAGAGGGGCCTGGGTGTTCAGGGAGCCATGATGATGCTCACCTCTGGCTGTCAATCATGCACTCGGGCACATTGCTCTTTCCCTGACCTATGTACAGTAACACTTTGCGGGTGACATCCACTGTGTCATGGGATTTGATTAGGTGCGTTTCCTGGTATGCAAAATTAAAATGGACTGGGACAGAGTGACAGTTTCTGACAGATATGATGAGATTGACGTTTTTTCTTATAATGAAAAAAATTTTTAAGCTACACAATTAACTGTCAAGTGGCGAGAAGGAAAAAAAACAAAACAACCACCAAGAAATAGGGGCAAACACCCCCAACGAAAAACAGTGTTTCCTCTGAAAGGCAAGTAAAGTAAATTTATGCAAAGGTGAATCTTAGGAAAACCTAATGAGACCTTTTATTAGTTCTGTTTGCAAAATCTCTCTTCCTGCTAACTTCACTTAACCCTTGTTATCCTTGATTATCAGGTGCTTGTGGTTAAGCTGGCTGTACTGTATTTTCGACAAGGGAATGCAATACTTTAAATACGAGGAGGCTTCAGAAAGTTTGCGGGAGATTTCCCTTATCTTTTCGTTCCTTTTTGCACGGACCTCTTCACAGCTCCCTTATATGTGATCTATTTGAAGGTCTACTGCTTCTTTAGGGGGAAAGATGTAGCTGAAAAAGAGTGACTGTTGATTATTAGCCAGACCTGAGAGGTAAAAGCTGGCAGGTTTAAATTGTGTAATGCTTGCAGTCAGTGTCAACCACTGCCAAGGGTGTAGATGATTAGCTGTCAAGAAACACATCCGAGTGCTCCCCCCCCCCTTGTTTTTTACCCTGTATTAGTCCTGCAATACTTGACCTTCGCCTTTCGGGAACTTTGGTGGCTTGGGTTAACCCTTTCCCCACTGTTTTATGCAAATTGTACCTCCAAAGGTCAGGGATTTAATACAAAGCCTGTCACTACTTTGAAGATTCCCTTCTTCCTTGTGCTATTGGAAGCTAAGAGCTTATTTATAGACGCTTGTTTCGTGTATTCCTCCAACACATAAGATTTGCAAACCCATTTCATTGTCAAAGTCTCTTCTCAAGTGCCTATTTCAAAAACCTAATATCTGAATTTGCCTCTTGCTATTTGTTGAAAATACAAGTTGCTGAAAGAAAAATCTGAAAATATACACTTCTCTATTTTACGCTCATTTTAGTTGTGTCTCAGAGTCCATTATGAAGAATGTGATTTGGCAAGTATGTGGAATATTTTATCTCAAAAGGGTGTGGTGGGGAGTTCTAGAGTTCTTTAGAAGATGCAGGCTAATTCTTATATTTATTTTCTATTTGAAAGGTCAAAACAAAGATTTAGGATGTGGTTGTTACATCAGAATCCCTGATTTCTAGGAGCCAAATATTCAGCTGAAAGGTTTTTCATCATCCTAGAAATAATCTAGTGTGAATCTTTGACGGGAGGAATATGCATTTCCTACTTTTTGATGTCCTTTAAAACCGATTTGTCAAGACTCATGTGTACTTATTGCTGGAGAAGACCATGGTTAGGATTTTTTATTTCAATATGGAAATTTATTTTATTAGACCTCATACACGCCAGAACCTTTAAAGAAGTAGGCCCCAAACACATGTTTTTTTCATCTGAATGTCCATTAGATTCGTTGCCATTGAGTAGTTTCTGGCCCATGGTGATCCCCTAGGACAAAGCAGATGTGCCCCCTTGGGGTTTCCAGACTGTACATCTTTACAGAAGCAGAGTGCTCCTGCAGAGCAGCTAGTGGGTTTGAACAGCTGACCTTTTGGTTAGCCACTGGCTTCTTAGAGAATGAGCCACTGAGCTTATTTGACTATGCATTAACACCCCATGTAAGAAATCCTATTGTCATAAATATGTAGGCTTAATTAAAAAACAAAAAGAAGAAAACACAGAAGAACCCCATGATCTCTTCCTTGAATTCTTTGAAGAATTATCTTACTTCTTCAGTTGAAATGTGCACATGAGCTTTGGGACTCAACTCTTCACGTTCATGGGCGGGAGGGACTGGTCTTTCATATGGTTCCTTTGAGACATGACTTCAGCAGAGGCACTTCCAGACCAGAGTGGTTCTCTTCCCAACCGTTTTTTAAAAATCATTTTATTGGGGCTCATACAACTCTTATCACAATCCATACATACATCAATTGTATAAAGCATATTTGTACATTCATTACCCTCATCATTTTCAAAACATTTGTTCTCCATGTAAGCTCTGGCATCAGCTCCTCACTTTTACCTCTTCCTCCTTGATAATTTATAAATTATTATTTTGTCATATCTTACACTGCCCGGCGTCTCCCTTCACCCACTTTTCTGTGGGCATATGACTCACATATCACACAATTGATTAGTTTGGTCACATCAAGGCATCTCTAGAATCAGTTTTAGAACAGCCATGGTTGGAATTATTATTAGAACAATTGAATTCTCTTCCTAGTACTGCCTTATACATCTTTAGTTTTAAAGAAAGTTTATAATAAAATCTCTTTAATAGCATTAATCATCTGTCCAATTGGTTTCACATAAAATGATAATTTTACTTTAAAAATATTATCGAGCTCTGCCGTAATTGTTTTTTGTTGCAATTAGTACTCTCTGCCAGGGTCTGGCACCGTGATTGCCCCTTCGCTGGCGAGAGTAAATGCTTTAGCAGTCATTGGTTACCATTAGTTGCTTCTTAACTATTTCCATACGAGTGTGTGGTTTTTCCTTCTTGTAGATTTTGTTGATTATTTGACAATGGCCATTTCTTTCCACTCCTTGACACAACCTACTTCTCTAGGGCTTTTGTCATTTCAGCTGAAAAGATGCAATGTGCTCATGTCCATGGGTTTTATTTGAATTCTGACATTTTTGTTTCCAACCAGACTCCAAAGCATGAAGAATTGAATTTTTATCTATACTATTTTGGGGGCCCAGAGCAAGTATAGAAAAGGAGGCCAAATATTTAAGCTAACAAATGTAGTTTCTGCCTTCCTATTTGAATACCATGCCTCCTGAGAACCTGAAGGTCTTGTGTGAGTTTACAAAGGTCAATCTACTGGGAGGTCCTTGTAGGAACCTCAAAAGAATTTCATAGATTGGAGATAATTGCCTCTAGACCCACAGTCAAGTGCCCCCTAGTCTGCACCGGGCATTTAAGCTAGGTTTGCTTCATCCATAAACAGCTGATTTTCGGTTCCTGTCCTGATAGTTGGAGTCCAAGAGCGGTTTAAGTGAATCACAGGCTCAGCTGCTAACCAACAGGGTGGAGGTTCAGTCAGCCTGGAGATGCTCTCAAAGAAGAGCCTGGAAACCATAGGGATGTCGTTCTCTTTGGACTCATGAGGGCTTTGTGAGGTGTAGTCAACTTACGGGCATCTGCTACTGCTTGGGAAGACACCTCTGAGAAATCATTCTAAGTGACCCAGAGCTGATGTCCATCTGCGTTGGAGGAAATTCTGCCATTCAATGTCCATCATATGGTAGGAAGCATATAGTCTGAGCAGGGGAGCCTCTTGGTCCTTGTCCTTTGTGGTACGGTGGTCTGGAGGAAGGCCCAGAGTACAGGGACTCCAAGTCCTCTTTCTCTGCTCTGAGAAAAGACTAATTAATGGCGATGACCTTCTGGATCATTCCAGTCTAAAAAAAAAAAGGGTTAAGATGATAAAACCTGTAGCTGGCACCTCTGGGGGATATCCTTAAATTCATAGCAAGTACTATTGGCATGGAAGTCATTTAGCCTTTCAAATGATATCTGCTTAATTTAGCAAATAGGTAGCCTTTATTTAACCTTAACTGGTTGCTGACATTTAAGCGTAACAGAGTACAGGCATCAGTTCCATGAGCAGCAGGAACAAAATAATAGGAGAAACATGGGTGTCAGACTCGGAGTCAGACTGCGAGGAAACAGACCAGCATGCAAGTTAGTACTCTCTGCTTTTCTGTGCTTTGTTTTCCCTGATCTGTAAAAGTAGGATGCTGAGTATCTAACTCATAGGGTGTGTGAGGTTTAATTGAGTTGGTATACCTAAAGCACTTAAAAATGATAGTTAGTACTTGTAAGCTCTCCATAAGTGTTATTCTTCTTGCTGTGTCTCATTGATTCGAACATGCACTTTTTTGCATTTTAACATTTTAAAAATCAGGACATCTTTCTCAATCGTGAGCTGGGATTTGGTGAAAGATGGTAATCAATCTGATAGCTGCTTCAATAATTAATAGATTCCTTTTTTGGAGAGTTTGTTGAATATCTGAGAGTAAAGGATATTTGAGTTGATTGCCCACTGCCATCAAGTCCAGCGGACTCACAGCACCCTTTTGTAGCTGTTCTGACGCTGTAAATCCTCACGAGAGCACCCCCATCTCCCTTCTGTGGAGCAGCAGGTGGGTTTAGAACCACTGGCTTTGAGGTTAGCAGTCCACCACTTACCCAACACAGACAATCTGCCTTCCAGAAGCCAATTCTGTGAAGAACCATGGAGTTAATGTTTAGATTTACAATGGTAATCCTTTAAAAATGATATGCAGACCAAACAGCAATGAGCCACAAAATACTCTACATCAACCAGAACATTTGATGTTCGGAAAGACCTGTAATTGCTAATGAAATGATCTTTTATTTTACATGGAACAAAACATGTTGTCTTATATGCTGGGCAGAGACTTTACAAAAAGAAGATAATTGACTTGAAATCTTTCAAGCTTCCTTTGGAAGGAAAGCAAGTATATTCAGAATTAGTCTCTCTCAGAATTAGTCTTCTACATGAGGTTTGAAAAGGGCTAGCATACTTCACTCCTAAGCTCACTAACAGCCCCAGCCAAACTTCTCCAGTAGGTTCTTAGTTTAAATTTCTCTTCTTTTACAACACAAGACAAACAAAAAATCAAATTGCCACCAAGCTGACTCCAAATCATGGAGCCCTCAGCGGTGTCAGTGTAGCGCTGTGCTCACTGAGGGCTTTCAGCAAATGATTTTTCCAAAGCAGATCACCAGGCCTTCTTTTCAGGAGCTTCGAGGTGGACTTGAACTGCCAGCCTTTCAGTTCGTAGTCAAGAAGAAGTTAACTGTCTGTCCTCCTAGGGACTCTTGGAGAGGAGCTGAACTGCTAACCACAAGGTCAGCTGTTTGGGATCACCAGCCACTCCAGCAGAGAATGATGAAGCTTTCTACTCCTAGAAAGAGTAGAAATCGACAGGAGCAGTTCTGCTCTGTACCGCAGGGTCACCATGAGTCGGAATGGACTCAACGGCAGTAACGTTGAGGGTTGAGTTGAAGAGACTGTTAGTATAGTGTTCTTAAACCCAAACAAGAGACAATCTAACAGAACAAAACAAAATATGATTGCCGCTAAGTGGAGCCTGGCTCGTGGGAAGCCCAGGTCCATGGGAGTAGACTATTTCATAGGGTGTTCAGGGGCAGATGTTTACAAAGTTGGTTGTGAGCCCTTTCTTCAGAGGTGCTGCTGTGTGGACTCCAACCTCCAACCTTATATGAATGCAGCCTAGTGCGCTCTGTGCACCACCTAAAGAATCCATAGTGCTCTGGCCTGGTCCTTAGGGAGGGAGGGAGTCATGGTAGGACCCAAGTAAGGATCTCTGTGGCACCCCTCCCCCCACTTCCCTTGCTCCCAAACGTGGGTCCAAGATTGAAGGATGAAACCACCGCCCAAACTCACCCTGGTTAAAAATCCCCAGCTCCTCTCCTTTCTGGAGCACTCTAGTCCTTGCTGGGTTCTGCCATTGGCCAAAGTCAACCCTTAAGTCATAACGCAAGGAAACCGAGGTAATACGGTTTATATATGGCAGCTTCCTGGGTATAGGGCAGAACGGAGAAGGGTGGAGAGGGACCTGGAGGGGCAGTATAGAATATCTAGGATTAGACATATTAAAAAACAAACAAACAAGCAACCCTTCAAAATGGATAATTAAAAAAAAAGAACAAGTGAATTTAAATAGAATAGATTCAGTGTGGTGTTACAAGACTTATCTCTTCTCTGATGTCACTTTTGCAGGAATGTGGGCATTTTAGTCTCTTGGTTTGACAGCTCAGGAAACTCTGTGATGGGAAATATGGAGAATGCATACGGACAGGGCTCAGAAATGCTCTGAAAATGCACATTGTGCTAACCGACATCCGATCATTTACTCGAGATCAATCCCTGGGTGGCCCCCAGGGCAAAGATAGGCATAGTTGGTGATGTGGTGCTTATGACATTCTGAAAACGTCACGTCCAATCTTATAAATGACACAATTCCTTCATTTTCCTGTCAACATATTTGGTTATATCAACAAAGCTTTTCCAATAGGATTGGTAATGTGGCACAAGGGCATTGTATCGCTTGGAACCTTAAGGGCAAAATGAAAATCAGCACATGTGCACGGGAATTTACCTTTGTGTCTTTTCTTAAGTGTTGTCAGGTGCCACCCCCTATGCACAGCAGAGCAAGACACAGACCTGTGCCGTCACAACCGCTTTATTTTCAGAATAGTTTTATTGGCATAGACTTCCCCTATCACACAATTTCATCATTCAATATCGTATTAAGAGTTGTGCAATCGTCTGAAATAAATTTCAGAACATTTCTGCTCATATTTATTGCTGTGAGCTCCCCATTCCCCCACAACCTCCCCTGCCATGCTCCTAGATAATTATTAATCCAGTTACTGTCTGTAGAGATTTACCTATCCTGGATCTCATACACAGAAAATGATTCAAAATAAAAAGAGGAAGCAGACAGAAAACAAACCCAACAACTGGACAAAACATAGTAGAACTCAATAGGGGGGACAAAGCAGAAAATATTAAAACCTGAAACACCTTTAAGTGGGTTAAAAGGAAGATCAAATGATAAGGTATTGCATTTTGACCTAAGGTCACCGGCCTCCATGGACAGGGCTCTCTGTCAGAGAACAGGCTACCCACATCCTGTGACTGTGGTCAGCGGGAATTCACTGGAGGCTTGATCCACAGTAAGCTGTGCAGGGAGTTTTGTGCGGCTCCTTCCTCCTGAGCCAGGAGCCCAGTCCTTCTTCCTTGGCTGTTCTTAGTCTGGGAGCTCCTCTGAACCCTGCTCCCTGTGGGTGACCCTGCTGGTATTGGAGATAATAGTGACATGGCTTTCAGCAACACAGCAATACACAAACCGCCACAGTGTGACAAGCTGACAGATAAGTGGTGGGATCTCATTATAGCAAATTTATTTAAAAAAACTGGAAAAATAGAGAAGTGTAGCATCACGCAAAGACAGTGATATTAAAACCTGGTGTTATTCTTTCAGTTTTTTTGTTCTCCATTAACAGTTTATTCTGTCCACATCTAAAGAAGAATATTTGACCTGGATTCGGGTGCAACCACGTGGGCCTGACCTAGGAGTCTCGTGAGGATGACATCGCCTCCTCCATCCCTCTTGGTCAGGTTCCTTGTGTAATGTACAAACAACCCAATTCTGCTTGGTGCCCTGAAGTGTACTATTTTGAATAAAGACTTGTCTACCTTACATTTTAAATTTCTAGTCCTCGAGAGAAATGAGACTCTTGATTTCTCCATCCTTATTATATTAATAGATCTATATACCATATGCCATTTAAAAATAACTTGGATTTTGTAAGTGTGTGTTGTATGAGGTTTTTACTTGTGCAGTCTTATTTCATTTTAATAAATAATAGCTTGCTCATATGATCATTCTGTCTGCTCCGAGATATCGTAAGGAGAGACAGCATCCCACCAAAGCAGACCTGTCTTTCTTCCCTGGGGACTTGCGCTCCCCATCCAGAAGTTCTCCCCTGCGTCTGTCTGTCTGTCATTGAGTCAGATTCAGGGCAGGGTGTCTTTGTTTCCTTTTTTGTATCCTCTATGTTTTAAGGGGGGGCTGGGCAAGGATTTCATTGTTTTATCGAAAGCTCACTCATGAGCTTTACTTTAATATGTATAAAATAAATCTTTTAGATTGATGACTGGACTTCCATAACCATGGCTCAGTGCTATTTTAATGCAGTGAAGCTTTCTTGACGCTTTTCACAGGAGACAAGGTACAGGAGTCAAGCTGATAGCAGCTGGCCATCCACAGGGTGGTGAGCCCGGAAAACCATGGGAGAGCAAGCCTCACAGCTGTCTCATAAAGCTCTAGTGATAACCCTACTTTTAATTCTCACACGGAACTCACATTGTGAAGTGCAAGGTTCACAGAGACCTCGTGCTTGTTAGCCTCCTTGGGGTAACCACCAGGGCCAGACCCTTTTGTTTTCCTTTTGGATAATGGAATCCATCCTTTGATTGTTGTTAAAGACATTAAAATACTAACTGTCTCATGAGGCCCTAGATTGTGGTTCCATCCGCAAATTGAAGAGAAAAACAAATCTAGGTGATTGGGGCCACGTTCTAGTCACCTTTTCATTTTGGAACGAGTGATTCGACCTTAGCCGTATTCATTTGGGCAGTCTTTAACCCAGCAGTTTCACATGAGCACAATGAAGCGCATTTCATTGTGGGAATGCTGCATGAGTTAAAGTCAGCAAGGTCATATGTCAGGGTTGCATCCTCTCATCAATCTGTACGCTAAGCAAATAACCCAAGAAGTTGGGCTATGTGAATACAGCATCAGGATTGGAGGAAAGCTTATTAACAACCGACAATATGCAGATGACACAAATCAGGAGGACTTGAAGTACTTGCTGATGAAGATCAAGGGCTGCAACCTTCTGCATAGATTACAATTCAATGTAAAGACGACCAAAATTCTCACACCTGGACCAATAGGCAACATGATGATAAACAGAAAAGATCGCAGTTGTCAAGAATATTCATTTTGCTTGGACCCATAATCAGTGCTCACGGAAGCAGCAGTCAAGAAATCAGATGGCATTGTAAGGAATGTCTGCTGCAGAAGGACCTCTTTAAAGTGTTGAACAGCAATGATGTGACTTTAAGGACTAAGGGACATCGGACACAATCAAGGTATTTTCAATCAGGTATGTGAAAGTTGGACCTTGAATAAGGAAGGCTGAAGTAAAATGGATGACTTTGAATATTGAAAGAATATGGAAAGTACCATGGACTGTCAGGAGAACAAACCGGTCGTAGAAGAAATACAGCCAGGATGCTCCTTAGAAGGGAGCATGGTAAGACTGTCTCACCGATTTTGTCCAGGTTCGCAGGAAAGACCAGACCCTAGACAGAGACATCATGCATGGTGGTGTAGAGTAAGCCTCTCAGAGTGAAGGATTGACATAGTGGCTGCAATAATGGGCTCAAACATGCATAACAATTTTGGAGATGGCATAAGACCAGGTTGTGTTTTGTTCTATTGCTAAGAGTCAGAATCTGCCTGATAAAGCCTAACAACAACATACCGTATATACTTGTGGGTAAGTTAACCCAAATATTAGCTGAGGCACCTAATTTTACCACAAAAATTGCATTAAAAATGTGCTGAAAAACTCGGCTTATACACAAGTATATACAATAATTCTGGGATGGTTTACAGAAGGAAAAATAACCAAGAACTCGGGAAAGCAAGAGAAAGAGCCTAGGACAAAGTGAAAGACCAAGAAATGGAGTTTCACAGAGAAAGAGGAAGTTCTGGTCCTGTGCTCTGGTCTCTGCTCCTTCAGCTGTAGTGGAGTTTATCCCTTCCATGCCCATCTGTGTTAGTCTGGGTAGACTAGAGCAACAAATGCATAGACACTCATATGTGCATAAGAAAGCGGTTTATATACAAGGGCAATTGAATATTGAGAAAACATCCCATCCCAGTCCACATCAAGTCCAAAAGTCTGATATTAACCCATATGTCTAAAACCAATCTATAAAGTCCTCTTCAGACTCATGAAATACATGCAATGATGTCAAATCCAGGAGGATCACAGGCGAATGGGTTGGAAGTCTTATGGATTCAGTGGCATTGTAAGCATCTCAGCGCTGACAGGAGTCTCTACGTGGCTTCTTCGGCTCCAGAGGTCTGGTTGCATCAGGGTAGGTCCATATGGCTTCTCCGGCTCCCAGGGCATAGTGCCATGTGTCTTGTCAGTAGAGCGTCTCCAAGGGAGTGAGCTGAGAGAAAGAAGAGTCTCCTGCCTCTAAGGAGGAAATACAGGAGTTCCCAGAATTCTCAGGAGAAAGCCATACCCACACAGAGGTCATGCCACCTCTTCAATCTTAATCCTCTCAAGTCCCAAATTGACCCCAGATGATGTAACTACCACACCACCCCACTTCCTTGATTATGTATTCATGGGCCTTTTGCATTCTGAGCCCCCTCTGAGATCCCTTTGTCTAGTCTCAGGCTCTCTTTTGTATTGGTCAGGTCTTGTCTACATGGACTCAGCAGTAGAACAAGCACTTTCTCATCAATACTGAGAAGTAGGAGCAACTTCCCTGAAGTTTTGAGGAGACTGAGAGATTTTCACAGCGCGAAAAACTTGTATGTTCTGTTTTAGGAATAAGAGTTCTCCAGACTCTGACCTGTTACCTCTCAGGCTGTATGTAGCCTGCTGACATGCAGGGCATCTTCCTTCCCTTGACATCTGTATGGAGGGGGCTTCAGAAAGTTCATGGAAAAAAATCCTTGTTCTTTCAATTCCAATTCCCCATGAACTTTTTGAAGCCTACTCATACATCCAGCTTTCCTATTCCCAATCTGAATGGCAACAAATATTGGTACCGTCACCAAGTACAAGCATCGAGTGATCTGTAGACCCAAAGGGTTTTTCTTTTAATGTATTATACTCCCTTGGGCTCAAACACACCAACCATCGTGACAATGGCTCCAAACTGGACAGTATTTCATTCTGTTCTATAGAAGGTCACCATCACTTGGAGCTGACTTGGTGACGGTTCACATCACGGCTAATACTTGCCAGGGAAGTAGCTGTGGCTTTACATAGCAGTTTTCCTCTTCTGGTGCAGATTCAGTATTGAACTTAGCCTTCACAGACCCTGTAGAGAAGAATTTCGCATCCTTAGCGTACAGATCTTTTTCTCTTTTAAATGAGGCCATGGAAGGCCCACGAGCAGGGCTACAACTATTACATAGTGGTACCAGGCTATGGCCAATATGACCCTCCAGTCCAAAGTACTTCTAATGTAGATTTCTAATTCAGCCACCTGAAACAATGGCGTTTTGTTGAGGGAGTGATCAGAAGCCACCATCAGCACCAAGTTCTGAAAAGCTGCTGGGAACAAAACAGGCCGAGGAAAGTGTTGAACATTCCCTTCCAATGGGAAACGAGCATTTAGATGAACGGAAGACATTTGGAATAGATTACTTAGCAAGCTGCCACTGGGTTTCACACAGTACCCTGCTCACAGTAAGTGCTTCATAAATATTTACTTGCTCGCGTCTTGCTTGGTGCTTTCTAAGGGAAAAACAGTAATTAAGACACAAACAAGTAGATAGTTTTTAAAAAAAAGAGTCAGAGGAGTTGCTGCAGCCACACCTAGGGGTTTGCCCTCGAGAGAGTCACTTCATACCAGTTGGGGAATGGCTTTGAGAGCATCAGTGCTCTTTGTTGCCCACCTCAGCAAGAGCATTTACAGTGAAGCTACTGAGGGAAATTGTATATCTTTCAGAAATGATGAACCATGAAATTCTTGAGCAATGGAAATAAATTAAAATCAGGATGAGTGAAAAAACAAAACATCCATGTATCCATGAGTACCAATGAATTTCTACCTTTTTTGGGGAGGGAGGGGGAATACAGTAGATAAATGTGGTCAATGATTTTGTTTCTAAAACTCCTTCGTTAGACCTTACTATATCAACCAAAGTGAACCAATTACTACCCTTTCTTAGGAAAGAGCCAATAGAGAGCTTAGAATCCAATTGAAGGAGAGATAGGAGTATCACATGAACATAAACAAATCACTTTTACTTCTTTGTTCTGCCTGAACTTCCAGCTCTTTTCCTGTTACTACTGGGTTTGCCATTCCCAGTAAATCAGAAACAAAGAAGTTTAGGAGTAATTACCAACTCGGCAGGAAGACAATGAAATATTGTAAATGATTTGCCTCTCTTGTTTCCTACCAATGGAAATAGCGTCCCATTAGGAATTTCCATTGTGGAGAACCATTACTAATAATTGTATGAAGGAAGGAAGATGAGAACATTTGGACCCCAGGATTTTTCCCTCTGAGGGTAGTTAGGTTAGTCTCTACTGCAAGGTCAGAGCTTGTGGTACAGAGAGGATTCTACCATGATCGCTGCTCTGGAGGGGCTAGTAAAGAAATTATTATATAAAGAGATGAATACCGATGGCAAAGAAATCTTCAAGGGTGGATTGGCTTCACAGGAGGATTAGGTTCCCAAGGATCGAGACCCTCAGCCGATCATCATAAAGCGAACTGTTTAGATGATGCCCAGGTTGCCTGACCACAAAGAGCAAAAAGGGTCGGCTGATCTCTTTTCCTCTGTGTTTGTCTTACATCTCACCATTTAGTCACAAAAAATATTAAAGGACATTTTGGTAGCAAGAATGAATGAATCATGAAAACCAGAAGTTGACCGGCTATGCCTATCTGCCTTGTGACTGTCTCCGTCATTGTCCACACATTTCTCTTGGCAGCAAATGGCTACAAGGTATGTTTTCAGAACTGTATTTGAATCATTTTTAGGTAGTCAAATGATGATTTTGGTAGTCAAATCTGGAAACCCCTATGTCGTCTTGTAACATTCTAATGTAGGAGAGGTCAACATAATTACAATTTCCTATGGATTGGCTCATTGCTCTTACATGACTGGAAACTTAATAAAGGCAAGGACAAGGTCTGACTCATTAGGAGGGAGTCTCATCCCCTGAAACAAGGTCTGGGGAGAAAACTTTGGGTGAATGGGTGAATCACAGCAGCATTAGGAAGTTTTTAAAGGAAGAATCAGGGCATAGCATAGATAACATCTGAGTTCTCTTAGCTCAGTCACTTTTGTGTGTGTATACTCTTGAGAAGGTGATTGCCTATCATGAATTCTAGTACCGTCATTTAAAATCTTGGAATACTAACATCTGCTCTGCATTCTTCATAGGTTTGCTCTGAAGATCCACGCTTAGTGTTTTGAAACCTAAAAGCACTTTGTGGAAGTGGAAAAGTTGGTGGAAATTGAATGGGTTTTGGATTGAGTAGACTAGGGTCTGAAACCAGCTCTCTTTATGGACTGGACTTTTCGAGGGTTAAATAGTATATATGAAATGCCTGGTTCTTGGTAGAGCCTGGAAAGATTCCACTATATTTTGTTACATTCTACTCTACAGATATAAATGTGTGCATAAAGTCTTTCTCTACCCTGATCACAAAGGTGGGTTTCCCAGGGAGAGGCTTATCCATTGCACTCCAGAAGTGCCAACCCCTGCAATTCCCAAACCCCACCCCCACCCCGCCCCATCCACCCCTCCCAAAAAAAGTCTATCTCTAAATGGAGATGTGTTGGGTGAGGAAAAAGGCGCAAAGCTAAATAGACCGTATTCAGTCGGTTGCAATGTGAGTCATCTTATCTCAGCTGTTAACCACCTAGTTACTCCAACTGGGCACCAGTTCACATTTTGTTTTACGTAATTTTATCTTGGTGATCTATAATGGTACTAGCCAGTGGGGCATTTGTATGTGTGTGAAGATGGAAATATTACTTACCTGCATTGTCTAATACAGTATCCACTGACCACAGGTGGTTTTGAACCTTTACTATACCACGAGTGTGATTAAAGAATCAACATGTTAATTTTATTAAATTCAATTAAAATAATCACAGTGGCTAATGGCCCTAATATTGGACAGCACAGCTATCTAAGGTCTATCTTTGGGTGAGTGTTCTGTGATTGGTGTGCATTGTAGATCCAGCATACTCACCCCAACCCCCTCCTATAGTTTTAGTTATATGAGGACTATGTTACAGGCTTTGTTAGAAATAGGAGAGACTGGTTACTGGTAGCAGTGTGATATATTTGCTTATCAGTTTGTGATGTTTCTCATTCTTCTTTCTTCACATCTCCCCCTCAATACCCCGCATTTCCCAAACTCCTCCCAGTTATGAAGGAAACTGGTACAACAATGTGTCTCCAATGCCCAGGCTGATGACCATTATTTGCTTGTCCCACACTTCAAGTTCTGTACCGCCGGTGCATGGGAAACTTCCCTCTGGGAACTGGTCTTTCCTGGGCCCTCCTGGGAAGTACCTCAGTGGTATAAATGGTAAGTGTTTGGATGCTAACCAAAAGTGTCAAGGTTCAAGTCCATCTAGTAGGGATTCTTGGGGGGAAAGATCTGGCTATTTAGTTCTGGAAAGAGAAGTCATTGAAAACCCCATGGAGATCAGTTCTACCCTGTCACACATGGGTTGCCGTGAGTTTTACTGGACTGGATAGCTACTCATTTGTTTGTTTAATTGGTTGGTAATTCTCTAGGAATCACTGGTTTGGGGTCTACCTAAAGGCATCTTAAAAGGAAGGTCTTGTGATTGACTTTGGAAAAATGAAACAAAACAACAACATAAACACAGAATTCTCGGGAGCACGTAGAAGGGATTGCCATGAGCAACTGCTTTGCTACCTGGAACCACTTTCCCTACCTTACTCTAGTGGCCTTAAGGTGACCATTTGCAGAGCCCAGAAGTACCCCCCATCCTACAATGCCTCTTCCTCCTTCTCCATTCCCAATCACTCGTACAGAGCTTCTAACTTCCCACTTGTTGTTAGGGCCTGTGAAGAAGGATGAATCCCAAGTGAAACTTCAGTTGCTAACATTTCAGACCTTTTGGTCAAAAGAAATAATCAGTCAGAAAGGTTTCAGATTGTACAGCTGTGGAAGAAGATTCGGCCACCGTTGTTAAGGATTGGAGAAAGAGAGCGACAACATCAGGTTTGTCCTGTTGAAAACAGTAATGAGAGCGCTGAATACTGCTTTATGTGATTGAATGATGAAATGATATGATAGCTGGGTTAGCCTTCAATAAAATGCTTTTTGGGGAAAAAATAATGTTAAAAAATAATGACAGCTAATGTTTATCAAGTATTTAAGACTGACCAGCTCTCCTAACCTTCATGACAAACTGGCGAGGCAGGTACTGTTCTCAGTTCCATATTTTGCGCAAGAAGACGGAGGCTTCAAGGAATCCGGGAACTGTCCAAGGTTCCACCACTTCCTATGAAATCGGCTCCTCCAACCCCAGAGCTTTGGCTGCTGCTGGGTGCTATCGAGCCGATCTTCACTCAGAGAGACCTCGGTGCCCCAACAATTATCTAGACTGTAATAAAGATGGGAGCAGACCACTGAGTCTTCTCTGAACTGCCAACATGTTGGCTAGTAGGCCAGTGCTCAGCCGTCGCACCACCAGGACCCCAGAGCACACACTCTCCATCGTGGTGCTTGATTTGTGAGAGCTGCTGCTTGGCCAGTGGTTGGGCTTTTCGAACTGAAGTAACTGTGCTGTTTTCCAGCCACTAGTTCCCATTTGTTTTCTAAAAATACACTTTCCCAAAATCAGCATTATCCTACCATTACAAGGATCCATGAGGCAGCATGACCTACTCACTGTGCTGCTGACCATGAGGTGAGTAGTTTGAGCCCACCTGCCATTCTGCAGGAGAAAGATAAGGTTATCTACCCCCATAGAGATTTTAATTCTGGGGAACCCCAAGGGGCCAGCTCTCCTCTGTCCTGGAGAGTCGCCACAAACAGGAATTGACTTGATGGCCGTGAGTCTGGTTGATCACTGCTATAGGACACAAGCATTTTGGGACCATAAACATTTTTTTTAAATTCATACTTTCTCTTTCTTTATCAATCCAAAAAATTGAAGAAAGGTGTAAAGGAGAGACGGAAAATAAAAAGTAAAAACCTCCAAATTATGCATTGTTAAATGTAACCCATGGTGGTATAAAATATGGAACATAAATAAGATGCTGAAAGATAAATTTAAATTTGGAAGCCCAATGCTGTCCGTGACAGCTGTGTGTCTTTGAACATCCTTTACATTTTCCCAAGTTCAATAAGAAGATGTTTGAAATTCCTACTCACTGCCTTTCTGGGGAAGTGAAGTCATGTCACAGGGAAGAGTCAATTGTGTTTCTCCCTAAGGCCCCACAAATGGTGGGTTTATCTCTCACAGCCTTTCATTTTTATTGAGCTTGAATATTAGTTTTTCATATACCACTGTTTCTTCTACAGTGCTCCTCCATTTTAATGATTCTCCTAACCCTTCTCTGTGCCTCTGTGCTATCCCTGGCAGCGTTAAAGTGGTAAAATTTACCCCCAGAGTAGGGCACCTGAGACCAGGTAGTTTTTTCTATAAAAATAACAGGATTTCTCTTCTCATTTCTTCCCAGCCAAATAACAGCGCTGATGATGAATGGAGTTACTTAATTATTTTATGAGATAAGGTGAAAAGCTGAGCCAAACTAAGGACTTTGCACGTTCACCTGTCCACTCTGACTGGTTTGAAACAGCCAAACATTTAAGCCACAAGAGTAGCCATTCATTATGGGAAACAGGACTGCTCTTAGTTCTCTCTCACTGTGTGGCTCCTGCAGTTACCAGATGAGGAAAAGCAGTTATTGTTATGTATTATTCTTTAAGCAATTTTAGAAATGTTTTGTGTTTCCTAAGCACTTTTATAATGTACCGAACTGGGGCATATTGAAGGAGAAGGAGCTATGGGAAGAGTGGACCTCCCGCCGCCCCCATTTTTAAAAAACAGTTTTATTGGCACTTCATCCATATAACACACAATTCAATAGTTCAGTCATATCAAGAGTTGTACAGTCATTACCACAATCAATTTTAGAATATCCCTCCCCTCACCCTCATGTTAAATCTCTTTTAAAATGAGTTGTGCAATCACCATTAGGTCTAGTGATTCCCACTCCCACATGCATTGTTTGCTACCTCAACCCCGCCACCCTCCTTATCTCCCATCCCAACACCTCCCTCCCAATAAACCCTTGCATCAGTTCTTATCTCTGTGCATCTGCTCCTTGTGTGCTTCACAAACTGAAAACCCAACAGAAACAGTTAAAACAAAAAGAAACAGAATGAAGTGGTAAGGATAAAATAATAATACAGAGATAAAAATACAAATAATGGATAAGAAAGACAAGACCGCCATGAATAGTTAAAAGGCCCAGGAGGAAATTTTTGTCATGGAGCAAGCAAGAAATACTTGCACCTAGAACAATTTCAGGTTGGGTCAAGAGGGAGGTCAACTGACCACCTATCAAGTTTGATCCAGTTTAATCACCATTCCAATGCTCTCTCTATCTGCTACCAATGCTGTTCAAGACCCTTGCTGATGGCTGGAGAGATCTGCCAGAGGCTTAATCTGACTAGATAGTCTGTGGATGAGTGTTGGGCTCCCATTACCCTCCATAGCTTTCTGAAAATTGGGTGTTTGCAGTGTAGGCTCTGATGTGTTTCCCTTTGTCATATTTGAATGTGTTATTGTTGTCTTTGGCTCACACAAGCTGCTGTGCTTCTTCCATGGGGCTTCGTGGAAACCTCACTTAGATGGCTGCTTGTTTGAATATAAGCCTTTAAGACCCCAGGCACTGTTCTGTTTGATAGCTGGGCACCATCTGCTCTCCTCCCCACACTTTGCTGTCTCACCCTCATCTTCAGTGTCCATTTCAGGAAGGTGTGCATCTAGCAGGCCCATGTTATTAGAACTGACTGTTTTGGGGTGGGGGCTGGAGTTCAGTGGGGCTCCAGAGTCCATCTGCTTGTCACTGTTATATGCATGACTCAGGTTTACTTTGGCAAATTCAAAACCCCAGCAGACCAATAGCAACACGCCAACTAGCAGACAACAAAAGACAAACACAAACAAAACCAGTTACCTAAAGGCAGGAAAACAAACACCGTAGATGCGAAAAAGTAAAACATTGTCAATCATCCCCTTGGGGTATAAGGCGATGACCCTTGTGACATCAATTTTTCCAGTGGCACATCGCTCTGGGAGCTGTCTCTGTGAGGAGTCCATGCCAGCACAGCTCACCCTAAGCCAAAACCCAGCAGTTGTTGCTCCACATAGATCGGTCTCCCTTTCCATTGACCCCTGCCTACCCTGAACATGGGGACAGTGCCAGAGGAAAGCTTCCTGGACCAATTCTTCCAAGTTCACATTCCTGCCCAATAGATAAAACCTGTCATATCGCTGTGAGGGGGCATCAAGGCACTAACTATGGTGATTCCGTGTCCCTTTCCATTGGACTCCACCGAACCTGAGATTCCCCTCAAGGTCCAATGACCACCATTTCCATAGGTCCGGGGTGGCCACTCTATGCTTCCCCTTCCACCTGAGTACACCAGTCCTAGGCTCAAGGGTGTGGGCACCCCTAAGGCACCCCTACGGCAGGGTTCAGTGCATTCTGCCAGCCTCTATGTAAAGTCCTTCTGATGTAGCCCTTTGGTTATGCCTCATTGTCCTCAGGGTTAAGATCCAAGGTCATCATGGTGTTTAGTCCATGGGGTGCTTCACTGTGGGTTGGGTAGAATCAAATTTGAAGTGTTTACCCAGGAGCATAAAATCTGGTCCTTTGTTCCCGTACTTTCCCTACAATCATTGCTTAGGATCCCTTCCCCATGTGAGGTTACTTTCCCCCAATCACCCAACACACTCATCAACAGGACTATTAGTGTCTCCTTAGAAATGTAGGTGCAATATGTATGAACTGTGAAAAGAATTGTATCAGCCCTAATAAATTGTTAAAATAAAAAAATTTTTAAAAATTAAAAAAAAAGAAAATTTAAGACAAAATACTATAGAGATATATATTGTAGTGTCTATTTTCATATTTAAGTTGAAATAAATGTCATTCATAAAGCATAAGTAACTTTAAAAAAAAAGAAATGTAGGTGCACAGGAAGTAAAGAGAGTGGAACACATCCTGGCCCACCAAGCCCCAAGGACGATATTCCTGCTCAGAGTTGCCAATGCACAGCGAGGACCATAGAGCTGGCCCTACCATGAGACATGATGTCTCTCAGTGACCCATAGCACATCAAGGGACAACACTGGAGGCACAGAGCAGGAATTGTGGCCAATCTGACCCCACCACTCTGGGGCAAAACACTAAGGGCATGCAACAGAGCAGCAAGGGAAGCAAAACAATGAAGTTCCCAGGAAATGCCAAAGATAGACTTTGGGGCCAGGGCATGACACCCATCACACTTGACCAGAAATATTTCTAAAGGTCAACAAACAGGGTGAATTTTTGGGGGGTGGGGTGGGGTGGAGCAGGGAAGTTAGTACCATATAAGAAATAATGATATAGGCTTGGTTACTTACCAAAATGTTGGAGGTTTGAGTCCTTATCTCGAACCGTATCTCAAAATAAAGGCTTCGTGATCTACTTCTGGAAAATCAGCCTGTGAAGCACAGTTCTTTTCAGACACAAATTAGGTTGCCGTGAATCACGGTCAAATTGACAGAAATTGGTAACATGTAATAGGTATGGAAAGAATGTGTTTCTTTTTCCATACTCTTTTACTACCCGAAACCCCAACTGTACTCCCTAGAAATCCTTATTCTACTTTTTACCCCACCCCCACCCCAATGTATCCCCCAGAAACCCTATTCTACTTGCTGTCCCTATAGGCTCATCAGTCCTGGGTTTCATAAACTAAAAAATAGAAAAACACATAACAAAAATTCAAGAGGCTCAACCACAGTGACCAAATACATATGAGATAAACCCCAATATGAACAAACAGAACCCAGAAAATGTTGAAAACCAGACCAGGCCCAACATACAACGGAGGGGAGACCAACTGACAAGGGTTTAACTGTTCAAGTCAAGGCTGATCATTTGGTTCTTCCAATCATCTCTCCAATGCCCACCGTCTAGGAACCAGTTTCCTCCTATCCCTCTTTTATGGATAGAGGGTATGTTTGGCAGAATACTCTAGAGAAACAAAACCAGGACACTTATGATTTTATTTGTATATAGAGGTTTATACAGTGAGAAGGAATGTAAGGTTAATTAGTCCACACAGCAGTACAGAAGGCTCAGTTCAACTCACTTTTGTCAAACAGTTATTATACTGAAGGTCTTTCAACTCAAGTGGGCTGCCGGTCCAAGGTACAGAAAACTGACAGCAGAGTCTGCCCTCAGGCAGCAGACAGCAGGGTGGGGCAGCAACAGTTGGTAGCATGGGAGCACCAATGGGGCCTCAGCTCTAGAGCACATGGTGAGGCTAAGAACTAGCTCAAGCAGCAGCACACTAGGGAATGCCAGCCTCAGAAACCATTTATCTCGGGTCACCCTTCAATTAAGCTGCAATCTGAGTAACAGCCCCCACATGTTCCTATGAAGGCCTAGTTGGCACAATAAACTTAACTAGCACAGAGGGAAATCACCAGAGGCTTATGTCCTATGTCTATCTCACAAATATATGTTGGACTCGCAGTCATCCATACCCTTCTGTGATCCAGATGCTCACCATGTAGTCTCTGATATGATTCCCTCCTTCAGTTTCTGATTATTTGGTTTACCATCCTTTGATCACTGATGTTGGTGTGCTTCTTTCATGTGGACTTAATTGATATCTCACTTACATGACTGCTTGTTTGGAAACAAGCCTTTCAGACCCAAGATGATATTTTATCTGATTGTTTTTCTTGATCTTTTTATTTTTAAGAGGACAGGCTCATTATTGTGTAGGATTTTTTCAGTTTGCATTTATTCGATGCTTCCTTTTAACTAGATTCTGATTATGTATTTTGAGCAGAACTAATGTCTCCCTCTTGGTGTGTCATATCAGGGGGCACATGTAATGTTGACTTTTCCAATGCTTATAATGTTTGCTTTTGATTACTTGGCAAAAATGATATTCATCAGATTTTTTGTTATACAATTACTTAATAAAACTTCTCCAATTTTTTTGGCTGAAAATATTAATGAAGGTAGATTGTCAGGGTTTTTGTCTCATAGTGCCACTGGATGAGTTTAATCCACAATCTTTGCAAATTCAAACCATTTTCACTGCTCAGGGCCTGGTATTTGGTATAGTAAAAGACATTTCTTTATTATAAAGTCACTTTTCACCCTACTACTTAATTAATAGTTTGTGGGGACATTTATTGAGGTGACAGAAATGTTCTGCACCTCGACTGACCAATTTTATTGTCTTTGGGTGGGTTTCTAACCACATCATTTCTAATAGTTCGATATTGTAATTTACATCTTTCATTTACTTTGTACAATATAATGTGCATCATGATTTAGTATAGACACAGAGATTGGCATCCTACGATAAGAAAGAGCTTTGCCTTCTCCATTTATGTATTGTTTATTCACTGTGGAGTTATTGGTGAGTTGTTTCTGACTCACAAATACCACATGTGACAGAAGAGAACTTCTCGGGAAGTGTTCTTTGGTGGAGAATCTCATTGAGGGCAGATTGCTAGCCCTTTTCTCACACGGTGCCACTGGATGAGTTTGAAGTGACAATCTTTGCCAAGGCAAACCATTTGCATCATGACAGGACTTGTTTTCGATGTAGGAAAGGCTATTTTGAGTAAACTAAGTTTTCTTCCTATTGGTAATTGATGTCCTCTCCTAATTGTTTTTTGGCATCCTATCAAGAGATCAATGCCTGGAAAAAGACATTGTGTTTGGTAAAGTGGAAGGGTAATGAAAAAGGAAAAAGTGGAAGACCTTCAACAAGATGAATCAATACAGTGGCTGCAACGATGTTGCATTCCAACATAACGATTGTGTGAATGGCATGGACTGGACAAGGTTTCCGGATGTCTTGCAGTGGGTGGCTACGGGCTCAAATGAACTTGATGGCACCTAACATCAGTTTTCAGTTTTCATGCTCCTTGTTCCTTTATCTCTGGAATATTCAGCACTGTTGACACTTCACTCTTTGGAACTCCTCCACTTCAATTGCTGCTCTTTTCCCATCACTTGTATTCCTGCCTTCTGACAAGTGCTTCTCAACTTCTCTCGGTGCTTTTGTGCCACACACTGGGATCTTTAAATGTTGTTGTTTCCTGAATAAAATTGTCCCATCCTGCTATTCTCATTTTACCTGCCCACCTGGAAGTCCCTTAATTAATTCTATGTTTTTAGTCTGCCACCTTATAACTGTCTTCAAAATAGCTTTCTTTAAGGAGATTTCTCACACTTCAGACTAAAATATAAAAATGCCTTACTTGCCTTCTCATTTGAATATCCCACAATCACCTAAATTACACTATTTTCCCCACTTTCTGACTTAATCTTCCTCTCCTTTTCTGTATCATAGCTAGAGGTACCACCATTAACCAGTTATCCACCTCAGAACCCTGAAGGTCATTCTAGAATCCATACTTTTAAATTTATATGATATTACCAACAAAATATTAAGCATCATAGATTCTTTGATTAAACTATGGCTGGACATGATCATTCTAATTTTTATAAATTTCATTAAAATAATAGAACATGGCTGTTCCAAGAAATCAAACCTTGGGCTAGCTATTGCATCTTGATAGCTAGATACAGAATTAGCTGGGGATTATTTAAAATACAGTGTGGTTAGGTACCAGTGATTAAGGTGTGACTCATAGCAACCCTATGCACAATAAATGGAAATCCTATCTGCTCCAGCACCATCTTCACAACTATTGTTATGTTTGAGCTCATTTTTTGCAGCCACTATGTCAACCCATCTCGTTGAGATTGTTCCTTTCTCTCTCTCTCTTCACCCCCACCTGAACTTTTACTTTGCCATGAACAATGTCCTTTTCTTGACACTGCTCTCTCCCGTTAAAATGTCTGAAATGCATAAAATGAAATCTTATTGTCTTCACTTCTAAAGATCATTCTGGCATTCTGGCTATATATCTTCTAAGAGAGGTTTGTTCGTTCCTCTGGAAGTCTATGATTCTTTCAATATACTTTCCCAACACCGTAATTTAAATGCATCAATTCACTGGACTTGATTCCTCAGTGTCCAATTTCACTTGCATAAGAGTTAATTGAGAATACCATGACTTGAAACAATCAAAAGATAGAGAATATCAAACTGGTTTAGAAAACAAGACTCATCTATATGCTGCCTACAACACACACACATAACTCAAAGACAAAAATAGAGTGAAAAAAAATCAAAGGATGGTGGAAATTATACCAAGTCAACCATAAAAAGGCAGGATTGACAGTATCAATCTTTTATAAAATAGACCTCAAGGACTATAACATAATGCAAGACAATAGTGGATACTATATAATGATTAAAGAAACAATAGACCAGGAACATATAACCATAATAAACATATCCACATCCAATGAAAGACTTTCAAAGTACATCACTCAAATCCTCACAGAATTTAAGAAAGAAATAGCTCAACAATAATAATAGGAGACTTCAATACACTACTTTCAAGGAACGATAGATCATCAGGAAAGAAATCCAGTAGAGACCCAGAAAGCTAAACAACACAATCAACCAGCTCAACTTCCTAGAACACAGGCCACTCCACAACAGCGACATAGAACACATTTTTCTCTAGTACATATGGTACATACTCTAGAATGGGTCATGTGTTTGGCCACAAAGCAAGCCTTAATAAATTTCAAAATACTGAAATCCTACAATTAATTTTCTAATATTACAATGCTATAAATCAGAAATCAATAGTAGAAAGCACAAGAACACAAACACATGGAAACTGAACAACATGCTGCTTAAAAATGACTATGTAGTAGATAAATTAAGGGTTGAAATTAAGAAATTCCTTGACACAAATGATAAAACATACCAAAACCTTTAGGACACAGAAAAAATAGTCGTGAGGAATTTACAGCCATCAATGCACAATTGAAAAGAAGAAGAGAAATTTTAAATTAACAGTTTAACACAAAATATCCAACCACTAGAACAAGGGCAACAGCACAAACCAGCCAACAACAGAAGAAAACAAATCATAAAGATTAAAACAGAAATAAAGAAACTGGAAACAGAAAAGCAATGGAAAAAATCAAGAGGACAAGAAGATGGCTTTTTGAATGGATTAACAAAACTGACAAATCACTGGCAAACTTAACAAAATAAAAGAGAAGATGCAAATATGTAGAATTAGAAATGAAAAGTGTGACGTCACAACAGATCCAAATGAGATAAAAAGAATACTCACAAACTATAATGAAAGACTGTAGTCCAACAACTTGGATAATCGAGGGAAAAAATGGAAAAATAGCTAGAAAAACACAAGCTACCCAAATTAATGCAGTCAGTGTAAAAAACTTGAATAGACCTACAAACAAAAAAGAAATAGAGAAGGTTATCAACAAACCTCCAACCACGAAAATCCCAAAAGCTCCTGAGGGAAATTCTACCAATATTCATTGAAGAGCTGTCCCCAGTTCTGCACAGACTATTCCACAGCATGGAAAGGGGCAGCAAACTCCCAAACTCATTCTATGAAGCAAGGATGATCCTGATATGAAAATCAGGCAAAGACCTCACATACGGAAAACTATGGTCCAATATCCCTCAATGTTCATGATGTCAAAATCTATGTTCAAGATGTAAACATCCTCAAAAACATATTCTGGTCAATAGAATCCAACAAAATATCACAGAAATAATTCACCATGACTAAATGGTGTTCATACGAGGGATGCAAGGATGGTACAATATTAGAAAAATAATCCGTATAATCCATCACACTACCACACAAGCTAGACAAAGAATAAGAACTATATGATCATATCAATAGATAATGAAAAGTCATTTGACTATACAACACTCATTTCTTATAATAAAAAACTCAAGAAAATAGGAAGAGAAGGGAAATTCCTCAACATAAGAATGGACAACTACAGAAATCTAATGGCTAATATCACATGGAAAACTCTTTCCCTGAAAATGAGAACTAGGCAAGGATGCTCCCTTCACTTGTCTTATTCATCATGCTGCAAGAAATTTTATCCAGAACCATTAGCCAACAGAAAGAAATCAAGGGAATACAATGTGCCAAAGAAGTGAAACTTCTGCTAATTGCAGATGATGTGATTTATAAATGGAGAACTCCAAGGACACAAAGGAATTGTTGGAAAAAGCAGAGGGATTTGGTAAATAGGGTCAGTTTCTCAAGATGAGAAAAAGGGAGAAGACCAATCGGTTTCTGCCGTAGAACACCGTTCTGTGGTCACCTTAAAGAAACAGACACTCCTACAAGAACTATTAGAAAATCTTAGTGGAAACTCAAGTCAAGAAGTGTGTGTGGTGGGCCATGCCTATCTCAGAGAAGCTGATTACCCTTCTGTTCTTGGGTAAATTTAGTTGGGCAATTTACAGTATTTACATAGACCTCAAGGGTAGTATATGCTCAGTACTATGTTCCTATTTAGACACTTTTGATCTAGTTTCTATCCAGTGTTTGGTGACCCAGGCCATTTTCTATAGACAACTTGGACTTTAGGCTTGATTTTGTGAGGCACACAGCATCCTTCATACACCATACCAGAAGGATTCTATTTGGAACCGTCACTCAAGTAACTAAGTTGTGTCTTAATCTCACCTGTAGAAGATTTAGGAAATGGAAATGTTTACTTGAACTTAAGGCTGAAATTCCCTTGTATGAAAAGAGGCAGATATCCCAAGATTATGGAGTTGGTGGTTGTTGGACTTTGGTTGGGATATCTTGCTTTAAGGGTTCCCAATGAATGGTGGCCCAGGACTATCATATATCTACTCTTTTATGCTTTCTTTGATTTTAAAAAATGACATATGTTAGTCTAGTAGCCATGCTTCTGATTTTGTGTATGAGTGTTATTAAAAGTTTTCCCTACCCCAGATCTCATTGTTTGTGTAAATAGTGTCTAGTCACTTAAACTTTTAATCTATTTAAGTCAACAATTCATGTATTTTCTAAAAAAAAACCTCCACTGTCTAAAAAACTGGCATAAATTTTCTCCCCCCAAACTTTGTATTTAAATTTATTTACAAAACAACCTTATCACCTTCAAAGTACTCTCTGTTGCAATTAATGCATTTTTCAAATCTGTGATTCCATTCTTGGAAAGATTTTTCAAACTCATCTGTTTTGATGGCTGACAGCACCTCTCATTTTTTTCTTTACCTCTTCTATGCTGTTAAATCACTGTCGTCTTATGTTCCTCAGCATTCGTGGAAGCAAAATGAAGTCACACAGAATGAGGTCAGGTGAGTAAGGAGCATGGGGCAAGAGAGGCATACTGGTTGGGTTTTTTTTTTTTTTTGCCAAATTCTGGTGCACTGAGATGACTGAATGAGCAGGTGCATTGTCGTGGTGGCAAAACCAGTCCCCCGTCTGCCACAAATGAGGCCTTTTTTTGTCACACACACGGTTATGCAATCTTTTCAGACCTCTAAATAGAAAGCTTGATTAACACCCTGACATGATGAAATGAACTAGAAAAGCACTACAAATAGACATTTTCTTCCTTTTGGGAACTTGACAGACATTGAGAATGAGGTTTGTCATCAATTGACATTTCACCTTTTCTTGAAATGAGAAAACCACTCTTACACTTGTTTTTCCCATAGTGCTGTCCTTAGAAGCTGTGCTCAACATCACAACAGTTTCTGCAGCATTTCTCTGGAGCAGGAAACAAAATTTCACAGCTGCACACTGTTTTCTTAAATTGTCCATCACAAAAAACGAAGTTCAAACCAAACTGATTTTACAAAAAGTTCACTGTGACCAGAGAGAACCTTCTCAGGTGACGCCACTGGGCGCACTAACTCATAACGAGTTGCCTGATGCTTGTTTAGTGGGGAAAAATGTGTACAGTGAAAGCTCTGCTTCACCCAGCACAGTTTTTTTTTTGTGTGTGTGTGTGGGGGGGGGTCTGTGTTTTAAATTCTATACCATTGGTTAAATTAATGATACTATTAATAGAATTAGTTGATGCCCTGTGGGGGTGATTTATAATGATAATTTATAAAGTTCTCCACTATGTGGTAATCCTGTCTCTAAAGTGAACCACGGACAGACATAAACTATAGCTATATGAAGAAGAATGGTGAATCAGGATTTGAGGAAGGCTTAGTAAGAATCTATGATAAACAGATGACACACTTTGCTCCAAGTGAGGAAGGCTTAAAGCATTTGCTGGTAAAGATCAAGGATTGGAGTCTTTAGTATGCATTACAACTTGATGTTAAGAAAACAGAAATTCTCACAACTGGACCATTAGGTAGCATCGTGATAAATGGAGAAAAGATAGAAATTGTAAAAATGTCATCTTGCATTTACAACCAGTGCTCATGGAAGCAGCAGTCCCAAGACCAAAAGATGAATTACATAACTCTTCTTAATATGATTAAAGTATTGAATTGTATGATATGTAAATTATATTCCCATAAAATAATTACAAATAATATGGCTTGGCTATGGTACACCCTAGACCTTAGCATGACATCTTTGCTCGTTGACATTTTAAAGAAGTCTTGTGAAGCAGATCTCCTCAAGGCTGTATCCATGAGCATTGATTGTGGATCCATGTAAACTGAAATCCTTGACAACGTCAATATTTTCTGTTTATCATGATTTTGTCAACTTGCCAATTGTGAGGACTTTTGCTTATATACTAGTTGTTATTGCTTAACTACTAGTTGTTATGAAAGTTAAAGTTAAAACGATACTCCATACATTTAAAATGACATCCCATATCTACTTCAAGGGATGTGACTGGTAACCTTTCTACCCTACTTGCAAACATTCCTTTTTAGATAATGTCATTTCATGATCTGGCCTTGACTTAGCCATTTCTCTTTCTACTTTCCCTTTCTTTCGCTAACCCAAATCTACTCATATTCATGGTATGCTGGAGCCATATGAAATGCCTATTTTTGTTAAAACTGATTGGAACCCCACCTCGTTGGAAGCACCTTCCTTTGTTTCATACATTGAGGAATACTCGGTCCCTCCCTTGTCAGTTCTGGTCATACTACATTTAATTTTAATTTATGAGCCTGTGAGCCTCTGAATGTTTTGAGGACAAAACCACGTTTTAAAATAGTTATACCTTACCCTTTTACTAAGCACCTATCATTACTAATTTAATTCTCTCTCTCAAAAAAAAACCAACAAAACAACTTGGCAGATATGTTATTATCTCCATTGAGATGAGGGGACGGAGTGATGGAGAGTTCAGCCACTTTCTTGAGAGCATGTAAGTAGCAGGTGCTGGAGCCAGGAGGATATTTCCCTAACCCCCAAGTCCAGTTGCCTTAATTATATTGGTATCTTTAGCATTTTGAAGAATATCATTACTAGCAGATGTTCAAACACGGGTTTTTGAATGAATGGAAAAACCACCAGCACCAAGTCTATTAAAAATGTTGAGCTGAGGTTGCTCGAAGTTAGAGCATTCAAGAAAAGTGGGTTTATATTAAGCTAAATGACTTCAAAATTAGTTCAATAGATTCAAATAGGCTGCTTCACAGGGAGCTTCCATACAGCTTTAGCAGAGTCTCTTTGGTGAATCTGATATGCTCCGGGTTGAGAGCTCACGTTGCCTTTATGAATAACAATTATTTACATTAAGACCACCCGTGGGAGCATGAGACACATCGAAAGCCCAGTACATCATACTTAGTAACCTGAAGTACATTCTAATTCAGCTGATGGAACTGGCACCAGAGAACATCCCTCCTCAGCACCGCAGTAATGTTAAGTTACTTTCCTTACTGTTAAATATAGAGCTGATATAGAAGCATGAACAAGTCACTCATCAGAAACCCAATTCTTCTGTCTTTCTACTCCATGACCCCAGTCAATCTGACTATGATATTCAGGCACATGCTCACCCAGGCTCTATTAGGTGTCTTTGATATGATATGTGAGCTGGTCCCAGTGTAAGTGCCTATAACGTGATGGATTTGGGAGAGTGGCAGAATGTCCTCAATTGAAGCAAGGATGTTAACCCAACCAGGCGACACAGATGGCTTCCAAAGATTGACAGAGCTCCCCCGCAGATCCTGAGTGCTTCTTGTCTTAATGACCCATCACAGGAGACGCCTGCTGGAGGGTCCTGTTTACATTCACTTCCTTGGTTTGCAGCCCCATGTAATCTAGGGCTCATTGCTCGGGGTGCCCAGTGAGCAGCCACAATAATCAGCGTTCTAGACTCCTCTGAGGTCCCTGCATCGCTGGGCGGGGTGAAATTGCAGAGGCCTCTGGGTGTTGCTGGCAGAAGCCTCTTTGCTGTAGTTGGGAAGTACTCTCAGTCCTCTGGTCGGAGCTATCCCTTCTAGAATGTGATCTGTGGAACTTGTGCCCCCTAATGGCAATCTCTCTCCATGGGGAATTCACTGCAGCCTTGAATTAGCACAATTATAAGTCATTAAAGGCAATCCTGGCCCCCTCTTAACTCTTGGATTAGCATAATGAGCCTGTATTAATAGCCAATTATAAACAAATTCTCCATGTATTCATATTTCTCTAAATTGTCACACCCCTGTAGGTGACAAGTTGGTCTTGAAAAAAGAGTTCTCTGCAATGATATTTAGTATTCATTTTCCTTCCAATATTTAATATGCTTCCCACCTGGGGGAAGGCACTGCGCTGGATTTCTTGTTCCTTTCCTATCTTTAGAGATGATTTGATTTTTGGTTTCTGAAGTTTTGACATTTAGCAAAAGATCACTGGCAGAGAGACATGCCTAGTTTGGGCTTATGATACAAAAGGCTAACTGCACTTGGCCCAGTGCTTGACTTGCATGATTAATGGCTTTTCTGAAATGCTGGCTCCTACCCTTTCATGTTAACCTAGGGGTGAAGCGTTGAACTGCTCCCCTGCATCACACCAGTGCATCGAATGCTTTGGAAGAAAAGTGTCGTTTATAAATCTAGTCAACCTGCTGAGCACTGCCGTACTTTTCTTTCTCTTCCCTCCAGCTTCTGCAGGGAGGAATCAATTAGGCATTGAAGGCCCAATCCCACAGGCCTACTAGCCTAGTGGTGGGGCATTTTGTTGGGAAGGAAGAAGCGGATTATGAATGCCCTTTTCCTTTCTGCTCTTGTCCTTCTAGGATCAATCAGTGAGTGATAGGACCAGGGGTGGGGGTGGAGAATTGGAGGCGGGGAGCATCTCTTTGAAGGAGACCTAGAGGCTTGCAGGTTAAAGGTTCTGCTGCTAATTGAAAGGTGCCCAGTTCAAACCCATTCAGCAACCCTGAGGGAGCACGACCTCATGACCTCCTCCCGTCAGGATGACTCTAGCAAACCCATGGAGAACACTCCTCTGTCTGTGGGGCCTTGTGAGGTTGTGAGGTGGACTCACCTTGGCAATACCCAGCAACAGCAGCGTCACTTGGGGCCATGCTTGTGGCTCTGGAAAGGTCAGGTGGAGAGAGACAGGATGTACCCCGAGCATGGGAGGAAACAAGAAAAGGCCTTCCAAGTGCCACTCCATTGTTGATGTCTGCTGATTTCCAGTTGCCCTTCAGTGACCGGGGTAGATGGTAGAAAGGGCCTCTGAGCACAGAAGCAAGGAGGCCTTCCTTGTGGCAGAGCAGCCTACAGACCAGAAGTGCTGAGATATCTCACAGCCTAGGTTATGTAAATGAAAATTAAATATGTATTGTGTTAAGCCACTGAGATTCTGGTATCATTTGTTACAGAAATTAGCCTATCCTGACTCACCTGCTCTCCTGTACCTCATCTTCCAAAGCTGGGATGCCCCAGGGTGATTTTCCTGCACCCATTTCCCCTGAGAACTTCTCCCCAGATATTTCAGTATCATGTATCTGCTGATTATTACCACATTTAGATCTCCATCGTCCACCTCTTTTTTGGGGGCACGGAGGGCTACACTAACCTGTCGCCTGATTAAGGGCTCTGCCTGCACGGGCCAAGCCAGTAACCAGATGCTATTGAAGTAACTCTGACTCAAGGTGACCCCATGTGAGTGAGAGGGGAGCTGTGGTCCAGAAGCTTTCAGTGATTGCTTTTTGGGGGAAATAGATAGGTCTTTCTACTGAGGCACCTCTGGGATAACTTGTACTGCCAACCTTTCAATGAACAGCCAAGCACGCTAGCTATTTGTACCCCCACCCCCACCCTCAGGGACACTAGGGTATTCAGAGACATTTCAAACTCCTCCTGTCCAACCTTTAATTCTTAATTTTCTTCCCCAAATTTGTTCCAGCTAGATTTCTTCCTATTTGCAGGGAAGGCAACTCCATCTTTCTATTTGGCCAGAGCAAAAGCCTTGGAACTGGGCTGAAGTTAGTTTTCTCTCCCACCTTCCATTTATTCTATCTAAAATTCTTGCTGGCTGTACCTCCAGAATATATTCAGCATCCCACCACTGCTCATCTTCACCATGTGACCGCCCTATCTAAGTCCCCACGCTCCCTTACCTGAAAGACTGCAAAAGCTTCTTAACTGGTCTCCCTCTGTTCACTTGTTTTTCATACTATGGTCTCTGATTAAATGTTGAAGCTAGAGAGATACAAAATGAAACAGGGACTATGGCTCTGTTTGACTGGGTTGACTAGAGAAACAAATTCACTGACACTCATATGTGTAAGAGAGAACTTTTTATCAATAAGTAATTATGCATCAATAAAACACCCCTGCTCAGTCCAGATAGAGTCCATAAGTTCAACATTAGTCTATATGTCTATTAGTCTATAAATTCCTCCTCAGATTCACGCAGCACATGCAATGATGCTGAATGCAGGAAGATCGCAGGGTGGTGGGTGAAAAGTCTTGTGGATCCAATGGCAGTGGGTGCATCTCCAGGACTCTGGCTGCCATCAGTGTGGCTTATCAGCAGGAAAACCAAGGCAGAGAGAAAGGGAGTGTGTCCTATCTCCAGGGAGGAAGAAAGGGAGTTCCCAGAATTCTCATGGGAATGCCATGCTCACAAGGAGGGATCATCATGCTGTGACCTTATTGATAGGCTGGACTCCACCCCTTCCGTCTTAATATCCTCAAGTTGACACAAGATTGTTTAACTGCCACAGCTCTCCTCTGCTCAGAGTCACCAGGGCCTCTCTCCATTTTCCTTCCCATTTGTGGTAGTTAATTTTGTATCAACTTAAAGAGGTATGGAAGTGTAGGGGTGGAGTCAAACTTGTCAATCAAGTCACAGCCGGATGACTCCTTGAGGGGATGAGTGTGGGACACTGGGAACTGTTCCTCCCACTTCACTTTCCTGCTGGCTGGCCACTCTGAGAGCTGCCGGAGCCCTGCCGTCTTCCATGGACCTTAGGTTCACAAGACGTTGCACCTGCCAGCTTGTGGTCTTCCTGAATTCTGCATCATTGCGTGTGACTACGTGAGTCTGAAAAGGGACTTGAGGGTGACTGATACTGGACGTATGGATTTGCGATGGGATAGGCTGGGTTGCTTTCTTGATATACATAATTACTTCTTGATATAAAACTCTTTTGTATACAAATATGAGTGTCACTAGATTTGTTCCTCTAGTCAACCCAGCCTAATACACCATTTCATTTAGAGTAACAACCAAAGTCTTACAGTGGCCAGCAAGGCCCTACATAATTTGACCTTCCCTCCATTACCTCTTTGACCTCAGCCAGTATTTCCCTCCAGCTTCCTCCAGTCACACTAGTCTCCTTGCAGCTCCTCAGACACTCCAAGAATGTTTCTGCTCCAGAATCTTTTCAATGGTACGTTCTTCTCCAAACATGCATCACACACTTCAAGTGTTTTTAACTATTGCCTTTTCAAAGCGACTTACTGTGAGCAGTCTAGTTAAAAGTGACACTTATGCCTCCAACTTGTGCTCCTTGCCTTGCTATATTCTTTCCTAAGTACTTAATGCCTACTAATATACTATATAATTTACTTAATAATTATGCTTATTATATATCTGCCTCTCATACTGGAATTTTAAGTTTCATGAAAGCAGAGTGTTGTTTTTTTTTTGTATCTTTTACTCCCTGATCATTTATCCTAAGCAACTGGAATAGGACCTAATATATAGTAGGGGCACAGTAAGTATTTGTTGAAAAAATGATGAAATGAATGAACATAGAGAATTTCTCAGTACGAGAGTCTTGCATTGCAGCTCTGCACCTGATTTTTAATCGAAACAGTGGGGAGACCAGCTTATTATATCTCATCTTGAGTTGAGTTCAGGGAAATTGGCTGGATATTTCAAGTCAAGTCAAAATGTCCTGAAAAGTGGTCGGAGAGGTGCCATTAGGCTGCAAGGAAGGAGAAAGACATTGTGAACACACCGATGAAGTAAAGCAGTGAGGGTGACAGATCTGTGGTCACTCATCTGATTATCAGGTCGGTATCTCAGGACCAAGACAGGAAAGAGGAATGCCCCAGATAGGAATAAACCCCTAGAGTGCTTTCATTTTGTCTTTCAGAAGTTTGGCACTGGGTCATGGAACTGATGGAGATCAGCTGTGTAGAAGTCTCACACACACACACACACACACACACACACACACACACACGCACGCAACTGCACCCAGCTGGCTTCATTTTATTTATCAGCTTTTCATAAACACTGTAGTCAAATGTCCCAACACAACCAAGCAAATCACACACACATACATGAGCCCATTGAACCAATGGTCCAACATCATGATCTGGACTCATATAATGTATGTGTTGAAGAGTGGACTTGCTCTATATGGTTTTCTGTGGAAGCCAAACACCAAGCTTTCCTCTGGGTGCATTCAAGCTGCTAATCTTTAGGTTAGGGGTGGTGGCGTTAGGGTTTTGTTGGCCCTGGGATATTGGATCAAATTTATCACCGCAACGAGAAGGATGAGAGAGAAAACTTAGGGGGAGTGACTTTCCGTGCTGACATAGCAACGGCAGATACTAAACCGAAACCAAACCTTGCGTGAGGACAGGAAGCCAGTTCTCAAAGGAGCAAAGGGTTCTAGTCTGCTAAAAACAAGTTCGGAGTGTTAGAGTGCAAGTGAGAAGTCGGGAAACAATACAAAATGTGAAAGGAACGAAATAAAAACGAGAGAAAAATAGAAATGTCAGCTGGAGAGGGACGAAAATAAAACGACTGGCAAAATCGTCTGCATAAAAGCTGCTGATCATCAGGGGAAAGATGCTGAATTGGAGATAGCTGAAGCAGTAGTATGTATTTTCATCTTTTGAAAATGCAGAACAGGTGCTGGAGAAGTGGATTCTGGGAGAGGAAGCATCATCAATACTTGCAGTTGAACTTCATAGATCTGGGAAATTTGCAGGGTTTGATCGGAGTTGTTAATGTTTAGTGTCTCCCTGTGGGTGGTGAGGTACATGGCAATAGAGGGCCACCTCTAACCTTCTCTGGCTTTCCTATTACCATGAGACAGGGGGAAGACAAGCCTCCAGGGTCTATCCGTCTTTGCCTACACTGACACCAACTTTTCCTCCTATGGACTTTGCCTCTATAGGCCAGGAAGGCAATGTACCTGTCTCCATGTCTCACCGTTCCACAGCCTCAGACCAGCTAAGGAGAAGGTACCCCACAGTCTCAGTGCTGCTCCTCCATCTTCCACCAGTCTCTGATGCATCGGTCTTGGTGGTCTCTGCCACTTGAGACAGAGATCTTAATGGTGTTCTTCCAAGGTCTTTGGTGCTTCAAGATGGACCATCCTCGTAGCCAGGGCTGTGCTGGAACTAACCAATGAAATCGACCAGTCTCCTCTATTAGTGTTACACATGTCCTCTTTGTATATTGTTGCTGTTAGGTTCCGCCAAGTCAGTTCTGAGCCACAATGACCCTATGCACAACAGAAGGACACCTGCCAGGTCCTGCATCCTCCTGACAGCTTAAGCTCATTGTGGCAAGCACTGTGTCATCCATCTCACTAAGGGCCTTCCTCTTTTTTTGCTGCTGCTCTACATTACCAACCAAGATGTCCTTCTCCAGGGTCTGGTCTCTCTTGACAACACGTCCAAAGTATGTTTGGCAACGTCTTGCCATCCTGGCCTCTAACGAGCACTCTGGAACTTCTCCTAGAGAGAGCGCTTCTTCCAGACACGTTTGTTTGTTTGGGGGCAGTCCCCGGCACTTTCATTATCCTTCCTCAGCACCACAATCCAAATGTATCCATTCTTCTTTTGTTTTCCTTATTCGATGTCCAACTTTCACATGCTTATGAGACAATTGTTGGTATAGTCACACCCAATCATTTGGTCAGCGTTCCAGAGATGTGGGTCGAAGAGGAAACTTCACTCTAACACAGGTGGTACAATATTTTGTTGAGGTACACTTTTCCTATTTAAATTACCTGGAACAACATATGACATGAATAGAGCTAATGTTTGAATGCCTTTCTACTGTAGGGCAATATGATAGGGCATAGATTTTACATTTTAAATTCAGAGAGACATGACCTGAAAATACAGGTTTCCTATTCATTGTAAATGGAACTTTTAATGAAATATGTAACCTTGCTGTATTAGTCTGGGTACTTTAGAGAAACAAATCCACGGAAACTCATGTATAAGAGAGAGTTTTATATAAAGGGTAAGTGCACATGAAGAAAACATCTCAACCCAGTGCTGCCCAAGCCTACAAGTCCAACATTAAACAATATGTCCAACACCAATCCACAAAGTCCTCCTAGATCTCACAAAACACACACTACGATGCCAACTTCAGGAGGAAAGCCGAATCAGTGAACATGTAAGCATCTCAGCACTGGCAGGGGTCTCCACATGGCTGCTCCAGCACCCAGAGCTGCATCAGTGTAGGTCCATGCGGCTTCTCCTTGGGGATGGCTTTTGCAGGAAATGAGCCTTGCTAGCTGAAGTAGGGAACTGGGTAAGGCAGCTGCACCCTGGTCCAACCATCAGAAAGCAAACGATCCAAGAAATAGAAAGGTGAGGCTCACTGAGCTATTTATCCCTCCCCCCTTCAATTAACCCCACATGTGTTTATTAGTCAGGTTGGCACAATAAACTAACTACCTCACTTGCTAAACTTCAGTATTCTATCCACACCCTGAAGATAATGGGAGAGTTATTAAAATTATATATAACACACAACATACATTGGTAGCTCACTCAGAGTGCAGTAAAAGCTTGGTATCTGCTAATGATTATTATCATCCTTGTAATAGCATTCGATGAGGTGATTGGGAAGAAGTAACAGAAGTCAACACAAGAACACCAAGCAACTTACAACATGAGGCAGAGCAGCCTGAGGAAATCGCATAATTTTTGCATATTTATTTTGCATCTAGGTACTTTATTAATGTCTCACAAATGTTGTTTTAGTTGCTGCTATTGTCAATTCACTGGAATTTTCTAAGCATATAATCTTTTAATATTTGCAAAGAGTAATAAAATGTTCACTTTTGTAATGTTGACACCTCTTGTTTCAACTTCAAGTACCATTGCATTGGCTAGAAGAGTGACTTTCGAGAGCATAATAACCAACTGGGGCGAGTGTGTGTTAAAGAAGTGTTCTATTTCAAGAAACACTCAATTCTGATATCATTATACAAATGGTTGCAGAGAATAGAGCAAGATGGAAAATTTCTAATTCCTATTTGGCTTTTTGCATTCTTTTATATTTTCTTACTCTTACTTTAATTGCTTTTAGTCTTCTGGTTACCTTTAGCTTCTCATTATTTATCACACACATGCCTTCACTTATTTTTATCTTTGAGTCTTTCTAAATCTCTGTGTTAGTCCAGGCTGACTAAAGAAACAAATCCATGAGACTCATGTGTATAAGAAAGAGGTTTATTTTTTTCCCTGCCTTCGTTGTTTGAAACCTGGTACCCTCGGCCCTTCATGATCACACATGTTGGTGTGCTGCTTCTGTGTGGACTTTGTTACTTCTGGGCTAGATGGCCACTTGTTTGCTTTCAAGCCTTTAAGTCCCTGGACGCTATATCTCTCAGTAGCCGGGCACCATCAGCCTTCTTCACCACACTTGCTTATGCACACTTTCGTCTTCAGCATTTATGCGAGGAAGGTGATCACACAATGATGGTTTTTGTTCCTTGGTGTCTGCTACCTGGTCCGTTCAACACCTTGTATTCGCTTAGGCTGTGTGCATCTTCTCTGTGGGCTTTGTTGCTTCTGAGCTAGATGGCCGCTTGTTTGCCTTCAAGCCTTTAAGACCTCAGATGCTATATCTTTTTGATAGCCGGGGACCATCAGCTTTCTTCACCTTGTTTGATTATACACACGTCTGTCTTCAGTGATCATGTCAGGAAGGTAGGTATCATGGAATGACCATTTAGCTGGGCAACGTGCTGTTGTATTGAGGAAGTGTGCACGAGGAGGCCCAATGTCCACCTGCTACCCTACTACTGAACCTATAAATATATGTACATAGGTCTATTTCTCCCATATTCATAAATATATTTACATATATACATGGACCCAATGCCCATCTGTAGACAGCTGAACATCCCTTTTAGAGGGGTAGTGGGGAGGAGATAAGTCACTCAGGATTCAGTGTAGCAACAATGAAACTCAAAACCTGCCTCTAGTTCTTGAACGCTTCTTCCCCTCCCAATTATCATGATCCCAATTCTACCTTGCGGACCTGGTTAGACCAGAGGATGCACAGTGGTGCAGTAGGGATCTGGAAATACAGGGAATTTAGGACAGATGAACCCCTCAGGACTAGCGGTGAGAGTGGAGACACCGGGAGGGAAGGGGGTGTAGAAAGGGAGAACCGATTTCGGGGATCTAAGTGTAACCTCATCTCCGGGGGATGAGCAATGGGAAGGTAGGTGAGGGGAGATGGCGGGCAGTATAAGATAAAATAATAATTTATAAACTATTAAGGGTCCAGGGGGAAGGGGGAGCGGGGAAGGAGGGGGAGGGAAAAAAGAAAACCGAGGGGATTCCAGGAACCCAAGCGGAAGGCGAATTTTGAGAATGATGAGGGCAATGAATGTATAAGGGCGCTTTACTCAGTTGATGTATGTATGGATTGTGATAAGAGTTATATGAGCCCCAATAAAAAGATTTATTAAATTAAAAAAAGAGGTTTATATACAAAAGCAATAGAATATTGCTAAAACATCCCAGCCAAGTCCATAAGTCCAATATTAGTCCTTATGTCTGATACCAGTTTATAAAGTTCACTTTAGACTCATGAAACATCTGCAATGATGTGAATGCAGGAAGATCACAGGGCAGTGGGTGGGAAGTCTTGTGGATCCAGTGGCGTCATAAGCATCTTCAGCTCTGGCAGGGGTCTCCATGTGGCTTCCCCAACTCCCAGGGTTCTGGTTGCATTGGAGTAGGTCCATGTGGCATCTCCTCAGGGTTGTCTCGCAGGGAGTAAGCAGAGAGAGAGTGTGTATCCCATCTCCAAGGAGGAAATACAGGAGTTCCCAGAATCCTAAGGAGATGGCCATACCCATACAGAGGCCTCCTTGACAGACTATACTCCACCCCTTCATTCTTAATCTTCAAATTGATAAATGATTAGATAATGAACACATTGTCATTTTATAAATCTTTCATTTTCTAATAAAAAAAACTAGAAATTGGATCTAAAATGCTGTCCGCTGACTCTGCCTATACCAGATGACCCTCATTCCTGTTACCTAGCTTTTAATATATATCAAGAGTTGTGGCAGTTACATAATCTGTCAACTTGCGAAGGGGTGAAGTCTAGGCTGTCAATCAAGGTGCAGCCAATGAGGCCTCCGTGTGGGCATGATTTTCTCCTGAGGATTCTGGGAACTCCTATCTTCCTCCCTGGAAGTGGAGACACTCTCTGCTTCATCTTCCTCCTGATAATCCAGGTGTGCTAATTGATGGAGCCAGTGCCCTGGGCTGGAGGAACCCCATGGGGACCCACGCCAGTGCTGAGATGTTTTCACTGCCACTGGACCCACAAGACTTTCCACCCACTGGCCTTTGATCTTTCTTCCTGCATTCAGTCTCATTGCATGTGCTGCGTGAGTCTAAAGAAGAATTTATAGACCGGTAATGGACATATGGGCTAATATTGGATTTATGAACTTGATCTGGGCTGGGCTGGGATTTTTTTAATGTACAATTGCTGTTTGATATAAAGTTATTTCCTCTACATATGTGAGTCTTCCTCGACTTGTTTCTCTAGTGTACCCGGACTAACACAACAGTGATGTGAGCCAGAGACTATTGTTCTCAATTTATAGCCCCATTGACACAATCCAAGTGGTCACGTCTCACAGAAGTATAGCAGTCAGAGAAACACATCCCATCCTTAAAATAATAACTTTAGAACAACCACACTTCTTTATTTATTCTTTCTCAAACACCAAATACTTCTACATAGACAACAATAATGATTCTTTAAAGTACTCCATTTTCTCTAATACCTAGTTTTCATTACCAGCTTCTTCCATCTCTCTCTCTGAAATTCATTGAAAGTATAGTTTTTAATCCTACTTTTCACATCTCTTGCCATTCTATTTACCCTCTTGATTTTGTATTATAAATGACATCCCTGTTCCAAAAGCTTAGTCTTTAAGACCTATACTTTGCTTCTGAGAAGTATAATATTTGGGGGGTGATATATTTTCTCTCTCTCTGTATTCACTAGTGTTCCTAGAATTATTAGTCTGAAATACAAATGACTGGCTTAATCTACATGTACCTTACCTTTACACCTATTAGTCCTTTCAATCTGTCTTGATCTATCTGCTGGAAGAATTCCCAAACTTGCCTTGTTAAGCTTTCTATTGCCTATCAATTTTCCAACCATGTACTTTTACTTCCTAGAGCACTTTGTTATTTTTGTTTTTTAAGATCTTTCTCATTATAATGTCCAAATCTTGTTTCCATGGGTACACTATCATGCCAGTTTGAGAAAAATTAAAGTCCTACTGTTTTCCCCAAATTGCCAGCCTCTGCACTGTTCTGATCCCCTTCGTTGTGTTTCTCCAGTACTTTGATGGGGGTGGATTTCCTCAAGTATCTGAAGGTCTGTAGGGGTCCATGGATGTTGAAGGCTAAAGCATGAACATCTCCTTGTGAGTGCTGAAGAAATGCTAGGGTTTCATTCAGTGATGGACTCTGCTCTATCACAAGAAGACAAGAGGCCCATTGAGAGACCACTATGAATCTAAAGTGGGATGCTAGTTCGGGGCCCATACTTGCTGCCCTTATGACTCTGACACCAGTTCAGTTTCTCACAAATAAATACTTGGTTGTGTTTTTTGTTTTGTTTTGTCCTTGGGGAGTAGGGAGGAATATAGGTGGACCACTTTTTCCCTACAGGTTTCCCATTAATCTTATTTTCAACCTCATGAATCCCTCATGTTCTCTTTATCTTTTTTTAAAAAATCATTTTATTGGGCACTCATACAAATCTTATCACAATCCATGCATACATCAACTGTGTCAAGCGTGTTTGTACATTTGTTGCCCTCATTATTCTCAAAATATTTGCTCTCCACTTAAGCCCTTGGTGTCAGGTCCTCATTTCCCCCCTTCCTCATGAACCCTTGATAATTTATAAATTATTATTATTTTTCATATCTTACACTGTCCGACGTCTTCCTTCACCCACTTTTCTGTTGTCCATCCTCCAGGGAGGAGGTTATATGTAAATCCTTATAATCAGTTTCCCCTTTCTACCCCACCTTCCTTTCACCCTCCGGTATCACCTCTCACCACTGGTCCTGAAGTGATCATCCGTCTGGATTCCCTGTGTTTCTGGTTCCTATCTGTACCAGTGTACATCCTCTGGTCTAGCCAGATTTGTAAGATAGAATGGGATCATGATAGTGGGGGCGGGGGAGGAGGTGAGGAAGTATTTAGGAACTAGAGGAAAGTTGTATGTTTTATCGTTGCTACACGGCACCCTGACTGGCTCGTCTCCTCCCTGACACCCTTCTCTAAGGGGGTGTCCTGTTACCACAGATGGGCTTTGGGTCTCCACTCTGTACTCCCCCTCATTCACATGATATGATTTTTTGTTCTTTGATGCCTGATACCTGATACCTTTGACACCTCCTGGTCACTTATAGGCTTCCAAATCCCTCTGCAGTTCACTCAGGTCCACCAAGTGCCGTTTTCCATCATCTAGACTTTTTGATGACTTTCCCCCCATTCTCTTTGCTATTAGGTTTGTATAACTCCACTACTGGGGGTCGATTCTGATGCAGATCAACCATATAGACAAAGTAGAACTTCACTGTAAAGTTTTCGAGAATGTCAAACTTTGTGGCAGCAGCCAGCCTACCCTTTCTCCTGTGGAGGAGCTAGTAGGTTTCAACTGGGATGTTGCGGTTAGCAGCCTGATGCTTAACTCATAGCACCACCACCCCTCTTTGTTATTTCTTTTAAATTCCTGTACATTTAAATTAATGATGTTTCAGGAGGCAAAAACTAGTCACCATCTTAATTTCAAATAGCTAGTGTAAAAAAAACCAAAACAACCAGAATAGCTAGTGTATATTAGAAGACTGAAAAAATAAAAGGTATAGCTTTACTCCTGCTGAGAATTGGATTGGTGATTTGTTTAATAGAAGAGTGAGTAAAATTAATTGCACAAAGAGAGAGAAGTAACTCATTAATATGGAATACAGTTTTCTTTCACTAAAGATCGATCCCAACACCAATAATCCCCAAGTGCACCCAGACGTTAGTGATCTGTAGTGGATCCCGGTATCTAAGGTGAAAGACGAACGAGTGTAGAAATCCTAGTGTGCTTCTCATATCCGCCTACCAGCACAATTAATATTGAGTTCATAGGGAGAAATACTGATTTCCCAAATTTTAATAATATGAACAGGTAAAAACTCAGGCAGAAACTGGTGTGATAACCTTGAATAGCATCATTTTGGGGGTCATGCCTCTTAAATATATCCTTTATTTTTCATTCATATTGTTATCAATCTCTGTTAGTCTGTAGTTGATAGCCCTGGCAAGGTCCCTGGAGTATTTCACATCCAGCTCCGAAGTAGTTTTTCCTATTCTACTGCCAACTCTTGGACAGTCAGACAAGACCTAGAGTGAGGTCTTGGAGAAGGCCTAACCAGAATGAATGGCTCATTCCTGCTTCCAGAACACTTGCTGGGAAGCATTTTCTTTTCCTTGGCTTCCTTTTTAGTTTTATATCCTTTATCATCATTGTGGTAGTTACATAATTTCATGTCACCTTTATAAATAAATGCAGGGGTATAGTCTAATCTGTCAATCAGGTCACAGCCTTATAATGCCTCCTTGTGGGCATGGCCTTCTTAATAGGATTCTGGGGACTTCCTCTCTATCTCTGTCTGTGTTTTCCTGTGGATAAGCCACGTGGAGACTGGCTGAGACCAATGAGAGAGTCCCTCTCTCTGCGTCACCTTCCTGTGGAAAAATCACACTCAGAAAGCTGGAAGAGCCATGTGACATCCCACGCCAGTGCTGAGATACTTCCATTGCCACTGAATCCACAAGACATTTCATCCACCACCTGTGATCTTCCTGCATTTGGCATCATTGCAAGAGGCTACATGAGTCTGAAGAGGAATTATTGATTGGTATCACACATATGGGCTGATATTGGATTTATGGACTCGATCTGGACTGAGCTAGGGTGTTTTCTCAATATTAAAATGATCTTTGATAGAAAGCTCTCTCTTAACCATTATGAATGTCTATGGATTTGTTTCTTTAGTCAACCCGGTCTAACACAATCATCATTATCCCTTATTGCCATCAGAGCGGTTGAATGGGTACTGGTTCTCAGCAGGGAATATCTTCTCAGGAGATATTTGGGACTATTTATAAATAATTTTGGTTGTCATGACTGAGGTGGAGATGACACTTGTATATAGCGAGCAAAGGATAGGTGCTGCTAAGCACCCTACCACGCACATGGCAGCCCCCCAAACAAAGAATCATTCAGCCCAAAATGTCGATGGTTCTAAGGTTTGAAATCCTGAGCTCAAGAACGGAGATGATGGTACTATCTTAGAGAAAGCAGACAGTAGGCTGGTGGTCTGATTTCAGTCTTGAAGGAAATTGAGTGAAAGGGAATTTGTACTTCATGGGTTCAATTCACTAGTGTTAGAAGTCCTGCAACACTAACCCATTGTCATCCAGGTGCTTTTGACTGCAACGTAGGATAAAACTGCCCCATAGGTTTTCCAAGGTTGTAAATCTTTTAAAAAAAGCAGACTGCCACGCCTTTCTCCTGTAGTGCAGCTGGTGGGTTGGAAATGTACATCTTTAGTCTGTAGCCACCTTTGGTATTTAATGACTGTGCAAGGCCTAGGGAGGAACCTTTCTCAGGGATAGCTTTTGTAAACATTTGCCCCCAAATCTACTTTACCCGAGTAGCTAAAATACTGAATTACTGAAAATACTCTTAATACTTAGTTTAAAAATTTTAAATCATTTTATTAAGGGCTCATACAACTCATCACAATCCACACATACATCAGTTGTGCAAAGCACATTTGTACATTCATTGGCCTCATCTTTCTCAAAACATTTGCTCTCCACTCAAGGCCCTGGCATCAGCTCCTCATTTTCCCTTCCCTCCCCGCTCCCCCAGCCCCCATGAACCCTAGATAATTTACAATTTATTATTTTGTCATATCTTGCACTGTCCAACATCTCCCTTCACTCACTCCTCTGCCGTCCGTCCCCCAGGGAGGAGGTCATACGTAGATCCTTGTTGCCCCTTCTAACCCACCCTCCCTCCACTCTCCCAGTATCACCACTCACACCACTGGCCCTGAAGGGATCATCCACCCTGAATTTTTATAAAATTTCACTGGTCACCTGTGTGTGTGTGTGTGTGTGTGTGTGTGTGTTTACCCCTGGGACTAGAGCATCCCCTAAAAAGGACTTGCTTCTCACCCTCACAGAGCTTGGAGTCGAAGTTGGGGAAATACATCACTATGCAAATAACCATTTTATTGAATGTTTTACTCAGGGAAGATTAAGGACTGGTGAGGCCAAGCTGTTAGGAGGAGACTTATATTAGGATCCGGGCAGGTGGGCCAGGCTCTCGGAAGAGCTGTGCTTGCAGGAAAGGCTGGAGGGTACATTCTAATTAGCCTGCCTTGCTGGAAGTACCGGCTTCCAGGAAGAGGGAGCAGGTGCATGTGCCAAGGGTCCCAGGAAAAGGAAGGCATCCTTGTGCGGACCCACCCAATGAAGGATGGGCAAAGACATTTCTCCAAAGAAGACACGCAAATTGCCGATAAACACATGATAAGGGGACTCAGTACCATTAATCAGGAACCAACACCTGTTGCTGTGGAGTAGTTTATGTTGCAAACCACAAGGAGATACCATTTCACATCGGCACCATGTCTGACCTCTGAGGAACTGAGGTGGGACAGGTGCCCCACAAGTCTGAGGCACAGGTAAGCTTAATTGCTCAGCACTGTCTCACATCGTCTCTTCCCTTCAGAAAACAACTGATAATCCCCTTACCTTGTGGCGAAACGGAGGTCAAGAGAAGTTATGAGACCAGCTGAAGATCATAGAGCCAGCTCATGTGGAAGCTAGGGGTTTCTGGGCTTGGGTCCATCACACGCGGCTTCTTCACACTGGATCTGGCCCTCGGCTGGGTCAGAGAGAATAGCAGGGAGGCTACCAGGAGGAGGGCTCGAGTGCTGGGCTAGTCCTTCAGCGTGGCCCTTGTTTCTAGCACCTGGGGAGGGCAGCAATAATCACTGGAGGTGCTTTCGTGTCTAATCATATTCCAGTTTCTGTCTTAAGAGTCAAACCTCATGTTGACAGTGGGAACTTTTTAAAATGTGAAAGGTTGCGAGCAACCTGGGAATTAATTACGGGAATAAGCCCAAGTAAAACGCTTTCTCCAGACAAGATGCCCGATCGAGTGTAATGACTCAAGGTACTCTAATCTATGGTGCGTAAGGTGGGGTGCTACCGTGCTAAGAATAGTGCAGTCACCGACTGTTCAAATGGCTGGAATATGTGTCTCCTCTACTTTCTTCCTTCTCCTCTCGTTCCTTCCTTTCTGCTTGCGATGGTTCTTCTGTTTCCCTTCGGTGCATTCATTGGAGGTAAACTTAAGGTAGCACACCTGCTCATGCTATGCATGTAGTACAGTCCCCTGCGATAGGCCTGGCAGATGGAGAGGTGGATGTGACAGATACTCTTTTGGTTCTTCGATCACTAACCTAAGTTGTTTTAGCTCTGGATTGTGGCATAACTTTTTGTTGAACTATCCTCTCCCCATATGAAGGGTAAATGCTTTGAGAACAATCCAGGGCATATTTTATACCAGTGTCTGGGAGGGGGAGGGGGAGTGCAGGGAGTGTATTTCTCTAATACTTAGCACAGAACCTCAGGGATTTTTGGTGCTTGGGAAAAGTTGAATGAATGACTGATGAAACAAAGCTCATCAGTGGGTTGAAAGGATTAAACATCTTATGCATATTTTGTTCCCTGGGCCTGAGTAAGTCCCTTGATAATTATCTAGTGAGAGTCTGTTCCTCATTCTTGTAGGCATCTGTCAGGCCACACCTTTGCTCATGAAACAACAGGGACTGGCTCTCCTTTGTCCTCAGCAGTGCTTCCTGCTGCTCCCCTGTGTGTGACTGATCCACTCACTCTGTCCTGGAGCATGTTCTCACTGGCCATCTCAAAAAGAAGGCATTGTTCTCCTCAATCCGGACCTCATAAAACAACAACAAAGCCCAGAGTCACAGGCAGGTTGACGCTCATTCAGTGGTTCTCAACCTGTGGGTCGCGACCCCTTACACAGGGGTTATTCAATTCATAACAAGTAGCAAAATGATAGTGATGAAGTACCAAAGAAAATAATTTTATGGTTGGGGTTCACCACAACATGAGGAACTCTGTTAAAGAGTCTCGGCTGTAGGAAGGTTGAGAACCACTGCCTAATTCATGGTGACCCCGTGTGGATGAGAGTAGAAGTGTGCTGCTCCATAGTGCTTCCAATGACCCTATGGCTCTTTCCAAAGGAGACTGCCAGATCATTCTTTCGAATGTGCTTCTGGGGGATTCCAATCACCAACCTCTCAGAGAGTCAATGAGTGTGGCAACTATTACATCACTCAAGGATTCTACATTCTACCTCAGGGACCCAAGGTGTTTACTGCTTTGTAATTGGCAGTAGCTAGTAGTCATCTGAGCCTTTTACAAACAAAATGGGAGTTATGACATGGTAGATTTATTTTATTATTGAGATATTTACATTTTTCTTAACTCAATTAGCTCACATGGGCTCAGGGATGTCATATCTTACCTTGCCACATATTTCTGTAAATACGTCATAGATTTTCCATGGCCATCTGGATTTAATAGACTTTTAAAAATAAATCATTTTATTGAAGCCTCTTAAAGCTCATAAAAATATATACATCAGTTGTATCAAGCACATTTGTACGTATGTTACCACCATCATTTTCAAAACATTTTCTTTCTAATTGAGCCCTTGGCATCAGCTCCTCTTTTTCTCTCTCCCCCTCTCCCCTCCTAATGAACCCTTAATAAATTATGAATTATTATTGCTGTCATATCTTACACTACCCGGAGTATCCCTTCACCCATGTTCCTGTTGTTTATGGTAGACAAAACTTCTTAAAATTCTACATTGACCCTGCCTACTACAAATACTGAAATTTGTCACAGACAATAACTATGAAAGATATTCCTGATCTGCACCTTCGGTTGAGATTTACTATTGTTGTCTGGCTCTTTAAGAAGAAAAGAGATTTTTCTGTCTTCTTCATTTGAGAACAGAAAACTGGAAATATTTGGAGGGATTCGGGAAAAAACACGTGTGTGTGTGTGTGTGTGTGTGTGTGTGTGTGTCTAAGGAGCCCTGGTAGTGCTGTGGATTCCGCACTGGGCTGATAACTGATAAAGTCAGCAGTTGGAACCCACTGCAGGTCTGAGGGATAAAGATGGGGCTTTCTGCTTCCATAACCATCACAGTCTTGAAAACCCACGGGGGCAGTTCTCTGTCCTATAGGAATATGAGTTGGATTCATGTGTGTATGTATGTGTCCCTATATTATCTTTATACAGTTCTAGACAATACATAGTACACATGTTTCTGTTATATCGTGTGTGTTGTTGCTTGTTGCCATGTGGCCAATCCAACTTACAGAAAGCCCATGCATGTAACAGAACCAACTGGACAGAATTCCCAAGGCTGTGGTCTTTCAGAAGCAGTCAGGCCTGTTTTCTGTGGTGTCTCTGGATGAATTTGAACCATTGATGGTTCACCCAGTAATTGAGCACCTAGCGATGCTATCCAGAGTCTCCGATGCCATATATAATCTGAGAACATAACCTTATTGGGGTAGAGAAAGAGGGGCCACTGAGGAAGGAGGGAGATGTTGGAGGGCATGTGGTGTGCAGGAGAGGAAGAGGTGTGGACCCTCCCATGTAGATGCATCTGAATTCAGTCACACCGGTGGAGACAATCAGTTTTGTGCCTCAAACCTGCACTGCTTTATGGATTTCCCCATTGCTAGCATCTTTTAGTCCCACAAAGTAAGGCCTCTTTCTCTCTCTTCTCTCTCTCTCTCTCTCTCTCTCTCTCTCTCTCTCTCTCTCTCTCTCTCTCTCTCTCTCTCTCTCTCTCTCTCTCACACACACACACACACACACACACATACACACACACACGCTCATCAAAAGCTCCCAATAAGTTCTTTCATACACACATTCACGAAATAAAAAATGCAGTACCTGGTAGTAAGCACTGCACACTGTCCACTTTGCTATTTTTATGAGGAGTCGTTTAGTTCAGCTGGCATCCAGAACCGGAGTAAAGGAAGGGGGAGTGGGATACTGAGCCAGCGAGATGGATTGGGGCCCCGCTGTGCAGTTGCCCTGCAGGTGTTGGCACTGAATTGGTGGGGCTGGGCGCAACGGACAGATGAAGTGGACTCATGAACATTGAGCCCAGGGGAGCCTCTTTGTTTGTAAAGGTGCAACTGCATCCACAAACCTTAGCTGGGACTGTTTGTTCTGTGACTCTGGGAAGTGGATCTGAAAGAAATGAGCAGCTCTGGTTTGCATGACTCTCTATAGCCCCGAAGAACTAATTTAATTTCTCTCTGTGCCTACTTAATAGGCATGGATAATATCCCAGTCATTTGTCTAGAGATGACAGAAGCCTAAGAAAAGCTGCCTTTGTATATTCTGCCTCCGTCGGAGGCATTAACTAACCCGTCCGCAAACAGAAAGAACGCGTCCTATTGTTGTATCAGAAACAACAAAGGTGCCTGCCAGCAGACACCCTGTAATAGATCCAGAAGTCACTGGCAGTCTGGGTTTTCTGGCATAGAAACCCACAGCACACACTCCGGCTTTGTTCTCTCTCTGCTTCATTTCCAGAATGTTTTATGTCTCCGCAATAATCACATTCAACAGCCGATTAGCCATTTGCCCAATGCGTTGCTCCCTCTTTGAAAAGACACGTGCAGTCATTTCTCCAAAGGTCAATATCTGACATGAGTTCCCTCGTTCAGCAGCAGAGAACTGTCCGCTTTTGATCTTGAAGGATTGGGGGTTGGCGTTTCCGAGAGCGTTATTCTAGGACTACACCTGAAACAGGCCATCTTTCATACCCACCCCTGGGTTCTCTGATATACTGTGCTCGGGCTTTCACTGACTCTGTTAACAAACGTTCATCGAATGCTGTATGCCAGGCCCCGGACAGTGCAAATGGCTCAGCACTCAGCTGCTAGCCGAAAGGTAGGAAGTTCAAATCCATCCACAGGTGCCTCGGAAGAAATCGCCAATGATGAACTTCTGAAAAACTGGCCACTGAAAGCTCTATGGCTCACAGTTCTACTCTGAGATGCATGGGGTCACCCGGAGTCCGAGTGAACTGGATGGAAACCGGTTGAATGTTCCAGCAGTATGCTGACTTGGAGAGCTGGTGGGAGAACAAAGCCGAGGCCTGTAAGTTATGGTCAATGTAGTCCACAGGTCTCCCAGTGGTCACTTCTCTTTCCATCTAATTTTGGAGCCCTGTTATTGGTCCTGGGACATATCTGGGTATCTGTATGGCCGGGGTCGACGCCTCTCCAATTGCCAGTTTACAGATCACCTCTCATTTAGTCCATGATGAGTCGATTGAGATGGTTCATAGTGACTGCCTCATCAGGCAACAGGTGTTTTCTAAGGAGGAAGAGAATCTTGATGTGATAAAAGATTAGATGGGTGTAGATCCTTCCTCATTCTGGTTGTATGTGATTCTTTTATCAAGTCACAATCAGGACAGAAAAAGGAAGGCACTTGTCTCATGTGCTGAGCATAGTGCCGGGCCACAGTCAATGCTCAGTAAAAGCAGCATCGTCGTTACCTCAGTGATGTCACAGAAATAGTTGCAGCGGGTTCTTGTGAGAGCTTACACCCTCCCTCTGCCTTGTGATTTTATAACACTCATTCATGAACGTTCAGTCTCCTTCTGATAAAGTCTAAGTAGAAAGGAATTGGGTCTTATATCTCTCACAATTCATTGGACAACATAGGCATGCAAGTACTTACCGAACGAATGCCTCTTGAATATATAACTAATGGGTGATTTTTAAGCAATAGCGGGAATCCAAAAGGGACTAAGAATGTTTCTGTACCCAGGGAGCACCTACGAAAGCTTGCCTCTGTTTTCTACTACACTGCTGCAGGCTCCTTGAGACGATTGTCATCAAGAGCACCTTCTATTTCCAGGGGAGACACATTCAGACAGAGCATAGACAAGGGTTTTCCAACTGGTTTGAATCTCAACACCTATGTGTGTGTGTGTGTGTGTGTGTGTGTGCATGCGCACGTGCACACCAGTGATTACTGCACAACAGTTTCTGTATGTGTAAAATGTGAATGAAGCATACTTACCAGATTAAAGGGGGGAAAGGCCAGGAGACCTGCATTTTTCCTCCTAACCTGCCTGTAAATGAACCGTATTGAGGTGGATTGCACGGTGCTATGAGGCTGGAAGCTCTGTCACCATCATTTCAAATACCAGCTGTGTCGTCCATGGTAGACAGATTTCCTCAGAACTTCCAGACTAAGACAGACTAGGAAGAAAAGCCTGGCAATCTACTCCCAAAACTTAGCTAGTGAAAACCCTATGGAAGTAGGACAGGAAGGCGAGCCCACTTCAAATACACAGTGGGGGCAACAAGAAACCCAAACCAAACTCGCTTCCATTGAGTTGATTCTGACTCAGAGTGACCCTATGTGACAGGGTAGAACTGCCCCTGTGGGTTTCCAAGACTGTAACTCTTTATAGAAATAGAAAGCCTCCTCTTTCTCGTGTGGAGAGAATGCTGATTTCAAACTGCTGACCTTGTGGTTAGCAGCCCAATGGCTAACCACCAGGGTTAGGGTCTCAGATATAATTTTTTTTAAGCCAAAGGGAAGAAATTTATTGAAGCCCATACAGGAAACTCTAGGGGGGCCCAGCATACCCTACTGTGTAGGCATGCCCAGCAAAGGGTCATACCATTCACTGTACCCCCATGTCCCAGAGGGACTCCCCTTGAGCCGAGCCCCAAAGCCCCAGGACTGGCTGGGGTAGGGATCATAAATTCTTTAAAATGACCCTATAGTATCTGGGAAATAGAATAATCTTTCCCCCCCCCTGCTCTCTTTCAATGAGTTACTTTTATATTCATGGACTCTCAGAGTTGGAGAGACATTCATTGTGTTTCTCATCAAATAAAGCAGTTTTCTATACAACACTTAGTTCCAAAGAGTCAACGCCAATGTTAGGTCAGGGAAGAACTGGATTCCACAGCATTTGCAAAAATGGCTGGGCTCTTAGAAAGAGACCACTAGGCCTTTCATTCCCGAGACACTTCTGGGAGACCTCAGATCTCTAATTTTTGTGTGAGCTGCCCAAACAAAAAAACAAAACAGAAGTCTTTGATTCATCATGACCCTGTGGGATAGAGCTGAGCCGCCCCTTGTGTTTTCTGAAGTTGCAAATCTTCACATGAGTAGGAAAACTCATCTTTCTCCCAGGGTGTGGCTGGTGGGTTTGAACGGACGATCTTGCAGTTAGCAGTTGCTACTTTGGTTAGCAGCAGAGTGAGTTAATTGTTTGCATCACGCAGGGACTAACTACCTTCCTTACAACATCCATGCTGCTGATAGTGGCGGGAAAGCCTTTGTTATGTGAGGCACCCACCGTATGGCTCTTTTCTCCTCTGCTTCACCTGTTAGCTTTTGTTACTCTATGGTTTTCACAGATTCACTTTAATTTAGCATGTGTGTGTATGAGTGTGCACTTACCAGTATATATATTTAAAATCCCCTCTAAAGATCTCCTATGTGCTCTCATTCCCATGCTGAACTTTCTCAAATAACATGTACACTGATAAAGTTTCAATAATAATCCTGAATATTCAGATACAAGAGTAAATCATAAATTGTTGCTATTAGTGTTCTAATTCATGGATGCCTAGGTTTATTCCAAATAAAATCTTGCTTAAACATGATTCTATGGTCAGTGGATGACTGCAGACACATTCTCTTGGTAACACATTTGTCTAAGTCTTATTATTGTGCTGCCAAAAAGTTTAAGCAAAACAGTGACATCTGAAGGAATTTTACTTGGCCAGATAATCCAAGGAAGAAAGGTCAATTTAAAAGGTTATGGTAACTGTATTGGGGATTCCCAAAAGGTAATTAAAAGAAAATCAACAAAGCTTTTTGTTGTGAATTGGATAAGGGTTTAAAGAGCAGATCACTTTTCCATTCAACAATTTATACAAACCGTGTTTCATGCCATTGATTGCAATCTTCACAATGTGACATCACTGACCCATCTCCCTGTCTTTCCCGTTTCCATGCCTCTTTTCCCCCTAAACTTTGTCCATGGATAAAAGCTGCTCTTTTCATCTCAATGATTGATTGTTCTAAGATATGCATGCTTCTCAGCAGCCCACCCTCACTCCTCCCAAACTCTTGTTTGGCTGAAAATTGAATCCTGGTAAGTGCAATTCTAGGTCTGAAGGGGGATTAAGGGCTAGAGATTCAGGAAGTTTTACTGGTATGCATCCAGCCAGCAAGCAAGGTCTTTTTATAATTTCAAATTTGGGGCTACACTGTTGTTCTCCCCCATCCAGGCCCCTCTAAGGCAATCCTTTCCAGAGCAGTTGATAGTGGTACATGGACACCTTTGAGTTCCTCTTGTCTGAGGGCTGTGGAGACTGACGTTTGCATGGTCCATTAGTCCATAGGACGAATTGTTTGAAAGGGAATCCTGATACGTTTCTTGAAGAGCATAGGATGGGGACAAGGGCTTATTAGGAAAAAAAAACCAACTATAGAACAACTGACAACTGCCTTGGGGAGAAAAATGACAGAAAAGTTGTGCTGAAGAAGTTTCCCCCATCACGGCCAGGGTAACAAGGCTCGTCCTGTAAGAATTTCGTTGAGAAACGTTACTGTACCCACCCTGTAGCTCTGGTCTTGTACACATGTAATTTTGTTCCTAAAACTCAAAGACCATTAAAAAGAAACACAATCTGGCTATATTGAGGATGACAAGACCACTACTCTGGAGTGGTGTAAATCGAAGTGCAGAGAGTGCTCTGGGTAAGGCTTAGAGAGATGGAAAGTGTATAGACCCAGGTGGATGAGATGGAAAGAAACACTAGCTTCACATTTTGATTTTTTAAAATAAAAATTTCCATGATTTTGTGTCATAGACTTCACTTTGTATAGGAATATATATGAAGGTGCTTCAAAAAGTTCATGGGGAAATGGAACTAACAAATAACAGAACTTTTTGAAGCCCCTTTGTCCATACATAGCTGGAGATCTAAAGATGTCTTAGGCCCCCACTTTCCCCTCAAGTTGCATATGTTAATATTATTCAATTAATATGTAAATACCACACTGAGATAATTTCACCAGTAACCGATCTTCAGATATCAAACTCACTACTGTCAAGTTGATTCTGAATCCTGGTGCCCCTTCAGGACTAAAGTCCCTGTGGGTTTAGTCCCTGTGGGTTTCTGAGACTGCCCATCTTTAGTGGAAGAGAAAGCCTCATCTTCCTCCCTCTGTGTGGCTCGTGGCTTCAAACTGCCAACTGTGTGGTTCGCAGCTCAACGCGTAACTATCACACCACCAGGGTTCTTCCATCTTTAGATATGTTCCTTTTTGTTCGTGTTTTTCTCTCAATATGGTGCTTGACAGGGATCCACATTCCAAATGTGGAAAAGAGAACACAGACGTCATTCCCTTTGCTTGGGATCTGTGCTCCAACTAAGATGTCCTACAACATAAGTTATCTTGTGGTCACCATGTCATCATCTCTCCTTACTTATCGTCAACTTCTGATCAACAAAACGTACAAGGTATTTTTCCTGGAACCACTATCCAGTAAGATGTTTCCTTTTCTGTGTGTGCTGATGGAGTAGAGTTTGAAGTCCAACATCAATATTTTACATTTTCTCTCCTCATGAACTTGGTCTTCCTAATTTTGCACCTTCATCTTTGTGTTATGATAATTTTGAAAAATGACCCTGCATCTAGATTTTGATCAATCATAATATGAAATCTATAGAATTATCAAAGCACACATTCTATGTTAAAAACAGACACTTCTCATAGGCTGAATCCTCTAAATATTATGTGGATCATGTTTACCAAACAATTGTAAAATCACCTTACTACCCTTTCATTTAGTCCACTTTTCTCTAAAGTGTGGACTTCTGGAGGTGATTAGTATTCACAGTTCCTCCTCTTTGAACATAAGACAAGACAAAACTCCTAGCAAACCTTGGTTTCTGTCTATTCCAGTCCTATGCTATTGTAACATCATTTATTTGGATCATTGAAATTTTTAGTTTTAAGTTTTTAAAGATTTTAAAACAAATTTGTGAGCTTAGAATATGTACCCTAAAATGAATATATTTAAGGAATTAATATGTGGTGATTTTACATATATATTCCTTCCAATGCCATCGAGTCAATACTGACTCATAGTGACCCCCTGAGGCAGGGTAGACCTGCCACTGTGAGTTTCCAAGACTGTAATTCTTTATGGGAATAGAAAGCCTCATTTTTCTCCCAAGCATCAGCTAATGGGTTTGATGTGCCAACCTTGCAGATCACAGCCAAACATTTAGCCACTATGCCACCAGGGCTCCTCCTTATATATGCATATAAGCATAAAATTATGACAGTTCACCACATTGAAGTTAGTTAATTTGTCAATTACCCTTAAATTTTTCCTTGTCCCCTTTGTAAGTTCTCAGCTCCCTTCCTGGTAACCACTCACCTGCTTTCTAGCACTGTAGAATAATTAGTTTCCTAAGATTTTATATAAATAAAAGCATACAATATGTATTGGTTTTAGTTTCCCTTCATTGAGTAAGATTCCAATGGAACCTTCCAGGCAAGGTGCTAGAACTAAATCAATAGGCTTCTGGGTACAAGACTTATATAAAATAATAGATTGCATTTCTCTATACTAGAAACTAACAAAGAGAAGTTGACTTTTAAAATACTACTTACAATAGCATCAAATTATATAAAATATTTAAGGATAAAATTGATAAAATTTATCAGCAATGTGAGACTTATTCCCTAATAATTATAAAATATCCACAAGAAAAATTAAATAAGACCAAAGTAAGTAGGTAGCTATGTAAATTCTCCCTATATTAATCTGAAGATTCAACATAACACCAATCAAAATCCCATCAGAATATTTTTTTTGGTAAAAATTGACAGTGTAATTCTGAAAATTATATGGAAATGCAAGGAGCCTACCATGACTAAAATAGCATTGAGAAAGACATACAAATTGGGAAGACTAACACTACCTGATTTCATGACTTATTATAAAACTATAGCTTTCATGACAGTATGGTCTTTTTGTCTTGATTTCAAATCAGTAAAACATAATAGAGAGTGTAGAAATAGGTCTATATCCATATGGACAATTGATTTTTAACAAAGCTGCAAAGTCAACTAAGTGGATGAAGGATAAACTTTTCAATAAATAATGATGAGAAAATTGATTTTCCATATACAAAAGAAATTCCCATCTATGCCTCCAACCACAAAAATTAGCGCAAACTAGGTTATACATCTAAATATAAAACCTAAAACTTTAACACTTTAGGAATAAAGCAGAAAAAAATTCATGATCTGAGGCAAAGATTTTTTTTAGCTATGTTACTGAAAGCCTGGACCTAAGAGGAAGAGCTGATAAGTTTGACTTCATCAAAATGAAAACAATTCTGTTTTTTGAAAGCTGCTATTCAGGGGGAAAAAAAGCTATAGAGTGAGAGAAAAATTCCTAATTGAAACCTTATTTATATCCAGACTATCTGTGGAACTCTTAGGGAAGGTTTGGAGATGACAAACTAAGTTTTTTATAAGGTGAAACATAACAGTCATTCCACTACTAGGGATATACTTAAAAGAAAAAGCACATGTGCAAACACAAACTTGGGCATAAATGCTATGAACAGACATGAGTTGCTATGAATGTTCATAGCAACTTTTTTGAAATAGTTCAAACTAGAAACCACCCCCAAAATTCCTTGACAGGTCTGACCAACTTGTGAATATCCATAGATTGAGCAGACATTACTCTGCAATGAAAAGAAAGGTAGTCCTGATTCACTCAGGAATGAGGATAACCTGAGAACCAAATCCACTGCCACCAAGTCTATTCCAGCTCACAGAGACCCTTTAAGACAGAGTAGAATGGTGGGTTTCCAGGACTGTAATCTTTACAGGAGCAGAGGTCCCATCTTTCTCCTGCACCAAGGCTGGTGGTTTCGAACTGTTGATCTTGTGGTGAGCAACCTAACACATAACCGTCTACATGACCAGGGGTCCTACTATGGGTACATTGAAAAATAATTATGTTGCATGAAAGAGACTAGGTTAAAGAAACTCATCTTTTATGGTTTAACTTAGTCTAGAGAAATGAATTCAGAGGCACTCATGTATGTGTGAGAAAGAGCTTTAAATCAAAGAGCAATTTTATATTGAGAAAACGTTTCAGCCCCGTCCAGATCAAGTCCACATGTCCGACATGAACCCAAAGGTCCAATAGTAGTCCATAAATCCTTCTTCAGATTCACATAGCCGCATACAATGATGAAAAGGCAAGGAGATCACTGGCTGTTGGATGCAAAGTCTTGTGGATCCAATGGTAGTGGATGCATCTCCAGGGGTCTGGCAGGTCCCAGGCAGCTAGCTCTCCAAGTGGCTTGCCACCAGGAAGGTGAAGGCTGAGAGAGGGGCTCCTTGCAGGTCTCAGCAAGTCTCTACGTGGCTTGTCAAAAGGAAGACAAAGGCAGAGAGAGAGGAAGCTTCCAGAATCCTCGGGGGAAGGCCATGCCCACAAGGAGGCTGCCACCTGATTGACAGACTAGACCTCACCTCCTTATTCTTAATACCCTCAAGTTGACAGGAGATTGTGTAACTACCACATTTACATAAAATACAAATGACTCTACAGTAGTTACCCAACAAAGGACCCAACCATAAATTTATTTTCTTTGCTACTTCCTGTCACTTTGCTACTGTTATGAATTGGGGCAACCCCTGTGAAAGGGTTGTTCAACCCCCTAAAGGGGTCACGACCCACAGGTTGAGAACCACCGCTTACAGTGACAAAGTAGAGTAGTGATTGTGGAGAACATAAGAGGGAAGGGTTATAAACAGCCATGAGGAAACTCTAGCAGTGATGGATATGTTTACTGTCTTAATTGGGGTGATGGTTTCTTTGACTTAGATTTGTCAAAAGTCATCAATTGCATGCTTTAAATATGTATGGTGTATTTTATGCCAATCATCCCTTAAAAATAGTGTGCTCCCATGCTTGCAAAAAGCGCCTCTCTAAATAAAGAAGCTTTACCCAGAACCTTAGTGCCACAGTGCATCTACTGTCTACTGCATCTAGTACCGTGCCTGGCACACAGTGACCACTCGATACGTGTTGGTTTCTATTCATTCTTCCACTATCATTTTATAGCATCGGTGATTGAAAGAATCCCACCCAATGGGACTAAACAACAGAATTGTATGTGAGTGGATATATTGGATGTGTTAGATATGTCAATAAAACTATTACAAAAAGAAAAAGAAGGCATCCACTCTGGTCACCCAGGAATTGCTTTGCCAGACTTTTCTTGTAATATCAGGACACTCCCTATGTTCTAACTCCTTCTCCCACGTAATATATTTACAGCTCTTCCATAAATATGGCTTTCCTTTTTAAATTAAAAATATCCAACTAGCTGTATCATATGCTTCCAATTTCTGCTGCATTGATTATAGTGGATCTGATATTTGTATAAAGATGTTAAGGGTTTGACCTACAAAGATCACATAGTCATATGTCTGTAGTGTTTTTAGTTTTCAAATACTTTTGTATGCTTTGGAAAAAAGGCCTGGTTATCGAACATGGTTAAATTGGAAATCCTATCTTTTTAAATTTCAACAGTTTTCTTGACATATAATTATCATGTCACACAATTCAATAGAAAAACCCTATCTTTAAAAAAATATACCTAGGTTTAAAAGAATGGAATTAAATTCAGTAATTATCACTATAATTACTGGTGGTGTCCTGGTTATGCATTGGGCTGCGATCCCATGGTGGGCAGTTTGAAACCACCAGCAGCTTCTGGGGAGAAAGACTGGGCTTTCTACTCCCGTCCACACTGACGGCCTCAGGCCCACCCCCTCCGCACGCCCGTCCCTGGGTCACGCTGATTCAGCCGTGACTGTATGGCAGTGCGTGAATCATAAGCTCTGAGGGATCTGTTGAGAGCCTCTCTGAGATATTCCGAATGTGAAGAGGGGCCGTGCAGGTGGAGATTACAGAAACGATCAATTACTATTAAGTAGCCTTATGATTTTTTGTTGGTGGCTCTGTTCTTTGTTGCTTCCTTCCCAGCAGGCCCAGGCTGTCCTATGGATAGGACACATTGTTTTGGGGCTGGTTTCTTTCACTCCTGCCACCACTTTGTTTTCTGCGGGCAGTGTCGAGTCTGAAGGATACATTAATTGCTCATGCCTTTTCAGATTACTTTTCTCCATCAGCAGGGATGGAGTGGCTGCCAAGTGAACTGTACTGAGCAAGGTCATGGAAGATAAGGTCACAGTCCTCAAACTTGTACTTAAGAAACATCACAAAATCCTAATGGAACAAAATGACTGTCATGGTCTGTAGGGTTTCATTGACTGTGTTTGGGAAGGAGATTTTCCGGCTTCTTTCTAGTCTGTCTCAGTCTGTAAACACCACTGAAACAAGCAAGTCTCTACTGGCAGAGAGGTGGTGGTTGTACTTGGGGAGGATCGACTTGGAAACAAACCGGGGCCTCTCCTATAAGAAGTGAGACTCTCCCACTGAATCACCACGGTCCCAGGTGGGTGACAAGATACACCTTGCTATAAGAACTGTGGTGGCAGTGTTCAGTGAAACGGGTGCCCGGAGACCTTCCTTTCATTGTGATCGTGGCTTGGCGCGACTCACCTGTGTACAATCTCTAGCATTTCTGGATGCACCCCCTGTCCACGTACTCCCTGCAGTGCAGCGAGGGAGGAATCTTATTTGAGGTGCCATTGTTCCTAGAAAATGGTTTTCTTTTGGACAATAATCCGAGACAGAGGACCCCTTTGGGCTTGCTCTCTTGCCTTCCATCTGTCCGAAGCTGAGCAGGTGCACCGCTCGCTTCACTCGGGACCTCCCTTCTTTCTCGGCATCCTTTAGCGTACCCCTTCGCCCAGGGCGATTCACCGCCGCCACAGGGAAGACCACGCCCTGAGTGACAGGGTTACAGGCACGGTCCCAGGTGCGAACAGTGGACAAGAGAGGAGTGGAAGGAGGTGAAATGTCTGCCTGGCGGATGGCAGGGACTCGGAACCTGAAATCCTCACCATCATTGTTTTAAGCCAAGGCCAAGGTTACCAGCAGCAGTTCTCTCATAGCAACTGCATGCCTCTTGGGCGCAAGAAATCTGCTCACACTGATTTGCTTAGTATGTTACTTGGAATGTGAATGCAGGACAGGACAAAGGGATGTGAGCAGAATTGTCCCAGGTTGCCCTTCCTTTTCCTAACATTCCAAAGATAGACCTCCTGGCAGCCCCTCCACCGCTGGGCGATTCCAGCTGAGAAGAGAACGCAGTCAGTGAAGAGAAGAGTTGGAAGTAAAGAGGATGCTCAAAAGGAAATACGAATTCCCTATGCCTCCTGGTGATGCCTGGTAGTAAGTGTTGGATTGCTCAGGGCAAGGTCGGTGGTTCAAACCCACCAGCCATTCCTTGAGAGACAGATAAACTGTCTGTATTCTTGTAAAAATTCACAAGGCCCTTCAAACTCGCCCCCCTCCCCCCGGATAGGGTTGTGATGAGTTGCAATCAACTTGTTGGTAGTGGGTTTGGTTTTTGGTGTCCGTGATGTCTCTATAACTACCGCTAGGGTGTAGAGAAGTAAGGGCTCTCCAAACTCGTAGTTGCCGTAAACGTTAAAAGAGGTCTAGCATCACTACTATTTATATCATTTTACGTTGCCAAGTGTAAAAATGTTTTATTTATTAGTCCAGATTTACACATTTTGTTCACAGACATACTACAAACAAGCCAGTACGTTTAGATTTTATGGATCTTATTAAAATGGCTTAGGGTCATATAAAATATGACTGAATAGAAGCTGTAGGAATAATAAAGAGACATCAACCAAACACCTAACCTTTCACTTATGTCTTCTCTTTCTATTCTGTGGTGAAATAACTCCTGGCTGCTTTAGACAGAAAAGATGATCAAAGGAAGAGAGGGGTGTGTGTGTGTGTGTGTGTGTGTGTGTGTGTGTGTGTGTGTGTGTGTGTGTGAAAGAGAAAGAGAGAGAGAGAGAGAGAGAGAGAGAGTGAGAGAGAGAGAGAGAGAGAGAGAGAGAGAGAGAGAGAGAGACAGGAGGACACAGGCAGAGAGTCAGGGAAGTAGATAGAGGAAGACAGACAGGGAGAGAGAGAAAGAGAGAGGAGGAAGAGAGAGAGCAGGGAGAGTGAGATCTAGAGAAGGATGAATGCTCGTCATTGTATGAGATGAGGTTCTGTGTTACAGATACAATAAATTGCATGCCACATTAGATACATGTATTGTAAAATCTAATCTGAAGGTCTTGGGTGCTTTCTAGCCTCGTATCATTGAACAGCTCAGTGTGGGGTGGTTAAATGAGAAGGTGCTCATCAATAATAGATTGGTTGTCTTAGCTGTTTTTAACTGAAGATGTTTGAGCTAATAAATTTCCCTTTGTTAGTCAGATAGTTATCTGGATCCAAGCATAGAGGGAGAGCCTCACACATACTTCTCTCTAAATGCCACGCTTTGAATACATGGTCTTAAATTTAATCTCTACTGTGAACACGGCGGTGCAAATGCATCCTCCTGAAGAGGGTGTAAGTCGCGGCAACACAATGCACTACGGGATGTTGTTTCTTTAGAGAAAACGGCGTGACGTAGAGCCTATTTTCAGAATCAGGCGGCTCATTGATTAGAAATTTGTGAAGGTCACCGCCATCTAGTGATGAGATGCTGGAAGACATTGCTGCAAGTCTGGCTGTGGAAAGGGAGCAGTATTTTTGTTGTTCCCTTTCATTTATTTTTGCTCCTGGCCCACCAAAAAAATGAAATGACAAAACCTATCATATCTTATCTCATGTCCTTTGCCACATTACAAACATTCACAGATTGTTGGGACAATGACCTTTTACTCTGTTAGGGATAGTGGTGCTGAGATACATGAAATCTGATTTTTAAAGATATGTGTGTGTTTTGCTTTTCCTTTTTTCCCCTTCAGAAGGAATATACAATCAGTTCTGAAATAAGATTACAGTGGGGATATATTTGAAGATGAACAAGACACACAAGAATCAGAATTACTGACGAAGAGTAGAGCAAGGCCACAAAAATCTGTGATGAGTGTGCCTAGCACCCCCCTTAGCTCCCTGTCCTCCTGACTGTGTGGACTGGTTCGTTGTTTGCTTTGACAAAGGACACAATGGAGGGAAAGGAGAACACATTCTTGCTATAGCATTTAGTGACATCAGTTGGCGTAGATGTCCGGGGAAAGTATAACACCCAAGTAAAATGCATGAAGCCTCCTATAGGCCAAGTGGAGGATAGGCAGGTATGGGCTTTTTTGAATGGTGCAGCCCACCCCACCCCACCCCAGCTCAACACCCAGCAGTAAGAAGTGGGAGGTGATGTTGGTGCTTCTAAAGAGCCCCTGTTCATCCCTATTAGTGCACCAGTCACGTGAGAGGGCCCAGGTGTCTAGGTTACAGGACTGCCAGGTGCACAAGACATTGTCACATTTTCTGGGGTCCCTTGCTCCTTCCCAGACGCTGAAGAACCCAGCCAGCAGTAGAGAGGAGCAGCGAGAGGAACAGCAAGTAGAGGAAGGGCAGAAAGCCAGGCCAGCTCCCTTGTTCTACGTGCATGCCAGAGCTGGCCTGACTGAGCTGAGGTCAGTGGGATAGGTTGGAGAGGGAGAGCGCAGAGCTGGATTTCACTGAACTTTTGAATGAAATGGAACAGAAGTGTGTGTGTATTCACACATTGCATTTTGCTTCTATTTTTTAATTTAGAAAAATTCCAAGCATAAATAATACACATTTAAATGTCCTTCAGCTTAAACAATAGACATTTGCTATAATTCCTTTTCCTATATCTGTATCGATACCTCTCTCTACCTATGCATCCATCCATAGAGAGATACCTCAGAAGAAAGGACTGGCCATCTACTTCCAAGAAATCAGTCACTGAACACCCTAGAAAGCACAATGTTCTCTCACCCGATGGAGTTACCACAGTAAGACATTACTTGATAGCATCTTATTTTATCTATCTATCATCTATCTATCCATCTTCTATTTATCTATTCTCTCTCTATCTCACTCACTCTCACTCTCTCTCCCCTATCTATCCTTTTACAGGCCATTTGCAAGTAATTTTTTTCAGATGTCCCCACACTTTCTGCTTCACGTTCAGCACACATTCTGAATAGCCATGACATTCTTCCGCACTTGAGGAAATGATGATTGATTTCACACTTGAGGAAATGATGAGTAGTTTTCTAATGTCCTTTAGTAAGATGGGCGTCAGGTTTCAGTCCCTTACACCTCATCCTTGAGTGCCTCTCCGTCACCACCACGGTGTCAATTTTGACCCCCAAGAACCCTGGTGGCAAGGTGGTGCGTTAGTCTACACACTACAGGCCAGTGGTTCAAATGCACCAGCCACTCTGCAGGAGAGAGAGGTCACTTTCTATTACCATAAAGATTTACAGCCTGCAGAACCAACAGGGGACATTCTATAGGGTGACTATAAGTATGAATTAAGTGCCTTAAAAGCGGTCATTATCTGTCTGTGGCGTTATCAGTAAGTGGGCAATGGGATCGAATGGAACATGGCTGAAGGCAGCGGTCACAAACTACAGCTCATTCTAGAAACTTCCTTACAGAAGAGAGCACTAACTGGGCCATTTTGCAAGTCTTAATTATATGTAAGGAAATAGAATTCTCTCCCAGAAACACAGCAGGTGAGGCTTCTTCCAACTTCTCATCAGCACAAGCATTTGGGTGCTGCTGCAGAAAGGGAACTTCAAAAGTCCACTTGGAAGCAGAGAGGCCAGCTTTCCCCGGATAACTATCATGCTGGGCTCTCTAGCGATCAGAGTTCTCTGAAGGAATCTCAGTGGATTGGTATGAAGTTGGTATAAAAAGCCTGGCCCTGTTCACCGTCAAAGCTGATGGTGTAGGTTGAGGAATAATGTGGAAGAACGCACTGGAAGCAGGAGGCAACTTCTGGAAGGGTAACTCATGACCTAACACTTTCTGAATCTTCTGTCCAAGAATGTAGACTCTGAGGCTTGTTCTTCAGCCTTTACTGCGTCTGCCATTTTTGCTATCTGGGAATATCAGTATAACTTAACATCCTTTCATGCCGTGGATTATAGAAAAACATGATGTTAAAAAATGCAAGTTGAGTGTATTTGTGCATATCTGTGAAAATTCATAACTAAAAGCCTCAATGTTCTGAAGAAAAAAATCCCTAGGAAATGCTTTGAACAATTGGTGTTTTGCTTATAGCATTGTGATACATCATCCACGTTGTCAGAAGAGACCAGGCCCTGGAGAAGGACATCATGCTTGGTAAAGGAGAGGGGTGGCTAAAAGGAGGCAGGTTTTCAACCAGATGGATGGACACTGGCTGCAACAATGGGCTCAAACAGAAGATCAGTTGTGAGGCTGGCCCAGGAGGGGGCAGTGTTTGCTTTGCCTGTACACAGGGTCGCTGTGCGTCAAAAGGACTTGATGGCGCCTAACACCATCAACATGTTACTGGGAATCTACTAATGCATGGATCAGAGTCGGTGTTTTGGAGAATTGTGTGGGGATTTAGATCCCTGACAAGCCATTGCAAGGGCTCTTGTCGGGAAACAAGGCCATTCAAACTTCACTTCCTCTTGAATCTGAAATACAAATCCATTTAGTTGCTATCACTTTGAAGAACATAGAACAACATTATTGAACTTCTACTTTAGTCCTTGCTTTGAGAACATGTAAAACCTGGCTAATGATCAAAGAACGCTTATTCTTTTTTTTCTTTTTCATCACTTCCTAGTACGTCCGGGGAAGCGATGCTTTCATCTTTGGGTTACGCAAATTAAACTGCTGTCTACGTGGATTTCAGAAGCGCTGCTGGCGCAGTGGTTACAGTGCCTGGCGGCTGATGGAAGGGTCTGTAGTTGGAGCCTCCCTGCTGCCCCGTGGGGGAGAGACCACCCATCTGCCTCGGAGAAGATTTCTAGCCTTGGAAGTCCCAGGGAACACTTCTGCTTTATCCTATGGGGTTGCTAGGTGGCAGATCTGACTAGCCGATGGCGGCGTAGGTTAGTTTTGGTTATATGCATTTTCCATCGTTAGGAATGATCCCTTTTAGGTATATTGGATATGGATACAGATATACATATATATCTGTATCTATATCTACATCTCTCCCTATCCCTATATATATCTATATCTAATTTATTATCTATGTATCTATTTAAATCGATAGCTATTGAGGGGCCTGGTGGCTCCCTGTGATGTCTTAAGCTGATGACTGCAAGATCGGAGCTTCAAACCACCAGCAATCCGCTGGAGAAGGATGAAGCTGTGTGCTTCGGGAAAGATTTCCACTCAGGGACACCAGTTGGAATTGACTCACTGGCAGCGGGGTTGGACACACACACACACACACACACACACACACACACACGCATTTCCATACTCATTGCATTTTGTACATATACATATCCAATTTGCTTCCAAGCGGAAGAACTTCATTAACATTTTTTCCCAATAAGCCCTCCTTCATACCGTGCACTTATTTATTCTCAGTGCAATTCCATTTTCTCTGGGGGCACAAAATCGAGGCTGCCGCTAGTCCTGCCCTCGGGATTGCTCAGATCCTTGCCTCCTGGAGGTTTATTTATATCTGCATCTCTGGGAGTTTTTGATTTCTATCTTGTGCTCAGATTGAATCTCCCACTCTCTCAATTTTAACATTCATTTTCTTACTTAAAGTATTAAACTATCAGGTCCTGTCAGTTACATATTCCCACAGCACTACCGGGGCCCTCTGTCACCATAGATGTAGATGTGGCGGTAGCCGAGAGCAGGGAAGGGTATTCATCTCATTATAAACGGTCCCATTTCTAAGGGTCCCGAGGAACACCTAGAAACCGATCACGGGCATTTTCCATGTGTGACGAGACTCTCTTCTTCCTCTTCCTCAGATCGGCATCACTGGGTCTCTTTCAAGAGCAAAGTTGAGATAGGGCTCTAGGAAGTGTGCATGCTTAGCGCTCATGTTTTAAGTCAATCTTGTGTAATATTTGAGACAATTCAAATTATTTAGGAGTTATAGTCCCTGTTTTTAAAAAATCTTCCATAGATTTTAGTTTATAACTTAAAACCTTATACAGACTTTATCAATAGTAGCATTATTAAAAATTAACATTTAAGTAACATCTTTTAGAAGGTAAGTTAGTTAGTTTGTTGTGCCAACCTGGCCAATAAACACATGTGGGGTTAATTGAAGGGCAGAGGGGTAAATGGCTCGGTGAGCCTCACCTTTCTAGTCCTCAGGTCTCCTGCTTTCTGATGGTCGGACCAGGGTGCAGCTGCCTTAGCCAGTTCCCTGCTTCAGCTGGCGAGGCTCAGTTTCTGCAAGACATCCCTGAGGAGAAGACGCATGGACCTACCCCGATGCAGCCCTGGGTGCTGGAGCAGCCGTGTGGAGACCCCTTCCAGCGCTGAGATGCTTGCACATTCACTGACTTGGCGTTCCTCCTGCAGTTGGCATCATTGCGTGTCTTTTGTGAGATGGAGGAGGACTTTGTGGATTGGTGTTGGACATATGGGTTAATGTTGGACTTGTGGGCTTGGGCAGCACTGGGTTGGGAAAAACTCTTATACATATGAGTTTCTGTGGATTTGTTTCTCTAAAGTACCCAGACTAACATAGGAGGGAAGAAAATATAATTTTAAGCCTCTCTGAAATGTTGCTGTAGCTTTCTCTGAGTGGTTGCTGGAATGGGTGAACTGAGCTGCTCCTGTAGAAGCAAAGTGTCAATCTGTCTGTTCACTTGGTACATTAGTATTTCAGGACTGCTGTGTTAGTCCAAGTAGACTAAAGAAACAAATCCAGAGACACACATATGTGTGTAAGAGAAAACTTTATATCAAAGAGCAACTGTACATTATGAAACCATCCCAGACCAGTCGAGATCAAGTCTATAAGTTCACTGTTGCCCCACATGTCAATACTAGTCCATAAATTTCTCTTAAGATTCATGCAGCCATGCAGTGATACCAAATGCAGGAAGATCACAGGCCAATGGGTTGAAAGTCTTGTGGATCCAGCGGCAGGGGAAACATCTCAGTGCTGGCAGGGGTCTCCACATGGCTGGTCCAGGTCTGTAGCATAACTCCATGTGCCTTGTCAGCAGGAAGATGAAGCAAAGTGTGTTGGTTGGACCTCCAGTGAGCTATTTATGTCCTTCACCCCTCCAAATGAGACCATCCAGCTGCAACCTGATTGACAGGTTAGACTCCACCCCTGTGCAATTTGACAGGGGATTATGTAATCACCACAACCCCAAACCATAAACATGGCAGGAGCGGGGCTTACCATGCCAGAAGTCTATTCTCTCACATTTCAGGAGGCCAGAAGTGTGAAATGAAGGTGTTGGCTAGGTTGGTTTCTTCTGGAGGCTCTGAGAGAGGGTTTGTCCCCTGCTGCTTTCCTAGCTTCTGATGGGAGCTGGCAATCCCTGGCATTGCCTGGCTTCGAGACCCATCACTCCATTCTCTGCCTCCGTCCTCATCCTGTCTTCTTCTCTTTGCAATTTTCTTCTCTTTGCCTCCTAAAGGCATTTCTCATTGGAGTGTGGACTCACAGAAAAGCGTGATCTCTTCTTGGTTTTCGCCTTAATTTTCTTTGCTAAGACCTATTTTGAATAAAAAGCTCACATTCTGAGGCAGATGTGAATTTGGAAGGTGGGGCACTATTCAGCCCATCAAACTCGGAACAACTGTGGCTTTGATTATATTTGCGAATCATTTCAGTTATCCATGTAGCCCCAGACTTTGCTGAGTAGTTAAGGCCTAATAATAATATGAGTGTGTGTTTTAATCTGACTACTAAAATATGAGTATATAAGCTTATATGATGAATTTTTATCTCATTTCTTTAAAATTGTGCTTTGAAAACATTGACTGGTTGCATGTGATTAAAAAAAGAAAGTTAAAAATCTTCTTTTCTAGTCAATTTGAGCCCTCAAATGTACCCCCCTTTCCAGAGTTGATTAATTTTAACCATTCCTTTTAAATGCTTCCAAAATTTTTATTTAAATTTAGGCATCCATAGAAATATAAATGTAGAAGTGGGTATATATACATCACACACACATCTTACTATGTAATTGGTTACAACCCATATTTTAAAATTTCAGTTTTTAGCTTATTATAGTTTAAAGGATAATGGCGACTTTACCAAAAGTGGTATTATGTACCATTTTAAAATAAAATCTTTTGAGTGGGAAGAAACTTGAAAATAGTTCGACGACAGCATCTTACTGCCTGCCGTGTTGCTGTCACTTTCTCTGAGGGCTACGGTGTGAGGGCTATTGTAAGGCATGGTGTAGTTCAGACTAACTTCGATTTGATCAGGATCCATTGCTCTCTTTGTGTTTGAAGGTGATCTCACCTGAAGCATGATGACTCCTTTGTTTCTTCTTTCATTTAATAAAGATTTAATATACGTACACCATGTGCCGGATGGGTGAACCGGGGAGTGGATACATCATAAGCTTGTCCCCTGCCCTTGTGGCACTTATAATCTTGCAGAGAAAACCAACTTGGAGCGTGGAATTAGAAACAGGGAAGACTGCAATGGACCCGAGGCCAGTTAGGGAGAGATCATTGGCTCTGAAGATGCAAAGATCCTGTTGAAAGCTGAAGGGTGCGTAAGAGTTTGTGGGACAAAGGGGATAGAGGTTGGTTTGATTCCGCGGAAGAGCATTTTCAGGAAAAGAAAACAGGATGAGCAAAATCTGTGGGGCAAGAAATGAATGTCTCGGGAGGGAATTCCAGTGTGGCTGGAGTGCACGAATGACTGAAGGGGGTATGTAATGGAAAAACCTAGGATCAGGACCGTGCGATTCATGGAAAGGGATGGGAATTTTATCCTAAGAGTGTGGGATGTAGCTGATGGATTTATATTTTAAATGAGCACTCTGAGCAGCTTGTGCTAAATGAATGGCAGGACCCAGAGAGACTAAATGTGGGAAGAGCAGCCAGGTGGTCGTGCAGCGGAACCCTAAGTGGCCAGAGGAAGTAGGGGTGCGAATAAAGGAAAGCAGACATGTTTAAGAGATATTAGGAAATGAGCTGATGAGGGCATGGGCTTCCACTACGAGTGAACTTCGAAGGGTGAGTTGGTGGGCTGAGCTGTCGAACGGGCAGTGGAATAGTGGAGGTGCTGGACAGGTGGATGTCAGGGAAGCAGAAAGTGTTCAGATGTTGATGAGATGTCACAGGAATGGAGTGAACACCTAGGGGATATTTGTGACCATTGTGTGCCAGTAGACCAGGGAGAAGAACATGATTAGCATATTTGGCGTGAGGCGACAAGGAAGAGGGAGGGGGTAAGTGATGGTGAAATACTCACTAGAAATGACAGCCGTGAGAGGTGCCCATTGGATCTGCATTCTTTTTTGCCATGACATCTGCTCTCTCTCTCTGCATATCCTTGTATAGGGGGAAAAAAGAATGTCATTAGAGTATGGCTTTTAAAATCATTTTACTGGGGGCTTGTACAATTCTTATCACAATCCATACATACATCCATTGTGTCAAGTGCATATGTACATTTGTTGCCATCGTCATTTTCAAAACATTTGCCTTCCACTTGAGCCCTTAATATCAGCTGCTCATTTCCCCCCTCCCTCCCCACTCCCCTACCTCATGAACCCTTCATAATTCATAAATTGTTATTCATCATATTTTGTCATATGTTACACTGTCTGACGTCTCCCCCTGCCCTCTTCTCTGCTGTCCATCCCCCAGGGAGGAGGCTATACGTAGATTCTTGTAATCAGTTCCCCCTTTCTACCTCACATTCCACCCTCCAGGCATCGCCACTCTCACCACTGGTCCTGGAGGAGTCATCTATCCTGGATTTCCTGTGTTTCCAGTTACTATCTGTACCAATGTACATCCTCTGGTTTAGCCAGATTTGTAAGGTAGAATTGGGATCATGATAGTGTGTGTGGGGGGTGGGGGTGGGCGGAGTATTTAAGAACTAGAGGAATGTAATATGTTTCTTCATTGCTACCCTGCACCCTGATTGGCTCATCTTCTTCCCACAACCCTTCAGTAAGGGGGTGTCCGGTTGGCTGCCGATGGGCTCTGAGTCTCCACTCTGCACTCACCCACATTTACAATGATATGATTTTTTTGTTCTCTGATGCTTGATACCTGCTCCCTTCGACAGCTCGTGGTCACACAGGCTGGTGTGTTTCTTCCATGTAAAGGAATGAGATGTTGAATCCGGTCAGCTGAGCTAGCGGATGATGACAGAGGTGACTTGGGTTGCTTCCTTCTCTGGGGAAGCCTGCTGCAGGCTGGCGCTGAGCCGAAGAAGAAGAACCCAAGGAAGAAAGGAAGCCTGTAGCTCCTGTGGCTCCTCTTGAGTTTTTCTGCAGTAGCTTGTTTGTATCAGAGGTATCTGCTTCATCTTCCAATAGGACTTACATTCCTTCCAGGAGTGATGGAGAAAGGTTGGTTTATGACCACAAGAAGCAACCTCTGGTGCCACCTGTTGGCCCAGATGTTGCCCAACCCCAAAGCCTGGCTGCTGCTGGCCGTGTGTGGGATAACTAGTGTTTTCAAATTATGAAGGGCTCTTACGAAGCCCTGGTCCTGAGCCCTGACTTTCTATGGACCCATTCAATCAATATATCATGCGAGTTACTTTCTCTTATTGCCTCCTGTAGAAAAACTTTTGTATGAAAGTTCCATTTTAGATAAAACCAATTGTATGAATCTTAATTATGCTCTTCCTGGGCTCTTTATCTTTTCTAAGCTTAATGTGTTTTCAGTGTACAAAGATCCGGTGGTGTCTCAGCTCAATAGATTTATTCATGTGTAAAGCACTTAATCATTTAATTAAGCAATAAGACAGTGGGCCATCAATGCATGCCCTGTGCATGTTTCAAGATGTGAGGCTAAAGCCCGAGTAACTTCAATCATCTAAGAAATGCATTAATGCTTTCTAATGGGCTTCCTGAAGTGCCTGCTATCATTATCTATATATTTCCATTTTGAGAGGCTTTATTTTTCCCTAAGAAAAATTAAACAGCATATTTGTGTACTCTGGGTGATCCTATCTCTTGGGAAGGGATTGTAAGGAAGAAAAAAAGTGGCTAGTGAAGGCTAGATACTCATCTGTGAATCTAATCATCATCCAACCTCTTCCTCCTTGATAAGACCCTGGAAAATAGGCTACCAGCAGTGTTAGCTATATTTATGATAGTCAGATGGATGGAAAGACCAGTCTTACGCACATGTGAAAGCTGACCAATGTATGAGGCAGACGGAAGAAGAACTGATGCATTTGAATGACGGTGTTGGTGAGGAATATTGAATGGATTATGGGCTTCCAGAGAACAAACCAATCTGCTCTGGAAAGAAGTACAGCCAGAATGCTTCTTGAAATTGAGGGTGGAGAGATTTCTTTTCAGAGACATTGGACATGTTGTCAGGGGACACAAGTCCCCGGAGAAGAACATCACCCTTGGTAAAGTAGAGGGTCAGGAATAAAGAGCCAACTCCTCAGGAGATGGATTGACACAGCGGCTTCAACAATGGGTTGACACACAACAATTGTGAGGCTGGCACAGGACTGGGCAGTGCTTTGTTCTGTTGTTTGTAAGGATCTTAAGAGTCTGAACAGGCTTGACAGCACCTGACACCCAGAAAAACAGAGGCTTACAAAGCACATACATTTTGCCTATTTATTCCTCATTACAACTCCATCGGTGATAACTTACTATTAATCATATTTCTACCATTCCAGAATTCAGAGGCTCAGCAATATTGAATAATTTATCCAACATCAAAGCCAAGAGGTCACATTTTGTCAATTTACTTCATGGTCCATGTTTGATTATGTTTTAAGTCATATTCATTTGTCAAGACCATTCAATTCAGTTTTCAAAAATCCAAACTGTTATATCTAGATTTCACTGTTCAGCATTTGCCTTTAAGCCCTTCTTTATCTTTTGGAAGAAGTTTAATTTTGCATCTGTGTGAAATATACACATCTCTTTACATCACACACACAACACCTTACTTTACTTGGTCTAAAATGCATTTTTAGTACCTTTATTCAGCTCTCATTTATAAAAATAATAAATATTTTGTTCTTAGAAGTGAATGAGCCTGAGGTGTGTCAATGGAAATTTAAAAAAATGCACTTTGAGCTTTTGTGGCCAAATGGAAAGTTAAAATAAACAGGAAATTTAATAAACTTTACTGAACCAAAGGCTTCAGCATATGAATCAGATCTGTGTGTATTGTAGAATGTGTGAAAATTTTAATTTAGAAGCTTCCCTTTGGTTGCTTTGTATGCTTTGCTAATTTCTAAACCGAGATATAATACCCCAAATGGCTTTTCTCAACAAGGATTCTACGAGAAAAATAAGTCCCCACACCCAAGTCAACCATGCTAAGTAATGGTCTAAGTCTATCCACTGCACCTAGACTGGTCCTTGTGAGGTGCGATCGTAGGAGAAGAGAACTGAGCTATGAGCCTCACCATCATTTACTGTGTTCTGTGGCTCTGTTGAGTAAGGCTGCAGGAACATCCCTGTTAGAAACTCATTGTCAGTCTCCACACATTCGTAAGCTATTTGTGCTTTAATTTGGGAGCAATGTGGTAGAGAAGGCCCACCCTTAGGCTCTAGATCCATCCTGAGAAAACTTGGGGTATGCTTTGGTCACTAGTGAATTCCATGGTTTGCTAGAAAGTATTTGGGAGGCGTCATCATATCCTGGTTGGCTGGAGTTCAGAAGGTGTGTCCCAACCCTGTACTAGCTAACTCTGGCCCTACCCTGCCACATCACTGATTTAAGAGTCCAATCATGTGTGCATGTCTCTGGCTGGGTACCCGTAGCATATAATTGTTTATATTCATGGTCAATGTTGTGTTGAAAACTTTTGGTGACAGGATAACGTTTTTGAAGTTTCAATGGCTAGGTTTGCCATTCTTAGTTCATCTAGATTTCTCTAATCCCACTGACCACTGACAGTGAGGCAATTCCAACTCACAGTGACCTGGTAGGACTGAGTAGAACTGTTCCATAGACTTTTACACCTGTAAATGTTTATATGAGCAGACATACAACCTTATCCCTCTCTCTTGGAGTAGCTGGTGAGTTTGAACCGCTCACCTTATGGCTGGCAGCCCAGAATTTAACCCACTGTGCGACTGGGACTGCTTTTAGTTGTTCTAGTTAGGCTATTGTTTTTCATAGCTTCATATATACACATCACAAGTAAGTTAGTCATTCAGTTGTATTAAGACAATGTGTGTAGCCATCACCACAATCCATTTCAGGACCGTTTCTTTCCATCCTCATTGTTGCTAGCTCCCTATTTCCCCACACTTCCTTGTGATAGCCCTGGGCAATTACTGCATATACTCGTGTATAAGCTGAGTTTTTCAGCAAATTTTTATGAAGTTTTTGTAGTAAAATTAGGTGCTTCTGCTGATATTTGGGTTGGCTTATACTTGAGTATATACGGTATTCAGTTATTGTCTCTATAGATCCACCCATGCATATATACATGTCTTTGTCTAGACCTCTATAAATGCCCTCGGCCTCCCAGCTCTTTCCTCTATTTTCCTTGACTTTCCTCCTGTCCCACTATCATGTTCCGTCCCCACCTGGGTTTCAGCAATTCCTCTTCATTACATGATCCCTGATCATGTCCTACCAGGCCTCCCACACCCACTTCACCACCAATTTGGATCACTTGTTGTTCCCTTGTCCCTGGGTTTGTTAACACCACTTCCTTTCTCCCCACCTCCCCCTATCCCATGTCCCCCTGAAATTGTCGGTCCCATTATTTTCTCCTCCAGATTGTTCATCCAGCCTATCTTATTTAGACAGATCTGTGGAGATAATAACATGCACAAAAACAAGACAGAGCAAAACAAGCAACAATATACAACAAAACAACTACAACAGCAGCAACAAACCACTGACAACGAACAAAACAAACACAAGAAAGAAAAGCTTGTAGTTAGTTCAAGAATCATTTGTTGGCCTTTAAGAATGTTTTCCAGTCCAGTCTGTTGGGGCACCAAGCTCTGGCCCCAAAGTGCACCTTCAGAATTCCCTAGGGACCTTGCCACTCCATTCCCTTGCTGTTCCGCTGCACTCCTCCAGTGCTTTGCCTAGGTGTGGCGGGATCAGGTCAGGTGCAATTCCCACACTGTGTCTCTGATGCTGTGTCACGCAGGGCCATGGGTCAGTGAGGGGTGTGTCTCCGGTGCGGTCCCCCCGCAGGGTCATGGGTCAGTGAAGGGTATTATGTCTCATAGTGGGGCTGGCCATGTGGTCCTCTCTGTGGACTGGCTGCTCTAATTGGGGTCATCGTCCTCAAGGCCTGGTGGGCCAGGATGTGCTCCACTCTCTCCTACTCCCCCTTCATCTGCTCCTGTGTGCTCTGATCAGATATGTCTTTCTCCCAGAGCTGCAGATTCATTGTCGTCCTTTGAAATAAATTCTTCTGGGGGGAGGGGCTGGCATCCACTTAGTTTTTGGGACTGGGGCCAGCCCCCCAGACCTCTCCAATGGTTCCCTACTCCATGCTGGAATGTTGCATTCACACCTTGGGGCACTGGGTTGAAGTTTGGTCCCTCTTTTCCTGTGGAGATATAAACAATACCCTCCCCTTGGGTGGGTTAGCGCCCCATGGCCCCGCTACCCATTTCGTCCTTATTTTCATCATTTTTCCCCCTTTCCCCACCTCCTCTCCAGCTGTCTACCATGTGCATCCCTGCATTTGATCTGGTCCCTGCATCTTGCAGGTACATTTGTGTGATCCAGAGTTTAAGTGTCTCCTTACATTTTTTTTTTCTCTGTGAGGCACCCGAATTTCCTTGTTCTAGTCCAGGCCTTGTACTTTCGTGAATCCAGTTTAAATAGAAAAGGTCATCATTCAGATTTAAATGAAAACAGGATTAAATCCTATCACGAAGGCAAAACCCACCCTCTTAAACCATTTTATATGCAGTGTGGTTGCCATCAGGGGCCGGGTCCCAGTGACTCTGCATAGGACTAAGGAAACACCGCTCAGTCGGACGTCATCCTGCGATGGCGGTTACGCTTGACTACATTGCTACAGCCACCGTTTCATCCCATTCATCCCAGAGGGTGGAGAGTCTCCCTCTTCCATTGCTGACTTTACGCTTCACCAAGCAGGGTGTCCTATTCCAGTGACTGCTTTCAATGGCCAGAGTATTCATTAGCTAAGGAAAAGTCTTGAAGGAAGTTCTCCACACTTGGATTTCCATATCAAAGCGCAGAATCTAATGGACTCCGGTTAGATGTAGGATATGCTGTGAGCTGCAGAATGGATACCATGAAATACAGAGGTTAGGGTATAACGGGATAAGAACACATCCTTAATACTGATCGTTCCATGGGGATGCTACGAGGCGGAAGCTATAGCACCAGTCTTTCAGGACCAGCAGGGTCAGCCATAGTGGACAGTGTCAGTGGGACTGTCAGACCAAGATGGGCCAGGAAGAAAAATCTGACTGCTTATAAAAATTAACCATCGCGAATCCTGTGGGTCATAACCACTGTCCTTTATTCACCTGGAACAGAAGAAGGAGGCCCAGGAGCTGAGGAAGGAGAAGGACTTCAGGTCTCAATGCTTCATAAGCCTCTTTTGCTAAGAGAGCAGAATAAATAACAGGTGCGTGACTTTCACTATTGACTGTCTTGATCAAGGACCTAATCGATTCTGATCAAAAGGAGGGAAAATGTGAAACACAATGTCAACTTCTTATGGAAACCAGACTTACTGTATTCATTAAGACTGTGGGAACCCCCACAGAGATTGTTCTGAATACTTTAAGAATGTTAAACCCAAATTATCCCATGACATCCTCTTTAAACCAGGCAGCAGTCTAGCTGCTATTAGTTTATTAGCCAAATAATAAAGACTGTTGGCTTTACACATCACACTCATTTAAAGAGTTATTTACGATCAAATTGACAGCAGTAACTTTTCAAGCACAGCTGAGAACTTTCCAGGCTCGAGAGACTAAGTTAGTGCTGGTGAAACTATGAGACAGGTTGTGAGAGGGCTGGCATGGTATGAAGATTGTAACCAATATCACTGATCTGTACATGTAGAAAATTGTTCAATGGGTGTATATTTTCACAAACACACCAAGTTTGGTGATAACCTATGGATAGACACATAGGCCAATGGAAGAGAATAGAGAGTCTGGAAATAAACCCACATGTTGATTACTAACAGATTTTCGTTAAAATAAACCCATGTGTCTATTACTAATAGATTTTTGTCAAAGGTGCCAAATCCATTCAATGAAACAAGAATGGTCTCTTGTTCAACAATGAAGGTGGGACACCTGAGTGCCATTTGCCGAAGAATAAAGTGAGACCCACATCTCATACCATATGCAAAGGACAACTCAACATGGATCAATACATTAAAGATAGGAATTAAAACTATGTAATTACCAGAGGGGCTCTGGGCAATGGTTCTTAGATGTGATGCCAAAAGCCTAAGCGATGCAAGAAAATTAGCTAAGTTAATCCTCCTGAAAATAAACTTTGTGCATGCATCAAAGAATTTTATTAAGAAATAAAAAACACAACCTCCTGAATTGGAAAACAAATATTTAGGAATGATATTTAATGAGTTTAATATCCAAAATATATAAAGAACTCACAACTCAATGACAATGAAATCAAACAATACTATTTAAAAATGGGCACATGACTTCAATTGGCAAATTTTTCCCCAAAGAAGATATACAAATGACCAATAAGCACATGTACAGAGATACTCAATGTCATTCGTCATTAGGTAAATGCAAATGCAACCCATAAAGCAACGTCACCACTTTGCTCCCAGGTGTCATGAGAAAAAGCCGTGCATTCACGCGGAGTGCATTGGAAAGTGGATCACTGAAGATGTAGCCGGGTTAACACTTAACGTCTTATATTTTGTTGCCTGTTTTGACTCATTTGTTCTCATTTTTAATGTTGTCTGCTTTGTTTTCAATTGAGATTTCCTCCTGTTTTAGTTATTGCTGTTTTAAAATTTTTATTTTGTGTATTTTTTATATATAAACAACTCAGGGGAGGTAAATTGATAGAGACAGTAACTCGTTTAATCATTTTTGGGGGGTACTGCAGTGATGATGGGGGAAGTGGGGTACTAACATTAAGTACAGGAAAGAAGAAAATATTCTAAAATCGATGGCCGTGATGTTTATCGAAGTCTTCTTCATTTGATTGAACTAAGGACTTGTATGATATGTACACTGTAAACCAAGTCAATTGTTTAAATTGTACATATCTCCTGATATCCAACAGGTAAAGGAAATCGCATATTGGTAAAGGAAATCGCATATTTTATGTGGTGACTCTATTTTATTTTCCAAGTAATACTGATTTAAATAAGCTACTGTCCCTTTGGAAAAAACCTAAACCCAGAATTTCCATATGACCCATCAAGTCTCCTCATAAAAGCACATGCCCAGAGGAATGGAAAACATGGAATGTCAATGTTTATTGATGCATTATTTGCAATATACAAAAGATAGCAACAACCAAAATGCCTATCAGCAGATGAATGGATAACCCAAATATGGAATATATGAACAATGGAAAAGGCTTGCCATCAAAAGAAATGGCATTCTAATACAGGCTGTCACTTGGATAAACACTGAACACAAAACTAAGTGACAGAAGATAGATAGAAATGGATGAATACCGTATGATCCGATATGTATGATTTATCTACCATAGACAAATGTGCAGAGGAACGCAGTAAATTATGGTTACAGTGGCCTCAAGGTGGGTTAACTAAGTGGGTTGACTGTTGGGGGTGATGAAAAAGTTCTGAAAACAAACAGTGGGATGGCTGCACAACATTGTGTGATTGATGCTGCTGGACTGGACACTTTAAAGAGCCGTAAACAGTGAGTTTCATGTTGTAAATATTTTGCCACAATAAAAAAAGGATGGAATATTGTTCCATACAGTGCTGGATGATATCCCCGAGGTTGGAAGGCACTGCAAACCCTCCCTGACCACCACATGGCTGGGAGCAGGACCGGCAAATCTGGTATGTACAAGGTCACCGTCAGGCGGAGAGGCTCTATGGTTGGCAAACTGTGGCTTGAGAGTCATCTGCGACTCTTTCAGTATGTGCGTGTGGCTTTGAAATAACATTGAAAAAAAAAGGATATTATTCAGATAATGGTGATTTCATTTGTTTGTAAAATACATGTATGGCACCCGAGTACTTTGTAAATTGTTGTGAGAGACAGCATCGACCTTCCGTCACAAAAGTTTGTCAACCCCTGCTCTATGGCAACTAAAACAACAACAATAACAACAACAACAACAGAGTTCAGAGAACGCTCTGCCAAGGACAGGGTGGTTGGAGCAGGTCTGACCAGAGACTAGGCAGAGAGGATATATAAAATTCCCGCGTCAGATGCATCTCGGAGCGGCAGCAGTGTATGGTGCGATCTCCCGGGAGTGCGATTGTTGAAGGCAAGCCTCCTAGGGAAGCCCACTTTGGGATGGTCCTGGAGCAGCGGAGAAGCAATGGTAGAAAAGAAAGCAGAAGCCAGTCTGTCAACCTCGACTCGATACCGGGAAATCCCGGAACTTCACGGGAGTAGTGGAAGGGCTGCGTGATTCCATAGACCCAAACGATTCTGAGGCAGTTTAAGGAGGAGGCATGGTCTTTTTGAAATTCTAGTACATACTATTTCTTGGACAAATATCAAAAACATTATTCCAGGTGAGCTAAGATAGCTCTGAGAGGAGAAATAAGGATACATACTGTATGGTTCCATTCATATGCAACTTCACCAACATCAGGTCATGATAGGATGAGGCATGCCAACATGGGGTGCTGGGACATGCCTGTGTGAAGCAGATAAGATGAGCTTCACCTGGGGGAGGTCAGCAGACCTAGGACAACTTGCAGGTCAGTTCCTTTGGATGGCATGAATGGGCAGCAGGGAAGATCCTGGAATTCAGTTAGCTACTAGGAGCATCACATTGGCTGCAACCACAGGCTCAAACATAGCCATTGCGAGGACACGGCAGGACCAGGCAGAGTGCTGCTGTACCCGGGTCACTGTGAGCCAGAACTGACTGAATGGCGCCTACCCGCAGCAACTAGGGACAAGGAGACACACGGAAGTGAGCGATCTTGAATATTTAAAGCCTACGATTTCTGCTAGAGAAATAAACTCAGCATTGTCCCACAGATCTCCAAGGTGGTCACTGTGTCATTGTTTTACCTGCTGTACGTTTCCAGGAGGTTACCGAAACCTGACCAAACCAAAAACATTTGCTACCGCTCTGTCAGAAATGCGAGAGGCAGCTATCTGTACGATGAATGGGTGTGGGGATTTCTACTATTTCATTAAAAATTTGGTCCCCAGAAGACACTAAATGGATATTTTCCCAAGGAGTCCTGGTGGCATAATGGATTATGTGTTGGGCTACTAACCATCAGGTCAGCAGTTCAAAACTACTAGTTGCTTCACGGGATAAAGATGAGGCTTTCCAATACTGTAAAGCTTTACAGTTTTGGAAACAGGAAGTTCTATTCAGCCCTATACAGTTGCCATGAACCAGAGTTGACTCGATGGCAGTGAGTTCTGATCAGAGAGTTTAGCCAGGACTTGCGGGAGTGGATTGGTTTTTCCAGGCAGATACCAAGGTCCCATCGTCCAAGAGAAGAGATATGTTCAATGGTGGAACACTCACGGTAAGGAGAGACCGGTGGGGAGGAGGGAGGAGGGGCCAGTATGGAAACAGACTCGCTGTAACAAGGTGGAGGGAGTGGCAAAGAACTGGCAAGATGAAGAGGGGAGCGTTTGCAAGGAAACATTCTGCCTGTTGAGTACAGTTTTAAGTAGGGATCTAGGTGGAAGCTCAATTTCATATTTCTAAGTGTGCAGATACCCATTCACGGTACCTAGTGTCCAGTATGCATTTCACTGGTTCATTCGAAAAATCTGAGGGGGCTTCCAACAGTTCATGAAAAATGGAGTTAAAAGAGAATGGGCATTTTCCCATGAATGTTTTTGAAGGCCTCCTTGTAACTCTCAGCAGGGGGACTGGTGATGCAGCGGATTACAAGCTGGCGGCGAATGTTCGAAGCCACCAGTCACCGTGCAGGAGCAAGATGAGGCTTTCCGCCCCTAGAGATGTATAGTCTCAGCCACCCAAAGCATGTCATCCTGTCCTGTCCTAGAGGGTTGCTGTGAGTCAGAATTGACTCGATGGCAGTGGGTTTAGCTGTGGAGCATTTCCCCTGCAGTAAATGTGGCAAAGGGCTGGCTCCCTAGGAGTGAACAAACCAGATACTACTCTGTGTCAGGCTGGGTTGTCTAAAAAATCACCAGTGACACTCATATGTGCATAAGGAAGGACTTTTTTATATCAAGAAGGCACTCAAGCCCAGTCCAACACAAGTCCACAGGATTGATGCTACCCGGGGCCCTCTCTAGACTCACATAGCCGCCGACTCAGAAAGGTGAATGGCGAGCACAGGTTGGTAGGTGCAGCGTTGTGTAGATCCAAGATGGGTGGGACATCGCAGGGCTCAGACAGCTCAGGGGTTGGTTCCCAGGGTCAGTGGTCCACTTGGGGTCTCCCCAGGAGGCAGACACAAGTCACAGCTAGCAGGAAGGCAAAGGATCAGAGAGAAAGAAGGTCTCAATGTCTTTCTTATAAAAAGGCCACCTCCCCAGGAGGCGTCATCAAGGCCGCAGCCTGAGTGACAGTTTGGCTTCCACCCCTGCACTTTCACACGGGTGCAAGTTGACGTGGAACCTAACTGTCACACCCTACAGCATGCTGTCCCCTGGCAAAGGCAGACTTCGTACCAGTGAAAAAACAAATGTCCTTTTGTGCGGCAGTAAGTGAGGTGGGAGAGTCAGGCGGGGGAGCAATGCTACAGGGTCTTTTCCAGACTTTCAAAGAAGCTCGAAGCGAAGGGCACGTTCTAAATGTTGGACTTGCATTGGAGTCCGGCTGCTGGCAGGGAGGTCGCATGAGGAAATGGGTCGTTTCCTAATGCATATGTGATGAGCTTGGTCTGGGGAAGGGGCTGGTATTGAAGAAGAGAGGCTAATGAGGAGTTGTTCCAGTGAGCTACACTGTGTTGTTCCAAGTTTTTAAAAGCCGATAAAAGTGACAGTTCATCATTGCTGAGATGCTGGGACACTGTAAATCTAGAAAGATGAGAGGAATCCTGTACAGACACAACAGTTCACATTTGCTACATTTTTTTGAGTAGTTTGGTGAAATGCGCACGTGTGTGTGTGGTGTGCTCAGATTACATACTGCTTGTATTTTCTCATTTGTCAATTCAATTATAAGCTTTTCCCTTTGGGGATACCCTCTTATCTAATTGAAAATATCTTATTGCTTAGAGGGAGTTCCTAACAGGTGAATGTAGATTTGTATTTGGCATCAAGACCTTGCCATCTCTATAAAGCACATCATTGATAAACCAACTGATACATGAAAGTTACTTCTAACTGCACAGTTTCATGTTCATATTGCCATGCTGTGACGAGCAGGGGGATGGGGTGGGCCCTCTGCAGCGGGGGTTGCTCACAGTGTTTTTTCCCACGTGAGACAACATGGCTGATAGCAGATGTCACCTGGTGATGTGCACAAGGATCAGTCACCTCAGTGACAGTCCTAGACCTTCTTCCACCGAGAGGAGCTTCTCTGGCCTCCGTGATGGGTTAGGAAGCTCGGGAACGTGGGAACCCACAATCTCAGGCAGGGGGTTTTCCAAAGGCTTTCCTTATTACCCATCGACCTTGTTCTAAACCCATGAAACCAGTTTCCGTTGGGTCGGCCTGGCCCTCGGAGGCCCTGTCTGCGTCAGCCGGTGCTCTTTGGAGTGTTCCAGGGCTGGCACGCCTCACTTTGAAAGCAACTCTTGGTGAACTTGAACGTCCACCAATTTAGTTATCAGCCAAGCGTATTAGCCAGTTGCTCTACCCAGGGTCAGAACAAGCCTATATGACATTATTCCTGATTTGTGAGTGAGCCGTAACCTTCCTCAGAGCTTAATGTTTTTATCCTAGGACAAGAGTGCTCGAAGCTCATGCATAAAAGGGATCAAGATTGTAAATTTAGAACCCATGTCTTCATCAGATAGAAAAATAGAGACGGACTTCAGGAGCATCCTTGTTTCTTGGCTCCCTTTAGAACAAGGGGAGCACTGCTCCTTCTGGGGCTCAATGTCAGCGCCGAGAGCAGGGCGTTGGCAGGTTTGCACTTCATCCATTCACTCCCCCTTTTATTCCAGAGTCCTAATCCGCAAATGGATTACATCCCTGTATTTGATTTTCCCAACAGGTGAGGTTTCTCTTATCGCCACCAGATGTCAGTAAAATCCCTTGTAAAATAAATGCTCAACCTCAAGGGAGGCTTGGAAGCAGGCGCAGAATCAGGCTTGTGGTTAGAATTGGATCCTTAAATGAGGCACAGCCTGAGAAGGCTCTGATTAAGTTTGTATATTACAGATGAGGTCCACCGGAGACTGTTGGTGTAGCCTGTAGTTCCGAAACGTTGACGCGACTGAAAGCGTTTTCAGGCACACCTATCCCTGCAAAGAGCTTTAGCAATGCTCCTGGGTAAAGGTAGAAATTCTGAGGGATTTGCCAAAGCATGGCCCAAACCCGGATGGAGGCACCAAGGCAAACCCTTCTACTGGGTCTTTGCTTCTAGGAATGCCTTGAATTCGATATGTAGAGGCTGTACCACTCGCAGGGTGAGTGCCTTTATAAAGTGTTGCGAAGTGAGGTTCTTCCCCTGGTGACGGTGTGTTACTAAACCTGTAGACAAAACACAAGGTTCCAGAGGATGCTATCAGGAATCGCTCTACATACAATGAAGAAGGCACCGATGCTGATGAAGGAGACACAGGCCTGTCTGATTTTGCCTTCCAAATAATCACTCGCTCTTGGATGGTTGCGCATTATGTATGAAGCATGTTCCCATACTTCATTTCACTTGTTCCACCGCAGGTGTGTTTGCACGGATGTTGCACGACGTCATCTGCCCCAACCGATGAAATCCACTCCCTGCTTTTTACTCCCAGACCCAAACCTGAAAAACGAACTGAGCTGGGGTTAAAATAGTTTAGGAAAAATAAATATGCCAGCAAAATCCAGATGAACTTCTCAGTTGACTTCGAATTCATACCAGCAGCGTGCTCTTGCGACATCCACTCAGCCGCCATTGGAGGATGACATCCGGCCCAGGGTGCCAGCGACGCAGGGCCGTACAACATTGATCTTCCAAGGGATCAAGTGCGGTTGAGATGGAGCACCAAAGCCGCAAACTACAAAACCCAGGAGGAGCCACGCAAGTCCTCGGATACCGCAGATAGCAGGATCCCACAGGCTCTCCCCACCCTACAGCTATGAGAGAGGGGACTTAAATAAGACAATAAAACACAAGAAGGAACTGAGGATGAAAACGTATCCATGTAATTCGAGACTGCAGACGAATTGCTGGAAGGCTCGAAAAAGAATAGAGCTTCTAGAAATGAAACACAGACTTCAAAATGACAACGCATTGAGTGGATTAAGTAGTTGGCTGAATGGACGGAAGGGAGAATTTGCTATTTGGAACATTCTGTTATGCCAGCCTCGCTTGCTGCAGGGCACACCCAGGGAGGTGAAGAGGTCCTCGGCCGCTGCAGCACAACGTCACCCAAGGTGTCCGAGAAGCGCTCTTTGCCGGTCGACATTCCAAGGTCAGAGGCTTACCAATAAGCCTATGCCTTTGAATGCCAGAGCCCGGCTGCATGGCATGGCGGAGAACCCTTGCTTGAAGATGTGACCTGCGAGTTAAGTTTAGGGTTAACAGCTGTGAAGGCGATGAGAACTCCCAAGAGCTATTCAAAAGTTAATTCTCCTGATTGCCTCTCCCACAATTCACCTCCACTCCCACGCCTTCCAAAGCACGGAGGCAAATGTGAGCAGAGATCTTACCCCCGAAATGCTGCTCAGACGAGAGACTTTGTTTCAGACTCAGTGCAAAAGGCATAGGAAGCCAGTGAGGGGATTCACTTCTGTTTCCAAAAGAGATATATTTGTTAGCCTATCACTTTACAGGAAGGAGGGGACCATGGTATAGGACAGCTGAAGTGAAGACAGCTGATGTTTACAGTCAAATCTGACGGCAAATACTGACAGTGCATTTATTTATGTTTCCATTTATTTCATAAATTACTTAACATATCTTCGAGTCGAAGTTTGTATGAGTAATGCTTTCTTTTGCTGGATTTGTTTTTAAAAGATAGGTGTCCGACATTCACCAGTTCAACATTTTCTTTTCACGTGTACAATTCAGTGGAGCCAGTTACATCCATCATGCTGTGCGCCCGTTCCCAGTCTCATGACTAAAATGCTCCATCACCCCAAACAGAAACGCAAAGCTCCCCAAAACCAAGCCTCTCTCTCCTTCGCCTTGCCTCTTCGGAGTGTTTGGTATGAGTGAGATCATGCAACATTTGTTCTTCTGTGCCTGACTTGTGTCGCTCCACACAGTGTTTACCGCCGCCCCGGCGTTTGCAGTCTTCTTTGTGGAAACACAACTCTGGATCCACAGGGGATCAACAGGGAGATCAGCCCAGTGGTATATATCCTTTCCAAGTCAGAGAGCAGAAAAGCGGTTTTAGCAAGGGCTTCTGTAAGGGACACTCGGGAGATGGAACGCAGGAAACGTGTGCACTCCACTCTGGGTAGAAGGGAGCCTGCCTTCTCACACATACCGGCTCTCCATCTGCGCCAGCTGCAGGCAGAAGATGCGACATGTTACAGCGATGCACTGGGCTTCTGCTAACGATAGGAGATAGAAGATCAGTAAATATATTCAAGAAGGAAGGCCTGCCTGGGGCTCATTGTCAGCAGTATCAGGATACCCTTTGCAGCTGAGCAAATACCCATCTGGGACATGGCTGGCCCTGAAACCACCAGGAGGCACCAGGGTAAATACAATGAATGGCCAGCTACTAAAATATGAGGCTGCTTATTAATCTAGGATTACTCGTCAGCACACCTGAGTGGCACCTGGGAATGGAGAAGGTGATCGTATTAGCGTTGTTCTCAGGTTGCTTTGAAACCTATGTCTGTGTAGGGTTTCAGGCATCGACCGAAAGCGTGATTAGAATCGGGAATGGGAAGCAATGTATTCTATGCTGTTAACCATTTCAGGGTAGCCTTTTGAGACCCATGCCACATTTAATGAGCTCGAGGAGTGAGACTTCCTGAATGACCTCGCCCAGGGTGGCCGCTTTCCTTGCGTCTCGGTCACGTCTCTGCCTGTTTCCAGTCTCATTGTTCTGCGCTCAGATCTGCATGAGTTGAATGCTTATTTGCCGAGCAGGTGTACATTCTGCCCAGTCTCTTCGCCATGTTTAACTTAATGGACGATAAAATGAGTGGTATAAACCCAGGCGTCCTTTCTAATACACGTGAAGCACTTTTTAAAAAAATTCACCTGCAGCACATCTTTATCGTGATCATCTGATAGGAAATGTGGTAGAGAAATTGACAATATTTAAGTACTTAATCTTTAACATCTTAGTTGCATCGTGTTGGCAGCAGTGCTCGGTGGACGAGGGTCAGACTGGAAGAGGGGCATGGTGCTCCCCTGCTTCGGCCTGCTTCTAGACCCTTTCATTACAACACTGTCGCTGCAGACACAGCCAAAGGTGCCTTGCCCAGTGTTTGCTGCACGCTGAATTGCAGGTTGGAACACTGGGCTCCTGAGGGTTTTCACTGGCTGATTTTCAGAGCTAGATTACCTGGCCTTTCTTCCTACTCGGTCTCAGTCCGGAAACTCTGCTGAAACGTGTCCCACATCACACCAACACACAAGCCTTCGTTGTCCAGTGGGCAACAAAGTGGCCGGTCTTGAAGTGCATCGGTCCCAAATCGAGCCCAAGTCACCTGCAGGAAGGTGAGCATTCTATCCCTGAAAAACCACTGCATCCAGTAGTTTGCTCACCCCATCCCCTGTGCTGGTAGGTTTCCAATACTGTCAGTCTGTACAGGAGCAGGTTCCTTTCCTGGGGAGCGACTGGTGGATTGGAGCTGTTGACCTTGTCACTAACAATCCAATTTGTAACCACTCTACCACCAGGGGGCTCCTTTAGTTTACACCCGTGACTCATTGGACGTGGATGATCCGCTGTCAGCACTGTAGCCCTACTGGTCCTGGTATGGAAGAGTTAGTTACCTTTTTTGATTTTTCCCTGAATCCATCATCTAATATGCGTGGGGAATCTTTTTTTATTATTACTTTCTTCTCTTTTTGCTGCTGCTCCTCTTGGTGCTGTGGCATTTCTTGCTGAGCATGTGCATAACAAAACATCTACCAATTCCATCGTTTCTACAGGACCCGTTCAGTGACCTGCGCTGTGCTCTTTGGGTGGTGCATCCATTCTCACCCTCTACATAGGGAATCTTGATGGTCAAGAGTTCTTTCTACTCGCCATGTGACCTTGGACAAGTGTCATAATTTGTCACAGGCTTTATTTCCTCCTTAGTAGAATAAAAATCACCCATCCCGAAGTCCTGTAAGAGGATGAAATATATTACCGGTAGCAGCGTGTCATTGGGGGTATGTACTAAATTATAAGCTGTGTCAGTCAGCATTGAGAAGTCCCCAGAATTAGAATCTAGAATCTGATTTTAGGATTACCTTTGGCCCATCCCATGTTTTAAAAAAAGAGACTAAGAAAGTCATTTCAGGTTTGGTATGGCCTGAACCTTTATATCCTCATTAAGGAAAAGGAGACAAAATTTGAATATGGAATTCGGTTGTAGGATTATTTCTTTTTTTTAACAAATCATTTTATTGGGTTTTCTTACAGGTCTTAGAACAATCCACACATCAATTATATCAAGCACATTTGTACATATGTTGCCATCATCATGTCCAAAACATTTTCTTTCTACTTGAGCCCTTGGTATCTGCTCCTCTTTTTCCTCTCCCTCCCTCACCCTCTCGCCCTTGTGAACCCTTGATAATTTATAAATTTTTATTTTCATATTTTACACCATCTGCTATCTCCCTTCACCTATGTTTCTGTTGTAGGATTATTTCTGAAAGCCTTTCCTTCACTCAGCACCTTTAGCAATAGTCAGAGAAGTGATTATGAATCTTATAACTATATCCCAACAAACCTCAGCTAAAAATATTCTTCATCGACTTATCTTTAGTTGGATTTTTCCAAAGCCGTGGCTGCTCCAGTATCTCTTATTAGGAAGGGGGATAGGAGGGGAGAGGAAACAGTAGTTTAAATAGTAGTAAAAATTAAAACTTCTCATGCTTTCTAATTTTACCAAAAAACAAACACGTGCACATCTTGCTCGGGCCCCTCTAGGGCATCGGGAGGAGCTCAGGCACACGTGGACCTGGAAGCTGGAAGCCGACATTTCTGCTTCACAAACCTTGGTGGGGCAGTCGTTACAGAGCCTGGCTGCTCACTGAAGGGTAAGTGCTTTGAACCAACCGAGTGCTCTGTGGGAGAAGGAGGTGGCGGTTTGCTTTTATAAAGATTGTCCAAGTAGATTCCAAGTAGATTCCAACTCATAGCAACTCTCTATGGCGTTTTGAGGCTGAACATCTACGGGAGGAGACAGGTGTGTCTTTCTCCCTCGGAGCTGCGGGATGGAGTGAATTGTTGACCATGCAGCTAGAAATCCATCAGTTACCTGCCAGCACCACAGGGGACAGTTTGCAAACCCCGTGAGGCAGTTACTCTCGGTCCAATAGGGTTGGGTGAGTCAGAATCCCCTGGACAGCAATGTTCCTTTGTTGTTTTAAATCTGTCTCTGAAGAGTAGTCTTTGCATGTTTGCATTTGGAATGACAAAGTTAGGTGAAATTCTTCTGTGGTCTAGAGTCTCGGAAGTGTTCTTTCTTTGCTAGTGATATATTGACTTGGATGGAGCCTGGTCCCCGTGGGCCCTATCTTAAGGACTTGTGGTTTCGGTATTTTTAAGTGTCGATTTGATGGCATTGGTGTGCGGACAGGGATATGGTGTTGGTGTACCAAGTGGTTACTCTTCTAGTGAAGGTATTCTCCGCCAGGGTCACCACCGGGCTGCTATGAGTCAGACAGTTGATGAAAATGGTGAGATGCCTCATCTGCCTGTTGAAAGTGGGGTAGGGAATGAGGAAAAGAGGAGAGAAGAATCGGTGAATTTGAATTATGGTATCGGTAAAGAGTACTGGAAGTACCATAGACTGTCCAAAGAACAAACAAGTCTGCCTTGACAGAAATACAGTCCGATGGTTCTTATATGTTCTATTAGTCTGGGGAGACTAGAGAAACAGATCCAGGGACAGTCATATGGATGAGAGAACTTTATATCAAAGAGCAATTGTACATAAAGAAAACATCCCAGCCTAGTCCAGGTTAAATCCACAAATCTGTTCTTAGCCCATATGTCCATTACCAGTCTATAAATTCTTCTTCAGGCTCCTGCAGCACATGCAATGATGCTGCATGCAGGAAGAAAGACAGTCTTAGTGGGTGGAAAGTCTTGTGGATCCAGTGGCGGTAGAAGCATTTCAACCCTGGCGTGGGTCTCCACGTAGCTCCTAGCAAGCGTAACACATCTGACATGTCAGCAGGAAGACGAAGCAGAGCATGTGTCTGCCCTCCAGTGAGCTATTCATCTCCTTGGAGCCTCCGGAAAAGGGTGTCATCTGTGATAAAGTGGAGCGCCCATGAAAAAGAGGAAGACCTTCCAAGAGATGGGTAGACACAATGGCATCAAGCAGAATAAGGTATGGGAACAAGCAGGGTTTGGTCCCTTGTTCCCAGGGTCAGGATGGGTGAGAAGGGAGCCGTTGGCACCTCACAGCCACGAGTGTTGGGCAGCCAACCTCAGGGTTAGCAGTTCAAAATCACCAGCTGCTCCTTGGGAGAAAGAGGAGGCTTTCTATCCCCATTAGGTGGTGCAGTTGTGGAAAGCCCAGAGGGCAGTTCTTTCCTGTCCTCCAGAGTTTCTTGGAGGTGGAATTGACTTTGGTGTGGTTTTTGTTTTTTATTTACTTTTCCAAATTATCCTAGAAGAAACCAATTTAGCCATGAAAGCCTGGTGGCCTGGGTGAAAGTTATCATCAGGGTGGAGGGTGGGGAATAAAAAAATAAAAGCAGCTGAAAATGGGGGACTTGCATGTTGCCAAGATTCTAAAAATGTATCATGCAACCTGTCAATCTGGGGGTCTGTTTCTTCAGAAGACGCCCTCTCCTACCTCTCAGCTGCTTTGAAAGCCTCTGTTTGTCACAGAGATCCCTGCTCTGAGAAACTCAGTTGTATGCCCCAGCCCCCACCCCTTTAAATTTATTGACTTCCAAAGTGCTTGAAGACACAAACCATGCAGCTGGCTTGCTCTTGGGCCTGCGAGCGTGGCGGCGTGTGTTTCCTTGCATGGAGAGCCTCTTTCCTGGCCCCCGTCCAGCCCGTGAGAGCACCACCTGTCCTTGACGAGGGAGCGCTGAATTTCCCATTGAGGGCTGGGTTTGCCCTCCCCGTCTCTTTGTTTCTTTAATTTTACTTGTGACAAAGACATAAAGTGTTTTAAATACGCCATTTGCCATTTTAATGCTTCTCTTTGTAGCCGATTCTGGTATAAATGCATCGTGTCATCTCTTACCTCGTTTCTGCAGGAGAAGGAGGCCTTTGGGTGGCTAACGAGTGGGGCTTGTCCAGGGTACACGCCCCCCGTCCCCCATTGTACACGCTGACAATAAAAATAGTGATGAGGCAGCATACTTTTAATGGAAAGCTTTTCCAAAAAGACCCCTTGTGCGATGATTTACAAGGTTGGTGGCATAACGGGTTACCTTTGGGGCAGTTAACTGCCAGGGCAGCCATTGGTGCACATTGGCCACCCTCCAGTGGGAAGAGGGGCTCTCTGTTCCTGTAAAGATTTACAGCATCAGAACCCCACAGAGGCCGCGTTCTCCTCTGTCGCGAGGGTCTCTGTCAATGAGACTCACTTCGATGGCAGAGAATTTCCATGTCATTCACCTCGTGGTGCCCATTCTGGTGCAAGTGGTCGGCCAGCTTGGATGCAGAAGGAAAGTTGGTGGCTCTAGTCTGCCCAGAGACACTTTGGAAGCAAGGCCTGGCAATCCGCTTTCCCCAAATTCCACCGCTGGACACCCCGTGGAGCCGAGTTCTGCTCTGTCACCTCTGGGGAAACCATGAAGTGCGATGGACTCCGCAGCAACTCATTTGTTTAATTATTTTCGAAACCAATCTGACAGCATCCTGCCAATGCTGACTCATCGTGACGTTATAGGCCAGGGCAGAGCTGCCCTGGGCGTTTCTGAGATGGTGACCTTTTACGGGAGTGCAATACCCCGTCTCTCAAAACCAATACTGCTGTAGGATGGCTTCCTGACCGCCCTCGTGCTATGGAGGCAAGAGAAATAGCATGCTGCTGGAGCCCTGTACTGGGAGTCAGTGTACAGGGACTCGCGTGCTTCCCCTTGGGCATAGCCCTTCTCCTGTCGGATCCTGTCGGAAGATGGCAGCCCACGCTCCTCTATGGTCACTGGAGTCCAAGAAGGAAGTCAGAGTACAAGGCCAGGTTGGGTGTCAGTACCCAAAGCAGTACAAGTCTGCCAGCTTCCAGAACATACTGACACAGAGAATGTGGCAGTTACACGCGCTCCTGTCAACTAGTGACCCTTCACTAGTTGACAGGAGCGCGTGTAACTGCCACATTCTCAGTCGGTCGCAGCTTGATGACCTCATTTGGAGGCGTGATGTAAATAAATAGCTCACAGGAGGCCAGACACGCTCCTTCTGCTACACATTCCTGTTGACAAGCTACGTGGAACTCTGCACAGATGGAGCCAGAGCCCTGGAGCTGGAGGAGCCACATGGAGACCCAGGCCAGCGCTGAGATGCTTCCACCTCCACTGGATCCACAAGACGTTCCACCCACTGGCCTGTGATTTTTCTGCATTCGGCGTCATTGCTTCTGTTGGGTGAGTCTGAAGAGGAATTTAGAGACTAGTATTAGACATATGGGCTAATATTGGACTTCTGGACTTGATCTGGACTGGGCCGGGATGTTTTCTTAATATACAATTACTCTGACATAAAGCTCTTTTTTGTACATGGATGAGTCTCCCTGGATTTGTTTCTCTAGTCAACCTGGACTAACACAGCGAACTTCAGCCAAATTTTCTGAAACCAGATGAGCCACCTGTGGACAAGTAGTTTATAAAGAACCAACTCATCGATGCTGCACACTAGTGAGAAGACTTTTGGACAGAAGTGAAAAGCCAGCCAAGCCTGGTTGTCCAGCAGTAGGATAGAAGTTCAGCCTGAATCTTTCCTAAGAGCTGTAAAATCTTAAGGTTTTCGATAAGAGTCAAAAGAGGCATAGATCTTTTAATATAGGGCACCACCTTAATCAGAGAGCGAGCCCCAATATGCTCATCGTGGGCCTATGAGCAGGGCGAGAAGTATAGTAAGACTCAGCGGGCCTTTCTCTCCTTTTCAGGAGAAACTGACAGAGAGGAAAGGCATTATGGTAGGTGAAGATTTTACAGAAGAGATTGTGCAGTAGGGGCTTCTGTGTGAGGCCTTGGTGCCGCCTTTTGTATACCTGGTTCTAGGAGTTCACGACTGACTTGAGAAGAACCGTCCACAGAATGCAATGGAGGCTGGAGGACTAGCCACATGGGGGCGGGGGGATTCCTTCCTTGTGAACAAGCTGGGGGTGCGAGCAGAGGAGGCATCCAGAGGAAGTCAGAGGGAGATGTGCGCTTTTGGTGGGGCCCTTAGAAGGGAGTGACTGGCATTTGACTTCAGTGACAACCTTGTGCAGCAGCTCAGAGGGGGACACCTGAAGGAGCTGAGAGTAAATCTCTGCCAAGCTCAGGTCTGCAAGACCTTTCTCCTTGCAGTAGGCCTGGTTTGGGAGAGTCAGTGGTTTGGGAGACACTCTTATGTGCATCCAGGTATGAGACAGCAGGGTAGATATCAAAAACGGATGCATAGCCGTCTTTCCGCATCTCGGTGCCCAGGAGCTAGTGCCTAGCATGTGGAACACACTCAGTACACATTTGTTGACCGCATGGCCTTCATATCGAATGCCTGCTTTGGGGACGCAGAGTCCTCGAGTCCAGCAATATTGTGACTGGGCTTTCCCATTTCTGAAGCAGCTCTGGTAGAAACCACCAACCCTGGTGCCAGGTCCAGGAAAACACGTTCCGGAGAACAAGTCTGAGATCTGCTGAGAAGAGGGCCGGCAGCCTCTGCCTTTTCTAGTCTCTGTTTCCCTCCAAATGTCAAGGGCTTTGGCCTCTCAGGCCCTTCCCGAAATCCCTGGACACAGATTTATTATTATTGTGGTGGCTGTCATTAGTGGTCATAGTATTTAAAAATCTGGTCTGCCAAATTACCGGCTCGATGCTGTGTACGGGCCTGAGTGGCGGCTTTTGTCTCCCAAGCGCCAGTTCACCCCTTCCTTCTGTGACCATGCTGCTGAGTGGGCCGGGTCCTGGCTGTGCTGGAGGCCTGTATTCACGGCCTGCCGAGTGGACAGGGCTGCTTGCCACGAGGAGCCCAGCAGGGTTAATGGGATATATATTTTTTTCTCCCTGAGCCATTATCCCATCAGACTACCACCTGCCTTTTTACTATGCTGCAGGCTATTTACATGGTCAGCTGATACGTGATGGGTAAGCTTATTAATTGAATTCTTAGGAGGGCAGGAACCGGAGGGTGGGAGGCGGAGAGGGCCCCATAACTTGTCAAGAGTCCCAATTTGGAAGGCACAGACCACACCTATTGTCACGGAGCGTTTTCTTTTCTGAATCAAGTGGGGGAAACAGATGGAGGCGTGTTCTCAGGGCTCCAACTTCAGGATGTAAATCCAGTCACACAAGAATGGGCCGGAGAGCTGCCTTGCTGGGGAGCATCGCTGTGAGGAAGCGGGGCCACTCTCCGTCTGGGCAGCCATGTCCTGCAAGCCATTTAGGTCACGGTTGCCCTCGGCAGCTACCTGACGAGCTGTGTGCAGTGCCAGCTGCCTCTGTCTTACGTTGCTGCACTTCCCACATGTAATAGCTAGCGTGGACCTTCTAAGGGCTTGAGTGTGCTCTGCTCTGCAATGTGACTGTTAAGCTTTTTTTGGGGGGGGTGGCTGGAGATTGCAGGGGAAGGGGATCCAATCCCAATTTAAATGAGCTCGGGGAAGTCATCATTTATCAAAGAAACCAGACATAATTTTTTTTATGATTAAGTGGCTACTCACCTCTTATGGCATCTATTTTCAAAGTTGAGATTGTCACCAGGTTGTGTATTCATTTCAGTATCCGCTCCCACATAAAACTCAGGGCTATTCTATCAAAAGACATTAATTTTGAGACTCCAAACACAAATACATAACAATGCAAGACGTTTAAAGATTAGTGAACAATAGAGTGAGGAAGTGAGGCAGGGTTTCATGGAAACATTAACTCATCTCCAGTGCTCCTGGTATTTCTCAATACAAGTTAAACTATTTAAAATGATGGCTTAATATGCACAACCTGAGGTGTGGGTGAGATAATGACTATGAAATGCTTAACTTCTGTATTTCCTGACTTCTTTGTGTTGAAATTAGTAAATGCACTATCATAAGAAAATTGCTTTTCTGAATTTAATTTTCAGTCTTTCTATACCCCCCAAAGACAAATGCAGGAAGAAATACCATTCTTCAGAGTCATGTTTTTTTTAATTAATCTATTTTTTATTAAAAGATAATTTTATTGGGGGCTCTTATAGCAATCCATACATCAGTTGTGTAAAGCATACTTGTATATATGTTACCATCATTATTTTCTGAACATTTATTTTCTATTGAGCCCTGAGTATCAGTTCCTTCCCCCACCACTCCTGCCCCCCTCGTAGCCCCTTGATAAATAAAGTAGACTAGGTGGGCTTCAAATTAAAATGGATCTTCTATATTAGGCACGTGGCTAGGGACTATGGTAAGCAGGCTAAGGATTATGAAGCCGTGAATATGCTGCCCAAATAAATACCTTCTGCCTATGGTGAACCCACCTGTGGGGATTCAGATGAGAGGAAGTAGGGGAAATTCACTCCTCAGTCAAAGAGCTCCTAGTTTGTCATTTGGAGGAGACTCGGGCCGTTTATGACAGCTGCAGAGCATGTTGGACACTGAGGGCCTCAGGGCAGAAGGGGAGAAGCAAGATCCTGCGTGGAAGTCTTCCTCTGACAAGGCCACTTCAAGGTTGGCCTAAGTCATCAGGGGTCCCCCTGTTTCATATTAGGGTGACCTTTTTGAAGGGTATCAGAATGTTGTTAGTGGCTCTACATTGATTTGATCTGCCTCTTCTTCTCCTCCTCCTCTTCCTCCTCCTCTTCCTCCTTCTTCTTCTAAAAACATATGCCTTAAGTTTGACCTGCCTCATCTAAGTTCTTGCTGGGTTTTCTTAACAATTGTGTAAGGGGTCTGTTCAGTGGTCTCCTTGCTTCTGCCTGGCCTCGTCCATAGCCAGTCCTTTCTGTGCATTCAGTCAACTGTCAATACCGTCCCTTTTGTCTGTGCTTTCTTGGGAACTTTCTGTGGCTTTGCAGTCCTGGTCAACCAAGTCCCAACTCCTTCCCCCAGCTTTGGAAATTATAGCTCAGTCTTCATGACCAGATCTTGTGTCTCTGAGCCCCTGCCTCAGACAGACAAACATTCAGACATGGCTGGTCCTGCTCCCTTGTTGACCTCTGGAGAAAGATGAGACTTCTTACTCCTCTCAAAGGTTTGCAGTTTCTGATGTCAACAGTTCAACTCTGCCCTAGAGACAGGTCACTATGTGCCAGAAATGACCAAGTGGCAGTGAGTTTGGTTTTGGAAGATGGGATCTAAATGACGATAAGGGAATTATTGTAAGAGTTAAGAGAAGTAGCTCAACTGAAACGATTTTTAGCTTCATCAGTTAACATTGAGTGAACACCTACTATGTACCAGTGGAAGCATGGCTTGGTTCAGTGGTGAATTCTTGCTCTTCATGTGGCAGACCCCAGGTTTGATTCTCGGCCAATGCACTTCATGTGCGGACATCACTTACTGGTCAGTGAAGGTGGCCATATCGCTATGACTTGGGGCAGGTTTGAGAGCCTAGGAAGAAAAGCCGAGGGGCCTTCTTCTGAAAACCAGCCAGGGAAAACTGTGTGGATCCCAGTGATCCGGTCCACAGACAGTCAAGGATGGTTCAGGATCTGATAACATATTGTCCCATTGTGCGTGGGGTCAGCAGGAGTCAGGCGTCAATTTTTTGGAAGCAAAAAACAACAACTATACAGTTTACCAGGTACTGTTCTTAGTCCTGGGGATGCAGCTATGAACAAATAAATAAGATTGTAACAATGATCACGATGTTATCACATATGACCTAATTGAGGCCACTATAATCAGGGTCCTTTCCCCCTCTCTCCCCACCCTGCCCTTCTGAGAAACATGAGATTTTCCATGAACTTTTTGAAGTCCCCCTCATATTTCCATGCCGCCCAAGGCTGGGTCTAACACTGCCTGCATAGAATAGCGATTGGACCAGTGGAGAAACACAGCTGGTAGCCTGGATTGAGAGAAGATGGTTTTATTAGTAAAGGCCAGATCTTAAGGAACTATTCTACATCACTGCTTGTGGTTTGTAGAGGGGAAATAGAGCTCTTTTTTTAATTAGATATCTGTAAAGTTAGATACCTCTAAAAATAGAGGTGTTTGTGATATAATTACATAAGAACCGGAAGGCAGTAAGGAGTGCTGGTGGCACTGTGCTTAAAGCAGCTGCCTGCTAACTGAAGAGGTGCCTTTCCTGTCCACCGGCCTCCCTGGGAACCAGAGACAGACCCTTTACTGCTGTGACGCTTACACTCTTGTAACCTCTTCGAGGGAGTTCTACTCTCGCCTGTCCTGCATTAATTAATTCAATGCTAACAGGTTTGGGTTTGGAGGGTGCAATTCATTGCACTAGCCTTTACAGGAATTCTGTTTGGTTATGTATGAAGAATTGTTCGGTGACAGCATAGTCTGCTTATCAATGGATCCATGAAAAAAATATGGCCCCTAATCAAGAGATGATTACTGTTTTAATATTTGGAGACAAGCACAGAAGATGGTGGCAGGTATAGGATTCTTGTAATGCAGTGTAGGAATTAAATGTGCTAAAGTAGAAAATTAGAGACAACAAATTCTGAGTACATGTTTGCTGGCTTCAGGTTTGTAACGTGTTTTTAAGCTTTTCGTATAATAAACAATTTAAAAGAAGGGACCTGCATGTGTATGTGTAATTTTCTTTCTTTTACTTGCTATCTCTTTTTGAGTTGACTTCTGCTATAGGAGAAATTATAACTTAAAAAAAAAACTTCTTGGATTCTATGTGCCTACCTCTTAAACCTTGGCATTAATATACATTTTTCTTTATATTTAATTTCCGTGACAGCCAAATTACATGCTCTTAATTGAATTAACACAAATTAGATTTGAAAAGAGGTGAGGAATGAAAATTTGGGATGTTTCTTGAAAGCTTTCTTATTGCTGAAGCACACTGAAAAAGTCTTTCTTCCCAAGGAACGACATCAATTAAAGACATATTAGAGTTAATACCAGTAACGTCTTCACATAGCGGGGGTGATTCATAACTGCTTCTGATCCTATTATTTAAAACTCAAATGTCAAGCCTTTAAAGCCAGGCCTAATTTCAGGGCTAAGCATGGGTTTTGGAAGACAGGTGTTCCGGTTTCAGGCGTCACACTTGGCTGGCGTCCTCATGGGAGACTGGACCTGACCATGATGTAGGTGCCAGCACCGTCAGGTAATTGGATAGGAATCGAAAGACTAAGAATTGAACTAGGTCTAAACGGACCCCTCTCCCTTCTTGGCTCTTCACGTCTTCATCATGTTGGCAGCTGAGTGTTTGAACACCTCCCTACGGTATCTTCCCTTTACACCTATCACGAGAGGTCAAACCATCTTACAACAAATAAATCTAGAAGTAAATTGTTCCCAAAATTAAGCAGAATTTATCTTCCTGTAATCTCCATCCTTGGGTCTTGGCCTTACACCCAAACAGCCATCCATTTTTCTCCCTTTTGCTGGCATACAATTTTTCCTTGTGTTATGTGTTTGTTTATTCGCCGGCTTAGTCCATCTGTGTCACTTCATGCGTGTCAGGGACATGGATGACTTCTTTAAGGTAGTCGTTTCAAAGTGCTGGACAAGCAGGATCAGCAGTACATGGGAACTTCGTAGAAACATAAATTATCTGGTCTCACCTCAGATGCGGGAGAATCAATATATGACTGTGGGGGTGTTTTAAAAATTGATTTATTGGCATATAATTCACATATCATATGTTTCACTAGTTCAATCCCATTGAGAAGAGTTGTGCAATCCTCACCACACCAGTTTTAGAACATGTTCTGCCTTCTTGGACTCCGTTATGAGCTAGCTCCCCATGATTCGAATGCAAGGTCAAGTTTAAGTGCTTCCGGTCTTGTTTCTTAACTGGTCGGATACATTCATTCATTACCTGCCTTAGAGTCGACCCCAGCTCACGCAGCAGAAGGAAACTTTGTCTGATACCAAACCACCTTCAAAATTGCCAGCCTGTCCGAGTCCATAGAGAGAGATGGTGTGCCAATCCATCCCACAGAGGACCTCCGTCACCCTGGTTGGCTCTCTCCTTCGCCAAATATCATGTCCTCCCATAGTAATGGATCCCTTCTGGAGAAGTGAGCAGAGCCCTGGTCGTGTAGTGGGTTATGCATTGGGCTGCTCACCATAAGGTGAGCAGTTCAAAACCAGCAGCTGGAGAACATGGGCCTTTCTACTCCGGTCACCAGTTACAGTCTTGGAAACCCCCAGTCGCAGTGCCCCCTGTCTTACAGGGGAGCTGTGAGTCAACATCCACTCGATGGCGGTGGTCGGTGATGTTAACAACGCAAGTGAGCAGAACAATGGTCTGTTGTGATCCATAAGGTTTTCAATAACTAATTTTTGGAACTACACCCACCAGGCCAGTGCTCCTAATATTCATTGCAAGTCTGCCATACACCTTGTCTATTCCCAATGCTTGGACTGATAGGCTCTGGGCTCCGAAGGGCTCATCTCTCTGGTCAAAAGCAGCATTTTTTCCTTACCCTCATGTGCTAAACAGTTACCATTCTTTATCTAGGACCGGCTATGATAATGTTCAGGCAACTCACACATTCCTTGCTACTGATTTTGGATCACTTATTGCTCCCCTATCCCTGGGTTGGTCAGCACCACCTCCTTGCCCCCTCTTCCCCCTCTCCTGTGTCCCCCCTGGAACCATTGGTCCTGTTGTTTTCTCCTCCAGACTATTCATCCAGTCTATCTTATCAAGATAGATTTGTAGAAATAATAATATGCACCCAAAATCAAATCATTGCAAGATAGGCAATGAGTGAGAACACAGCTATGACAACAAAAAATAAACCAATTACCCATAGAAGAATAAAGTAATTAAAAGAAAAAAATTTTTAAAAAGAAAGAAAAACCTGTAAATAGATCAAATTCTGATTTTTCATCTCTAGGTGTATCCTTCAGTCAGGTCCAATGCTTTGGCCCCAGAGTCTGTCCTTTGTACTCCCTCGGGGGCTCCCTGCTCTGCTCCCGCGATTGCTCTGTTGCACGATTTTAGTGGTTTGTCTCAGTGTCACAGGGTCAGTCTGGGCCTGGTAAGGATTCAGCAAGGGCAAGGAAACCTAGAAGACTGGGCATGATAGTGGGACAAGAGGAAAGTAAAAAGAAATAGAGGAAAGAACTAGGTGGCAAAGGGTATTATAGAGGTCCAAAGACTGGAATTTACATATGTAAATATATTTATACGAGAGTAGGGAAACAGATCTATGTGCATATATTTATAGGTTTAGTATTAAGGCAGCAGATGGACATTGGGCCTCAACTCAAGCACTTACTCAATGCAAGAACACTTTGTTCTATTAAATTGGCATTCCAGGATGTACACCTGCCTGACACCATTGCTGAAGATAAATGTATGCATAAGCAAATGTGGTGAAGAAAGCTGATGGTGCCTGGCTACCAAAAGATATAGCATCTGGGATCCTAAAGGCTTGAAGATAAACAAGTGGCCATCTAGCTGAGAAGCATGAAAGCCCACATGGAAGAAGCACACCAGCTTGGCTGACCATGAGGTGTAGAAGGGACCAGTTATCAGACATCAAAGAACTAAAAATAATATCAATGGGTGCCCACCTTCCTGATATGACCACTGAAGACAAACATCTGCATAAGCAAATGTGGTGAAGAAAGCTAATGGTGCCCGGCTATCAAAAGATATAGCATCTGGGGTATTAAAGGCTTGAAGATAAATAAGTGACCATCTAGCTCAGAAAGCAACAAAGCCCACATGGAAGAAACACACCAGCCCGTGTGACCATGAGCTGTCGAAGGGATCAGGTATCAAGCATCAAGGAACAAAAAATCATATCATTGAAAATGTGGGTGAGTGCAGAGTAGAGACTCAAAGTCCAATGGTAACCAACCAGACAACCCTTACTGAAGGGTTGTGTGGAGGAGATGAACCTGTCAGGGTGCAGGGTAGCAACGATGAAACGTAACTTTCCTCTAGTTCCTAAATACTCACCCCTTCACTATCATGATCCCAATTCTACCTTATAAATCTGGCTAGATCAGAGGATATACATAGGTACAGATAGCAACTGGAAACAGGGAATCCAGGACAGATGACTCCTTCAGGACCAGTGGTGAGAGTGGTGATGCCTGGAGGGTGGAGAGAATGTGTGGCAGAAAGGGGGAACTGATTACAAGAATCTACGTATAGCCTCCTCCCTGGGGGAGGAACAGCAGAGAAGAAGGTGGGGGGAGACGCTGGACAGTGTAATATGTGACAAAATAATAATAATTTATGAATGATGAAGAGTTCATGAGGTAGGGGTGTGGAGAGGGAGGGGGAAATGAGCAGCAGATATTAAGGGCTCAAGTAGAAGGCAAATGTTTTGAGAATGATGATGGCAACAAATGTACATATGTTTTTGACACAATAGATGTATGTGTAGATTGTGATAAGGATTCTACGAGCCCCCAATAAAATGATTTAAAACATAAAGAAAACTAGCTCATAATATGTAAAGGAAACTAACAAAAAGAAATGTTCAGTCCCTCTAAGGTCATGTCTAAGGCTGATTGTAAGGTCGACAGTCTATGACACCCTATAGACCATGTTGCTTCTTTTGAATGCAGGCTGCCACTTGGGAGGTTGGGACTGACCATGAGTTCCTGCGTTGCTTCTTCCCATTCAGCACGCCCCATCCCTGTCGTGTCATTTGCACCCAGGGGCACCTGGAGCAGCTGCCCTGGGAGGGGCTATGCCATGCTGTTCGGTAACATGTTTAGTTTCAAGAACAAAGGAGTACTAGATGTGTTTCTTTTGCCCTGAGGGCAAGAGGGAAAGAGCTTATGTCTCTATCCTTTCAGAAATGTCAAAAGAGAGGAAAACGTAAAGTTTCCCACGGCTGTAATTGCTGTTCTGTCTGGCATTTCTGCACTACTGGGGCAGCCGAAAATTGGCTCCCATCGAAATGTGTGCTGCTGGCGTCATTTGGCAGCTGGGCACAGCCTTTGTGAGAATACAAGGGGTGGCTCAGAGACCTCCCCGTGCCTCCTGCACTTCCCCTAAGTGAGCTTCGAAAAGAGCAAGGAGGCCTGGGGAAGTGAGAAGGGAGCTAGAAGTGCGGCCCAGTGGAGCAGCCCGGGGGAGCAGCAGGGTCTTGAGCAGTGTCCAGTGCCTCCTGGTGAACTTCCCATGGGAGCGGTTTCCTTCATCCTAAGATAGGGTCTTAGTAATGGGGTCAAGTGTGGTCCTCAGGGAGTGCTCTATGGATTGACGAAAATGGAAACAAAACAAAATAATAGGACTTCTCCCATCACCACCACCCCCACCCTGGGGAAAACACATCTGCCTGTTTTGTATAGCAGGGCAATTTTTATTTATGAATCTAAGAAAGCAAGATTCAAGAAGCTTGTTTCCCAGTGACCAGGGCCACTCATAGGTAGATATTGGTGAGATCTTCTTAAGCTTGGAGCTACTGCTCAGATTCCTCTAAAAAGTTCCATTTTTCTTAATTTTTGTTTTGTTTTTCTAGAGAGGTGGGGCAAGGATTTCATGAAGCAGTGTCCTTAGTGCTGAGCAGAGGAAGCCTTAGGCTCAGTAGGCAAGCTGGGGGTCGGGAGAGTGAGGGCAGAGAAGTATCTCATGCAGCTAGGGAGAGGCTAAACATTGGACACATGACTTTTAACAGTGGACACAGTGAAGTAAGCCAGAGGCAGATCATGGCTGTGCCACCTTCTTGGTCGGCTGTCAAGTGTGCCCTGCAATTCCCCAAACGGAAGTTTGAACCCTAATTCCTATAAAACTACACGTAAAAAAGGAGGCCCAAGTCTATAATTAAGAGCTACTAAACTGCGCCCCCTTTCCTCCCTGACTCTAGAGGGATCACTTAGCAAGTGTGCTCTTTTTCAACCTCAGCAGGCACGTAGATGGGCTTTCACGTCTGTCCAGATTCATCTGGCTTGCCGTCACCCCGCTGAGGAATTCCATACATTTTACAGTATGAACACAAAACTGTAACCATGAAATAGCTCATCCAGGGGCAACCTGTCCGTTCCACAGGGATTTGGAAATAGGGACAGCTCTACTTCATCTTACAGAGTTGCTCTGGGTCGGAATCGACTCAGTGGCAGTTAGTTTGGATTTTGGGGAGCATGCCTGACAGAATGTTGCCTTAAAGACCTCCATGAGGTTGTGCTCCACAAACTGTAAGATGAAGTTCCTGATTGTGACCACTGACTACAAGATGAAGACTGCTTCGTTCTATGGAGCTGGGTTGACAGTGGCATGTATGAGGACGTGGTTCTACAGGCCTTGAAGCCCCTGGGTGATGCCAAGAGTTAACAAATAGACTCTACTCAGTGCCGTCATGTCCCTTCTGACTCCAAGCTGCAGGACTATCTAGCACCACCACTGTGGGTCTCTGGGATGGGAACTCGTTACAGGATTAGGGGCCTCCTGTATCTCTTGTGGTGGAGCTGGTGGTTTCGGACGGCTAATTTGACAATTAGTAACCCAACGTGTTCTCCACGACACCACTGGGAGCTAAGGACAAAGTTGAAGTTGTGAGGCCATTGAGAGTCACCTCGGAAGAAAGGCCTGGTGATCTACAGCCATAAAAATGCTATCTGGAGCATACTTCTACTCTGGCACACATGGTGTCACCGTGGGTCAGATTTGATGACAATGGGATGATTTGGGGAGAGGGGGTAGGGCTGGTGTGGTATTTTTCTCTTGGCTACTACTAATCGGACTCACATACCTGCTCCATTGCATGGTGTATTTAAAGGCAGAAACCGAAAAAGTTAAGGCCTCTGAGGCTTTGTGTCACTTCTCTGTCTGAGCAGTGTATCTATCACTTATTCGGATAAGCCTCTTTTGCGGTTTTTCCTCTTACCTGACATCAGGCCACATTCATCTCTCTCTCCTCTCTGCCTCTGAGCAAACCTGGTAGAGCTGTCGATATGTTTGGCTGCTAACTGCAAAGTTGGATGTTCAAATCCAGTAGCTGCTCCGCAGGAGAAAGATGAGGCTGGTTCACAGCCTTGGAAACCCTAAGCAGGAGCACGTGAGTCTGAATTGACTCCACGGCAGTGAGTTTGCTGTGCTTTGGTGGTGGAAGCCTGAATCCCCGTGTTCCTGAGGACTTTGCTCGAATTCAGAGCGTGTGGTGGTTTGACATCTGCCTCCATTTCCCTCCTTGGGAATGCCGGGGTGGGAAGTCGGAGGTATCGTGGTGGTGCCATTCTGCTTCTTTCCCAGCGTGCGTCTGAAGGATGACTGGCCTTCAGACCCTCTGTGCTAGTTACCATACAAGGGCAGTCATAACTATTCGCTTCCACTCCCCTTTAGGCAGCACAGGGCTGGTGAGAATTCGGTGTGCCAGCTCTGGGTTTCATTGACATAACTGCTTCCACTTTGCGGCTCCCAGCACTGGTGGAGCCACCGAAGAGTAAGAGAGAATCTTGGCGGTGGCGGCTGTGTGGGGCTGATTTTTCATTCACTGGAGCGACTGTCAAAACTCCCAGTCCTGGGAGAGGGTCTGTTTCTCACTGTCACCGGTGAGATAAACTACCCTAAACGTTACAACAGCCAAGCTGCCAATTTCACATTTTGCATTTAGTGGCTTAGTTACAAATTAAGCACATTGCCAGCATGCTTTATTTTGGTTTGGGAAGGTAAATTGTAGTAATTATATCGGGACACAGAAATGCATACTTAAATTGGAAGAGAAACACATTTCCAAGGCTAGAATCTGTCATTTAGGGATGATTTTGCATGTGTGCACGGCGCGGAAGGAGGTTTATTTACAAACTGGTCATATCTTTCTGAAGGTGAACCTGCCGAAATGATCCAGCTCGTTGTTGACAGAAAGGTTTTCCAGGGCCTCTGAAAGGTTGTAGGGAACTTTAAAACTGTAATTAAGTCTTAAAGACTCATGGAAGGTTCTGCAGGTCTTGCTAGGGATGTTGTCCGATTTGTGGTAGAGCAAACTCGAATGTAGAGCAGGTCATGGGAAGGCTGCTTAGTAACCCCAGTGGTCAATGCTACGACAAAGGAGGTCACTAGCATGGCTCTGTCTGCTTCGTGTTCAATAAAAGTGCTTCAATAGAAGCAGAAAGTGCATCTCCCAGTTTTGAGGGGCTTGATATATATAGATATTAAACTCCTAATCAGAAGTCCGGACACACTCTTTCTGTTTCCTTTAAGAGGCAGGCTTGGTAATTGGAAAGACTTGGCTGGAGTCTGTTGTACTGTGGCAACATATATCTCAAGTGGGGTGACATGCGTACAATGGTGACACTCCTTCACTATCAGGGTGGCCCGTGTCTGAACTATTTATTAACTGAAATGTGAATGGGCAAATGAAAGGCCAATTTATATGTTACACAGGGAGATGTATTACGACTGCCTTAAACATTGATTTTCTTCCTCTGCTTATTCTTGGTTGGGATCTATGCATAGAGAACTGCAGTAATGTGGGGGTGCCCTTATCAGATCTTGGATATTTCCCCAGACTGTCTGCAACCATTAACCTTGCATATTATCTGACTTTAGTGATTAGTACAAGGCACATAAAACCGTATTGATGGCCAGTCCTGGGTTAGAATGGTGAGCTGAATTATTGGAGGCTGGATTTTGCTGACTTTGTGATACAAATGATAGTATTATGCTGGTGCCGCGAAATTGCTAATTTGTCATTTCTTTCATGGTGTCGCCAGTGATGTGGTACTAATGAATGAAGCACATAATTGGGTGATGCAGCTTTCCTGGGTGTCAAAGGGTGTCAAGATGCTCTTTGTTCACCAAATCACTCCCCTTTTCAGTGTCGGTATGGTGCTTGGGGGCTCACAAACACTGTATCTCATGAATAGCAAGGCTACTGCCCTTTCAGTTTGGGGCTGTGAGTTTGTTCACCCTCCTTTATTGGCTCCGTCCAGCCAGCCAGTTAGAGAGGCGGCATCTCTATCACTTGTCCTCAGATTCAAAGACCCAGCCTGCCCCCTGGTGATGTACAGTCTGAGATTCAACTGTACATGTGATCCCTGACAGAAGACAAATAATAATCACGTCCTTCAGAGTGATTGCCAAGAGAGCTTTTGTGGGCAGGGGTGGGCAAAGGCCCTCACCAAGGATCAGGATGACAATTCCCAACCTACATGCCAGCATCTGAGAAGACGGCAGGAAAACTTGGAACTGGAGAATTCAAAAAGTTAGAAAGGGCTCTAGTGCTTATCTTGTTCAAGCCTTCCATACTGCCAATGAGCAAATGGGGCCCAGGAAAGTCTGAAGTCAACAGGCAGTAGGAATGGTTCAACCGCAGATGGCATCAAACCTTAGTCTTCGAATCCAGGGTTGTTCCATACCTGCCTTTATCCATTTATGGCCCAGGTAGCGCGTTGGCTGTCTAAAGGCCTCTTTCAAAGACTGGATTTGCCTGGCCAGTATTAGAGTTGGGTCAGCTCCTGCCTGGTTCTGTGTGTGTGAATGCAATAGGTTGGCACCAAATGATTGACAGTGTATGCTTGTAGGATAGGGGGATAGCCTTGTTTCCAAATGAAGTAAGGGGAGAAAGCCTCTACTGAGATATACTTTTCCGAAGAAAAGTTTCAGGTAGAATAGGGATTAGCTATACTTTATAAGGTCATGAGTCACTTTGAAGTATAAACTGTAGCGAATTATGAATTACATGTAATTGCCTCGGCACAATGTAAGACTTCCTAAGACATATACCTTAGTAATTACTTGACCAGTCGTTTGGCTGGGGCATCTCCTCTGGAATTTCCCTTGAAGTCAGAGGCCTCAGTGCATCGATGCCCCTGCATTGCTTGCTTCACCTTATTTCTTTTCTGCAGAGAGCTCCTGAGCATGGGTTATTGGCTCATTTATTCATCTAGCAATGCTTCATTGAGCACCTACTCTGTGCCCGGCACTGGGGCTACGGACTTGAAGTCAAGTGGAAAACATGACCCACTGGCACATTTTAGTTCCTGCTTTCATGGAGCAGTATGTCTTGTAGGGAAGAGACACACTGAACCAACAAGTCATGGTAAAGCAGAGGTTCAGTGTGACGTTAGGGTGTGCTCCCCTGAAGGATGAGGGAAGGCAGGGTGGCTGGAGGGTGGGCACGGAGAAGAGGTGAAGTCCTTGCTCTCAGGATCCCTTGGCTGATGCTCATCTCATTTCCCCCGTCAATGTCTGTCCATGCACAGCAGCGAAAGAAGACCCTGTCCACTCCTGTCTGAGGTTTGTTCGCTTTTCTCAATGACACATCTCCAATCCGGTGAGGCACATCACTGGTTGCACTTTCAAGAAGTCTTTCCATGAAACAGGGCATAGAATTGATTCCACATGGTTAACATAGGTCCAACCCCCCACCCCCCCACCAAACCAAAACAAAATCAAGTCTTGATCCTTCATTAAGCTCCCACTATCAGCAAGTCAGAGGATCCCTGGTGACAGAGTGGGTTACTTATTAGGGTGCTAACCACAAGGCCAGCAGTTCAAAACCACCAGCTGCTTAAAGATGAGGCTTTGTACTCCTGAAAAAGGTTTCCAATCTCAGAAACCCAGAGGGGCATTTCTACTCTGTCCTACAGGGTTGCTATGAGCCAAAATCAACTCCATTGCAGTGATGTTGGGGTACGAGCATGTCACAGCACTAGTTACTTAGGACACCGTTCCATTCACTACAGATTTCTGGGTTCTCATTATTAAAAGTTCTCATAGAAATTAGTTTTTGTGTATGTGAGGACATGTCCCCTCACAGAAGGGTCGCAGGATGGATGAGTCAATCAGGGTAAAGTATAGCCCCAATGAAACACACAATATCCCTCTGGTTCCATGAGACTTCCTCACCCCCCACCCCCACTATCATGACCCCAATTCTGCCTTTCACTGCAGGATAGGTCGGAGATGTACACAAGTACAGGTAAGAGCCCAGGACACATGGAATCCAGGTTAGATAAACTTCTCAGGAACAGAAATGGGAGTAGCAATACCAGGAGGGTAGGGGGAAGGTGGGGAGATGAAGGGGTGAGAAACCTCGGGGAAAGGGAGACAGCATTTGGTGTAAGATATGACAATAATAATAATTTATAATTTATCAGGGGATCACAAGGGTGGGAGATGGGAAGGGAGGGTAAAAAGCAGAGCAGTTGCCAAAGGCTCAAATAGAATGTAAATGTTTAGAAAATCATGATGGCAACATTTTTACAAATATGCTGATGTATGGATATAACTCATGTATGGCTTGTTATAAGGGCTATAAGAGCCCCCAATAAAATGATATTTAAAAAATTAAATTAAATTTTCTGACCTATGATTCCAAATATATGCAAAAAAGATAACAGCATGATGAACTGGTTATATCCATTGGCCCAGTAGTAATTGTTTATGGTTATCTTGTTTCATCCATATTTTTAGCCTGTGGTCTCATCTTATATTTTATAAGATTCAAGATAAATGATTATTTTTTTTCATTTAAAAATCATTTTATTGGGGGGGCTCTTACAACTTTTATAGCAATCCATACATTCATTGTATCAAGCACATTTGTACATATGTTGCCATCATCATTTTCAAAATATTTTCTTTCTACTTAAGGCCTTGGAATCAGCTCCTCTTTTCACCCCTCCCCCTCCCACCCTTCCACCCTTATGAACGCTTGATAATTTACCAATTATTTTAATTTTCATATTTTACACCATCTGCTGTCTCCCTTCACCCACATTTCTGTTGTTTGTCCCCACTGGTGGAGGTGGGGGTGGGGGATTATATGTCAATTATGATGATTGGTTTCCCCCTTTTCCTCCCACCTTCTCCCTACCCTCCTGGTATCGCTACTCTCAATATTGGTTCTGAGAAGTTTATCTGTCCTGGATTCTGTGTGTTGAGAGATCTTTTGAGATAAATTATTTTATCTGTAATGTCAGTATATATTTCTATAAGACAAGGACAATATTTAATATCAAACCAAGTGTATTATAAAACGTAAAAGAACTACTAATGTTCTCTGAATAACATCAAATACCCAGGGCTTAAATTGCCATTTGGTTCAAACTGTCATTTTCATCAATCTTTGGTCAGGATTCAAATAAGATCCATGAATTGCAATTGATTGATATACCTAAGTCTCTTTAAATATACAGATTTCTTCTACCATCTCTCATAAGTCATATGTTGAAGAGATTGGGTTGTCTGTTCTAGAGAGTTTCCAAAAGTTTGAATTTTCTTGAATTTATCTGTATCATATGTTTAACCCGTTTTTCTGTTTCTTGTGCTTTCTCCCAATTAGTACTTGGATATGGTAGTTTTCAATGGGAATGGCCAGCTTGGAAAGATGACATTGCACAACCTTTGGAGATATTCTGTTGTCACGACAAGGGAGGAGGTGATGTTGGTGTCCAGTGCGTTGAAGTGAGGAATGCTGCTAAATATTAAACATCCTGGAATTCATAGGGCAGCCCCCTCCCCAACCTTTCCCCCCACAAACAAAGGGTGATTCCATCTCCATACACGTTGAAAGTGCTGACGTTGAGGAAACCCAAACGTGGTCAGATTTAAGTTACAATTATGTGACAGGACTGTTTTTAAAATAAAAATAAGGGTATTGGTGATGTTGAATTTTCCCACTAGTAGGTATTTGGTTGTCTCTGCCTTTGTGATGCTGCTGTGATTTTGTCTCAGTGCCTCGATTCATTAGACTAAACATCACCGTCAAGGGAATTGCAACCCACAGCAAATAGGAGTGAAGTATCCAGTAAGGCAGAGCACTCCCTACCTAGTAAGCGAGGGATAGGGCTTGTGGATTTGAAGAGATTCTGTAGGAATGGGCTATGAGGTTGGCAGAGCATCAGCTGCCAGCCATACCTAGAAGCAGACTCTGTGATGTGGTTAAAAGGTGTGACATTGTTCCCTAGAGATTAATAAGTAAGCACGTGCTTAACCTCACTTCCTAGGTAATCCAATTGCACAGTGCCCCTATAGGGCCAAGTAGACCGACCTTCATATAATGTCCCAGGTTTTAATCTTGATGGAAGCTGACAGCCACGTCTTTCTTCTGCGGAGCAGCCAGTGGGTGTGAACTGCCTACCATTCGCCTAGCACACTGTCACCACAGTGCCTGCCACCGGCACTCCCGGGGAGGTTCTCATCCCATCAGCCTTTTTCCCATTTCTTTTCTGGAATGTGTTCCTAAAGAGCAAGCTGTTCTCTTCATTGTGGAGTAGTCCATTGCAAGGACATACCCAAAGCTGGCTGTAGTATGCAGTATCCATTTCAGTACCAGTGTCTGCTGCTGATGTGGAGCTAGAGTCACACAACTGTGAGACAGAAGGGCGCTTTCTCTCTTTGGCCTCGTGTCATCTCTCACAGAAACAAGGGGGCGCAGTTTGCTTTTATTGCTGTTAGTTGTCATGGGACCAGCGCCAAGTGATGGCGACCTTCCGTCAAACAAACCGAAACCTGTGGTTCTGTGCCTGCCTCCTGATGATTGGTTTCTTTTGGTCCGTGGCTGAGGCTGTTCTGTCCATCCATCTGATGGAGGGCTTCCTTCGCTTTCTCCCACCTTATACTTCACCAACCATAATGTACTTTTCCTGTGATTGGTCTCATCTGATGCTGAATTCCAACATGAGATTTGCATAGGCAGCATTATCGCCATACCTTGTTTAACAGCATTAGATAATACAATAGACATCACTGACTGGGAACCGATGATTACTATGTGATTGTATGGCCATTGAAATAGTAATCTATAAGAGAATTACTGTGGGCCGAGGAGTTGAAGTCTGTGTACTGGGAGAACGGGCCTGGGAGGCGTACTGAATGGTGGTGTCTGGGGACCTGGGTTTCAAAGCTACTGCTTGTCTGGTTTGGTGACAAGTAATGCGATAGCTGGCTTAGAATGCTGACCTTCTCATATCGTAAGATATTGAGCCTTGGGTATCCTCTATGGACTAGTTGTCCTCTATGGACTGATTTTCTCATCAGTAAAGTGGGAATCACAATGATGTCCAATCCCAGCGTTTTGTGATAGTTCTGTAACTGATTGTGCATTGTACCTAACGCAGAGTAAAAAAGTTGTCTATTATTATAGACAATCACAACAGGAGCTCCGGTGGTGATGTAGGCTATGTGTGCACTGTAAGGTCAACAGTTCAAACCTCTCAGACCCCCTAAAGGAGGAAATGGAGGCTGTGAGCTCCTGTAAAGATTTAAAGTCTCAGAAACCCAAAGGGGGAATAATGGACTTGGTGGTGACAGGTCGCGTGAGTGTCATTGTTTGTAGAACAGGAAGTGAGTGGATTTGGAATCCGTGTAACTTTCTTTCTGTTTCTAGCATCCCATGATGTGGACAAGAGAAAATGTAATGGAAGACATGGAATTTGAGTCAGATTCATAAAGGCAGAGAGGCGGAAGGAAGGTTCACTAGAGGGCAAGACGGTCAGAGGAGATTGGAATGATTTTGAAGGACTGCTCAACTGAGCAGCCTTGGGAGCTACAGGATGCCCCCAAAGAGATAACTGAGCACCATTGAGAGGCTTTCCCAGCCATTTCTGTCAGGAGTGGAGAGTGAACCAGATGGATATGAATGTCTGGGATGATATGCTTAGGGATCCTAAGGAGCAGCTTTTCTTCTTTATGTCTGTTCCTGCTTTCTCTTCTGACCCTGCACAATTCTGCCCCGATGAAGACATGCGATGATAAATGGTGGAAGGAATTTTCGTGCTTGCTGGATCTTTGTAGATAATAGGCTTGTGCCGAAGACATCCTCAGGGGCCTCAGAGCATCTGTACAGGTGAGAACTGACCTTCATTTCCAGCCGACTGTCAGAAATCAGCATAACCTTTCATTATAGGGCAAAAGGGCATTGGGATTTTGTTACGTTAGAAACCCCCACTTGGAGGAAATGGCTTTCTGATTTCCACGTGCTGTGAGTCAACACGTCCGTAGACCAGGACACAGAAGCTCAAAGAGGTGAGTCTTTAGTTGAGTGGTTCCTTCCTGTCAGAGCTTGTTTTTTTGAAGTTGAGGCCAAACATCTCCCTACCACAGTCACTTCTAGAAAACTCTGTGCTTCAACTTATTACTCCCTTTTCCACCACACTCCTTTGCCAATGCATAAGCTCTGTGGAACTGCGCTCAAAAAGGTGCCCGTCTTACTGCACCCAGTTTTCGCTGCGCCCCTTTCCCCTGACTGGCAGGAGGGAGCCCTTAGCAGCAGGGCGCCTAGTCAGAGGAGGCACGCATGCAAATGAGTCATCTTGAAGCTCCCTTCGCTTGCTTCCTTCCATTAGTCATTTATCTTCCCGCACCCACCCACTCAGCTCTCTACTCCCACCTCTCCAAACTCCTTTATAGTAAGATGTACTTTCTTTTATTTTCACGTCAATTAATCCCCAAGAGTTCAAGATTTTTGGAAGTGCAAGAGGTGTATAGTTTTTTCCCTCCCAGAATTTTCTTTTTGTGTGTGGTTAAAATTCAAAAAATTATCATCATTCATTAATTTGCTTTTTAATACTATGTGGTATTGCACCAAAATACTCCCTGCAGCATGGAAGGCAGGTGGATCACAGGTTCAACCCCAGGGCCGACTCCCCGGAACCCTGGGTCTGAGTGCCTCTCACTCCCAGTGCCACACTGTTGGCTTCACAGGCCTCACCGAGTGAACCTCAAAAGAAAGCCCTAAGAGAATGATGTGAGAACAAAGTCTAGCTTTGTCTCAATATCGAGATAAGAGCTTTCTTCCGTGTATCGCTTCCAGTGAGGGCGCTCCTGTATCTGGGGGGGCTCCGCCTCCAGTTTTGACTTAAACTCGACAGAGAACTTCATTTTCTCATTTCCCGGAGGTCCTAGAGGCAGGCTTAGTCTCATCCCCCCAAGCATCCCGACTCTTGATTGTGGGGCCGGTCTATGCCTCCAGGGGCGCTCTGCGTCCACCCCCACCCCCACTCCACGCACGGCAGGGGGTCGGGTTTGGCGTACGTGGGTACAGTGGCACTCACGAGGGGACCACGTGGTACAAAGCACCGTGACCACGGCTCCTGACTGCCTCTGTGGGCGCTTCGGCGACGGTGGGCGAGGGTCAGTGTTTCTCTCTCTTTACTTTTGCTGCGAGAAGATGAATTCAGACCTGGGCGCTCTGTGATGCTCGAGTTGCCCCCACGTTTTCCAGAAAGTGTTTTTTCTCAGCAGCTCTTCCTGTCTATGACCCCTTTGCCCACATGCCACCCGGACCTGAAGTAGCCGGTGCATCTCACAGGCTTGTGTTTTTAATGAATGCCGACAGGGACAATTGAAGACCCCGACTAACTGTAGAAGGCATTCCTAGTCTATAGGAGTTAATATATATTTATTAGTGGACCATTTAAAAAAAGCCTGCACTTGAGATTTCCAAATGTAGTGCATTGAGCGGTGGAGAGAGCATGCTCCTTCTCTCTGGTCTTTGCATCTTGAGTCCTAGAAATCAGCAGCGCATCCATTTCCTGGGGGTTTAAATAGCCTCTGGCCCTGCTCGCTGAGAACACAGGCCACTGTGAGGGAATGCAGTCCTTGTCTCCTCTGCGGGGCTCCGTCGTGTCTCTCTTGGTAACATTGTCTCTTGGCAAGGATGGACACCATTTGTGGCACACTGCAAGCCTTTGATAGATATTTTTTTCTATTTCCCTTTGGATTTGCCAATAAGTCTCACTGTCCCATGTGCCAGTTTCTTCCTCTTCGCCCCACTGCCAATGCCCTACTTGACAAGATCCCCATCTTCCTGGACTCCTAATATTCATTTGGCTGGCAACCTATCTCTAATCGGTGGTCAGAGCCAATTTTAAGATGTGGACTCAATACATTTAATTTTAATTTAATAACTTTAGTAATAATCCTGGCTCTCATATGTTGTTCCCCATTCCACCTATCTGCTGCAAAATGTGGAACAGCTCTCCGGCCTGTCCTGCAAAGTTCTTCAAAATCTATCCCTTTCTGACTGTCCCACCTGTTTCCTGTTATCTTCATCTTACATTGCTTGTAGGTTCGTGAAGGCCTGGTCTTGCTTCATCTCCATGTGCTAGCCTGACTATCAGGTGCCCTGGTGGTGCAGTGGTTAATTGGGCTGTGTGCGATCTGCATGGTCAGCAGTTCAAAACCACTAGCAACTCTGTGGGAACAAGACTGGACTTTTTTACTCCTGTAAATAGTTACATCCTCTGAACCCACAGGGGTGTCACTGTGAATCAGCATTGACTCCAGGGCTGTGAGTATACCCTCTCTCATAGACACCCCTGGATGGTGCAAAGGCTAATGTGCACTCCTGTTAACATGCAGGTTGGAGGTTCAAGTTCACCCAGAGGCGTGTGGGCAGACAGGCCTGGTAATCTGCCTCCCTCCAAAGCAACTGTCAAAACCCCCGCGGAGAATAGTTCTGTCTGACACACGTGGAGTTGTCATGAGTTGAAATGGCTTGATGGCAACTAGTTCCCCATCATACTTGCATGCCAACCCCAGCCACCTAACTGACTTCTACTTGGGACAGACCTAGTTCCAATATCTCCTTCTACACAAGACCTCTGACCCCAAAGCTGATGTGAGTCTTTCCAGTGAGTCTTTCCCTCTCCTCCCGTGCCCCTAAGACATCACCTTTCCATTGTCAAGTCACCGTAACTGTCCTTTCACTGCGAGTCACACAGCCGAGGAGGAGCAGGCATGAACTTTTGGTGACTTCCTATCAAATAAATATGTACTGATTAAATTAATGAAAGACAGATGTGACGGGCACCACAGTGGTGAGTCGCATTGAAACGCATTTTAACCTTTCGTGTCACCCATCCCATCAAGCCCCAGCATTTATACCCCACGTTTCCTTTCTACGCATCAGCATTTGTTAAGCCCGCTAAGCCTTTGTGCAGAAGGAATTGTCCCTGCGTCGCATCTCCTTGACCACAGCTACTTTCTAGATACCTAAAACGTTAAAACCAGATACCTAGCAATTGCGTGTGTAAGCCAAGGTCAGGGAACTCCCCGGAGTGAAGAATTTGCCCTGAAATTATGACAGGCTGCCTTTGTTGGAAGAGATTTCATGCTTTTAAATTTTGTACAATTAAGATGTGCAGACATTGACAGTGGGAAAATATGGTAAAATAAATAACAGAAACCATTTTTTCATTGACTTCTTAGGTCACTTGACCTGACCTTAAATCCCAGAGGTCAGCTCTTTGTTTGGTTAACTACTGATTGGATAAAGAGATTAGTTTAGCAGTTACGGGCTGATTTCCTTATTTGTCAATTTCCTTATTTTTATGTCCCCGAGTTTGCCCTGGACCCACAACAAAAGCTTCGTCCATCAGGAGAATAGCACATATTTGTCACAAGGCCAACCAGCGCCCCAGGAGAGAAGCAGACACAGATCAGCATCTTTGGCCACAGCAACCAAGCAAGCCAAGTGTTGATTGGGCCCACGCTCTACCCAGTGGTCCCAATCCACCTGCAAATCCTGCAATCATCTGCAAAGACAGCGCCAAAGTTGGAAGGGCATGGCCAAACGTTATGAGAAATCACCTTTCATGCTTACGCCTTGTTCCTCCAGTTTCCACCTCTAAGTACCCTCCACCCCAAACTCCCGCCCCCCCCCCCGCCACTGCAACGCCAACCTCAGGCTCCCACCTCTCTATCCCTATTTTGAAAGCAAATGAACTGAACTCTCCTTTCTCTTCCCGTGTCTGTTGGTGGTAGCTAAGGTTACCTATCAAATGGCCTTCTTGGGCCCCCGTCTTGCAATCAACCATTTAGTAACTAGAAAGTCAGTGTTTGTGCGAAGCGGTTATTTGTTTCGCTGAGATTACAGAACTATGAACTTTCAGTGTGTGCTATTTATTGTATTGAGCTGTGTTTAAAGGAAAGTCTACTGCTTTTCATTGATGGGAGTTTCTAGCTAGCAGCACTTTAAATAAGTGGAAAATGCTCAGTTATCACCCAATGTGAGCAGGATCAATAATAGTTTAGTAGTGTCTGATAATTGGAGTAGCTGTTATACACAAGAGCTTGCATCTCCTTGAGTGACTCTTATCAATCTATTGTCCATCATCATCTGATAATCAGACCGAAAATATGGTGGGGAATGTTCCCTTTTTAAATCAAGCTTGAGAAAAACATTTGAAATAATGATGGGAAAAAAAATCTCATTGTTCAACTCAGCAGGGAGGAAAAACCCCGGAGCTGGTGACTTTACTGCTATGAAGATGAAAACCAATAGGTGTGCACCACATTAGAGGAGAATGAGGCCAGAGAAAATATTTTATAATATTCAGAGTATAGCCAAATAATTGGGTGGTAGGAGGCTCCAGGGACTCCTCATCTCAGGCTGCCGGAAACTGAAAGAAGGCCTTTCTGCCCGTTGTCTCTGAACCCTGGGCTGCCAGGTTCTGGAACAGGAAGAGGACAGGAGGAGGCCTACCAACCGATGCTCCGACCTTCAAATTCCAGCCAGGGAGGGTTGAGTGAAACTTCCTTTGTGTGTCTGGGAAGAGAGTTGAAGCATTTTATGACAGGCAAGAAGCCTTCTGGTTTCATTGAAAAGATTCTCTAGCCCAAGTGTCCTCAAACTACGGCCCACGGGCCACATGTGGCCCACCGAGGACATTTATCTGGCCTGCCAGGTGTTTTTGCCCCCTTTGGTTTTTTACTTCAAAATAAGATATGTGCAGTGTGCATAGGAATTTGTTTATAGCTTAATTTTAAACTATAGTCCGGCCCTCCAATGAGTCTGAGGGACAGTGAACTGGCCCCCCGTTTAAAAAGTTTGAGTACCCTGCAAGTCTAGCCACTTGATTAAAAGAAGGCCTGCTGTGATGGAAACTTGTGTATGTTTTCCTTTGTTAATCTCTTCACCCAATCGAGGAATTATGAAGCTCCTTTAACTAAGTACATGACTCCTGAACAACAGAGAACCTTCCTGCATTTGGTCAGAGAGAAGGCTATGACGATGGAAGAAGGAACAACAGAAGAAGGGGACCAAAAGCCAAGGGATGCCGGCAGCCTCTAGTCTAGAAGCTGAAAATGGCAGGAAGCCAGATCAATAGGCAGAGCCTCGGGAATCATCCGGGCTGTCTTTGCTATGTGAGCCCCGGCAAACCTGTGTTGGACTTCTGACCTCCAGAACTGTAGATAATAAATGTATGTGGTTTTAGGCACTAAATATTTGGTTGTGTCGTCGTTTATTATGAGAAAACGAATACCTCATGTATCCCCAGAACCTGGATGTAGATAAGGTGCCCTGGTGGTGGAGTGGATGATACTTTGGGCTGTGGCTGCAGGTCAGCAGTTTGAACCCAGCAGCAACTTGGAGGGGATAAGCTGAGGCTGTTGGCTTCTAAAGTGATTTATAGTCTTGGCCCAAAGGGGCAGTTCTGTTCTATCCCATAGGATTTTTGTGAGTCAGAATTGACTTGATGACCCTGAGTGGGCTGGACATGGGGTATATTCTCAGTACAGGATTATTTAATGAGTGTATAAATTAATGAGACTAACCGTCTCCTTCCTTTCCTCTTGAGAAATTATTCAGAACTGTCTACAAGTACTGTGTCCCCTGCCTCCCTCTCCATTTACTTAGCTTTCTGTCATTTGCCCAGTACCAGTGATAAAACATCACCCGATTTCTTGCTTCATTTGAAATAGTGAATATTCTCTCTCCTTGAAGCGTCTCTTCCCAGAGCAATGGCACTGCCCCTGTTCTCAGTCTCTCTCTGTCTGTCTCCTCTAGAACTCACCGCCTTTCCCTTCTCTGTGGTCATGCCGTTTACTCTCCCCGCTTTGACGACAACTAGGACTTGATGAGGCCAAACTTACCACCACCCTGTTTTAACATCGCGATATGCAGTCTGTTGCCCTCAGCTAATACAGAGCTGATAGTGGGAGGAGGCCAAACAAGCCAGCTGTGTAAATTCGGGCTCAACTAAGTTTCCATCACGACTCCATGAAATTCAGGACATTCCATAGTTCCCCTTTCTCTAGGGAAAAACCGCTGGGTCTCTGAGAACCTTTAAAGTGTGTGCAGCAAAGGCTCCCATGCATCCGTCCCACTGCCGCTGCTTGCGGGGAGATCAGGGACTTGAGCTCTGTGTCCTCCAGGAACTAGTGCAGTGCGTGGAACGGCGTGGTTGCTCGGTGAACCTGTGCAATCTGTGGAACTAGAACTGCTTGCTAGAGATAGCATTTTGTCGAATCTGATATGTTATATTACCACATAGCTGTATGGTTGAATAGTTTTGCAGTTGTATGGGGATTTCTGGAAGAATTGTTTATGCTTTAACTTCTTAAAGGTTGCTACTTTCTTAACATGATAAATTCCTTTTAAGAATATTCTCTCTAATATGTTTTGTTTTCAATAAGGGATGAGCCTATTTTCCAGCCCCCAATGTTTCTCTTCTATTTCTATTTGTTAAGAATTTAATCCCAGGAATCATTATTCCAAGTCTGAAAGACTGAAGAGAGTTCAGATGCGGAAGTCCCAATAGGATTTAGGTTTGGGGCTGCTAACCACAAAGTCAGCAGTTCAAATACACCTGCTGGGTTTGACAGATGAAGCTGAACTGTAGTTATAAAGATATAGTCTCAGAAAACCTGTCTGTGGTTGTCATGAGTTGAGCGTCTAGGGTAGTGAGTTACATAGGAATCAGAAGCCCCTATGGGGGAGAGGTGCAACGAATTAATATGCTCGGTTGCTAACTGAAAGGTTAAAAGTTCGAATCCACTCAGAAAGACCTCAGAAGAGGTCCTAGGAGGACAGTGCCTACTCTGACAGTCACAGGGTGGCCAGGAGTCAGCGTTGAATTCATAGCCATTGATTTGGGTACCAACAAAGAAACCCAAGAACTAGCAAACCTATCAGAGAGTGAAACTTTATTTTTTAGCTTCTTCTTTTTTCCTTCTCATATCAGAGATTGAAGACTCTTTCCCTGATTTGAAGAAAAGGATCAATTTTTCTCTTTTGACTTGTTACTTTGTATTTTTGAAAATGAGATTGAATAAAAGGCACCCATGCATCTTGGGAGTCAATGCATATATCATATCATTCCACAGAATTGTACAGTTGCTACTGCAATCAGTTCCCAAACATTCTTTTTCCTTTTCTTCCAGGACTCCTTGACATCATCTCCATTTTACCCACTTCTCCCGACACCCTTATTCTACTTACTGCTTCTGTAGGTTTACCAATTCTGGGCTTCATAGACCCAAACAACTTATTACACAACTTCATGAGGGTGACCTCCAAGGACATAACACCTCTGACATAAGACCCATAATATGAGCGAATAAAAATACAGAACATGTTGAAAACCAGATCAGATCCAGCATGGACAAGGTGTTAATAGTAGAGGCCAGATTTATGCCTTTGATCTTCTACACTCAACTCTCCAATGCACTCTGTTTAGTAACCATTTTCCTCCCATCCCCCCGTTGTGGATAGAGGGGAGTTTACCAGAGGCTGATTTCCTATGTAGTTCCCACCAGTGAATCTTGGGTTCCCAGTGTCACGCACAGCCTTCTGAAAATCAGATTCTCACAATAAAGGCTCAGATACTACTTTCCCGTGTCATTACATCTGCTAGAATGGCTGGCGACCGGGTGGTATACTGTCATTTTAGCTCCCAGTGGAGCTAATTGCTGCTCCTTCATGTCCACGTTTGATCACCTCTTTATAATCCTTAGACAAAATGACTTGCATTCAACGTTTGTGTTTGTTTTTATGTCTCTCCATGCTATTCCACGAGAAGCCACCTGTGTCCTCCTTTGCAGTGCTTGGAAAAACACTGTATAAGCTATGGCGCTCGTAAATATCGCTGAATTCACATCATGAGTGAAGCTTCTGTACTTTGTGTAGCTTAGGTTGAATCCCTTCAGCTACTTTGAGATTTCACCGTGAGAGTTGGACTTCTGAACACTCTTGGGTTCCTGTCCCTTCTTATGGTTAGTAGGACAGTGTAAAGCAAAACAAATAACAAAAACAAGTCTACTGCTCTTGAGTCCATTCTGCCTCAGAGGAACACAATAGGACAGGGGAGAACTGCCCCTCTGGGCTCCAGATGGTGTAAATGTTTGCGGGAGCGCCTTTCTCCATGGAGTGAGTGGCTGGTGGGTTTGAAGTCCTGCAATTCCCCACCAGCACCATCAGCTCGGAAGGCCCTAAGCTCCCAGCTTCCAAAGGACTTTTTTTGTGTGTGGCTATTTTCAGTTTATTGCATGAAGGAGTTACACTAGTCCAAGTTAAAAGTGGACCCCAAATGGTTACATCATACAAGCTGTGAGGTTTTAAACTTGTGACAAGGGACAGAGGGAATTTTTCTACTCATTGCAAGGAAATCCTCACTTAAGCTTCCGTGAGCCACAAGCACTTAAAACCCATGAACCTTCAGGGGGTCGTCCTTAGCCAGTCCAATCTCTACAAGGAACTGCCATATGTTCTTGCGCTGGTCACCCTGGAGCTGAATCACTTCTCCATGTTCTGGATGCTCAATCACAGTACCATTGCAGGCAAATTTCTTTTGAAAGGCCTTCACTAGCTTCTTTTTGTCGTAGTCATCAGCGATCCCTTGACAGTGGTCAGGGTCTTCCTGCCGTTGCGCTGTTGAATTATTATATGGATATAATCCTCTGCCCCCGCGGGAAGCAGGTCATCACCCTTACTTGCATCAGCAAAGGGGTCGAAAGAGTGGAGGATCTGGATAGCGGACATATGATACGATTCCTTTTCCTCGGTGGAAACGGCCTGTGGAAGGTGGCGGCTGGAGAAGGCGGGCAGGGGGGACAGAGCGTCGGGAAGCGAGGGGGAGGCTGCTGAGTCCTCGGGCGGCTCAGTGACTGGGGCTGCTTCCAAAGGATTTCTGTCCTGATTGTGGGAAGCATGGGAAAGGGGAAGCACAGCCCAGTGCCACTTTGGAAGACACAGGCTTTGACCTGCTCAGAACATGCCCGGGAAAACAAGGATTCTCTCATTTTCCTCTAGAGTTGAAAGCCTCGGACTCCACTCAGAGATCAGAGAAAACAGACTGGATGCTTAGAGTTGTTCTTTGAAAGCCTTTCCAAGTGGCCATTGTCACATGTCACAGGGAGAAGCTCACCAGCTTCAGGACTCTGTCTTTGACGTCAAGCGACCTTGAGTTGGTTCCAACGAATAGGTATCCTAGGCACAAGAGGAAGACACACGAGCGAGTTCTAGGCCATCTGCACAATCATCGCCATGTTGGAGGCCCTTGCCGCCGGTCTTCTTTGCTCTCAACGAGCACAACTGTGTCATCTGCAGGTTGCCAATAAGTCTTTCTTCAATCCTCATGCTACGTTTTTCTTCCTAGCTCCCAGATTGTCCAATTATTTCTCAGCATGCATACTGAATAAGCGGGATAAAAGGATACAGCCTGTCCTGGGTTCAATGCTTCAATATCCTTTTATTCTGTTCAAGCAACTCTTGGCTTGTGTGCAGGTTCTGCATAAGCACAATTCAGTGTTCTGGAATTTTCATTCTTTGCACTCTTCTCCATCACAATTCATGATCCCCACAATGGAATGCCTTCGCCTATCCCATAAAACACAGGTAAACATCTTTCCGGTATTCTCTGCTTTAAACCAAGATGCATCTGACTTCAGTTATAATATCCCTTGTTGCACATTCTCTTCTGAATCTGGCTTGAATAACTGGCAGCCCATTGTCAATGTGCTGCTGCAACATTTTGGGATGATCTTTAGTAACATTGTACTTGTATATGTTCTTAACTATATATTCAATAATTTCTGCTTTCTTTGTGAATTTTAAACCCTTAAAAAAGCTTGTCAAAGAAGCCGTTCCTTGATCAACAATTTAGTGATGTGTCGGCCTGAAGTCTGGCTGAGCTATGCTCTTTTCCCGTTAATAGCCACTTTTACATGAATTTTTGAGAGGAACTTGTTCATGGTGAATAGGAAAATGTAAAAATGCCTCCTAAACTGCAGACTAGACAATGGCTTGATCCCACTAAGGGGGCGATCTGAAGAGTCTAATGGTCTCAAGTATTGCAGTGCCATTTCTAGTGTTAACACCCGAGTCGGAACTCACAAAGGCAGAATATGGCAGTTTTCATCCATTTATTACTCAATGAAAAAAATATTTTCCAATCCCTGCTGCCCTTTTTTATTTGCCTTAACAGAAAATTTTTATTTTCTTCTACACACACGGCGAGGTAACCAGCCATAAAAGAGAATACTCTTTTTATGGATGACTGTAAGTAATAGATCAATTTGGTTCCATATTTTCCTTTTTAAAAGGAAATATATATCCATATTTCAACAAAATAATGCACTACCAATGATACTTACATTTATGACCAATTTTCTCTGATAGCACCCTTCTTCTGTGCCACCATCTAAAATATCATTTTAAATGAATTTTTTAGGACTTTATATTTTTCTTTAATATTTGCTTTCATCAAAGATCTATTGGGTCAGTTTCCATCATTAGACGATAGTTCGGCCTACGTCAGTTAAAAGCTTCAATTGCATCCAGTGTGTTGGGCCTCTGCTCCCACCAGGGTAGGCGTGGGGCGGGATGAACTGAGGAATGGACGGTGTGGTTCCAGGTCCTTTCTTATTGGCAAAGGGAGGGAGGCCGATGCAAAGGCCAGAGATCTTAATTTAGTCAGATCTCTGACTACTGTTGAGTTTGGCATCGTGGTTATGAACTGGGCTGATTTCTGAAGGTCAATGGCTAGAAATTGCCAGCTACTTAGCCAGAGAAAGAGGAGGTGTTCTACTCTCTTACACAGCTCCAGTCTCAAACACAACAGGGCCGTTCTGCTCTGTCCTGTGGGGTCATTATGAGTCAGATTCGACTCGATGGCAGTGCGATTGGTTCTGGTTTCGGTATTCTCACCCTGCTAGAGATCCTCTATTGGGGATTCTCGATGACCTCATTTGTAGTAAGGGTGACGAGGAGGTGATGATAACAGTACAGAAGCCTGTTCAGCTAGCTCAGGCTTCTGACTGCAACTTCAGACTCGGAGGCCCGACCACTTGTGGTTTTGCCACCTTCACATCCCACGCCTATTTCCAACAAAACATACTTGAAATTGAAATAAGATGTTCTTCTTATTCCTTTCAGAGTTAGCTTTATGGAAAATATGCTACTTTTATTATTTACAGAGATTAGGTAATTTGACATGGTGGCATATACTTTTCCTTACTCCTTAACCACTGATTTACTGATTCTCTTTTTTCCAGATGTGATATCAATGGGTCATATAGTATCTTGCTTCTTTCCTGTAGCATATTGAATTTGAAACTTACCCCATGTTATTATGTAGATTGATAGTTTTTTTGTTTTATTGATCAGTAGGATTTCATTGTATGAATGTGATACAATTTCTATATTTATTACTTGAAGGACCCTTGGGGTGTTTTCAGTCATGAAGAACACTTATGTGGAGGTTTTGTGTAAAGATGAGTTTTTGCTTCTTTGGGGCTGATAGTCGGAGTTGCTGAGTTATATGGTGTGGTAGTTACATCATCTCATGCCAACTTGATAAATAGAGGGAAGGGGTGGAGTTTAGCCTGTCAGTCAGGTCACAGCTTGACGATGCCTCCTTGTGGGCGTGGCCTACTCATGAGGATTCTGGGAACTTCCTGTCTTTCTCCCTGGAGGAGGGCCACACTCTCTTACTGTTTCACCTTCCTGTTGTCAAGCCACATGGAACCACGCTGATGGCAACCAGAGCCCTGGAGATGCTTCCACAGCCATTGGATCCACAAGACTGTGATCTTCTTGCATTCTGCATCATTTCACGTGACTGTGTGAGTCTGAAGGGTGATTTATGGATTAGTATTGGATTTATGGACTTGAGTTGAACTGGGTGTTATCTAAATATATAATTACTTCCTGATGTAAAGCTCTTTCTTACACATATTACACATTTCTCTAGTCAACCCGGACTAACACATATGGTAAGTGAATTCTTAGCGGCGGTATGACTGCGTTCCCTCAGACAGTGTGAGAGAGGTCTAGTGGCCATGCGTCTTGCTGCACGTTGTATTGCCAGTCCTGCTTTTTCTAAGAGCCATTCCCACCGGCTTAACTGGCTCGTGTCTCATTGCCGTTGTAATCATGGTACTAATGACTAATGATGGTCAGTGTATTTTCATGTGCTCACGTTACCACATGTTTGGTCCAGGGTTTCATTTCGTTTCTCTTTTATTGTCTTTGTACTGCAACGTTAGCTTTCCGGTCATGTCAACAGTGTGCACGGGGTGCCTATAATAAAGAGTTCAAAGATTTTGCCATTTCATTGCAACCTTTGGGTCATTGCAGGCCTGCCATCTTTTTATTGTCTTTTACCTAAACAATTGGATTGGCCCGATGATCTCTATTCTTTGGATATCATGTCAATGGACTCCTACACAATTGGAATATTGCGTTGCAAGTCTGGAAAGCTCCCTGTCCAGAATTAGCTGGTTTTATTTTGTAGTGACATATCTTGCCACCTCAAATGAAATCCTTGACATCCTGGTTTGGGTGTTCCTTACCCTGGCGGCCCTGGCGACTGGTCTGCTGACTGGCAGAATACCTGTTCAACAATGCTAGCAGGTCATTACATTAATGATCATTGGAAATTGGTGGTGGGGTCCCAGTCAGCAGTATCTGGTTGTTTAAGTCTATTGGATAGCATTAGTTCCCTTGATTCGAGTGAGCTGGCTACTGACAGATCGCTCTATCAGGAAGTTATGGAAGAGTTCATGCCCACAGACCGAGCATTTTGCATAAGCACTCTCCTGAGTGCAGGTCCTTTGTTTATATCCCACTCTTGCCATCATTCTGTGAGCCCCCTGAGTGCAGAAATCCTACCGTGTTCCATATCTGTCTGGATGCCTAATGCCCCATTGGCAGGCAGGAAATAATGCATGCATGTGAAGCCTAATGGGTCATTGGAGACAAAATAGGCAGCCTTTGGTTTAATTCACCAGCACAAAGTGTCTCCCAATTTTTTTTAACATCACCCCCACCGTGCCGAATATTAGTCCATGAACCTGGCAGTAGCAATACCTGAGTGATATTTACCCTTGTTTTCTTTCCTTTGATCGTTTGCTCTCATCAACTGTCTGCAAAGTTATTTAGCAAGAAAGACCTCCCTGAGGCCGTGAAGTCTGAAATACCACCCATGACTACAAGGTCATGGTTTTGGGAACTCTATCAGACCATATGTTTCTTCAGAACAACAGAGAGATTCTGAGTTTGAGCACAAGAGTGGGCATGTAGGCCCAAAGAGAAGCACATCTTGGGGCCAAAGAATCCCTTTTGTATCATCTCAGTTTCTGTCTCACAAAAATGGTAGACAGATAGAATGTAATTCCTGAATGGAAATGGTGAAGTGAGAGTGTCTTATGAATATGGAAGAATTCCATCCTTGAATCCTCCAAAAGTAGGATAGGAGCTCTTTCCAGAAGCTTGACAGTAAAAGAGAGTAGTGAACTTCAACTTTAGAGTCAAACTGGACAGTAAAAGTGAACTTCAACTTCAGCTTTAGCGTTAACTTCAGCCTACAACCACCCATGTGTGAGAGAGGAGCATTGCTCCATTGGGTTTTCCGTGGCTGATTTTTCAAAGGGCAGACTGTCTGGCTTCTCTTCCAAGGAGCCTGTGAGTGGACTTGAACCTGCCCTCTTTCAGGTAGCAGCCTAGTGCCTTAACTCACCCAGGGACTCTAGAAGTGGGTACAGTGCTTTCTCCGAATCCAGGGAGACATTGGGCTCTTCTTTCCTGTGGCTCCTTAGTTGCGTTTGATGTGGCCATTTGAGATCGGTAGCCCTGTTCTCTTACTTGGCACCCTACACAGCTGCAGGCTCCACGAGCCTGGCTAAGCTATGGTTGAATCATCACCCTTGGCTTTGAAAATCAGGAGTTGATGGTTAATGTTGTTCATGGAAGGCTGCTTAAGAAAAGTTTCTTGTATTTAATTGACTTGGACTCTTTCGGGGAAAGAAGCCTCTCCTCCTGAACAAACAAAAAGCAGGGCCAGCTGTCGGGAAAATGGCAGTTCAGTGCTGCTGATACAATAGAAATGAATGCGGCCCAGCCTGCTCTCTTTGGGAAATACAGTAACTACTAGCAAAGCTGTTTCTTAAAATGCATATCCCAAATGGAGGGCCTCCTTCAGAGCTGTTCTGGACACAGCAATAGATGACTAATTAGGTGGCTTAAAGACGGTTGGGTAAAATCGACTCCAGAGGCCAGTGCAAAGGACCTGGGTAAGTATACTGTATGTAATTAGGGAGATTAGAAGAGATATTGAATTATAAATTGGGTTTTGGTGGAGTTAGCATAATAATTTTTAAAGGCCAGTTAAACGAAGATTGATTTGCACATTATAGCCTCGTGTACAGTCATCCACATTTTGTCTGCTTGTTATCCAATATAAATCATGGGGAAAATTAATTGCTCACTCTCATCCACAGTGCCCAGTTCTTAGCTGGCTGTATTTCAGCTGCTGCTACAGCACATGTGATTTGAAGGATGTGTGAACTCTTACACTGTGTGATTTCACATAAGACTAATATTAAGACATTTCAAGTCAGGGAAGTTCTCAAGGTAGGAATCACACTTAAGACTTGCACTTTTTGTTTTAACCAAGGCTATGAATTTTATGCAAATAACGCACATATTTTATATAGATATACATCTATGTATTGGAGCACACCCTGCAACATCCGTGCAAGTTAGTTTCCTATGCATGCTACCTGTGTTGTCCTAAGCACTCATTCGTTATGGGTGTGCATCGTATGTAAGATATGGTACTCCAGGCAGGGGGCTCCTTCGTTGTGCAGTGGCTCATTCTGCAGAATCAAGCTGGCAACCTGGTAGGTTTGAGAGAGGGCAGGTTTAAAAAGAGGCCAGGGGGGTTACCTTTTGAACATATGGCCCAGGGGGTTCAAATGTCATTTCTAGACCCCATATGACAAGCCCCATTTCTAAATTACACTGAACATTTTGGTCTTAGCCAAACTAACTTATAACTTCTAGACTGAAAGTTTAATGTACATATCCACGATATGATCCAAAGATTCCTACTATTCTCCTCTATCGATGAAAAATTGGGAGCAAGCATTAAGTAAGAAGCCACAGTGTGTTTGAGGCTTACTTCAGAATCATTAGTCCAGTACTGCTGCAAGACTCAAGAGACCTAATAGATTGTTCCTCATAATAACAGCAAAGAAGCCTGGTGGCACAGTGATTAAGTGGTTGGCTGCTAACCAAAAGGTTGGAAGTTTGAACCCCCCAGCCGCCCTCTGCAGGGGGAGAATGTTGCGATCTGTGTCCATGCAGATTACAGTTTTGAGAACCCACGGAGGCAGATCTACTCTGTTCTGTAGGGCCACTGTGCCTCGGAATGCACTCCAAAGCAATGCGTTGGGCATCTTTTTAGTTGTGGTCATTATAACAGAGTCCTTAGGAACATGGGAATGCGAATGATTAATGCCCTTAGCTGTGAATGGAAAGACTATAGGTTTAAGCCCATCCAAAACACGTAGGAAGAAAGGCCAGGTAATCTAGTTATGAAAAATCAACCCCTGAAAACCCCGCGGAGTGCAGCCCTCCTGTGGCCCACCAGGGGCCACTGTGAGCCGGAATTTCCTTGATGGTAGCAGGAATCGTAACGAGGAGCTTTTTTATTGAGCCTGCGTGTTTAATGCTAAACCCTTACAACCATCCTTGGCGGGCGAGTGCTCTCATCCTACATTACAAATGAGAACCCAGGGGCGCAGAGAACAGCCCCATGTTAACGGTACCTTGGATTCACAAACAGCTCTTTCTAAGGCTTCAGCTCCGACACCAGGAGGTCTGTCTGTGCCTTTGCAGCCACTTCAGAGTTTATCAACCAGGATTCTATGCCCACGGAAGACCTTTGACCCTCATTCTGCTAAGTCTAACAGAATGGAGAGTACAGAGAAAGAGAATGCAGGGCTTGTTCCTAAGGAACCCTGGCTTCCTTGCAATAGCAGTGGTTCAAAACTGCCAGCTGCCCTGACGGGGAAAGATGAGACTGTTTCTGTCAAGTTACAATCTCAGAAACCCTGTATAAGGTCTCTATGAGTCAGGATCAACTTGATGGAAGTAGATTTGTCTTCAGTTTACAATCTTAGTAGGCAGAGATACATAGGAGTAAAAAGATCACTTCCTACTGCTTTCTTTTATTTATGGGTCAAATGAATGATTCTGGGAATAGAGCTGAAACAAGTCAGAAGAGTGGCGAAGCGTGGGTGCAGGCGGCCTCATAGCAAAGGTGGGTCCTTGCAGCCAGATTTGGGTGGCAGTGTGGCATTGGACTGTTCACTGGAAGACCAGCAATGTGAAAATACCAGTTGCCACAAAGGAGAAAGAGGACACTGTCTACTCTGGCAGAGTGACAGTCTCAGAAACCCACCGGGGCAATTCTACCCTGCCAGATGGGATGGTTATAAGTCGGATTCTACTGCTGGTAATGAGGTAAGGGGGATGAAGAATAAGGTGCTGGCGAAGAATATTGAAAGGACCCTGTACTGCCGGAAGAACAGACAAATAGGTCTCGGAGGAAGGACAAAATTTCCCCTTCAAAGTCAGAAGGGAGAGACTTCATCTCCCCTGTATTTGAGACATGTCATCAGGAGAGCTGAGTCCCTGGGGAAGGACCAACTGCTTGGAAAAGGACGCTGCCGTGGTCGCATCAAATCTAGCAGGATGCTGCAGGACCAGGCAGGGGTTTGTTCTGATGTACATAGCTCATGACGAGCCTGAACCAACATATGACACTAAGGGGCAGAGCACTGGCCTCTCTTAGCTTGGTAAATGCAATGAAATTTCCTTTCTCTCACACGTATTTGTTGGGGGTGCACAGTGGGTTCGCTCCAGCTCTAGAGTCTGGGCATAAAAGGTCAGCAGGGCTGCCATAGCTCAGGAAGTGCCTTTTGTGCCAATGGGAAGTCACTATCCTCTGTGTGACAGACTCCCATTTGGCCTGGGGCCAGCACATCCCGAGCAGGAGCTCAGCTCCCGTTGCCCCTGGTGGGTGCCCCTGGTCCTCAGCACTGTAAACAATCTGTACAACCGGACCCAGGGTTTCCGAACGAGCCCCAGAGTCAAGAAGCATCCTCCTCCTTCCCATACAGCATGTGTGTGGATAATTGGGAGCAGATACAAAGTAAATGCTCAAGATGAAATAAAAATCCAGATTTGTACTAAAGACAGAAAACTGGGTTCTAAAAAAAAAGGCAGAGAGCCTCATTAACTTAGGGGGTTAAGGAGGTTCTCCTTCTCACGGTAGAGAAGGAAGGAGAGGGAGGAGGAGGAAGAGAGGGGAAATACAAGCCCATACCAGCCCAAGGCTGATTGCCAATGGCAGGCAGAGGGCAGACATGGCTGATGCTTCCACTCTTCTTGACCCTAATTTGACACTTGCCAGCATTCCCATGCCACTCTCCTCCTCTGGGGGCTTCCATAATTTGTTGCAATGGCCACACACAATTCATAGACGAGGCTCATGATTATGGGGGTCATTAGGGAAGATAGCATGATACAAAATGTTCTGCATTCAGGTCTTTTGTCCACACCGTCTCTTCTCAGCCATGCTGGCAGGCATGCCCAGGCTCCCTGTTTTGTGAACAAGTAGTTTACATGCATTTAAAGAATTATGAAAAGAGACAACACCTTAAGAACGCCAGGAAGTACCCCTTTTCTCCGGTGCCCTCTGGTTGCTGCCGGTTGTTGGGTGGTGTTCTGCAGTCTGAAGAGACTTACTAACTCTTGAGCATTAAGAGGTCATCCCGTTCAATGTGATGCTCACAAAAACATATAAGGCCCATTGAAAAATTCACCGCTGACATATTTGTAGCTGGAAGTACAATTTTATGCTATTGAAATAGAGTATCGCCACACATAATTAAACCAAGCTTCACTTGCTCAAATAAAGAAAGTAAGCAATCTTTTCATGTAGTGTCCTTGAGTTTTATTCCGATGGCTCGCCTGCAGCGCTTGTTAATTTGCAAAATGTACTAATTCACAACAGGGCTCTCTGTCATTAGTGTTAATTATCCTGGTTCTCGTGTCCTACGCAGAATTCTAGACGATTTAGTAGTCTCAACAATGACATTCTTAAAGAAAGGGTAGGTTCTCTGTGGGTGTGACCTGATTTTCCTCTCAGGTGTAACTGTCTGGTTATTTATTCATTTACCTCTCAACAGGATGACGGACATTTAGCCATCTTGGAGAGGAAAATATTTCTCGAAATGCCTCCCACACGCCTGTCCTAGGCACAGGCAACGAGCAAGGCAAGCTGCACAGGTGAACAAAATAAGCGACGCCCTCCCGTGTTGGAATCAAGTTGGGGAAACATGTTACACATGAGTAAGAGTGGGTGTTATTTTCGAGACCTGTTGTACAGTGAGGTAAGAAGTTGACTCTTGGAAGGAAACGATTGGAAAATTAGCATGGCAGCGATGATCTCAGGTGGGTTTGATCCAGAACAAGGGCAGGCTGTGGGATGAATGGCAGCACTGTTTTTTGGTGGGCAGGGCCAGCTCATGCTCCAGCCTCCTCTAGTCTAGCCGCCTCGGTTCCCCTGACCTCCTGAGCATGTTCTTTGCCTCCGATCTGCACCATCTAGTCTGTTCCAGCAGCAGCTCTCCCTGGACTCCTTCCTGTAAGCTCTGCAGGGACTGGTCTCTGTTTGGCTGCCTAGCAGTTCCTGTGCATTTGGGACAGTCCCGTAACACAGGGTGCCCGAGAAATACAGTTACCAACGGCTTTGCAGAAGACACACCCAAACTACCAACAATTTCCCACCATGCCGATCTGCTTACCTCACCATCTCCGCTCCCACAAACTCCTAGCCCTGGCTGCCAGGCCCGCGGGGTCTGGATCTTGTTCGCTCTTTCACCTTCATCTATTACGTTCACCTTCCCTCTCAGCTCACCCAGGATTCCTTCCCACTCTTCCAATGCACTGGGTCCTCTTTCTGCTTCTCACTCCTTCCCCAGTAACTCCATTCTTCTGCTCCATCTCAGCTCGGGCCACTTCCCCTGAGAAGCCTTCTGGGACTTTACTAGCCTACTAGTTGCCATCAAACTAATTTCTGACTCGTGGGCATCCACTGTGTGTCAGAAAAGAACTGTGTTCCATATACGTTTCAATGGCTAATCCTTGTTGTAGTGGTTAATCGTTGGGCTACAATTGGAATGGTTGGCAGTTCAAAACCACCAGCAGCTCTGTGGGAGAAAAGCCTGGGCTTTCTTCTCAAGTAACCAATCCTGGAAACCCACAGGGGGTCTGTCTATATGCATCAGCATTGACTCAATGGCAGTGAACTTGGTTTTGGTTTTCAATCATCCAGAAGTAGATTTCTAGGCCTTTCTTCCAAGGCATGTCTAGGTGGATTGAACACTCCAACCTTTTGGTTAGTAGCTGGGTGTGTTAATTATTTGCACTACTCAGGGACTGACTCCCACACCAGAGCTGGTCTGACACCCCACTTTGTGCTTACTCCATTCCATTTCTTCATAGAGTTCACCCAAGTTGCAATTTTACACGTATCAGTGCAAATGTCAATACCTACTGCCACTCCCACTGAGCTCCATGGAGATAAGTACCATGCCCAGTTGCTCACTATTACTATAGGTGCATCTAGCATCGGATCTAGGATTAATAAACTGCTCAATAAATAGTTACTGGATGGATGGATAGATGGATGGATGATTAAAAATGAATGGTAAGTATATAGTGTTCCACAGAGATTTTTCACAGTCTTTTATTGAACATAGTTATTTCTTTTTATGCAACTAATCCCCACGGGCTGCCTTTGGAATCCTGAATACAATGCTACCCAACAGCTGCATGTTTGCAAATATCAGCTCACACAGTCCTCACCAGGAATCTCCAGGTTCTGCATCCTCTCCATTTTTCAGATGAGCACATTGAGAGTATGTCTTTCACACCCCCAGGCACATCTGCTCTTAGGGCACCTGAGGCTGGCAAAGGTGCCGGCGGCTGTGGAGCAAAGCTGACAGGGGGCTGGGCCAGACCAGGATGCAGTATATTCCCCGCTCTTCCCTCTGAAGCAGAAGCGTGACCATGCATGTTGCTGTCTGACGTGGACGGCCAGCTGGAGGGTTTGATCGTCCCATGCTGTCTCTCTTCCTGGAACAATGTGAGTTTGTCTGTCTGGCTTACTGTCTGATGCAGATTCATGCCCAATGAGTTTGGAGAGAACCTCACCTCGCTATTCTAGAAGCCTCTCCCGTCACTTAACATCTGCTGAGATGCTTTGGGCTTGGTTGCCTAATCCCTCTGTGGCTGAATAGTGAATGGCAAGTCTATAGCCGGTGTCTCTAATTAATTACTCATTTATACTTTGCAAGCCCCTCTGAGAACGGAATTTTACATTGATTCCTACCTCTCCTATGCCATTTGGCGATATTTTTGCAGACATGAGCAGACATTTGTGAGACTGCCTATGTGAAATGTAACTCCTAGGGGGTTTGAGGGACAATAAGCCCCTTTAACTTGACAGTGGGCACAGGCATCATTCAACTTTCATTGACCATGTAGCAGATTCATATAATTGTCAGTTCCCGAGCAAGGTTGCCATCTTCCTTGCAAAGACAGCCCTGGCATTGCGGCTTTGAGGAAGCCATGCATTTCCTGAGCCCTTGGAATAATAACACACCTCCTATTTGTTTGAAATAAACTAGGCACAAGAAGGGAGATTAATGATATGTCCAGTCCCAGTGTAATCACTAAAATTAGCAGAAGCAAGTCGCATAATGCAAGTGGTGGAGGTCCTTTTTCTCCAGTGCTTCTGAGCTGTACTGAATGGGTTGGTAATGAATAATGCTAGGCCTGTTAATAAGAGCAAGAATGCTTAAATAGGGAGGCCGCTAGGCTCTTTGCTTATTATTATACACTACTTACAGATGAATGGTGTTTGGGGTTAAATGTGAGAAACCGCATTCTCTCCCTCTCCCTTTCTCTTCCTCCTCCTTCCTTGCTCTGTTCCTTGGCAGGCCAGTTTAGAAATAATGCTTGGGGTCAGTGGGATTTAAACACACACGCACACACCCCCCCCGAAACATAACTGTCAACAGAAAATAAGAATATCAATGGCCCCAGGAAGGGTGCACTGTAAGGGAAAGGCCACACATTTATGGGTTGTGTGGCTTTGTTTCTCCTCTCTCATTACTGCCACCGACACCTGACATAGGTACGGCATCGATCCACCCACTGTGTGGGAGTTGGTGTTTTGTTCCTCTGGCGCCTGTGTTCCCCTTGCATGTCAGATCACCCAGATCAATTCCTTTTTGATATAATTTTTTTTTCAACAGCCAAGATGGGTCAGCTAAGAAATGGCCAAGATCCCTACTCACGGCAAAATGATTGTTGCACGGCAAGTACTATTTTGCAGGAATTTCACCAAAAAGAAAACAGGGGGGGAAATCAAGCCAAACCAAGAACACAATTTTCCTGCATCATTGACGATCTCACATGAGTCATCAACCCTTGTGTGGCGACATAGCCGGCTTCAAAGCAGACGCTCAGCTTCTCAAAGAAGCATATGTGGCTCATCTCCTCAGCTGCATGCGAGGATGCAGGCTTGGTCACCTTCATTTTGCCTCCCTTCTTGTCCCCTGCTCTCGCCCCCATAAATAAGAAGGTCACAAATGTGCGGAGTGGCCTGTGTCGCATATGTAACTATTTATTCCTTCTCCCTTCTCTCATCCTTGCTCTTCCGTCCCCCATGGGATGTGAATGGAGGAGGTTAGCAATGGCTGAGGCTGCCCTGAAGTTGTCAGCGTCCCCAACCTACTTATTCCTGCCACCTGTCTGGCTTCTCCACAGCACCCACAGGACCATGCCTGCAAAGCTTGCCATTTGCTTCATGAAACGAGAGAGTTTTGTTTCACGACATTTTATTTCTTGCAATCGCCTTCTAGATCTATAGAAAGTGAATCAAGAAGACATCAGAAGGGCTTTCCATTTTTTCCTTGAATTCTCTGCAATCTTAATGACAGTGGTGATTGAGGCAATGTCATCTCCTTTCTGTTTGATTGCTAAATATTTTTAACGACCGTGTTTCATTTACTCTTAGATTTTTTTCATACTTAATAATTCTAAAACTAGATACATCTCACAATTATAATTGGCAGCATTTTTCCCCTGGGGGGACATGAAATAATGGTATCTTTCTGAAACCCATATTATTATGGGTTTGCTATTCTCATGTTCCTACAGAAGACAAAAGTTGGTTGCTATGGTTCTGCTCCCAGGAAATCATAGAAGTCTCCCATGAACTCTTTGTGCCACCCTCCCTGGGTCAGAAAAACACCACCATAGATAGCAAACAGAAATGTATTCCTTTACAGTTTAGGAGTCTAGGAGTCTGAATTCAGGATGTCAGCCCCAAGGGAAGTCTTCCTCTCTGTCTGCTTGGGAGGTAAAGCCTTGTCTCTTTTCAGCATCTTGGAGAGCTTCCTGGGACCTCAAGCATCCCTTGGGTCTAGGAGGTTCTCAGCACCAGGATCTGAGGCCCCAGCATTTCATCTACTCTCGGCTCTTCTGTCTTGGTGGAAGCAAGTCCTTATCTCTCTGTCTGCTTTTATTTCCTATGATCTTTTTTAATATAAAAGAATGATTGAAGCAAAGGTAAGACTTCAGTAAGAGTGATGACTTCAGTAAGACAGTAGTATTTAAAGGGTTCCACTCAGAACATACCCTATCCTAACTGAGCCTCATAGAGGTTTAAGAATTTATAGTTATGTGGAAGATAATTACATCAGGTCACAAAAATGGAGGGTGACTACATCAATACATAATTGCCCACCCAAGTTGACACATATGCATATTTTTTGTATTCAGTTAATCAGTTATAGGGTAGACTAAATGAGCCCTTGAAAATCCTTTAGACCCATGAACACGGTGATATTTAGGGACATACCAAATGGCAGTCTCGATTGAAAAACGTGCTTGGCAGTTTACGGACTTCTGTCGGTTGTTGATGCTACTGACTTTTTGCCCCAAAGAAAGAGAAGGGAAGGACTTCCCTTCAAAGGAATCAGTTACTTCCTTCAAAGGAGAAGCGTTAAGAGGAAGCGGAAGCGTGAGGCTTTTGGTTCTCCAAGGCTTAGCGCTCCTCCCCCAGGGCTTCATTAGCGTTGTGCTTTAACTTTGTATGTGAATTGTCGTGACATTAACTCCTGGCCATCAGTCCACTGGCACGGTCCTCTCTTCACCCTGTACTGCAGTTGACTGCTATAAGGGGGGGTCAAAGGAACTACACCAGTTTTACTTTCAAATCCATCTGAGCGACCCACAAGTTGATGTAAAATCTAAGTCTGTTTTTATACAACTGAAGGGAATAAGTTCTGCTTATTTTTTATTATCACTATTAATATTGGAAGATTTTGCTGGGCAGCTTCCGTGTAGTGTGGGCATTATGCCGCATGATAGTAAGTGAACCAGGTGGGCTTGCTTCTCAGTAAACTTCGTGGTCATTCACTACTGTATTTGGCTTGACCCCAGGAAAGGCATTAATAGGGAAGCCAGTAGCATCCTGCTTCTGGGACTGTAATTTCCACAGGTGCGGGAGAAGAGGTCCCAGTGAGCTTGGGAATCACTGGGTGCCATCCTGTTTTTTGCAACAGAAGAAAAATGCGGTTACATTACATAGCAATATGGCGCTTTGGAAGAACTGAAGCTCTTCTACTGGCCTTCTCCCTTCCCTTCCCAGGATACAAGGGCTTCTTTCCTTTCTCTCTCAGATGCTGACAATTAGAAAACATTAGCGTGGGTGCTAATGCTGAAAGCGACTTTCCTCATGGGCATTTCCCTCCAGGAATGGCTTAAGGTTTCTGCTCTCAGCATTTTCTTATAGTTTTTGTTCCGTTCGTGTCATTTTGAACAATTATTTTGAAGAAAACGATGTATTTTCAATCTAGCCGCAAAGCACCATTCCCCCGTTGGCAATGCTTACATTATGCATTTAATTGGGAGATAAATACTGCCTTTGCTCTTACTGAAAACATGTTGAAAGTTTAACATGAAACATTGACACTAGCATTGCAAAATATTTTACACTGTAGAAACACCACAGGATGTATTTTCATTTTACATGTTTAGCGCGATCTGTTTTTTTTTCTCTGCCAAGTTGCTCCACACTTACTGGCCCTCATTAGAGATTTTGGAGGCTGGGAAGGCTGGAGCCCGCTGAGTGATTTTCCATTCTGGGCTCAGTTGCATTTCTAGCTTTTGCAAATAGATGGCACTTTTGACTTACCCTAGAACAGTGCTGATCTGACTGAAGTACAGCCTGGGAAACACTCACCATGAATGGTCTCTGCCTAAGTCAGAAATGTTTGTTACTGGAGACAGGAGAAATAAAAATCCAACCTACTTGAAGACAGCACTATTGCATTTTTCTTAACTGATCAAAACTTAAAAACACACCTACCCCAGGTATGAATATCGATTGCATTTTGTTATAGTCATTTTTATTATGCATTGAGGTGTGGGTGATCTTTGATCTTGAGCAAGAGAAAATGGTATGAAGAAAGTTTTACTCACAAATGAAAATGGGCTAATTGTGGGTCGGTGTGTGTGTTTAGTGAGTACGATGTGTTTAGCTTGATTTCCTCCCCTTTTTCTCCAATCCAGAGATTGGTGTGTGCAGGCACGTGTGCGCACGCGTGCGCACACACACAGGAGGCATATAGACCCTCACGCACACAGAGGGGAAAAAATCAGCCTGTTGTCTTGCAAGTGTTACTTATCATATTAATTAAAATCTGGTGACACGGTAACACTAGCAGCTGTGTGGGAAAGCGAGGGAAATTAACAAACGTTTGATTTGTTGTGTTGCTAATGTGACACTTATTATACAGGTCACAGTAAAACAATACCTCAGCCAAAATATGCTAATGCCGGTGGAGAACTGGTGCAGTTGTAAAAACATCGGTGTTTATTATAATGAGGCAAAATAAGGCTTTACCTTTAAGAGCAAGAAGTGATCTTTGAATCTTCTAAGACAGCTAAGTTTTTAAACATTAATCATTGCCGTTAGCAGCTACAGAAAAGAGTCCTCTTACATAATGTATAAAAAATAATAAAGAAAAATGCATTTAAAAATAATCTGAGTTTAAATTAAATACTTTGGGGGCTTAGCTTTGAAATTAGTTTTATTATCATAAGAAACAGTGAATTCAATAGAATATCAACACATTGCTAATGCTCTTCTGTGCTTTATCAGCATCAATTAGATATATTAAAAATGGGGAGTTAGTTTAAAATCCGGTATATACTGAACAGGAAAATAATAATATTTACTTGTTCACCCAGGAAGTCATAAATGCTTTCACGATGAGTAAAAGTCAAAAATTTAAAAATATATAGTATAAACAAAAAGTGGAATATTAAAGAAATTTGTTACCACTACGTGACACTTCCCTCCGTGTAGTCCTGCAATAAGGAACAATTGCACACGCTCCCCAAACACTTAGCAAACTTTTCCCTTTATACTTCAAATCAGCAGTCAGAACAGGTGTTTATAGGCCCATGGAAGAAAAAGAAAATTCAGCAAAGCCTCCATTCAGCATAATTCCTGGGATGGGTTTCTTGGTGATCTCCTGAAGCATTCAGCATTTTTGCATCTACATTTTCACAAGACTGCTTATTCCCTGCCCCCCCTTTCCAAAGGGTCTTTCATTTACAGCCCTTTGTCATCCTAGTTCTATTTCCCTCCCCTCTTCGCCCCCCAGCGTAGGGAAAGGTTTCTTTCTTCCCTTCTCCTCCTTCTGGTGTTTTGATCATGTTACTGAAATGGGGTGTATGAAGTCAACCATTTGTTTGACAGTCTTTGACAGCAGATTATGTAGATTTTGCTCCAGAGAACACTAGTCATTCGGAACTGAATTTTGAGTGAGCAATCTAGATCAAAGGTCAAATGACTGGGTGCAAACGGGCCGATCTGGCTGGTCGGTCACCTTCCCATGTGGGGGGAATCAGAAAGAAAGCCCATGTATGGCATGGTGGTGGGCCAGACAGGTGAAAGCACTGGGTGTTCAATTTCACAATGTTTACAACCCCAGATTGGACCCGGGTCCTTTGGAATCTTCTGTGCTTTTTGCTAACCGGGGCAAACCAGCTTCTCTCTGGGGTTCTGCTCTACAGAAATGTAAATCAACTCCTGAGGACAGGTCCAAAAGCCATATGATAATGATGTGCCTTTTAACCTGTGCATTCTCTTGTGACGCTCAACCAGTCTCTTTGGGGCCTCAATCGTGTTTAAATCATCATTTTTAACTTGGAGCCCTCTGTGTGCCATTGCCGAGGAGAAACGGTTCTGGGTCTGCCCACCACAATATCCTGAGTAATTCCATTCAGAAAGCACCGGGTTGATGATCAAGTCAGAATTGCCATTTCAGAACGGAGAGCCTGGGCTCTCCACTCTAACTTTAGAAATGTTGCAGCAACCGTTTACAGGATGGTATGTATTTGCGCGATTTAGGGGGCTGCTACTGTCATTGATGAGACCTACACAAATAAACACGTCTCCTTCTTGGTCGGGAGCAAAGCACTATTCTGTTCAAAATATAATACTATATGCACACACTCCCAGTCTTTCGGAGGTAATTTTCAACTCTGTTCAAATTGACAGAACCCTGGAGTGGTCAGCGTGCCAATAAGACGTCCTTTTCTCTAGACGCAGTATCTTTAATTAAGGCTGGTAAAGATGGCAGTTCAAAATACAAATACAAAGACCGTTTAACCATGAAGAAGAAAAAAAAAGAAAAAAAACCAAAACAACAAAATAGTTTATTTCGCTTTGAATGGATTTATCCCTCCTCTCTTCTGAATTTTCCATAGGCGATCATGCTTTTTCTAAGTATCAAATTATTAATGAAAGGGTGAAAGTAGTAAATGGGGAAATAATAGTAAATGTTACTGTCATGACAGCTAGATACCCATTCAAAGTCAAAGGATATTTCCAGTTATTCTTTAGGCTGTTTTCCTTCAGAACTGGGCGCTATGCCTAGATGTCAGGAGCCAGCTTTTGTGTAAACTTCCTAGCTAATGGTAATATAGATGGTACCCATAATATGCTTACTGAGGTCAAGGAGAACCACATCAGTAATAGAAATATGATTTGAGTGTATTAAAAAACTGTCATCTGAAAACTATTATATATATTAAAAAACACTTAACGTTGATGAAAGCTCAAGGTAGACTGGGGAAATGATGAAACTGGAAAATATGCTATTCAAGTAGAATTATTATTAAATAGCTTCACAGCCTTATCCCCATCCTACCCCATCATCCAGGGATCAAGTCGAAGTGAGGTCGATGTGCAATGGGCAATCCTACAAGGCACGCCACATTATCGTCCAGCATATTCAAACACTTTGCTTTTGTCGAGACAAAGCGGTGTTCTAATATATTAATGCCTATGAAAGAAGCCAATGGCTAGCTAATGATCTCTACTTAATAGTTACATGTCACTAAAGGAAGGCTCTTTAGACCCTGTCTGCTGGCAGGCTCTTTTTGGCCTCCGCCTGCACTTCACATAAGTCCTTTTCTCAGCACACCCAGACATAAACCCCAAAGGAATGCCCGGAGGAGGAGATGGAACAGGGCCATATGTGGAAAGAAATGGTCTTCGGTGCATTTTAGCCCAGCCCTTTTGCTACCTAGAGCGAGTTTCAACTACAGGATATCTGCAACATCTGTTACATACACTTTCTTTTTAGAAAAAGAAGTAACAGGGTGATTTATGCTTTGTTCTCAAAGTATTTTGTAAATTGGAGAAACTGCTTAGTTTTGCTTTTAGTGATTTTCAAAACAAACTATATTCTTCCAGCCCCATTTATCCATCTTTTCCTCTAGCCTTTCAAATAACCCACCCCCACCCCCCTCTCCCCTGATACAGCTCAATTAATTCCCGGGAAGACCACTCAGCCTTTTAAAAAAAAAGAAAAAGAGTGTTGCTTTACACTCTACCTTGCTCTTCTTGGTGATTCTTAGAATATATTTTGGATATCTGACTACTGTATCTCCTCCTAATTATATTAATCTGCATAATTGTGTTCGCATCCATCTTAATTATCCTGTGCGTGAGATCTAAAACAGTTCATTCTCACAGCCCAGCAGATTTTGTTGTGGTTTTCACTCTGCTTAAAGAACTTGGGAAACTATTATGTGAAAATAGGCAACATTCTCAAGCTTTCATTCTCGTCAGGAACCCTTTCGTGCACTACCTCGCTCTACCTCTCTCTGGGGCCACAAAGCATTCATATGCTGCAACATTGAAAAGTTATTTAATTACAGTTTTATCTAATTATGGTATATATATATATATATATATATATGAGAGAGGGAGAGGGCAGGTAGGTACATGGATATTTGTAATGTGAGAAATCCAAATCTGATATCATTGAGAAGAGTGCTGTGTAGTTACTCCCTTATCCACAAGGGAGAAAAGGAAATGTTTCTAACCATCTAAATGTTGCATTTTGCTACTTTGTCCACAGGGGTAACCACCAGTCTGGAAAGATGATAGTTAAAATCAGTCTAACGCTGGGCCTAGTCTGTAGCAAAATGGCACGAGCATATTATTTATTTCCTCTCAGGCGTCATGAATGATTTGGAGGGTGTGGTAGAGAAAAGAAATTCAAACATTCCATTTGGAAAGAGCAATTGCCATATTTCGACACTTTTTTTGGTGTTCTCTATGAAACATTTTCATATGATTTACCAAAAGCAGTTTTTGCATCAGGAACATGATAGCTGGCTAATCTGCATCTGCAAGGCATGTGACATGGAATCACATTAGGTATAAATTCAGTGCAAAACAAAGAGGCCCTTCGTTAATGCAACATTGTGGTAGAAGATTTAAATGCACAAAAGTCATGGAATCCAACGTTACGGGTTCTCACAGCAATTATATCTTGGTCATATTTGCATAGTTGGGTATCATACAGGCTGTGAGATTGTCTACCTTTAAAGAGCAGCGGCATCTATTTTGCTCAGCCCAACAATCAGAAGGAAGGTGGGTGTGATAGTGATGAATAAATTGTGAGATGGGGCGTTTTTCACATGGATCACCATTGGTCATCCCAAATGGAAACTTGGGTTGGTGGGGTCTTTTCATAGCAGAAGTGCCCAGGGAGATGCAGGGTGGGCTAGAAACCAGAGGGGCGGGGGCGGGGGACGAATCTGTCGTCCTTGAGGACAGACAACACCAGCGACTGTCTTGGGTGTGCATTTGTGACAGCAGGCTTTGAGCTCAGTCTAAGCCCAGGGACTATGTTGGCTCCGTGTTGAGGTCCTTAAGGCAGGCTCTTTCCTTGAGGAAACAACGAGGCAGTAGATTCCAGAAGCTCCTTTGAGGTCCCGTGGACTGCACAGCACAGCCCATTTCAATATTGTTCTCACCCCGGAACTGGGAACTTCAAATATGCTTAAATTGGCAGGAACAATAGAATCCTAGAATAAGAATGTGCTGGATCTCATTCCATCTTATTCCCACTCCTAAGATTTCTATTTCAAACTCTGGGAAATGGAGACTTGGAGGCCTGAGCGGCTTCTCTCTCCAATGTTCCATGCATTGTACCCACCAGCACCAGGACTCGGTGGAGCTCAGCCTCGTCCAGACTTGCAAAGTCTTAGTCCATTTGTACTGTGAGTCTCCCTCCCTTCTCTCCTCTTTTGGCTATTTTCACACTCCCAGCAGCAACACTAAAATAATAACCCTAAAAATCCACCCCAAAGTGCCTTTTCAAGCACTGTGAGACATTTTCCTTGAATCTCTGCTGTGCCTCTTTGGTAAATATAAGGTGCTATTGTTCTCTCTTTTTGCCTTGAGGCCAACGGGCTGACTTATCCAAGGTCATGGCTGAACCAGCCTTGAATTTCAGAGTTCTGACTCTAAATTCACAGCTTGCTGCCTCCCACTTGCAGCTGATCAGGTAACCCACAGTGATTCTGTTTCATGCACCAAGCTTTGCAGAGGCAGAATCTTGAAAGCTCACGGCTACATTATGGCAGGGGCGTGGGGAAATGTCATGGCAGGATTTCAGCATGTCTCATGCAAGAGCTCCCTCAGAAGGGACTATGTTGCTGTCCTGAGAATCCCCATCTTCTTTCACAGTTCCTTGAACGTGCCAAAGGAGAATCCTGGTGGTGCAGTTGGTTAAGTGCTTAGCTGTTAGCCACAAGGTTAGCAGTTCCAATCCACCAGACACTTCTCTGGAGAAAGATGAGGCAGCCTGATTCCATAAAGAGGACAGTCTTGCAAAGCCTGGGGGGCAGGTGGTGCTGAGTTGGAATCGATTCCCTGGCAGTGGATTTTTAAGATGTCAAGGGGTCACTCTTGTTGTCTTGAGCCCCTCCCTCTCTCCAGCACCAGGGAGACAAGAGAAGCCAGAGGCCAATGTGGGCCATGCACACAATTGAATGCCCATTCAGAGTCCTGCAGCCTGGGTGCACCAGGCAATTCCTTCAATAGACTGGAAAGAGAACCAGTCTATTAGTAGATTAAGGGCAACACAGAGAAATCTAGAGGTTGAAGCGAAGTGCGTCTTGTCTCTTGCCATTGAATGGTTTTCCGTTCACGTGCCAACCAAGTGGGTATGGAAGTCCCTGCCTCTCGATTCCACTCTCCCCCATTGTGCAAGGCTTCTTTTGGCAGCATGCCCCCGGGCCCTGACAACGTGGGTACCTAGTTCCATGCTTAGTTGACTGCGAGCTGTGGATTGGATTCTGACTCACAGAGATCCCAAGTGACAGCAACTGTGCCCTCTAGGGGCTCCAACGGTCTAGCTGTGTGCGAATGAACCCCACGTTAATAGGTTTGGCTTTTTTTGTTGTTTTGTTTTAGTTTAATCTTTTTTTATTCTTTAGGGGAACAGACCTCTAGGCCTTTTGTCCCCGGGAGACCTTTCCAGTCGTAACTGAGTGCCAGCTATTACATCCAGGGTCCTCCTACCCAGTGTAGAAGGAGGCTAGTCTTTCAGATTCTTATCAGTGCCAAATCTCAGAAACAGATTTAACTTCTGCTGATTTTGACAAATTGACACGATACTTTGAGACATTATTCTGCTTGTAGGGACTCACCCAAGACCTCCCAGAAAGTCAAAGAAGGCCTAAGAAGGATCAGAAAACTCTGTCTTTCTTCCAATTGAATAGCTGAAGAGCCGCAAGACTCTGAGACCCTAGGACTGGAGATTCTGAGACACGAAAGCCCAAAGCTAGCTTCCCTTTTAATCTCCCCATCCATAGTTAATCTCTGCAACTCTTTTCTAATTAAAAATGTTATTTAAATGGTTATCAATTCTTATGTTTAAACTTCCATCCAGTAACATTATGATTTTTCCCTTTGGTGTGTAGTTCTAGGAACAATTTCATCATCTTCAAAAATTCCTCTTGCTATCGCTTCTGTAGTTGAATCCTCAGCAATGGCAATCAGCCAGCTGGTTTGCTGGGGCCTGGGGGTATCTGGCAACGTGGCACTTTGCTGGTGATACAAGCAGGAAAGTCTCAGGCAGAGCAGGATAAAGTAGTCATTCTACCATGTCACACATGATCCTTGGGAAGCACTGATCTGTCTTCTATCACAACAGTCTTCTCAAACATGTCAACTACATTAGATCATGCAGTACATGCCTTTCTGAGATTACTTCTTTCACTCCGCAAGCCTGCGGATGCCATCCAAGTTGTTGCATGTATCAATAGTTTATCAATAGTTTATGCCTTTACCTTTCTGAGTTGTCTTCCACGGAATGGCTGCACTACAGCCTGATCAGCACTTATCCACTAAAGGGCATTTAGACCATGTCCAGCTTTTATTTTCCCCAATAAAGCTGCTGGGAGCACTCGTGTGCACAATTTTCAATGGCGTTTTCCTTCGGCTCGGAGTGTGACTGCTAGGCCATAGGATGTGCCTTTTCACCAGCAACAGAGAGCGGTCCAGTTGCCCCCCATGGATGTGATTTCACACAGAGGGAGGTTACATTTGCTTTCCTGAGGCCGGGGGTTTTCACCTCAGGGCGACACATTTTGACTCCCAGGGGTGATTAAAGTGTCTGAATGAAGAGTTCTTGTATTGTCTCAACTTGAGGGAGGCAAATTCCATGTAGTGTGTAGAGACTGGGGAAGCGGCTAGAGACCCTTCAGTGCTATTTACTTCTATGGCCTGAGATCCTAGTCCAAGCTCGTGCAGCTCTGCAGTGTTTCAATTGGGTAAAATTCTTTTAAAAGTGAGAGTAGTGACTTGGAGTTCTTGTTTTATTAATACTTGCTTATCATATTATATAAATAATATTAAACCAACAAAATTTCTATATCAATTACATATCATTTTTAAAGGAACATTTTAACAAAAATCAAACATCCTCTAAATTTTATTTTTAACACTTTTATTGACATAATTAATGTATCAAAATTTGATATTTAAGTATATTAGGGAAAGTTGTGTATTCATCACCCCAATAAGTTCTAGAAGATTTTTCTCATTCTTGTATCCTATTACTATTAACCTTCCCTGTCTTAACTCTAAGAAACTATTAATCTAGTTGCTGTCTCTATAGATTTACCTATGCTGAATTTTATGTAAAGAATATCATTCAAGTAAAAAAACACAAAACAACAATAAAGAAGCCAGCAATAATAAAGAGACCAGCAACCAGAATAAAACACAGAAGAACTTCAATAGAAAATAGACAGAATGTAATTAAAACTAGCACCAGTTGAAAATGGGTTAAAAACAACAACAACAAAATGGTAGGATGTTCAATGTTACCCTAACTGTTACCAGTCAGAACCAATTTGATGGCAGTGAATTTATTTGTTTGCTTTTGTAATTCCACATTCTGATGCACTCTGTCTGGGGTCAAGATTGTGCATGTAATAGGTCATGGACTAGGGAATTCAATGAGGACTTAGTTCACTTGTTTGGTGCCTCCAATCCATAAGGACCCTATGCACAACAGAACGAAATAATGTGGGGTCCTATGCCATTCCCCAAATTGTGCCTATGTTGGAGCCCATTGTTGCAGCCACTGTGTCAGTCTTCCTCTTTCCCACCATCCTCCACTTTACTATTCGTTGTGTCCTTCTCCAGGGACTGGTGTCTCCTGACAATAATGTAAGTTGCAGTCTAGCCATCCTTGACGCTACAGAGCGCTCTGGCCTTCCTTCCTTCGTCCAGTACAGATCGGTGTGTCCTTTCAATCATCTGTGGTGCTTCCAATATTCTTCTCCAGTACCACAAGTCAAAGGTAACTATTCCACAGTCTTCCTTCGTCCAGATCCCTTTCACATGCATATGATGCAATGGAGAACACCAGGACTTGATTTAGGAATGCCTTAGTCTTCGAAGTATTGCTCTTCAATACTCTGAAGAGGTCTTGTGCAGCACTTTTACCTGATGCAATGTCTGTGACCTCTTGACTGCTGCTTCCCTGAGATTGATTGTGGATCCAAGTAAGACAAATCCCTCAACAACTTCAACCTCTGATCCATTTATCATGATGCTAGCTATTGGCCCGATTGTGAGGACTTTGGTCTTCCTTACATTGAATTGTGATCTATATTTGAAGGCTACAATTCTTGATCTTCATCAGTAAAGTGCTTCAAGTCCTCCTCACTTTCAGCAAGCAAAGTTGTATCCTCTGCATACCACCGATTTTTAATAAGCCTTCCTCCCATCCTGTTGCCACATTCTTCATATAAACCAGCTCCACTGATGGTTTGCTCAGCATGAGATTGACAAGTCCCACCTGAGGGCTCTGTGAATGGATGTGGGTCCTGCATTGTTATCCATAGTCTTCTGTAAGCAGGTGTTTACAATTTAAGCTCTGAATATAATCTCCCCCCCAGCCTTGGATTTTATTATTAATAATTATGTTATCATACTGGCTTGTGTGCAGACATAGCATAGCATTCACCTTACTTAGATGGCTGCTTGCTTCAAAGACAAGTCTTTAAGATCCCAGATGCCATTCTTTCTGATAGCGAGGCACTAACTTATTTCATCACTACACTTTGTTTTAGTGTTCATAACTTCAGGGAACTATTTTGAAGTATTGGTAACATCTAGATCATAAGAACTAATTATCTTAGATTACAGCGTATGATTAAATGTAGGCTCAACATCCATTCCTCCATCTACAGTTTACATATGTCCCTGGTCCACTTAGAGACAACATTATCATTTTAGGGAAGAGTATGCTCAATAATCCCCATGGGCAGATGGTAATCTTTAAAATAACACCTTTTGACAAAGAGGCATTAAGAAGGTGTCCATGACTAGGAATCATATTTAGCCACTGAAGGGAATTGTGACCTGTGTGGGGAAGTAGGTTTCATTGAAAGCGAAGGGGACAGACTACCCAGGCTAAAGGGAAGTGATTGGTCAGATGGAGACATGGGAAGTCTTCAGGGGAAAGGCATTCCAATGAGTGGACCAGCAGGAAATGCAGGAGAAAGGCACAGAAAGATCTTTCTAGGGAAGGTACAGAGAGCAGAAGTCAAGAACCTCTGGTTGGTTAGCAGAAAAAAGAGTAAGATGTGTCAGTTAGAAACCAGAGAGAAGGAAGTGTGTGAGTGAATAAAACAATGGATTGACATTTAACAGAAGTTTACCTAGACATCTATAAAGCAGGAAAGGCGGTATATCACCTCTTTGTTTCTGCCTCTCTGTGTTTTTGTGTGTACATTTCTCAACTGGATGAGCTGTGGCAAGACAGACATTCAGAAGATTCGAATAGAGTTTGACCCCACCCTTTCCTAGCAAAAGTTTGAGACTGGAAGAGTTATGTGGCCCTGCTTGCAGCCTGTGTCTTCATGTGTAGACTTCTGGGTCTGCCTGCTCTATTCCCCAGTGTTTCTCTACTCGTTCTATCATCCCATGAATGAGAAGAGGGCTACATGGCTTCTTAACTGCTGGGAGGAAACCCACCTACTAGCCAAAACATTAACAAAATTGGCAGAAAAGGAAAAAAAACATGTTAGCTGTTTATGCATTTCCTCATTTGGGATTGTTTCTTTAAATACATATCTTTATATGGGCAGTAGAAAGAAAAAAGAGTGCACTTATCATTTAGAACAAAATCTGGAGAAAAGAATTCCCTTCAAGATTATTAAAGAATGCAAAAAGCTACTAAAACTCATGGCCATCAAGTTGTGTCTGAGTCATAGTGATCCTATACGATGGAGTGGAACTGCTCCTGCTCCAGAGGGTACCCAGACTGTCACTCATTTACTCTATCTATCTATCTATCTATCTATCTATCTATCTATCTATCTATCTATCTATCTATCATCTTTCTGGGAGCTCTTAAATATAGCATAACAGTCAGATCAAGCATAATTGTATAATTGCTACCACTCTCATTTTCAATACATTTTCCTTCTTGAACTCTTTGATATCAGCTCCCTTTCCCCCCTCCCTCCCCATTATTATATTATATATTATTCACCCAGGAGCCCTTATTATTATAGTATATATTGTTATTGTTATTTTTGTCATATCTTATACAATGTAATATATCCATTCACCTGCAATTCTGTTATTTGTTCCCCTCGCGTGGGTTCCTACAGTCATGGTTGCTATTGATTCCCCCCACTCCCACACCGTCCCATACCCTCAGGGAGACATTACTCCCATTACTTATTCTCAAGAGTTTCTCTATATTGGATTGCATGCATCAAATTACCTTCGTTATACAAGTGCACATACACAGGTCTCACAGAATTAAAGAGGTGAGACCAGGACCAGAATAGGAACTCTTTAGCAGAGTAGAAAGCCTACTTTTTCTCCAATGGGGGAGCTGGTGCTTTCCAATGGCTGACCTGGTTAGTAGCTCAGCAAGTAGCCCACGGCACCACCAGGGCTCCTGGAAAAACTGCAGGCACTTCATCAACATGCAGGACAGAGCTAGCGAATTGGGAACAAACAAACAAAAAGTATTTGGAGGAGATCGACACAGGCCAAAACTCTCGTCAAAGCCAGCCAGTAAAGACCAATTGAGACTTCAATAGCTCAGGGCCTTGACTTTTCAATGTGCGTAACTTAGGGCGAGAAATCACCTTTTGGTCACTAATTCCACTCTTTGATTTTCTTTTTCCTGAAAAAAGTAAGTTTTCATTAGCAGTATATTTACTCATTTGATTTAAAATTTTAATGATAGCCAAAACATTAGTCAATTTAGACGAGCATATCAAAGTGATCCAAATACGCATATCAAAGTGATCCAAATACCTAAGTGACCTAGTAATTAAATTTACTTTTTATCAAGCACTGCTTAATTGAGCATTGACTTTCTCTCAACGGCCTCAGACATATGTACAACTTCTAACCCGGGAGTGGCATGGGGTGGTGTGTGTGTGTGTGTGTGTGTGTGTGCGCGCGCGCGCACACGCACGTTTGTGCGCGAGCAGTTGCTTAGCAAAGTGAAACTGCTCTCTATATTGTTGTTTCCATATCTCTATCAGCTCTGCACTTTCTTTATTCCTACAGTGGTTGTCACCCAGGATATTTGGAAATATCAGGGCATATGCTCATATCTTTACTTGTGCTAATGACCAGGGGTGAGTGCTGACAGTAAGTGGAACAGATCAGAGATCCACAGAGTCCAGCGATGGATAGGACTGTATTGAACAAAGAATAATTAATCCACCTAATTGCCAACAGTATTCCTGGTAAGAAACAGATTTTGAGCAGAGAGAATGTGGAAACCCTGCCCTAAGCAAACTGGTACACAGCAAATATGGGCTCTATTTTGGTTAATACTGTCACAAGCAGGTTAATTTAAAGGACAGAAAAGTCTTATGGTCGCACAACTTTATTATTGATATTTTGTTAGTAGGATTTCACTTCTTATATGCACAGGTTTATTCCGTGTGTATTTAAACATGTCTCTGTGATCTGTAGATGGCTGCAGACAAGTTATCTCAGTAATAGGCTTGTCTGAGCCTTCTTAGGGGGCCTTGACAAAAAGAACCAATTAAGACAGTGGCTCCAAAAGGGATTTGCTGGATTCCATGCCAGGCTGAGGAGTCGGCTCAGAAGGTTCTGATGACGGTTTGGTCTGGATACATTTTTTTTTCAGAGGACACAGGAGGATCACAGTACTTATTACGAAACAGCTTTGAGAAAGTGGAAACACTTCCTTGCTGAGAAACAGGCCAGGGAAGCTGTGCTTAGGATTTGTTTCCCATCAGAGCAACACACCTGCTCATTTTTTCGAAGGTAGCAAGAGCTGCCCTATATGAATTTGTTGTGAAGCTTTATCCCATCCCCCTTCAGCCCTGATCTTGCTCCATTAGACTTTGTTCCCTAAACTCAAACAACATTTAAAAGGAAAACCATTTGAATCCCAGAGGATCTCACAACTGACCCTTTAACAGGGTGAATTGAAGAGCGCAGAATTCTTCGGGGCGGGGCTCAAACTCAAGCTCCCTGCCCTTCAGTCAATGCCAACTCAACTCAGAGCCACCCTTTGGCAGGGCAGATCGGCTCCTGTGAGCTTCCAAGACTGGACTCTTTCCTGAGTAAAAGTCTGGTCTTTTTCCTGGCTGGGAGAAGCTAGAGAGATGAAAGTCATGTCACATTTCAAAATTTTTGTTCCAGGAAGGTTTGAGTGATGTTTTAGAGCAGTACTTTTTGACTAACCTTCACACACTGCAAAATAGACTTCCAATCAACACTTTCTCTATGGACCCTTAAACTCTTTAATTATGATCTCAGCCTCCTTTTTCAGAGTTTTCCTTCCTGTTCACCTAAAACTGCAGCCGTGGCAGTTCCCGCTTAAGGAGTCCTGGTGGTGTAATGTTTCCTCCTTGGGCTGTGATTTGCAGGGTCCGAAGTTTGAAACCACCAGCAGCTCCACGGGAGACAGACTGCTTTCCACTTCTTTAAAGAGTGGCAGTGTCCGAAGCCCACAGGGACAGTCCTACCCTGTTCTCTGGCGTCGCTATGAATCACAATCAACTTGAAGGCAGTGAATTTGGTGTTTTGGTTTGCACTGGTCTGGCCTCATTACATCGCATTAGATTGCATTATGAGTGGGATTACATTACATTACATCCACTGGCATCGCGGTCAGGATTCCAATGTATTTTGATAGCAGATAATCCAACCCTTAACTCTTCCTGTCCTCGTGGAGCTTGGAGTCTAGCTGAGGAGGCCAGCTGGACCTCTGAGGTGTGAAGGGTGTGGTGTGCCTGCAATCTAATAGTAAAGCTGAATGTTCAAATTTTACGGAGGACAAGAAGGGGGGCATGCATGACAGTAAGCAGGACCCATAGGCCATGTTCCATTTTTGCATTCCACTCATTGAGTAAACCATACATGTCACTCACTGCCATCCACTTGATCCCGACTCATGTGGATCCAATAGGACAGGGTAGAACTGCCCCTGTGGGTCTCTAAGTCTGTAACTTTTACAGCAGTAGAAAGCCTCGTCTTTCTCCTGAACAGTAGCTGATGGTTTCGAACTGGTAACCTTGCAATTAGCACTCCAATGCATAACCCACTATGCCACCAGGGCTCTGGACTGTCATGGAGGCTTCCATTTTGTTTGTTTGTTTAAATAAAAGGTAGGGTTTATTGAAGGAACGGAACCGGGATTGGACAGTTCCTTGCCAAGATTCACCAAAGTGCTGCCCAAGCTCAAATACAGAGGAACCAGGAGCTCACAAGACCACTTTGACAGAGTCACATTTACAGAATTATGCTTTCAACAGATACGAGGCCCAGCTTGTTGTTAAGGAGAACGCTCTGGGCGATTTGGAAATTGAATTGGAGAATGCCCAGATTATTTCAGGGCTCTGCATTCCTCAGGCAAAAGGCGTCCTTGACCGATGGAGTACTAATTCTTTAACTGCTTATGATTTTTAAAGTGCTGACTCCAAGAAAGGCTCTCAAAATATATAAGGAAGCTCCTTGGAGCAGCGCTTCGGCATCTCAGAATTTATTGCCCATTTGAATCTCCTGGGGACCCTGGGCACGTGCTGATTCATACTCAGGAGTTCTAGGGTGGGGTCAGACCCCCTGCATCTCTAACAAACTCCCTCGTGATGGTGAAGCTGCCAGTTACAGATCACACCATCCACGCCTGGATCGGAGAGATGTTTCTGCTGTTTGCTAAGGTACCTCTGTAGTCCCAGTGATTACATAGTGGGACTTATTCATGGCCCACTCGAATTGCTTCTGCGATTTACAAACAGGTACATGAGTTCTGACAGCACAGGAAATCCTGGGAGTCTGAGCACCTACATTTTCCCACTTCCTGGGTGATTCTCTCACACAGTGAGGATTAAGAACATCAGGTAGAAGGTAGGTTGTTTCTTCCTTGGTCAAACTTAGGTCTCATAATTTTATTATAACCTTCTGCACAAGTGAAAGGAGTGCTGGTGTCACACTGGCTAAGCCCTTGGTTTCGAACTTCAAGGTCAGTGGTTGCAACCCACCTGCTGCAAAGATGTAGCCATCTGCTCCATAAAAACATTGGCCTTGGGAAGCCATATGGGATAGTTCTACTCTGCCTTATGGGGTCATTGTGAGTCAGAATAGATGTAACAGCCGTTGTTTGGGTTTTTTCGTTCAACGCTAATGCAATAAATATGAAACCAAAGTTTACCCATGTTTGTTTGTGGTATTTCCCACCTGGCACAATGTAGATCTAGTTTCTCTGTTTCATTGCAAGGTCTCTGGCAGATGAATGAAGTTTCTCTTCCTGATTGTTGCTCCTTCTTGTCAACAACAAATGTAATCTGCTTGCCTCCAGCATCTCCCTCTTGGTAGGAAGGAGAGGTAGCATAGTCCGCAAGTCACTGTTTGGGGTCAATTTAGGCCAACGGCACTGTGCAATTCTCTTGCATTAGGAAGATCCTAAAGTCAACACATAATCTTTTACCTTTTCTCGGTCACTAATAAGATATTTAGAAAGGGTCAGGTTTCTTTTCCAGGTCTCTGTAAGCTGCATGTTGTTTTAAGTAGCAAACCCAAATGAATTCTATACAATGAACAGGATCACATGAATAAGAGGGGTATCCCCTCCAAAATGGAAAAAAAAAAAAAAAAGCTCCCCTGGGCAGAGCTTTTGTAGTATGCATTTTTCCCACTAGGTGAGCACTGAGCAACTTGTTCTGAGTTAGTGCACCCAGTGGCATCGCCTGGGAAGGTTCTGTCTGGTCTCAGTGAATTTTTTTGAAAAACCCATTTTGCTCAAACCTCATTTTTGGTGATGGCTGATTTACGAGAACAATGCGTGGCTGAGAAATTTTGTTTCCAACAACGGTTGTGATGTTGAAAACATCTTACAAGGCCAGCGCTGTGGGAAAAACTCATGTGTACGAATGGCTCCCTTGTTTTGAAAAGGTAAAATGTCAGTTGATGACAAACTTCATTCTGGACATCTGTCACCTTCCCAAATGGCCAAAAATGTCGACTTGTAGAGCATTTGGAGTTTGTTCCACGAGGTCAGACTGTTAATCAAGCTTTCTATGTAGAAGTTCTGAAAAGATAGTATAACAGTGTGTGACAAAAAGACCTGGTTTGTGGCAGGCAGGGAACTGGTTTTGCCACCACGACAATGCACCTGATCATGCAGCCATCTCAGTGGGACAGGTTTTGGCAAAACACAGCATGCCTCACTTGCCTCATACACCTTACTCACCTCACCTTGCTCCATGTGACTTCGTTTTGTTTCTGTGAATGAAGAGAGACAAGCAAGGGCAGCAATTTGATGACATAAAAGAGGTAAAAAGCAACAACAACAAAAAAATGTGAGTGGTGCTGTCAGCCATCCAAACAGAGGAGTTTAAAAAATGTTTCTAAGTATGGAATCGTAGATTTGACAAATGTATTAAGTGTAACAGAGAGTACTTTGAAGGAAATAGGGTTGTTTTGTAAAAAAAAAATTAAATACATAGTTTGGGGCGAAAAAAAAGTTGTTGTTGTGAATGTGGTGGGGGCAGTATCCCCTCATAATCCCAATAGTCAATGTTCAGCACTAATTGATCTTGTTAAATTTGCATTTTAGTGACATCTTGAGAAGGCAGTTTTGAGTTGTATATGCATGGTGTGTACGAGAGTTTGTATGTGGATCACCGAATTAATGGTGAGGAATGCTTATTGGGGTTATATTGCTTTGGCATCAATTACTTAGAGTCTTCCTTGCAAGGACCCCTAATTACTTTGTGGAAATTATTTCACAATCCCTTGTATAATCACCAAGAGATAGTTTGGTGTCAAATGTTAACAGCATCGTTTTGGCAGGAGGAGAAATCAGAGTCCCAGCAAGGTTAAGCAACCTGCACATGAGCCAGGCAGCAAGGCCATGTTGACATGATGACAGGCCGGCTTGCTTCCACCTCTTTCTGTAGAGACTCTTCTGGGGCGCCAGCAGTGTAAATACTTCAATGTGACACTTGCTCATTTGGAGGGGCAAAGTTTATATACTTCTTGTCAAACTGCACAAGGAGTTAGCGGCTGTCTGAATCACCAATTAGTCACAGATGGGGCTCTGCTCTACAGAGTCTTGGGCTGCACAGACCCAGTGCCTGCCCAGGTAGCTAAGGATCTAAATTAGCCAGCCAGACAAGCAATGCGTTGAAAGCAATGAGTTGCAGGGCTTCCAGGCATGACTGCGCCGGGAAGAAACTCTCAGGGCACCATAAAAGGCTTCTTAACATATTAGTCCAGAGAGGAGGGCTTTAATCAAGGGAGTGATGCTAGTGTGTGACCAAAGATGTGGTAGATGGCCCATGACAAATGATTGCTCTTTACTTGCAGAAGTATGAATTCACATGAAGTCATTTGCTGGTAACTAACACATGTAGCATTTGATTAGGAAATAGTTTAAGTGCAATAATAAAGGCAAGGAGATAACATTAAAAATATCCATAGATCGTTAGTGATTGTACATATAACAAAGCCCCTGTACCTTTCTCATATTGGTTTTCCCCCTATCCCCAAGAAGCTGCTATCTTGGTTGAAAAGACAATATGCAATGTATTATCAAACAAACCCTGGTGTCTTAGTGGGTTACTCATTGGGCTGAAAACCACAAGGTCATCAGTTCAAAACCACCAAGTCCTCCTTGGGAGAAAGATGAGGTTTTCTACTCCTGTAAAGATTTACAGTCTCAGAAACTGACAGGGGGCAGTTCTACCCTGTCCTATAAGGTCACGATGAGTCAGATTCAATGAGATGGCATTGAGCTCAACAGTTAAAAAATATTGTTTTACATTTGGAAATTAAATGTAAATATCAAACCAAACTCACTGCCCCGAGTCAGTTCTGACTCATGCCGACCTGATAGGGCAGGGTAGAACTTCCTGGGGAGTTTCTGAGATCATAACTGTTTGCAGGAGTCGAAAGTAGCTCCACACAAAACCGCTACGCCATCAGGAGTTCTATTATAGGAATCCTTTCAGTTTCTAGGTCAGGAGGCATCCGCATTGGTTTGAGGGTTTGTCCACATGGATATAAGCGTTGGCCCATTCATTTTCACTCTGTGAGGCTAAGTGAAAAAGTGTTGCTACTAGGACTCCAATTCGTATGTGCACTGACTTCTAGAGAAAACTCCTTTCAACATGTCTCTGGGATACATAGATAGCCACAGCCAAGCTTTCTCAATAATGCCCCTTGGCCATTGTCCTGGTAGAGGTCATAAGGAAAAATCCACTGCAACAGCAGCCTTCAAGGGGATCTGCTGGGCCAGTTTATTCAGGGCCGAGGGGTCAGCTCAGAGGGTGATGGCGAGTCTTTTGGGGACCCAAGGGGGCAGGCTGGATACCTTTTCTCAGAGGGCACAGGATGGTCGTGGGGCTTATGATGAAGCAGTTTTAAGAAAACTGGAAAGCTGCATGGTGAGAAAAATCCAGGCGAGTTGCTCTGAGGAACTCTTCCCCATCAAAGCAAGGTCCCTGCTCTTTCATGGAGGGTATCAAGGCCTGGCCTGTGAGAGTTTAATTTGAAAACCTGACCCTGTCCACTCGCCAGCCTGATTTTGCCCCTTCAGACTTCCTTACACCCCCCAAACTCAAAGGACATCAACAGGAACACAATCTGAGGCGCTCCAGGATGCTAAGCTGCCACCTTCAGGGAGTGTACATTGAATAGGCTGCTAACGTTCTTCTGGGAAGCTTTAGAGAGATGGCAATATCTTCTGAAGTGCACAGTTCAAGATGCAGGACTTGTCCAGAAACAATACCTTCAGATTTTGACCTTTTTGTTTAATTGAGGTAACTATGATTTTGTAGCAACACTTTTTGACCCTGCTCTCATCTATAAGGCCACTTCAAAAGTTTCTGGAAAAGTGGAATTGAAAGATAATCTTTCCACAAGTGTGTTATAATTCCTTGGGTTTACGTGTTTAAATATGCATATAAAATTCTATTGCTTGACTATGTCAACATATTTATCTATTGTCTTACTGATGCACATCTAGGTCACTCTCCTGCTTTCTGTTATTATAGTGGTGTAGTGAATAGCTTTGTATTTGTTTCCTTGGACACGTGGCAAGTGAGTTTCTCAAGGGCATTTAACTACAAGAAGAATCTCTTCCTAGAGTCTGCACTACTTCAGCTTTTCCAAATGTTGCCAGTTGCCCTCTAAATGACTGAACAAACTTTAATTTGGCCCTCCAGAGTTACCAGTGGTCCCACCTCTGTGTCCAGTTGTATTTATTTCATAGCATGCCAAAGGAGACAGCTGTAGAAATGACTCCTGGTGAATTACACTCTTTTGCACCACCTGTCAGCAACAAGATCATGGTCTTGATCAACACTGGTAGATCGGGTTCTGCTAGCTGGATGGTGGATGGGGAACAACAAACAAGCACAACGAGACATGGCCCCTTAGTAACCAAAGCATGATTTGTGATTTCCAAGACAATAAAGACCCTGCATCGTGCTACTGCTTGGCTCTCTTCCGAAATGATTCTCGTGGATGGTAAGGAAATTTAGTGCAAAATGGATATTAGGACGCATAATGGCTCAAAGTGGAGGATCACCCATTAGAAATGTCTCCCTGAAAAATGAGCTCTCTTGGTTTTAAATAGTCTTAGAGATGGTCACACTTTCCATAGGGATGTAACCTTTAATCAGCCTAAACGTGGATCCCATGAAGGCATTGTTCTCTTGTTGATAACATTTTCCATGAGTAGGGGGAAAAAAAGAGCGGTCAAATGCGGTATGGGAAGATCAATATCATAGTCGCATAAAAATGCCTCTCCAATAACGTAGCTCAGTAAACAATCTCGAAAACACAGCTGCATTGTCTGGAAAAGTCAGAAACAGAGGAGTTCAAAAGGAGCCCATGAAGCATCTTGCATTTGGAAGTCAGATTAACGAGCTGAATCTTTCAAAGGCCTCCTCTCCCTCTCCCCCTCTTGTTTCCAACAGCCTAAGTTAATGAGGGACTTTACCGTAGAGCGGAGAAAGATGAGGCTTTCTATGCCCAGCAAGGGTATATGGTCTCCTCATTGTGTGTTTGTGGAAACACACAACTTTCCTCTAGTTCAGTGGTTCTCAACCTTCCTAATGCTGTGACCCTTTAATACAGTTCCTCAGGTTCTGGTGACACCCAATCATAAAATTATTTTTCATTGCTGCTGCATAACTGTCATTTTCCTACTGTCATGAATCAGGTGACCCCTGTGAAAGGATCATTCAACCTCCAAAGGGGTCGTGACCCACAGGTTGAGAACTGCTGCTCTAGTCACTCTAGTTCTTTAATGCTTTCCTCCCCCCACTATGATGACCCCAATTCTACCTTACAAATTGGATTAGACCAGAGCATGTCCACTGCTACAGATAAGAGCCCACAACATAGGGACTCCAAGACAGATAAACCCCTCAGGGCCAACAATGAAAATAGAGATACCAGGAGTATTAGGGGAAGGTGGGGGATGAAAGTGGGAATTGATCACAAGGATAAACATATAACCCCCTCCCAGGGGGACAAACAATGGACAAGTGGGTGAAGGGGAACAGAGGATGAAGTAAGATATGAAAATATCAATCTATAACTTATCAAGGGTTCATGAGGGAGGACGGGCCGGGGAGGGAGGGAAAAGGGCTCAAGTGGAAAGAAAATGCATTGAAAATGATGATGGCAACATATGTGCAAATGTGCTTGACCCAATGGATGAATGTATGGATTGTGATAAGAGATGTAGGAACTCCCAATGAAAGTATTTAATAATCATTTTTTAAAAAGCGTATACAGTCTTGGAAATCCGCCCAGGAAGTTCTACCCTGCCCTGTAGGGTCAATATGAGTCAGCATTGACTCCATGGCAAAGAGTTTGGTTGTTTGGGTTTACTATCGAGCTCCACAGTACGTCTAGAGAATAAGACAGAATCCAGAAACCACCTAGTTAGCGTGAACTGAGCACTTACAATATATCTCTTGAGAGGAAGAGGCAGCAGCCTGCTTCTGTACAATGTTCTATCGTCTTTTGCTCAGGGTCACTCCGTCGGAATCAGCTAGAAGGTGGCGCTTTTGGTTTTCGGTATTCTATGTCTGACGTCTGTCGAAGAAGTTCTTGTTGCATAACGGTTAGCTCCTCACTAACCAAAAGGTTTGTGGCTTGAACCCACCCAGTGCCCTGCGGGGGGAGGACCTGGCAGTTTACTCCAGTAAAAGATTACATCCTAGAAGACCTCAAGGGCTTGCTTCACTCTGTCGCTTGTGGGTCCACATTGTTAGGCAGCACTTAACAACAATAACTTGTATGTGTGTGGAGCTGGAATGAGGACAAGCAAAGTGAGTTTCCTCCCTTTGGGGGGCGGCCGCTCACATTGGGAGATGGACTTGACCTGAGAAGATAATTGCTACCGGAGTTTCAAGAACGTTTCCTCTCCAAGGACCAGTCTGCAAGGTGCCTGGAGGAAGGGGCGTTGCTGGCAAGGCCACTGGCAAGCTGTGTCATGGTGTAGATCAGAGAGGATCTGATGGAAGGAGATCCACCCAGAAGAGGAAGGCACATTTGGGAAGAGGCGGCAAGATGATCATGAGGGTGTGGATGAACAGGGAAGGTTGCGGGCATGGTTGGGGTCTCGGTTTGCCTGGAGTGTGGGCTTATTTTGGAAGTAGTGCAGAGAAGAGTCAATATGAGAGTCAAGAAGATGCTATCTTTGGCTTCCTAGCTGATCTTCGTCTCTAAGGTGAAGTACGAGTAGTTTTCTTTCCTGGATAGACGATTGCATAGAATACAGGGGTGAGGTGATATCAATTTTATGAATGGATTTCAATTGGATGCCCCTCCACCTTGTCAGAAGGAAAGGCTACTGGATACCCAGATGTGTTAGCTATATAATCTGGTGTCAATTTGAAGGGGTGCAGTTTAGCCTGCCAATCAGATTGCAGCTTGATTACCTCATTTGGAGGTGCTATGAAGATAAATAGCTCTCTAGAGGTGGGACACAGGCTCACTCCCAGAGAGACATTCTTGTTGGCAAGCCACATGGAGACAGGCTGATGGCAGTTCAGAGTCTCAGAGCTGGAGGAGTCACATGGAGACCCTTGTCAGCACTGAGATGCTTTTACCACCACTGGAGCCACAAGACCTTCTACCCATTGGTCCTGTGATCTTCCTGCCTTCAGCTTTATTGCATGGGCTACGTGAGTCTAAAGAGGAATTTATGAACTAGTATCAGACATATGGGCTAGTATTGAACTTATGGACTTGATTTGGACTGGGCTGGGATGGTTTCTCAATATACAATTGCTCTTTTATATAAAACTCTTAAACACATGTGAGTGTCTGTAAATCCATTTCTCTAGTCCACGCAGGCTAATACACCAGCCTTTATGCCAAACTCAAGCCATCCAAGAGGGTTCTGATGCCCTCTCATGGAGCTGGGAATTTTCAGCTCACTAAAGTCATCCAACTTAGAGAAACCCCAATTCGTAGGAGTGGTGGCTGGCATCCACACACCCCTCTTTCAAGGCGAGGAAATTGATGGCAGTGGGGATTCATGACTTCTCCAGGCTTGCAGAGGTAGAACTAGGACTAGAATTTAGTTTAGGTCGATGTCCATCTGGAGTTCTTGGGTCCTTCTAGATTTAATTATTGCTTAATGCTGAGGTGTCACATGTTAAGATGGTTTAACCGGTTCTCATCCTGTGGGTCATGACCAATGACCCTTTCACGGGATGGCTTGATTCATAATAGTAGTAAAATGACTGTGATAAAGTAGCAATGAAAATGATTTTATGGTTGGGGGGTCACCACCACATGAGAAACTGCATTAAGGGGTCAAGGCATTAGGAAGGTTGAGACCCACTGGTTAAACTTTAACCAAAGCTCAGGGATCTCAAAGTGTTAGGAGACATGATTTTGAGACATGATGAAAGGATCTGAGTTACAAAGAAGAGGGGCAGACCTTAAACAGTGGAACGTTTATTCTCTCCTGCCTTTATTTAACAATTATGTTGTGCGGTGTTTGCCCTGGGCATGGTGTCAGGTGCTGGCTGTGAATGGCCGGGGAGCTTAAGTAGAGGAAACCAAACAAGAGATGGACCAAGAGATGATAACCAAGAATATGACAAGGCCATGGAGAAAAGAAGTGAGGGGCTGAGATGGAGACTAACAGATGGGAATTTCCTTCAGGTGAGCTGTTCAGGAAGGTCCCCTCAGTAACCAATCCAGCAGTTGTTGTGAAGTCAGTGCTCCCACCTGGTGATCCTGTACGTGCCAGAAGAGACCCTGCCCCCTCCTCTCTGAATCACCTTTCCTTCAACTTGAACTTCCAATGACTCAGCGGCCAAAGACATGACCATATGCATCGTCCAGGGCCTAGTGAAAAACAGCAGCCAGGCAAAAGTGGGGCAGGAGAGCAGCAGAGACAGCCTTGTCTGTGCGGTTAGAGAGAACAAGGTGAAGAGGAGAAAGAGTTGAAGGGGGGAAAGCTGGTTGGATTTGAGGCTGTGAAGGATTGGGAAGCATCCTTGGGGACGAGTCCCTCTGCGAACAGTGCCCCCCCACTGGGGAGTCGCAGTCCCTGCGGTATGTTGTCAGTTATGTTTCTGATAAATATTGCTCTCTGAGTCAAGTACAGGAAAGGAGGCCCAGCTTGCAGTGAAGTGATTGTGTTGACGTCAAAGGAAGGGGCTAAATCGTGGGAGATCTTTCCGAATTCAGCTCGGCTAAACCCTGACACTCCTGGGCAGCACTCCATTGAAGTTTACCAGCTCCCTCTGACACCACAAGCCTCCTCGGAGCTCAGGGATCCCAGGAATCTTGTCTGACCAAGTGCTGGAAAATTCCACAGCCACCATAGTAAACTAGTTCTGGGGCCACATGTGACTATTTCAGGTTATACATGAGGCTCTGAAGTAAAATGGAAACATTTTTGAGATTATTCAGGTAACGGTGATTTCATTTGTTTATAAAAATTATATTTGTGGCTCTCGAATAATTGTTAAATGGTTGTGAGGGACAGGATTGGCTCCTGCATCTCAACTTTGCGAGTCCTGATCTAGACCTTTCTCTGTGGCTCCCATTCCGAATGAAGGCAAGGAATGGAGTGGTAAGAACAGACTTATTTGCTACTTCACAGTAACTCAGGCTCATTTGTTTTTAAAATCTTTTTCAGGGCAACGTTCACTAAATGTAAGTTTGACTCCTCTCCCTCTCATGGCGTCTCCCTGTTCCCCCTGCCCAGGGTGAGAACCAGGCCCCCAGACGCTGAACACTGGGTCCACGGGAAGATGTGGGTTATTTTCTTTTGGCGTCAGCATGGTATATCTTGCATTGACGCTGATGGAAGTATAGCTAGACCTCCTTGTTTGTCTTTTGGTTCCTGTTGTTTTGACCATTTAGTTGGCTCCTGTGGCTGAAGTCAGGGTTGACACAGCCCATAGACACAATAGGCTTAATGCCTGGAGCTGGTACAGATTGGAATGGGAAACACAGGGAATCCAGGGCAGATGATCCCTTCAGGACCAATGGGATTGTGGAGGGAGAATGGGTTGGAAAGGGGGAACCGATTACAAGGATCTACATGTGACCTCCTCCCTGGGGATGGACAACAGAAAAGTGGGTGAAAGGAGATGTTGGACAAGGCAAGATATGACAAAATAATAATTTATAAATTATCAAGGGTTCATGTGGGAGTGGGGAGTGGGGAGGGAGGGGGAAAATGAGAAGCTGATGCCAGAGGCTTAAGTGGAGAGCAAATATTTTGAGAATGATGAGGGCAATGAATGTATAAATGTGCTTTACATAATGGATGTATGTGTATGGACTGTGATGAGAGTTGTATGAACCCCTAATAAAATGATTTTAAAATAATGAAATATTTTATTTCTTTGACAACAATAAAGAAAAGTGAAATTTTAGGTCAAGTTAAGTGTTTTAAGATTTAGCATTTGTATCTTCATCTTTATACCAAAACATTCATAATTTAGAATTTTCCCAAAGGAAAAAGGAGGGATACTTTCCATTCTGGGATTGGAGTATATGAAGAAAGGTCTGCACCTTACCCAGTAAATGTATGTGAACTTGTGTGAACATTCGTGACGCCTTTACAAGAATGTGGCCCAGGGTCTAGCAGTATCAGCATCTCCTGCAGAATCCCAGGTCCCACCCAGGCCTCCAGCACCTGCACCTGCATTTCGGTGAGATCCCCAGGCGATTTGTGTGCACGCTGAAGTTTCAGAATGTCTGTTTTACAGGACACACCGGCTGCTCCCCCGGGCTCTCACTCCAGCTGTCAGATCCAAGGGCTTTGTAGAAGTCTGATACCAGAACTGCTTTGTCTGCTTATGATGGGGGATGCATGACCATCCTCACTATTTTTCTGTTGCCTAGCGTGGAGTGAGTACTGTATGACAAGGGCAGCTAAGGTGCTCTCTTGTTTCATTTAGAGATCTAGACGTATACATCGAGAAAAAAAAAAGCAACGTTTTATAAGGAGAGCAAGCGCTTAGCCTTGATGAAAATGCTTTGAATAATATATGTACTAAATGACATCTGCTCCTTCAATCTTAACAAGAAATCTATCCATCGGGGGGGGGGGGGGGAGAAGATGCGATTCTTCAGCAATCACGTCTCTGTGCATCTCACAGGAGGATGTCTTTTCAGCTACCGCTTTACCTTCGGCTTGGTTGTTGGTGGTTCGAAGAACCCTTTGCTGGATGCTCACAGAGCTGCCCTGCTCAGCCCATGACTGCCATTCCCCACTTTAGACCAAAGAGCTCTCCTTTGCCTCCGCTCCACTTTCCTCAAGCCTTCAAGCAGGCAGCCAAAATAATGAGAGGGCGATCAGGGTTTTGCTTAGCTGTGGGGTATGACAGTGCAGATTTTCTGCAGCGTGACCTTGAAACGCGTCCACCCAGCGTTCCTGTCTCCTCTGACTCATTTGGCATTCACCAGTGTGTGGGCTGACCCACATGTCTTTCCATCTAGATCCAGTAGGCTTTGCATTTTCAGGAAGACGGGATGCCTTTTTCCTTTACCCCTTACTCTGTTACTCTGCACCCGATCTTCACCTGGGGTTCCATGCAGCTCCTGCTCCCCCTTGTACCAGGCTTTCTGCAGAAGAAGAGCTACAGGAAGTGGAAAGAGGCGGAATATTGAGAATCTTCTGGAAGAGACCATTTATAGTTTATTAAAGTGTGACAATGGGGACATTTTGTTTTTATAAAAATATTAAGGGGAAAACCCATGAAATCCAAATTCTCTTTTTACAGAATGTGATTCATTTGCTTCTCTAGTTCAGACCTCATTCTTCATTCCAGATTTGCATGTCTGTTGTTTGATATTAGACACTATGAGTTGATAACCTTCTCTCTTCCTAAAATCAATTCAAAAGCACAAACACAGAATTAATCCAATTTTACTGTATCTTCCACTCCAAAGTTTGCTGGGTGTCCTGCCCATTAGAACCAGACCCTGGAAGAAGTTTTAAATGTTTTTCATCATATTCACCTATCAAAATGTTACTTGCCATCTGTAGCAATTAGACATCTGCATTCATGGTTCATTCTAAAATATTTATTTTCAATTGTATTACTTTCTCCTTGTCAATGCAATACATGTTCATCGTTTCTTAGAAACTCTCAAACACTGCCATTGAGTCGCTTCTAATGCATAGCAACCCTTTAGGACCGAGCTGAGCTCCCTCTTTGTGTTTCTGAGACTATAAATGTTGACTGGGGCAGAAAGACTCATCTTTCTTCCATGGAGCAGCTTGGGGGTTTCAAATTCTTGACCTTGTGATTAGCTGTCTCGTGAGTAACTCACGATGCGATCAGGGCTCCTTATGTTATTTTTCCAACCCTTATAAAATAGAAAAATTATAAAGACAGATATTGACATTGCTCACAGCAATGATCTCTCTGTGGGTTTATATAGGCATGGATATATATGCATACATATATATGTAGTTTCTAGTTGTTCTACTTTTTTATAATAAGAAGGACCACTTGAATACCACTCTTTCTCTCCATCCCCAATGTCACTGCCTTCTGAAGTCCCTCTTCATCTTTCTGCTGATTCATTTAAATATCTAACTCCCTGCCCTCCCTATGGTTAGTCTTGCCAAGTCCCGGGCTAACCTGTCCAGTACTGTAGGAGGTATGCGTTTGCATTCTCGATCCTTCATGTGAACCCTATGCTTAAACAAAACAAACAAAAAATCCCAGAGTCAAAAACTCTATCTTAATCCTATGCAGAAAAATGTCTATCTTCCTTATTACCATAAAGATATTTCAATCCTTTTTTTCCCCCAGTCTTGTCTTTTAGTACTTTCAGATCGGTCCCCTGTGCTCCAGGGAGCCCACATTGTTTGGAGTTTCACAGGCACGTCAGTGTTTTCTCCTATTGCCGATACATGTCCTGTGTGTGCGTGAAATCCCGACCCCCTGCCCCACCCCTCTACCTCTCTGTCTACCACAATGCCTGCTGGTCTTACACAGCCACGACATCCTATGGAAGCCTCTTTAGAACTTACCCTGGCAAATGAAGGACAAGTCCTTAAACCACACCCTGTAACTTTTTGCCTACCAGACTACCTCCCTTCCAAGAAAACCAGACTCACTGCCATTGAGACAGGGTCAAACTGCCCACGAGGTTCCAGCACTGTGACTCTTTATGGAGGTAGATAGCTCTGTCTTTCTCCCGTGGAGCAACTAGCAACTAGTGGTTTCAAACTGCTGACCTTTCAGATAGCGGCCCAAGGTATCAACACTCTGCCCTCAGGGCTCCAACTACCTCCCCTACTCGTATATTTATTTTTATGTCTTCAGCACTCGAGACCTTAGTAAATGTTTACCGAATGACCGCATAGATCCAGAGGCTTGGTGCTAGTAAGTCTTTGTCTCACTAGATACAAAATCTTTCCCGTTGTTTTCAGTGTCACTTACTTTTCATCTGGACTCATGTTCTCTCCCTTCTCCATCTGGTTTGACCAAGCAACGCTAATGGTCCCTAAACTGTATCTTAAGGCGTCTCCTTTGCAAACCGTCTATGAGAACTTGCCAGTGAAGTGTTCTATATGTCAACGAAGGAGCCTGTTAGTGATTTGTCATTGCTCAGCTCCCACAGTAGGCAGAGGGAGGCCCTGAGTAATGAGACAATATTGACTCTTGTTGAGAACACCCAGCAGACGCATTGATCTGAAAACGAAGTGTTGGCCAAGGTGAAGCTACGGTCCGTATTTTATCTTGAAGGACAAGATCTTGAGGTGGTTCCCAGCAATACAGATTCTCCTCTATGTTCTGAATGTCTTCCTTGGCGATCCTGGGGAAGCAGTCTGTAGACTTGGGCACCTATGGCCAGGGCTCTGACTTTTTCAAGTTGGTCGTTTCAAATTCAAATGGAGATGGCAGCCAAATACTTTCTATTAGAAATAGTATTTGGAAAACTGTCAAGACTACTTGCTGTGTCATATAAGCCAGGACAGACAAGAGTGAGGGTCCCAGGAAGATTTGCTCTAGCTCTAAGGAAAATCCCAAGCCAGTGCTGGGGAGCTCTTCCCGGAAGGCCACACTGTGTTACAGGTGGCGAAAGACTGCCTGGTGCATGTGGTGTGCTCTTGATGATGTTTTACAAACTCAGCTACAATTCTGTGTCTAAGCCCTGCGTTGTAGACCCGGCCTCGCTCCCCACCGCCCCCCCCCACCCCAGAGGACATCATCATTACAGGACTGTACACAATGCGAGAGCGCTGCTGCTTGTGAACAATGCCTCTTAGCTCTTCCGTCTCCTGCTTTTTGTCTTCCCTGGCTTCGGATGTGTCTCCTCTGCTCACTCTCTCCCCAGTCCAAATCCATTCCTCTGTTTTGCCTTTTTCAATGCCAAAGAGAAGTAGTAATCAGCCAAAAAAAACCCTTTCAGAGGCGGGTGCTATCCGCAGGAAACATGGACATAGTAAGGGGGAAGTGTAAGTTGTTGTACTGATGGGGAGGGCGCTGTTAGCTGAGTTGTTAGATATTCTGCAATGTACAGGATGGTCCCACACAATCCAGCCACGTCTGTGGTCACATCTAACTTTCATGCCCCTTCATGTAGGCAGAAACTCTGTTTATACATCTCTGAGCCGGCAGCCAGTTCCTTTTACCATGGGACGACAGCTCGGTTTTGAAGAGTTTAACACATCCTACAATTTCCACAGGACACATATGTTTAAAATGAAGGAAGGCTGTCTGTTGTTTGGAGCTTCACCCAGAGTTAGTTCCATTTCAGAAAACCTTCTCACTGGTGATAAGACCACTGATGGCATTGGGTTCATCAGCCATGACGCACATCTGTGTTCATCGTTATTTGTGGCCGCCGCATTCACAGCGATTTGAAATATCAGTGTGGACATCTAGTAACATGGTATAATTATGTACAGGAATTTACATGATCAAACTAGGATTTTTTTTGAATTATGATATATTCCCTTTACTTCTCTTAAGGTGTTCTACTGAGTTTTTGAAATGATATCCACAGATAGATTTTATTATTGAATGTTTCTTCTTGAGATAGTATAGAAGGTGATAAAACAAATCTGCTTTACAAGGAGGTTGGTTGGGTGGGGCGGGGAAGACTGGATTGACAGGCTGAACTCACAGGCAGTTCTTCCCATCCACTGGTGAACTCTTTTTTCTTTTCTTATATCTTTCTAGAACTCAGAATCTGATGAGGGCATGGAATGTGGAATTTCAATCCCAGGGACTTCTGGAATTTGGCTAACGTCTCTGGCCTTTCTCTTAACTCTGCCCTGCTCTCTTCAGCGCGTCCCCCCTGTCTCAGCTTCTTTCCTTGACTCTGGTCATGGAGCAGTTCTACTAACCTCATTTATGGCGGCGCAGAATCACAGATGTTATTATGTCACATGTAGCTCGCCTCTTGATTTTGTTCTCATTTTAAGCATTTGTTCCCTGTTCTCATCAACACCATCATGCAAATTATGTTCTTCTTAAGAAATCTATACATAAATATTAAATTTATGACCCAAATCACAACTTTAAATAGTAGTTCCCAACAAAATGTTAAAGGTATAAGCTGGCTGATTCATGATAAAATTGCCTTTCATTTCTCTCCCTTATATGTAGTGGATATTTTTAACTTAAAAATCTTCTTTTGGTTCATCGTATTCCTTTAAAGCATATGAGGTCTTTACAATGCATCTACTATAATTATCCAGACAGTAGGCTGTTTTGGTTCTAAGAATTCCAGTTGTCACTAAATAGTGCTGTCTTCAACCTCACAAGTCTGCATTTACATTTTTGTGTAATGATAGAGAGAAAAAGGTACCGTAAAGAAAACAAAATGGAATTGAGAGTAGTACGGAGGAGGTGCGGAAGCTAAGAGCCAGCAGAGAAGCATTAACATGCAGCTTTGCTTGGTTTGGTAATTCATTAGCTATCACTTTCTCTATCATCAACATAAGAGAAAAAAGGAATTCTTAAGCTTATTCCCTATACTTTTTCTGGCAAGAGGATAATTATATATGAGAACCAGAGAAATTAGAGACTGAAAGCCTTTAGTGAATTGACTTTGGGTCTCCTCTTTTTTTTTTCCTTAGTTGCCTTTCTTTATTTTCTATTAAAAGATCACTTTATTGGGGACTCTTACAACTCTTATTACAATCCATGCATCGATTGTATCAGGCATATTTGTACACATGTTGTCATCATTCTTTTCTAGACATTTACTTTTTATTGAGCCCTTGGTATCAGCTCCTCTTTTTCCCCTCCCTCCACCCCTACCCTCATGACCCCTTGATAGATTATAAATCATTATTACTTTCATATCTCACATCAACCACTGTCTCCCTACCCCTATGGTTTCCTCCCCCTGGTGGTGGGTTTCTTCCCCCACACCTTCCCTTCTTGCTTCGCCATTCCCATTCTTGTTCCTGGATTCAGTGTGCCTTGAGCTCTATCTCTTTTCTGTGCCTGTGTACATGCTCCTGTCTAGTCCAGAGTGAGAAGCAGCACTGGGGTCCTGGTAGTGGGGGGTGAGGAGGCCTCAAGGAACCAGAGGAATATTGTGTGTTTCATCAGTGCTTTCCTGCACCCTGGCTGACTCATCCCTTCCCTGTGACCCCTCTGTGGGGGATGTTCCATTGTCTACAGATAGGCTTTGGGTCTATGCTTTGACACCCCTCCCCTTATTCGCAACAATATATTTTTGTTTGTTTGTTATGGATCTTCTGATGTCTGTTACCTGGCCTGATGACATCTCTTGATTATACCGGCTGGTGTGCTTCTTCCATGTGGGCTTGTTGCTTCTCTGCTGGATAGCTGCTTGTTTCACTCCATGCCTTTAAGACCCCAGATGCGATATCCTTGTAATTGCCAGGCACCATCCACTGGGCTTCCTCTTTTGAAAACTACCAGAAGACCTGGTATGTCCCTGGTACTCAGGACAGAGTATAAACTCAGGCTGTTAACACACGTCTTATTCAAGAGCAGTGGAACTGTGCTCCCTCTGATTTTCAATGGCTGATTTTTCCAGAGCGTAAGACCAGGTCTTTCTTCCAAGGCTCTGCGTGGGTTCAAACCACAACCATTGGTTAGCAGCTGATTCTCACCAGAAGAGAGTAGCATCGGGATTAGACCACACAAGTTGATGGTACAGCTCATATGGTACGAGAAAGACAAATAAAAGTCATAGTACAGGCATAAATAAAGTGACTTTGGAGCCCAGGGAGAATGACCAGGAACTTGAAGCCAGACAATGCACCTAATATTCTGGCTTCAAAATTCCTGACCTGAATGTTTAAAGATAAGCATGAACTTTTGCAGGCCTGGGAGAGAGAACCAGAAAGGAGTAACCCATAAAGTGGTTAACGTTGGGCAAGACTTGGAATCTTAAATGGGGATATGCTACCTGGGTAAACAGTGAGTAGGCCATATGTAGTGTAAAATAGTGAGCCGTGGATGATAAATATGGAAACGTAAAAGACGATAACTTTGTTTTTAGAATATACACATTTAAGTCATATAACATATTACTCCATGACTTGACTAGCAGCTGGTCCTACTGTAGTGTTTTGTGTGTTGCTGTGATGCTGGAAGCTAGATCACTGGTATTGCAAATACCAGGCGGGTCACCCAAAATGATCAGGTTTCAGCAGAGCTTCCAGGCTAAGAAAGAATGGGCTGACCATTTTGGAAGAATTTTCTGCTGAAAACTTGGGTAGCATTGAAACATTGTCAGATACTGCCTGACCCAAGTCTTGGTATTTTCAATTGCTTCATATACACATGAATGGTGTACATTGAATAAGGAAAACCAAAGAAGAATTGATGCACTTTAATGGTGGTGTTGGTGAAGAATATTGACTGCCCCACATACTGGAAAAAGAATTAACAAGTCAGTCTTGAAAGAATACAATCAGAATACTCCTCCGAGGGAAGGATGGCCTATTTCTACTTCTCATGTATGTTGGACAGGTTACCAGGGGAGACCAGTCCCTGGAGAAGGACATTATGCTAGGTAAAGGAGAGGGGCAGTGAAATAGAGGAAGGCCCTCAACCAGATGGATGGACACAGTGGCTGCACCAGTGGTCTCAGGTGTAAGAACAATTGTGAGGATGGGGAAGAGAAACTCTTTTGTTCCATTGTGCATAGGATCACTCTTGATCGGAACTGACTCGAAGGCACCAGGAACTTTTCTCAGCACTTTATGTATTTAAAAATCTTTCATCATCATAATGATCTCATTTACAGATGATGAAACAGAGAGAGATACAAAGAGACTAAATACAGAGGAGCCAGAATTTGGATGCTGGTAGTCTGGTTCTCTACCTGTCTTGTCAGGCACTTTATTGGACTCAAGAGGCAACTCATTCTTATAGGACATCTTGCTAATTAATCATCCTTGGTTGATCAATATGGGTAGTTGACTAATATTGCCACTGTACTTAACACATCAGTTTGTTATTATCGACATTTCATCTTCTCTTTTAAGAAGTACTTTGAGAGGTAGCTAAAATCCGTTATCCAGTTGATTCCCATTCATGGCAACCCTCTAGGACAGAGAAGAACCGCCCAAGGATTTCCAAGGCCAGTTTAGTCTATAGAAACAGGCTGCTACTTTGTCTTGAGTAGCAGCTGAACAGCCATTCCTTGGTTGGCTACCAGGTCCTAAACCAACTGCCCTCTCAGGAATCTTTGAGAAGGTGATAGGATAGAGTTAGCACCTCTATTTCTTCCATAAGACATCTGAGAAGCTGGATAAATGACTTTCCTAAGAGACACAAATGAATCTAATCCAGAGCTGGCCATAAAAGAGAGTCCCCTGTTCTGTGTACGAGGACAAATAAAAGTATGGCTACTGGGCTTCAGATTTTACAAGCACAAATTTATTCCAAACCAAGTCTCCTCAAACGCTTTATCTTTAGCTCTTTTATCAGTGGATGGCTGCAGTCAAGCTCTCCCAGGAATATACTTGTGTTTGTCTCATTACGGGACTTGCGAGAAAAGTGAGAGTTATAAAATGGAAGCTTCGGAGGCGATCTGCTGGGTCAGTTACCTTCAAATCAGAGAGGTCGACTAAGAAGAATGATCCTAGGCTTTACTAGGAAAATTGTTTTAAGAAAATGTAAAGCTTCATTGGTGAGAAAAAGGCCAGTAAAATTGTACAGAATAATTTTCCCCCATTGTAGCAATGCTTATTCAGTGAGGATGGCAAGTACTATTTATTCTATACGGATTTCATTGGGAAAGTTCACGATAGCAGGCAGCTGGAAACAGCCCAACTGCCCATCGGTAGAAGAATGGATAAAGATAGCCCGGTACATAGGCACAATGGGATGCTGTGCAGCCCTAGAAAACAGCGATGGAACTGCAAAACACCCTAGGACATTGAAGGACTTGGAAACTGTTATGCTAAGTGAAGGCAGTCAGTCACCAAAGGACAGATATGGAATGAGTCCAGTACTTAAGGATAAACACCGAGACAAAGGCAGGCTTATTTTCCCAGGTCATGTAATCTTCTAATCCAGTCTCTCAAGCAATGAAGTAACGAGTCTGCCTAGTGTCTATAAACCTTATATCACAGTTTATTTGTGCATCTTAAAAACCACTTGAAGAAAGGATACATCTCCTCAGCTGGGCCAGTTTCTCCCAAGGTGGGGAGAGGGAGAAGACCAAGTAGGCCTTGCCTTATGCCATGGTTCATGCCACACCAACATCTACTCTTACAAGAGTGAGTAGTGAACTTCACTGGAAATTCAAGTCAAGAGGTGGTGGGCAGGGGACATTTGCCCCAGAGAGGATTGCACTTCTGTTGGTGGGTAAACTGGGTGGGGCTGCTTACCATTGGAAAAAAGGATTAAATTACTTGTATCGACCTCAAGGGCAAAATAAGCCCAATATCAAGTTCTTAATTGGACACTTTTGACTTAGTTTTTCTCCACACCTTGGTGACCTCGGCCGTGTGCGACTGGGACTTGAGACTTAACTCTTTCAAGATACACAATACCTTTCACAGGCCATACCAGATGAATCGGGTGTGGTAACCCCATTAAGCTAACTGGACCTTACCTTAAACTCACCTATAGCCCCTGTAGCAGAAATACTGCTTTGAATGTAAGGCTTAGTGTGGGAAGAAGCACATTACCACTATCCCAAGGTTATGGAATTGGTGGTCATTGAACTTTAGTTCAGATCTCTTGTTTTGAGAATGCCCAATGTATGGTGACCCAGGATGACCATATATGTAGTTTTACTGTTTTACTGCTCTCTTTGCTTTTTTTTTTTCTCTCACACAAGTTAGTCCAGCAGGCAGGCTTTTGCCTTTGTGAATGAATGTTACTGAAAATATTTCCTTATCCCCAATCCTCACAGTTTGTGTAAATAGTGTCAAGCCATGTAAGCTTTTTATCTGTTACTATCAATAAAATTACCTGCGCCTCATGGGAATGATTTATAATATTCCCCAAATAAAATGATAATGATGTCTCTAAAATAAACCAAAGACATAGAGAAACTGTAGAAATATGTATGGACTTTGGGCTAATTGTAGCCCTAATCTAAGACCATGTGGTTCTTATGACTATAACAGCTGATTAGTCCATACAGCAATACAGAAGACTCAGTTCAACTCACTTCTGTGGAACAGTTACTATACTGGATGTCCTTGACCTCAAGAGGGCTGCTGGGTCCCAGGTCAAGGAAGCTGAAAGTTGAGTTTTCCCTTGGGATATGCAGGCAGTCTGCCTATAGGCAGCAAGCAGCAGGATGGGTCACCAACAGTCAGCAGCCCAGGAGCATAGTGAAGCAGGCCTGGATGGGATATGGAACTCAAGCAATGCAAGACGACAGGATCCACCAGCCTCAAGCTCAAGCAATGTACACACTAGCAGCATGGCAAAGCAGGTCCAAAAGAAACCTCAAGCTCTAGCGACACTATCCACGGGGTTGGCTGTCCAAAGGCAGTGTAGCTCACAAGTCGAGGCAGAGCACTAGCTAAAGTAGCCTCACGGTGGTCCATTCGCCAGTGAGCTTTGCTGAGCCATTTATCTCTTTGCCCTTCATCGAAACTGTGACTTGATTAATCCCCGATGTTCTTATTGGCCAAATTGGCACAATAAACCTACCTATCATACCATCGATCAGAAAGATTAGCATCTGGGGCCTTAAGCGCTTATCTTAAACAAGCAGTCATAAGCGAGGCATCAACTAAGTCCCCACATAGGAAGCATACCAGCCCTTGTGATCCAAAGATTATAAACAGTAAAATCCAAATCCAGAGGAGATAACTGTGTCAGAATTTAAATTCCGAGCACCCAGTTTGGAGAAAGCTGTGGAAGATGATCCAGTTTGCAGATGACTGTGGAGCCACAAAGTTCATTTGCAGGTCTCTCATGTGGACTGTCTGCAGTGAATCCTCTCTGACTATAGGACTGGGATGTTCGTAGTCCTGATATCAGAGAGCCATATAAAGCCCATTATGGTGCATGAGGTTAGCTTAAAATTTAACATCTTATTTGTTCTCACTGTTGGCTCATTTGAAAAATGTTCCAGTTTTGAATATTTTCTGCTTTCTTTTTGATGGAGGTTTTTCTGTTTCAGTTTTTCATTGTTGTTTGTTGTTCCTTGTTTTGTATATTTTTCTGTATATGAAATACAGGCTAAGTAACTCCACAGAAAGATGACAGGAGAGGCTGTAGGGGAGGAAGGGGTAGGGGTGGAGGGAGTGGATGCTAGCAATAAAAGCTACAAGGGAGAATAAAATGGATAGTGGTGGTGACTGTACAAATCTTGGCATAATGAGTTATGCCTTGGGCTGCTGATCTCTAGGTCAGTAGCTCGAAACCACCAGTTGCACCATGAGAGAAAAGGAAGCCTTCTATTCTCACAGTCTCTGTCTTAGAAACCCACAGGAACAGCTCCACCTTTTCCCTATGAGTCTGACTCAACTTGATGACAGTGAGTATTAAATTGTATGACATGCAAATTATTTGCCAATTAAAAAAAAACAATAATTTTGCTGGAAACCTCACCCCATCTACCTCCCAGCTTTGGTCACTCCTCTTCAGATTCCCTCTTGTTCCGCAAAAAAAGAATATCTCAAAGGGACAAGACTGGCCTCTGAGGGATGCCGTCCCTGCCATTTTGATGTGCTCTACATGGAAGAATGCAGATTCGTTGCGGACTGGTGAGAGTGCTAGAAATACTGCTGTCAGCAGTGTATAAACCTAAATTAGGTGCAGGCCGAGAAAGAATGACTTTTCACTTTGATATTTTTGCTTAATAAAGTTGTCTCTGAAAAAAAAGAGGACCTGATGCAAAGGGCTTAAGTGGAGAGCAAATGCTTTGAGAATGATTGGGGCAGGGAATGTGCGGATGTGCTTTATACAATTGATGTATGTATATGTATGGATTGTGATAAGAGTTGTATGAGCCCCTAATAAAATGTAAAAAAAGAAAAAAAAAGTTGCCTGTGGTTTTGCAGCAGTACTTTTTGACCCATCCAAACGATGGCTATGATACATTCTTTCAGAGGGAGTCTGTAATCGGCTCTATTTGGCCATCCCTGTTTGAAAATGGCCTCTAATGGGAGTCTCAACAGCAGTGCCCGCGGAGAGCAGCGTTAGCCGTGTCAAGGAGGAAAGTGCCACCTCTCCTGTCAAGGAGACAATTCTGCCCTCAGCATCTCCATTACCTAGTCGGCCCAAATAGCCACCACTTATTTTGTATTCAGCTCCCCTCCATAGTTTGTTATGGGCTCTGTATTGTCAAAGTGCTTGAAGCCAATCTTCCTTTTCTTCTTCTTCCTTGTAAAAGACAGGAGTCTTGGGTGCTATTACCAGTTTTGCCATGGTTCTGTGCCCAGAGAGACGACACTTGCCCTATCTGAAATTCAAGAGTTATTTGTTCAAAAGCATTAGCAAATCTGGAAGGCTGGGCAGTGAGCGATGTCTTCCTGCGGGGTTTGGTTTCTCTCTTTCTTTTCCCACTTTGGGCCTGTTAACTGTTTTATAGATTAACTCTTATTTTGAGAAAATCTTGGAAAGTGGGATCAATATTTGCTCCTGGTCACTCATTCCAGGTAGACACAATTCACTGCTTTTCCCCCTATAATTTCTTGAGATCAGCACTTCCCAAACTGAACTTTGAGGAAGATTTTTCTACAGTTAATTAGTGCTATATAAAATAGACAAACCCATTAAATGGTATATAATCTTCTATCTTTCTGGTTAGTCACATGATAGTTTAATAGAGAATCTAAGACTTTTACTAGTAGATATCTAGTTAACTTGGTGGTATCTAGTGATTTCCAAATTTGTGGACAAAAGCCCTTTTGATATAATTGCATAATAGTTATCAATTTATACTTATATGTCTTTTTAGAATAATATTTATAAAAATACCCATTTTGGCCATTTAAAAAATAATCTAAAAGCTTCTGTTTATGCTTAGAAATATGCTTTTTAAAATTTTATTATTATTATCATAAATCATTTTATTGGGGGCTTGTACAACTCATCACAATCCATATATCCGTCCATTGTGTCCAGCACATTTGTACATTTGTTGCCATCATTCTCAAAACATTTTCTGTCTACTTGAGCCCTTGGTATCAGCTCTTCCATTTTTTTCCCTCCCTTCCTGCCCCCCTCCGTCATGAACCCTTGATAATTTATGAATTATTTATTATTTTGTCATGTCTACACTGTCTGATGTCTCCCTTCACCCATTTTTCTGTTGTCCATCCCTCAGGGAGGAGGTTATATGTAGATCCCTATAATCGGTTCCCCCTTTGCACCCCACCTTCCCTCCACCCTCCAGTATCGCCACTCTCACCACTGGTCCTGAAGGGATCATCCATCCTGAATTCCCTGTTTCCAATTCCTGTCTGTACCAGTGTACATCCTCTGGTCTAGCCAGATTTGTAAGGTAGAATTGGGATCATGATAGTTGGGCGGGGGGTGGGGGAAGCATTAAAGAACTAGAGGAAAGTTGTATGTTTCATCATTGCTACACTGCACCCTCACTGGATGTCTTCTCCCTGAGACCCTTCTGTAAGAGGGTGTCTTACAGATGGGCTTTGGGTCTCCACTCCACACTCCCCTCATTCACAATGATATGATTTTTTGTTCTTTGACACCTGATCCTATTGACACCTTGTGATCGCACAGGCTGGTGTGCTTCTTCCATATGGGCTTTGTTGATTCTCAGCTAGATGGCTGCTTGTTTACCTTCAAGCCTTTAAGACCCCAGACACTATATCTTTTGACAGCTGGGCACTGTCAGCTTTCTTCACCACATTTGCTTATGCACCCACTTTGTCTTCAGTGATTGTTTCGGGAAGGTGAGCATCAGGGAATGCCAGTCTAATAGAACAAAGTGTTCTTGCATTGAGGGAGTACTTGAGTGGAGGCCCAATGTGCACTTAGGAATATTTAGTTTTCATATCTAGAGCTGCTACTGGCATCTGCTATGGAGAAACCAGGGATGCTGCTAAATGACACTACACCGCACAGGCTAGCCCTGGCAAGAAAGACTTACTCAGGTGAAAGTGTCAAGAGAGCCGAGTTTCAGAAACCTTGATAAAATATGCGATCAGGCACACTCTATTTAGGCACCCCATTAAAAAGGAGGATAATTGCTGCACATCTCACATGGCATTGTCAGGATTCTGTGTCAACACAGTGAAGGGTGGAGGGAAGCTCCTGGCTTCTCATCATCACTAATGTTGGCTCTCATGACTATGGCAGCAGGCTCAGTACTAGACACTGGAGAATACACCTGTGAATGAAACTCACTAGGTTCAACCTTTTTCCTACTGTCCATCAAATGGCCATGCCCAGATGACTTAGATACCTCTTATGTTCTTGGCAAACCTGGGAGGATTCCTCCACTGCGATGACCTTTGTACTCTCTCTCTTCCTTTCACCAGTTCTTAATAATCCTTCAGATTTGAACTTCTTTGGAAGCCGTCCTGGTTACTTTCCTACCCATGCTTGGTATGATGCCCTCCACCCATCATGTGCTCCTGTGGCCTCCTGTACTTTCTCTTTCATAACCCCCACCAGGAAGTATCATTGATGATTCAGTTAACTATTTAGCTTACTAAGCCAGGAATAAGCTCAGTGGGGTCATGTTCTCCAGCTGTTTTGTATCTCACTGGGCTGCGGTGTAAACCCTGGTTTGTGCCCCTTTGCTGTGTAAGTGTAATTGGCTCATAACTGAAAGGTTGAAGATGTGCATCTACTCAGAGGTACCTCAGAAGGAGGACCTGCTGATATACTTTATATATGTGTGTGTGTGTATATATATATATATACACATGTATATATACACACACACTATATATATACGTGTATATACACACACACACAATGAACTACTGAAATTCCTATGGAATATAATTCTACTCTTACATATATGTATTTGCCATGAGTTGGAATCAACTCGATGGTAACATTTGCTGTGGTGGTCGTTTAAATAAGATTGTGTGACAGCCACATGCTGGCTACCACGTGGTTGGTTTTAAAGTTGTCTGACCTGGAGATCAGAGAAACCCTACCACTCTCCAGTCCATTCTGCCTCATAGTGACCTATATGTGGTGTGAGAGGGTATAAAGCTGTATGAGAACAGAAAGCCTCATCTCTTTCACAGAGCTGTTGGTGGCTTTGAACCACCAACCTTATGGTTAGCAAGCTCAATAATTACCTGACAGTGCCCCAAGGGCTCCCTAGGGAGAAGAGAAGGTAGAGGAAAATATAAAAACTTGAATAATCCCACCAGTGGCAGAAGTGTGACATGACAGCTTTGTAAATAAAATTGGCCTTTCCACAGAATCTGAATCTTGTGACATAAGCTAGATATGCTTTCCAAGTCTTAAACATGACATAGGTTTCTTTTCTAGTTTTCCAACCATTTAATAAACTGTTGTCTTTCATTTTTCCACCAGTATTTTTTTGTTAATTCGTTAGATGTTATTAATGCCTACATTTTGACATGCATGTGCTAAAGGTAAGAGCTAGTTCTTGCCTTCACAAATGTCAGTGTATTCAGTGAGAGAGATGTGAGAATATAATTTTTAATAAAAGGTGGTAATAGATACAGGTGACCACAAGCTCGGTCAGGGAAGGATTCCTGAGTAAGGGAGGTCCTGAACTTAACTTTCAGAGATGCATAGAAGGACGAGCAGAGACATATTGGGTACAAGGAATAGTATGGACTAACGCACACAGGCACGTGAGAATGAAGTATGTTCGAAGTCTATAAGGCTGGAACAGGAAGTCGGTTTGTTTATCAGTTGGGATGGCATACAACTGCAAGTAATAGAAAAAACTAAATATGGTTTCATCTATTCACAAAATAAGTCTGGAAGTTGATGGCTACTGGTCCTGGCTTAGTTATTTAAAGATATCGCTGGACCTAGACTTAGATCCTTCCTCTCCAACTTTTACATGTTGGCTTTCGTCTTCATGGTTGCAAGAAGATCACCCCATTCCAGACTTCATATCCCCATCGAACCAGAAGGAGGGAAGCGGGAAGGACCCATTCATCTTTGCTCTTCTCTGTCAGAGAAGCAGAAGTTAGCCCAGAAGCCTTTTTATGCTCCTGTTTCCCTCTCATGGTCCAGAAACACGCCGTGTAGTACAGGAGACAGATGGAGTGGGAAAGCCTGAATTTCAAACCACATGGAAAGGACAGTAGTGGAAGTCTGAAAGGAAGATGGAAACCAGATCATGAAGAGCCATGTGCTCTGTGCAAAAGAATTAAGAGATTTTCTGAAGAGTCGATCGAAAGGTTTTTATCTGAAGTGTAATAGGATGCAATTTGTATTTTAGATATATGATTCTAGCAGCGATAGAATACAAAGAGATAGGCATGGAAGCAGAGAAAGAGTTCTGAAACTCATCTTGCAGTAGTTCAATTGAAAAAAAATGATAAGGATGTGACTTAGAAGATTGTCAGTAGAATTAGAAAGAACGCAATGGAAATTAGTCGGCGAGGGGGGTGATTTGCCGTGGCTTCATGACGAATTGCATTCGAGGAGACAGTGCCATCGATGAAGTTCAGGTTGGCACCTGGGGCTTTGCAAGGGGTCACAAATAAATCCCCATGTGTGTTCCCCCAATTTGAACTTCCATCTTCAGTGTGCAATTTATGTAAACACGTAGGGAATTCTCTTTTATAACTTAAATGTTTGGTTGCCTTTTGAGTTTGAAGAAGCCCTCTCTTTTGACTCACCTACAATTTGGAGTGGTTACAGAGATCAGCTGTCTTCCAGGGTCTTTATAACGAGTCTCTGAAGTGGAGGCTCACTTGCTTTGAAGCAGCACATCCTCCATAAATAGAAAATTTGGCAGAAAAGCTGGGTAAGGTCCCATGATTATATAAAAGCGAGTGTTCATTTTACATAAAATGTCAAGTTGGTCTTTAAATAGCAGTCTCAGAAGCACAAGCCATTTTATTATCCATTAAGTCATTTAGCATCCACTATACAATTTTTCAAAGTTATTTTTCCCAGAGGGGTTGCTGATATACAGTATTTTTGAAAAAGGGTGGTGAGAGGAGGGGGGAGAAATTGTTGAGAAGAGAGTATCCTGCAAGCAATCTCTTATTGCATTTGCTTTATAATGTAGGGAAAATGCAGACATCAAATGTGAGACAAGAAGTCAAAAAGAAAATCTTTCGATGCAATTGTAAACTCAGAGGGCTGTGTTTGGTGTCGTTCCATGGGAGTTTTATGGTCCCCTGCCATCGTTATGTTTTTTTTTATCTATGGCAGCTATGGTCATGAACTCATTCTGTATGCCTGTCACAGGTATAAACACAGGGCAGAAAGGTGATGGCAGTCTCCATCTTGTCCAGAGCCTCGGTCTGGTTAGGAGACTGAATTCATACACTGAATACTACTTTGAAACTCTTGTAACAGCATGTGGGGGACCTTTAAGACCCATGCTGCTTGCCTCTGGCAGCCTCCTGTTGATAATTTTAAAATGCCATAATAGTAGGTGCTCTTGGGCAGCATGGCCCTCCGGGTCTCTTCAAACACGCTAAGAACTGCGCGCAGCATGTGGGCTGTGCATCCGTAAAGACATCCCATTTTCTGGGACAAGGATCAGAGGGTCTATGAGATTTGCAAAAGGGTTAGGGATGGCCAAAGGTGCCCAGATGTTCTTGAGCAGTCACTGCCGAAGAACACTTGCCCAGGTTTGGTTGGCCTCGTCCTTTGCTTGAAATAGTGAGTTACTGACAATCTCATCACCCCACGCTCTGGTGTTCTAGAATGATCAGCCCCGTTTGAATTTAATTTTGGGTCACTCATAGGCACGTTTAACCCTTTTGCAAATGGCACGTTGCAGTCGTAAGGGAAAGGGGGAAAGAAGACATGTGAAGGAGTGAACAAAGGCCGAGAGAGAGGAGGAGAAGGAGAAGACAGTTGCAGAGAAAAGGATGACAAGGGCCTGCTGTCCACTCCTCTTCGCCCTTTCCCACAGCCTCACCGAGTCACCACGTCTTGCCATGTCCCCTGTGGACAGATTAATTGAATCCTCTCCCTTCTCAACATCTCAATCGTAGACACGCTGGTTTCGGACTGCGCTCAATCTTGCTTAAAGCAGTAGCCTGGCCTTCTAACTGGTTTCAGCTGCCTTGCTGCAAATGCTCTCCATTCATTTTCCACATGACTCTCAGAGTCATTTCAAAAAATCAGGTTGACCGTGTCTTAGCTTACGTAGAGATGTTTCCTGACTCTCTAAGACTAACGTTAAGTCTGCCATTTGCAGCGACCTTTACTATGTAACCATGATACGCATGCATGACCCCTGTCCTCAAGAAAGTGCTTCTCATCCCTGGCTACATGCTAAATCATCCAAGATTTTTTTTTGTTGTCAATAAACTGTTTATATTTTATTATTATTTTTTAAATAAATCATTTTATTGGGGCTCATACAACTCTTATCGCAATCCATACATACACCAATTGAGTAAAGCACCCTATACATTCATTGCCCTTATCATTCTCAAAATTCGCCTTCCACTTGGGTTCCAGGAATCAGCTCAATTTCCTTTCCCCCCTCCCCCCTCCCCACTTCCCCCTCCCTCATGAACCCTTAATAATTTATAAATTATTATATTATCTTATCTTACACTGCCTGGTCATACAGATTTTTTTCACAATTAGTGAAGCCGTGGCCTCATATTGCAACCCAGAACTACGTCATTCAGGAACATTTTCTCCTGGGGGACAGGCATGGCACAGTTAACCACAAGGGTGGTGGTCCAACCCACCAGCCACTTCCATGGGGGAAAGGTTAGATTGTTTGCCCCCATAAGGATTTATATTCTCAGAAATCCTGTATAGGGATATGATCAGAGGGCTTGATGGCAGTGAGTTTTGCTTTTGGTTTGGGGTTTGGAGAGTGTTTGGTTTGGCCTCTGTAGAAGTCTATAGTCTCCTTAGACTGTTTTTATCCTTTTGAGCTGAAGGTTCATATTGCTCCATGTTCCAGTTTAAATGTCTGTCCCTCTGTGTTGGCCGCATACATAATGCAGGACTGCAAGGCAATAACCCCCAACCAAACCCTTTGTCACTGCATAGATTCTGTCCCACTCATGGCGACCCTCCATATGGTTTCCAAGGCTGTAGTGTTTCATGCTGTTGTCCAGAGAATCACTATGAGTCAGACTGGTTTGATGGCACCTAGCCATAACCAGTCTTGGTGGGAGCAGCAAGTCTCATCTTTCTCTCAAGGAAAGGCTAGTGGGTTTGAACCACGGAACTTGTGGTTAGTCATCCAATGCTTACTCAACAGGGCCACTAGGATTCCTACAAGACAATCCAGTGGAGATAAATTCAGAGATGCTGTAAACGGGCAGAAATATAAAGGGTAATAATAAAAGCACGGTGGCATCGATTCCTGCCCCAGGCCACCCCCCGTGTGCCAGTGTAGACCTGCGCTCGGTGGGATTCTGAAGGCTGTGACCTGAGAGCAGATCACCAGTTGTGTTTCCAAAGCATCCCTGGGCGGGGTCAAACTGCTCACCTTTTGGTTCATGGATTAGCACTTAATCATCGACCCTTCCCAGGCATGTCAAATGACAAATAACTCCCTCTAATCTTCACTTGTCTAGTAGTCAAAGAAACACCGATTAATATTCTGTGTCATTTCCCATCTGTTAAACTATTGAATTAAAAAAAGATAAAAGAAAATTCCCAATATTGGGATGAAAGACAAAATGGACATAATCCGAAATTGTTGGTAGGAGTAAAGCCTAATGCAAACATAATTTGACTTTATGAGTGTTTAGAAACCATAAATATGTGTTACCTTCTGGCCTTGCATTTCTTATCTTTGAATTTACTGTACGAAGAGAATCAAGACTGTACATGCAATTTGTATATTAATATATACCCAGTATTTTAATAAATGTTAAAAATTATGAATGGCTTCTTCACTTAAAAACATGTAAATTACATAAGTCCACGAAGTGCTGTCCTGTTTACTCATTAAAGATTATTATTTAGAATGTAAAATTGAGTGAAAAAAGGCATACAACAAATTGTTGAGTAAAAACTAAAATGAAATGAAAGCTAAACAACCACAAAATAAATCTGCAGGTGACTAAATAATATATATGATTTCCCAAATAATCATACAACCATGCATACATTCATCCCTCCATACATACATATATCATGCACACAACCATGTATCCAACCGCTGCTCCACTCATCTACTCACCTACCCACTTCCCTCCCTACTTACCGACCGATCCCACTGCCTACATAGCGACCTCCTTAACTATCCCTCCTCAGCCTTTGACCTCCCCTCCTCAGCCTTTGACCTCCCTGGAGGAGCAGCCGAAAGAAAGAATGGAGAGAAAAACTGATATGCAGATGACTAAATTATGAGTGATTTTATTTTCCCCATGTACTTTTTGAACTTTGAAGTTTTTGCTATGAATATGTCATCTTTCTTTTTTTTAATCCAGGGAAAATAATGCTTGGAAAGCTTTTTTATAAAAAAGAGAAGAAGCAAATGTTTTCTCTTCCTCCTCATGTTTTATGCATTGATGAACTCTGTTATAGATGTAATTTTCATACCTGGGTTTGGAGAGTTCCACCCCTTTGCCTTCTGCTTCATCAGGGAATAGACTCGAAGGACCAGGGCAAAATTAGTGTTTGTTGACTTAAGTGTCATGGATGGATTTGGAGGGGGCTCCGGATGACAGGTGAAGCACAAAATAGCTATTTGTTCCAGGACTTCGACCACTGAGAGGGAACCCAGGCCAAGTGCGGTTGCTGCCTGATGGGCTCTAGGGCATGTTCTGGAAGCAGATCTGCCGGTAAAGTCCAGCTAAGCTCAGGGAAAGTCCTTTTCATTCTAACAAATGGCTTCACCCAAAGGCCAGGCCGTAACTTGTTCTCATTGTTGGTTGAGGATAATTATGGTGAGGAACCTCAAGCTCTTGATCTAAAACAACAATTTCGCCTTCCCTTAATTTAAGACAGTTTGCGGTTGGTAGCAAATGATACCAACACACAGTCTTTTTCTCTTCAGGGTTACTTCTTTATGCTGTTTAAGGGGAGTGACTTTCAACGCGGATCCCCACGCAAAAGGTGCAGCGCAGTGTATCTGTTTTAAATGCTTTGTGTACACAAACAACAGCAGCTGATTATCTATTACTCACCAACACACTAAACACAAAGGAGGAGCGTTACAGCGCTGGAGAGGTTAATTTGGAATGTTTTTGTTAACAAACAAACCTTTTAAAAGTCACACACACACACACACACACACACACACACACACACACACAATCTCCACCATTTCAGTTGTCTGTGCGGGAGCTCTGCGATGGAGCTGCCTGTCTCCTTCTCAAGAATTCAAATGAATTGAGAATCCCCTTAGAACTGACAGCCCAAAGTGTAAGAATGATAAACGGCTTTGGCCTTGATAATTTTTATTAAGCACTAAATGTCACATTTAACCTGCATTACTGAAAGCAATCACCCATGTATCAACAGTCAAGCGGCACGGAGCACGATGCCTGGAGCGGCGCATTCGGTTCCATCTGGGAATAAGGATTTTCAATTAGAAGGCAAATAGCTGCAGAGGGGATCAGGTCCTTCAGTGGCTCCCAGAGGAGGCCTGTGCACAGTCAAGTCTTCATATGCCAGTAAACGCAGGCAGTGTCAACAGAGCATTCCAAGCCATCTGCCGCCGGAGGAGCGTTTACTTGATCAAATCTCAATATTTACAGAACGCTGATCAGCTCCTGGGACCAGGATGGCTCCCTGCCAGGGAGTTCTGGGAAATTCATTTTAAGGTGTGTTTCAGTAGGCTAATTAATTTACAAGCACCTGTTTCATCGCCGGGAGCTGTTAGCACACCAGATGAGCTGCAGCCGGGGAGGGAGACTTTTTATCCGGGCTAAATTGATTTCAATTGATTTTAATTTGCTGATGGCACAGTTGTAGGCTTAATGTGAGCATAGCTTGGAGCCCCCTCCTCGGCCCCCTCCCCTTTTTTAGTCAACCTCATAGATGGCTTATTTCTTGGCCTTGTCATTGCGGAGAGACGTGGTCTCAGCAGTAGCTTTGCATGAAAAACTCATGCTGTGACTGGGCTTTTGACAGTGATATCTACTATTTATAGTCATGTTGGGTTGCCAGGTAAAATACAGGCGAGCTAGTGAAATATAAATACTCAGAGGGAAACAAAAAAGAAATCAATGAAAAGTTTGAATGTGTCCATTCAGATGTATTTATTTGTGGTTTATTGGAAGTTCAAGTTGAACCAGGCACCCTCTATTTTCTCAGATTTGCTAAATCTGGCAACCCTGGACAGGTACTTAACTGAGTTGTAAAACAGCAAGCTTTCCACTCAGCTCGCTAGTCTCCCTTACCAGAAACCCGCACTCCGCCCTGTGTTGTCTCGACGTTCTTGTCACGGTCATTTAAGTTCTAGGTTGATGGCTGGATAGGAACTTGCTTCTCTGACCAGACACTCCGTTTCTCTCCCTGTGCTTCTGTAAGTGGCCGACCCATGTCTCATCTGGCTTGCTAGAGGGAGACCCACCTTCCTCAGCAAAGCTATTTGCAAGTTCTTTGGAGTCTGCCATAACCTAAATAACAATTTTGGAAAATATTTCATCCATGTGCTGATTAGAAATAATATTGGCTCTTTTCTGAAAACTCATCAATACATCAGTTAAAATAAATGTGGCTTGATTTGAAGTTCAGGATTCCCAGTGTTTCAGGTGAAAAGTAGGGATGTCATGATGAGTTTGAAGGTCATGGAGGAGGCCTGGCGAGTGGGAAGCCTGAGGAAATGGAGCAAGGCTCCCTCATCAGTGCGTAATGGAGGGCACAATGTCCCATTTGTCCCCAGATAGTTTTCTTCCAAGCCATGTGAGTTCCACACCACTGCTCTAGTGTTTCCACTTAACCTTGTGCCATTTTTCTTGCAACTACCATCCCAGAGTCAGAGCATGTGTTGGTTTGGATGAGCGGGACAGATGGTTATGTACATGTGGGAAATATGACAATTAGCTGTATGTGCGGAACTCTTAAACAGTTTAAGACACACCATGCCTGCCTTTCCATGGACGTCATCCTATGTGCACACACTTTCTGAGGTCGGTGGCAAGATGCTAATCATTCCTGTCTGATGAATGGTCGAATCAAATCTGAGAGAGTTTATGTGTATGTGACTTATTCAGTGTCCCAGAACTAATTAGGGTTAGGAACAGGACTTTCATTAGAGTGATCTTAGGTAACAAAGATAGGAGCTTTGGACTAATGAACTAATGCTTCTCTATAGTATGTTCAACACTGAACACATTTGTCCAGAATTTCCTTGCCCATTTCAGTTCTCCATTAGTGTCAATAGCGCTAGCTTCTCCCCATGTCTCGTCTCTCAAGAAAGCAGTAACCAAAGGTTATTGATTTTCCTTCACTCACTTTAGTCCAGATCGTAACGATATTTTCTAAGGATACTTGTAAACATTATATTGTTGTTTTCTATATTATTATCATTCAGTGCTTATTAATTACATTGTCTATTTTTAAAACTAAATAAATTTCATCATTTATTGAGGAAATATTTCTTGAATCCCCACCTATATAATATGAGGGAGCTTTGATAGTAGGTAGGTGCTACTTACCACAAAGTAAAGAGCTTGAAGCCGTGAGTCATTTCTCCAGAGAAAGATGAGGCTTTCTGCTTCTGTAAACATTTACAGCCTCAAAAACCCAGAGTCAAATCAAGTCCAAGGGACATATGTCCGCGTGAGTTCATACCCACTCCTGGTACCATGATGTGTTAGACCTGGTAGACTAGAGAAACAAAGTCAGGGAGACTCATATGAGTAAAAGGAAGAGCTTTGTGTACAAGAACAATTGCATATGAGAAAAACATCCTAGCCCAGTCCAGTTCAAGTCCATAAGTCTGATATTCGCCTATATGGCCAATACCAGTCTATGAATTCCTCTTCAGACTCATGCAACACATGGAATGATGCCAAATGCAGGGAGATCACAGGCCAGTGAGTGGAAAGTCTTGTGGACCTAGTGGTAGTGAAAGCATGTCAGTACTGGTGTGGGTCTCCACATGGCTCCTCCAGCTCCAGGGCTCTGGCTCCATCAGCGTGTAGCCCCATGTGGCTTGTCAACAGGAATGTCACACAGGGAGACAAGCGGAGAGAGCGTGCCCCACCGCCAGGGAGGAAGATAGGAGTTCCCAGAATCCTCAGGAGAAGGCCATGCCCACACAGAGACCTCATTGGCTGTGACCTGATTGACAGGTTAGACTCCACCCCTTCACAAGTTGACAGATTATGTAACTCCCACATCTGTCCTATAAAGTTATTATGAGTTGGAATGGCCTCAAAGGTAATAGATTTTCTGTTATATACACTACAGCTGTGCCACGCTTTGGTGGGGGGGGGATTCAAGAGGGAAGCATATAATGAGTGTGCATCAAACTTTCAGTCAAATGTCATCATCCATAAGTAAAAATCAACCAGTGCCTAGGATGTTACACTTATCGTACATCCTCGAGTATAAGCTGACCCGACTATCAGCCGAGGCACCTAATTTTACCATAAAAACAGCATTAAAAATGTGCTGAAAGCCTCAGCTTATACATGAGGATATACGGTATGTCTGATGTTTAACATTTAAAGAGAAATTTATCCTGTGCGAGTCTTCATAAAAAGATGAATAACTAGAGTAATGAACACTAAATAATAGCTAAGACCAGCTAGCAAGATCTCTTTCCTATGATGTTCTTTAGTGTGGGCCGTGGCTGTTATGGTTAGGTTTGGTGGAGTCAGTTACAACTCATAGCAGCCCTTGCACAACCGAAGGGAACACTCCCGAATCCTGTACCATCCTCACAGTGATTTTGATGTTTGAGCCCATGGTTGCAGCCACTGTGTCAACCGAGGGTCTTCCTCTCTTTTTGCTGACCCTCCCCTTTACCAAGCATGATGTACTTTTCCCAAGGGTCGCTGCTCTCTCCTCAGAATGTGTCCAAAGTAACTGAGACAGTCTCACCACGCTTGCCTTTATAAAGAACATTCTGGTTGTACTTCTTCCAAGACAAATTTGTTTGTTTTTTGGTACGTCCAGTATTCTTTACCAGCACCACCATTCAAATGCATCAATTCCCCTTCAGTCGTCCTTGTTCAACGTCCAACCTCCACATGAATAAGGGGCAATCGAAAATACCATAGCCGTGTCAAGTGAACCTTAGTCCTTAAGGCAATTTCCTTGCTTTTCAGCACTTTAAAGAGGCGCTGTATAGCCATTTTACCCAATGAAATGCAGCAATGGATTTCATGAGCTTTGATTGGGGGCAACGTTATAAAAACATCTTAAACATAACCACACACCTTGAGGGAATGAGCCGCTGTAGCTGTAGCTACAGCTAGTCTACAATTAAGAGCAAGTCTCAAGGATCACTTCAGACATTCATTTTGGTCTCTACATTCGTTCCTCTCTCTTGAAATGAGCTTTTGGTTTCTTCATAGGTGGCAGTCTTGCTGTCATTCCACAGCTCATCAGGTTTTCTGTCCTTAATGTTTACTGTGTCAAACTGTTTTTGAGATGTTCTCAAATTTCAGGTGGGATATAATTCAAAGTTGTATTTGGGCTCTTCAGACCTGTTTTAATTTTCTTTAACTTCAACTAGACTCATATATGAACACTTGATGGTGTGTTCCACAGTCAGCCCCTGGCCTCATTTTAACTGCCGATAACAGGCTTCTCTTTTTCTTACAGATGTAGTCAATTTGATTTGGGGGCATTCCAGGTGGAGAATTTCCTGTCATCTTTTTTGTTGCTGAAAAAAGATATTTGCAACAAACCAGTTGTTTACCTTGCATAATTTATCATGTGGTCTCCAGCTTCCTTCCATCACCACGCCTTTATTTTGAACTACTGTTCCTCTTTGTTTCCAATGTTTTGATTCCATTTGACAATACTTATCAATGCAACTTGATTACACAATTGATCAGTTTCAGATTTAAGCTATTGGTAGAATCCTTCAATTTCTTTATCACTAGCATTAGGGGTTGGGGTACACATTTGAATGATAGTTGTATTGACTAGATTTCCTGGTAGAGGGAAGGATATTATCACAGACAAGATTATACTTCAAGATAGATCTTGGAATGTCCTTTTTGGTGACAAAATGCAACACCATTTCTGTTGGCTCTGTCATTTCTAGCACAGATAATGTTCTGCTACTGCTCATTAGGTCGGCTGTATATGACAATGTTTCCCTGCTATCCAAAAGGGTTTCAGTGGCTAATTCCTCTGAATGGACATCCTATTCCTTCTTCATAGTCTGTTCTTAGCCAGGAAACTGCTGAAACTTTGGGTAAGCCTGCAGGTATTTGAAATTCCATGGACATAACTTCCAGCATCACAGCCCCACACAAGCCACCACTGTGCAACCACAGGACAGACGAGTGATGGTGCATGGACCACTGGCAAATCTAAATCCAGTCCAAGGAGATTAAGAAAAAGTGGTTCCAAAGTTATCTTAGGTATTTTTATGGTCTGGGCTAACCAGAACAGAGACCTGGATGAACATGACATCCTTCAGAGAAGTCTTTCTAATACTAGTCCTCTAAATGAAGTGCTGCCAAACTAGCACTGCACCCAGAGAAGAGAATCTAAGAAGAGAATCTGTTCTCTGGAGTTCAGGCTTCAGGCTACGCTTCCCATCACAACAGCATAGAGCCAAGTGAACAGATGCTCTGAGCCAGCCATCCCAAGAAGAGACCACTGACAGGGCAATTTCTGCCTCCAGTTCCCTGAGGACCATTTTATGACCCATGCAAGGAAAGAACCTGGAGGTGTGGCATGTTTTCCCTATTTGCCAGGCTCCTTCCTTTACCAAGTACCATGTAGTTAGCATCTAATGACTGCATATAAACTCTTGGGTCTACTTTTTCTCATCATCTCTCTGTTCTCTGGATCAATAGGGTAGCTCTGGAAAGCCGTGCAATAAAAGGTTCCTAGCAATACTAAAGAAGATTCATGAACAAGAAACAGGTGACATAAACTTGTTTGCCGAAAAGGAAGTTGATGTTAAGCACTTAGTAAAGAAGTTCACGTATTCCATATCATGAAGGAAAACAAAATCCTCACAAATGGACTGATAAACAATATCATAATAAATGTAGAAAATGCTGGAAGTCAGCATTTAATTTCAACCATCTATGTCCGTTGTAGTAGCAGTCAAGAAATCAGATGACTTGCCGCACATATATCTACGAATATAATAGAGTATATTGGGGGCAGCGTGATACAAACTTCTTAAATGTAACCAAACACCTTGAGAGAATGAGTCACTGTGTCGGGGGGGGGGGGGGCGGGACATCAAGATTGGCATAACATTGCCCATAAAGATAATCTTCTACAGCTCCTAGATGGTGACTGGTGCCATTCAATCCTCTTGGGAAGAGATCATTATAGAAGGTTCCGGGAATAGTGGGATGAAAATGGAGAATAAATTTCAAAATCATGAAGATGAGCAGGCTTATTTGTTGTATTAGACCGTGGGAACCAGTAAGACTATATCCCTCAGATACCACCCAGACTTGAACCTGAGCTCTCCCGTCCCTCAACTTTCACCCAAATGCTCGCCATACCTGTTAGGTGATCAGTAACAATGGGGAGACGTGTGCTCCTGAGCACAACCCACCAGATGAGAACTAAAGAGCAGACTTTGCCCAGAGACAGAGCTCAGAAGATAGGAACGAGGAGGAGTCAGAAAGGCAGACAGGGAGAAAGCGAGATGAGTGCTAACCGCGAGGACTGCAATCCGTGTTACAACCCAAATGTGCATGAACTGTTGGGTGGGAAACCCAATGGCTCTGTAAACATTTCCCCAAAGAAAAATTGAAAGAAAACAATGATGTGTATTTCCATAGAAACCTTTGGTGTTTAAGTTCAAAATTATAAACCCTTAAGAACTATAGGCTGTTACTTGGTCCTAGAATGGATTAGAAATGAATAAGTCATTGTCTTAGGCTGGGATGCCCTAGAAACAGAACTAAAAACAAGGATTTAGGTGTAAGTAGTTGATTTGGGGGTGGGGGGAGGGGATACAGCAGGGAGCATTTGTAGGCTAGTAAGGAATTGACATGCACAAGGAAAGATAGCCAATAAATTATGCATCATTGAGAAATGTTGGGCAATTGGATCTTGATCCCAGAGAGGAATTCTGGAAAAAATGTAGACCACTCCTGCTCAAACTGTCTGTGCTGAAGGGTTCTTTGTTTTCTTTTTAATTTCCAAATTTATTATAGACTTTCTGGATTATAGACTTTAATGTACACCAACATTAATTACTAAAAGAAATAAATAAAGACATACCAGAAAGAAGTAACAAGCATTGCATTGGGATAATTTGCATTGGGAAATATTGCATTGGGATAATCTGCTGCAAAACTCTCTTTAAAAAGCAAAGATGTCACTTGAATGAATAAAGTCAGCTTGACCCAAACCATGATTTTTTTTTCAGTCCTCTCAGATGCATATGAAAGCTGGACAACGAAAAGAAAGATAGAAAAATAGATGTATTTGAATTATGGAGTTGGTGAAGAATATTAAATATATGATGGACTTCCAAAGAAGCCAAAAAGCCATCTTGGAGGAAATACAGCCAGAATTCTACTTAGAAGAGAAGATGATGAGTCTTCATCTTATTTACTTTGAAAATTATCAGGAAAGACAAATCTCTAGAGAAGGGCAGCATTCTTAGTGAAGCAGACCAGGGAAATGCAAACAAGGGAAAATCTTCAAGAGATGAAGTCAAGGAATAGCTACAATGATGGTCTCAAGCATACCAGTGATTATAAGATTGGTACAGGACCAGACTGTGTTTTATTCTATTATGCATGTGGTCTTCATGAGTCAGGGCCAACTCAATGTCAACCCACAACAACAGCCAAGGGGTTAGTTGAGAAATAGTGTGTGTGTGTGTGTGTGTGTGTGTGTGTGTGTGTAAGATGTGGTGATAGAGGCGCTCTCTGTATTTTCTGTAGTTTTCTATAACCCTAAAACTGCTCTTAAAAATATACCCTATTTTAAAAAAGTGAGCCTCTGATATACACAACCAGTGGATTGCTCTCACAGATATACTATTGCGTTAAAGATGTCTTACACAAAAAGAAGTCAGCTCCAAAGTAGCATATACATACAATCACCTTTATGTCAAGTTCAAACATAAAACTAATCTCCAGTGCTCGAAGGTGGGATGATAATTACCCTGGGAGGGTAGATGAAGGAACTGACGGGGGTGCGGGAAATATTTTGCATCTTGATCTGAGTGGTGGTTCCCATATATACTTGAGTATAAGCTGACCTCAATATCAGTTGAGCACCTAATTTTACCACAAAAACTGCCTTAAAAATGTGCTGAAAACCCCGGCATATACATGAGTATATACAGTATAGGAATTCATATAGCATGTAGACATTTGTTGAGTTGTATGCATCCTTAATATTTTAGGCACTGTACTATACATAAGTAGTTGTTGTTGTTTGGTGGCCTTGCGTTGATTGTGATTCATAGCAAGCCTGTGTGTCAGAGTGGAACTGCTTCATAGGATCTTGTAGGCGAGGATCTTTACAGGAATGAGTCACCCATTCTTGTCCCCTTTGGAGCTGCTCAGTGGGTTTGAACAGCCAGTCTTACACTTACCTGCTTGTGCAGTAGGTTACACTTTTATGCTGTCTGCACTGTGTTCTTTTGTGAACTAGCCATTGATTCGGGCTTCGAAATGCGAAGGAAATCCAACATGGCTGCAGTTACTTATTTTAGTTGGGAAAAAATCCAAACAGAACAAAACTTTTAAAACAAGTGCCCACCTCAGTCAGTAAGTGAAAAATCAGGTAGGAAATTACAATGCCAAATAATGTCGTATCTTGTAATCCTTCCAAGATAAGTTGGCTATTAAAATGTACCCCATAGTAATACATTACATTAACTTGCTGCACAACATTATTAGTTATGCTGTGGTCAGGTAGAGTCTAGTTGATTCCAACTCACGGCTACCCCGCATATGCCGAGTAGAACCACTTCTTTGGTTTTCAAGGCTGATCGCCAGCCTCACAGGGTAGATTCCAACTGCCTACCTTTTGCCTAGAGGTCTAGAGCTTAAGCCATTGTACCATCGGGGACTCCTTAATAATTATTAGTCAATAGAATTCTACTGATAGCCTACTAAGAATGTCAAATTAATTTTAGATAAAGCAGTTTATTTTGTTGACAATCAAACAATGCCATTTCCAATGGAAAATACTTACATTTTGATTCTCTAGGAGTTAGATGAGGAGAAAGCTTATAGATCATGCATTCCCAAATATAGAAAGTTAAAAATACTCCTGTGTTGACACCGCTATAAATTATTACATGATATTTCAAAGGAATGTTGTTATCCAGAATGACATTTCAGTTAGTATTAAGAGGCAGATTTTGCTTGAATAAGCATTAAGTATTTAGTTTCAAAAATTATAAACACTTGAAAATCACAGATGTGACTAGATTCTAAAATGATTTGGAAAGGAATATAAGTCACTTACACACAAAATAACAAAATAGCATTGCTTGAGTGTGAATTCTAGCTCATAGAGACCCTACAATCCAGAGTAGAGCTGTCTATAGTATTTCACAAGCTCCAGATCTTTACAGAATCAGACTACTATGCCTTTCTCCCACAAAATGCTTGGTGGTTTCAAAGTGTTACCTTTATAGTTAGCATCCAAACACTTAACCACTGCACTACCAGGACAGCTAATCATTAGTGACATCTATTTCTAAATCGAGAGCATATAAATTAGCTCAGCTTAGATTACTGTCAGTCATGTAAAGGTGGAGGCTAGATCAATAAAAACTACAAATATGTTTGTTTTATTCTAATTATAGCTTGACAAAGTGATTAAGAAATAAGACAGTCATTTCTGGCTGTGGCAGAAACGGAATGATTATGCAGAATAGTGTCTTGAGGGCAGCAGAATTTTATTTCTTAGAAAAGCAAATGGGCAAATACACACATCATGTGACCAGTAGAGTCAAAAGTCTATAATTGACTGTGATTTACATTTGAAGAAAGGCAAGGGCTTGCATCCCACCAGACAGGGATTTAAAACAGTTGAACTAATTTAAAGCAGTTGAACTTCCAAGCATTAGAGTTCACAATTCAATTATAGAGGGAGATAATCTTCCCAGATAGTTTATTTAGCTTGTGATTTTTAATTAATTCTGTTTCATCAGGGAATGCTGCAGAGAGCAGCCTGGGCCCCCAAAGCTCAGGGCTGGTGATCTTAATTTTAAGCAGTGCCCAGGCACATGCGTGGCATAAAATGCTTTCATCCAACCTCTGCTACATCTAAGCCGACCACCCTGCAGTTTGCATTGGCATAAACACTCTTTTAATACAGGAGGCAGTGCTGTCTAGAACCTGTTGGATTAACTGTATCCCAATCACATGTAACCAGTTTGTGGCAACTGGCCCACATTTTAACCTTTACTTGTTAGAATACAGCAACGAAACAGCAGCAGATTCAACTCCAAGGAAGACCTGCTTCAACTGAGTACCCCTATGGACCACCTGATCTGCTGTCCTTTTGACACCTCAAATGCTGTCCTCATTGCATGTCTCTCGACTCCCTGGCTCAAAAGGGTAGCTCTGTAAAGGTGGATCCATAAATCGTTCCTAACAATGTTAGGGTCACTCTCAGTTACTATGAGTCAGCATCGACTTGATGGCAGTGAGCTTGAGCAGTATGAAGGGGGGTTCCTTAAGGACCTGTAACAATCTATAAAGATATGGGACTTTGTTTGCCTAAAGTGACGATGATTGGAAACATTTACTGATGAAGCTCAAAGACATCAGATCATGACACGCAAAAATCTGCCTCATAACTGGACTGACAGACAGCATCATGATAAAGGTAGGAAACTTGGAAGTCAGCATTTTATGGCTTTATGGAAGCCAACATGTTCTCCTTGAACCAATGTTCATGGTCGGAGCAGTCAAGAAATCAAGTGACTTGCTCTAAATATATCCATGAATATAGTAGAGCATATAGGGGCCAAAGTTATGAAAATCTCTTAGACATAACCAAACACCTTGTGCAGTCTGTGTTCCAATAACTAGTGAATGTTTACAGCTATCTCTTCTCAGTTTGATTTGTGCTCCAACAGACAATGGAAGTCTCCAAAGCTTTGCCCCAACCCTGTCATTAAAGTCAACTCTACTTTGAGGAGGAAATATGTCTCTTCCAAGACACATTATGGTTCTTTTGGAAATATTTTCATCATATTCCAGCACTACATCAGAAACGTTTAGCCTGGTAGGCATGAGGTTTCCAGTGGTTGATCAGGAGTAGACTACTTGTGCTTTCTTCCTGTTAGTCTGAGAGCTCTGCTGAAACCTGTCACAAGTAACCCTGCTGATATTGGAAATATTGACAGCAGAGCCTCCAGCATCACTAAAACCTCCACAGTACTACAAACTGATGGCTTGCATTTGACTGACACATGTTCCTGGAGAGATCATGGCATACTAGTCAGTGTAGGCTAATTTGCATTGAAGAAACAAACAGGCCCCAGATGTCAATGACTGAAAACACTTAAAGTTTATTTCTCATTCATCCTACATGCCCCTCAAGCTTAAGCTAAAGTTCTGCTTTATGCCATTTTTACTCCAAAGCCCGCGACCTGGAGCATTGTTAGTATGATAGAGGAAAGAATGGGAACTCTGAAAGTCATTATGAAGGAATTAAATACTGTGGGTTAGAATCAACAGTTCTGTTCACAATTCATTGATTAAAACTAGCTATGTGCACACCCAAGCCAGAGGAGATCAGGAAGTATCATTGTACCATGTGCCTAGAGAGTAAGGGCCTGGGATATTTGGTAAACAGCATGAATGAAAAGTGCGGAGAAGGTCAGACAGCATACAAACCTACATTAATAACAGTTTAATTAGGTTATCAGGCATTAGACAGGCAATTAAAAACTCATAATTCTGGTTCTGATAAGCTATACTATAGAATAGAGTGCTAGTCTGGGTAGACTAGAGAAATAAATCCATAGAAACTCATATGTGTATATGAGAGAATTTTATTTAAATGGTAATTGTACATTAAGAAAGCATCCCAACCCAGTCCAGTCCAAGGCCATAAGTCTGATATTAGCCTATATGTCTGATACCAATCTATAAAATCCTCTTCAGATTCATGAAACACATGCAATGATGCTGAATGCAGGAAGATCACGGGCCACTGGGTAGAAAGTCTTTGGATCCAGTGGTATATAAGCATCTCAGTGCTGCCAGGGGTCTCCATGTGGCTTCTCCAGTTCCCAAGGCAGCATCAGGGTAGGTCCATGTGGCTTCTCCTCAGGGTTATCTCTTAGGGAGTCAACCTTGTCAGTAGAGTCTCCAAGGGAATGAGGAGAGAAAGAGAGAGAGAGAGAGAGAGAGAGAGAGAGAGAGAGAGAGAGAGAGAGAGAGAGAGAGAGAGAGAGATCTCCTGCCTCCAATGAGGAAATCCACATTTCCCAGAACCCTCAGGAGAAGGCCATGCCCACACAGAGGCCTCATTGGCTATGCTCCGATTGACAGACTAGACTCCACCCCTTCACTCTTAATCCTATCAAGTCCCAAGTTGACACCAGATGATGTAACTACCACAAATAGTATATGATTCTAACTTGGTCTCCTCAAGTATTTATTGTTGTCTATTCATGAGCATGATTTTTATTCCTGGACTAGAATAAGCCATAAATCATACATATTTAGAATACTTAAGTGATAATACAGCTTGGTAGGCTTTAGCCGGTATTCAATGCACCTCTTGAGTTGTATTGGCAGGCTTGCTGTGACCAGAGAAGCTCTGAGTTTACCCATTTGATTAAGTTGATCTTTATTAAGCTATCGTAGTCAACCATTCTTAGGACAGAAGAGTGATATTGTCATCCCGGTATGTGGCGGTTGTGTATCATTAGATTGCACTTGAAAGATGTATTGAAAGAGTTTATCCTTAACTCTCCTCTTGGATGTGAGCAAAGTGACTCCCAGGGAAGTCAACTAGTTTACTATGTGTATCTTTGAGTCTGCTATCAAAACATAGCATTTGTGGCTGTAGGGTAATTTTTTTTCTTATGAGAAATGTAACACTATTAATGTCACTTAAATTAAAACATAATGGGGATACAACATTCAGAATACTCTGGTAACCTTTCTGACTCAAAAAAGATTTATTCTGAAACCGACCTGTCTTTAAGAATGTAGAATGATCCAAAAGGAGCTTAGTGTTCAGCAGTCATGGGAATGCTGGTTTGGGATGTAAAAGACACATATCCTTGCAGCTTTTTATGACATTGAACTGGTAGGGAATGCTATATGCTACAACTACACTGAGAAGCATTGAAATTTCATTCAGAAATGGAGTTAGACAAGTGACTGTTTTTATCTTCCACTTTGATAACAAAGCATTGGTGATACCACGTTATCTGTCCTCATTGATTACTCTTATTTGTTGTTGCTGGAGCACATCCTAAGAAAGGAGAGCAGGCAAGACATATTTCTGAATGCTGCTGAGTCTTAAGCATCTTCAGATCTGTCTTCACTCTTGAATGATCCTTTAAAACTTAAAATAAAACCAATTTTCTCTCATAAACTAGAAGGCATTGCCCATTACTTAACACAACTGATCCAAAGGTAGTGATTCTGTTTTCTTACTGGTGATTTGCTTTAGAATTTTATGGGTAATCAAATCCAGGGTAATACTGTAGAAGCAGGATTTTCAGAGACTTGTGGAAGTCTCAGAATAGTGTAAACACCTACCTCCTAGTCCTTGGAAGCCGTGTCTGAAAGTAACGTCTGAAATGGTCATAGCCATTTCACTATTGCCCTCCCGTCCGAACGGCCTTCCCATACATAGCCTATCACCCTGAGGATGAACCAAGACAGCAGGTGTCCAGCCCAAAGCAAACCACCCAAGGGGGAAGGAGAGCAGCAATAGATCTCCTTTGTTGACTGCCATGCCTTTGAAAGAATGTGGTTGACAGAATTCCCTGCAATGAGAGACGTTTTCTCTAAGGGAGCCTTCCAATAAGGTAATCACTAGGTGCATATGGCTCTGAGGCATTTGAAATGTGGCTCGTGTGATTGAGAAAATAGATTTTTAATTTACCTAATATAAATTTAATTTTAAATACTCACGTGGTTAATGGCTACCATATTGATGGGCATAATTCAGGACTACATTATGCAGATGTGAGGACTGCCAAGTCCGTAGTTCAGATCCACCAGCTATCTATCTATCCCTGTCAATCCTTAGAATGAGATCCAACTGACTAAGTTCTCGGTATATTATGAGATGGCCCATTTCTTTATTCTGCGCAGGAATTTGATCTAGGATTTTCTCTTACTTGCAACTGGTGATATCCAAACTCTCATCTACCATTCCCTTGACTCTGTGGAATCTTTTGGTTTATTTTGTTTTGTTTCCTTTGTGACTGAATTTTTATCATTTTACTAAGTTCTAAGGAATAGCAGAAACACACATATATGTTTAGTCTCTGTTTTAATTAGAACCAGACTGACCATTTTTCTTTTTAAAATGCTTGATTTGTATCTGTATATTCATTTGATTCAATGTTGATTTTATATATATATACTTAATATTTACTTTATTTAATTATATATAACTATTCAAGGTTGTTTAAATACATTGTGGAGAGAGTCTCTTACAGATCTTGGTACATTAATTTCTTCAAATAACTAAGTAATTTCCTCTTTTATTGTATTCTTTTTGCATGCCAAGTGTATATTTTGGTTATCTTTCACTACCTTTCTTTCATATACTTAATCATTTCCTATTGTTTTTATCTCTTTACCTTCTGCATCTGGTGTGCTTTTTCCTGGCGTTGGGCATCCAGGTAACTGGTGTTGCTTTTTGTAATCTCAGTTATGATACATAGAGCCTCTCGTTGTATTCAGTAGTAAGCGAGTATTATTGATAGCCTTTATTTCTTTCTGTAGCAGAGGCTTCTTTTATTTCTCATTTTGTCTATTTATTATTTCACATTTTACCTCTCATTTTTTAAAACTACTGCAAACTATTACTTTCGTATGAAGGAATTTCATACAATGTCTTTTTGTTTTAAGGGGTCAACCCAGTTCTAGAGTACACCCAGTCCTCACTTATCAACATTGTTAGTGTCCAAAGACCCCATGGAGATGGATGTTTTGTGAAAATGGAGGATGGCTCTATCAGATTACAAATGGGAGGATAACAGCATCATTATATAACTGCCCAATGACATCATGATAGAACTGCCAAACCACTGAGCATCATGATCCTGGCCCAGGCAAGTGGACACCTCACTTTTGACAGCCAGCCTTAGCCTTTCCTCACATCTCACCATTTATTACTGCCTGATGTCAATTGTTAATTTGAAAAACAGTTGGGAAGTAATTTGTCATTTGCTATTGTCAGATACATGAAATGCCAGGTCATGAAATTGTTGATGAGTGAGCAGCAAGTATGTGTTCTTCAACCCTCTCCTGCCAAGGTACTTGTTTTTTTGTTGCAAAAAAGTATTTGCAATCATTTTGCCATAGCTGTTTTTTTTCTTGTTTTTCCTTTTTTCAGTTTTGATATTTTTGCGTATATCAAGGAGTAGAAAGCAACTTTATTCAGGGTATTGTTTTCTACTTTGTCTACGGAGGTAGCAGTTCATTTTTCCCATTAGCCCGTGAATACATAAGCTAGAAGCCCAGCTATTGGTGCTCCATATTACATGTTCGGAGGGTACAGCTGGAATTTGAAGGGCTATATTATCAGGACACTTGCTGTCTGGGTGCTCTGTCTGAATTCAATGAATCACTTCTGCAGGGGGCTAAGTTGTACCTATATGCACTCTTCCCTCAAGGTGCCCCTTGTATTTTGGGCTTTGCACACCGATTGTCTGCTGTGACGATAATCTCACTAAACACAAAGTCAGAGGTCATGGCACCATATCATCTTAGGCTCATCCAGTCCTTTGACTGTGGCCAGGAATCACTGTTTATCCAAAGGCAGTTGGGAGGAGACTTAGGTGGGAAACTGCCAATATTTCCCATGCCTGTATTTTACCTCCTCGAGGAATTGCCTACCATTTCCCCACTTTCTCCATAACACGAATCACCTGTAAAGACAAATTTGGGATCCTGATTAATTGATTCTTCATTAGGTGTGATCATTTATATTAAATTTGGACAATATTTATCAACATTTGTCTTATGTTATAGGAACCACTCTATTAATGATATTTTCTTTCTTTTAAAAAAATTTTATTGGGGGCTTGTACAACTCTTATCACAATCCATCCATCCATCCATTGTGTCACACACATTTGCACATTTGTTACTATCATCATTTTCAAAACATTTTCTTTCTACTTGAGCCCTTGGGATCAGCTCCTCAGTTTTATCCTCCCTCCCCCACCTCCCTCCCTCATGAACCCTTGATAATTCATAAATTATTATTTTTCATGTCTTACACTGCCTGATGTCTCCCTTCGCCCACTTTTCTGTTGTCTGTTCCCCAGAGAGGGGGTTATATGTAGATCATTGTAATGGCTTCTCCCTTTCTACCCCACCTTCCTATTTTCCTCCTGTTATCGCTACTCTCATTATTGGTCCTGAGGGGTTTATCTGTCCCGGATTCCCTGTGTTTCCAGCTCTGATCTGTACTAGTGTACATCCTCTTGTCTAGCTGGATTTGTAAGATAGAACTGGGATTGTGATAGTGGGGGAGAGGAAGCATTAAAGAACTAGAGGAAAGTTGTATGTTTCATCGGTGCTATGAATGCATGAAACACATCGCCGCATGAGAAGAACTGGAGGAAGTCATGCTAAGTAAAGGAAGTCAACCACAAAAGGACAAGTACAACATGAGTCCACTGAGGTTAGCTTAAAAAGGCAAAAGAGGCATACGGAGAAAACTACTGCATACAAACATTCCTGGGGTGAGGTCCAGGTAGTAATGATATTTTCCTTAGTACTTTGGATCCTTAAAAAATTTTAAATTAGTTTTATGAAGTTCAATCAACTATGAGAGATATTAGATTCTATATCTAAATACATTTATTACCACCCTTCTTGGAGGCCCAGATATTACAGAATAGTTTGTTTTTCCTAAAAGAGACACAAATCTCAATATAGATTTAGTGCAAGTGAAGTATTTTTGGCTTTAGGTTTTTGCAACAGGTAAGTTATGAATCACAAAGGGAACCATTGCGATGTGTTGCCAGCCTAGGGGGAGAGTGTGTTTTGATCACTGGGAGCTTCAAGCTTGCAGGTACATAAATATTAGAGATTTATGTAGAACAGTGGCACCAAACTACTATGGAATTCTTTAATTTTCCTTCCACTTCTTGATTTATAGAAATATAAATGAAAAATAAGGAAACAAAAATTTCAAGAGAAAGCAAAAAAAGAGTTTTAAGAAATTACCTTAGCATGAGAGAAAATAGAAAAATGAAGTTTTTTTAGCATGAAGTAAGTAAGAAAAAGATAACATATCGACTGCAAAGCTAAGCTTATAACTTTATAACTTGACAATAAAATCACAACCCTTAGGAAGTCAAGGCAAAAGTCCAAGGGGGTCTTGGTGATTTCAAAATCTTTTCTTTTTTTGATTTGACCAATAACAAATTTGATTCCATGAGATGACTTATAGTAAGTATGCTGTTAGGAACCCAAGGGAAACAAATAAAAGATAAACCAAACTTTTTTATATCAGTATTGAATGAATTCATGAAAATATACCAAGTTGAAGCTGAGGTACATAAGTGAACATGTTTGCTTTGTATGAATTTTTCCCTTTTTTCTATATTATTTATTTATTCTTTCTTTATTTTTCTTTTTTATGGTTTATTGCTTTATTGTTTTATTTATTTATTTTTTAAAAACATTCTATTAGGGACTCATACAACTCTTATCACAATCCATACATATATCAGTTGTGTAAAGCACATCTGTACAAAAAAAAAGCACATCTATACATTCTTTGCCCTCATCAATTTCAAAGCATTTGCTCTCCCTTTGCATCAGGTCCTCTTTTTTTGCCCTCCCTCCCTGCTCCCCCCTCCCTCATGAGCACTTGATAATTTATAAATTATTGTTTTGTCATTTCTTGCCCTGTCCACGTCTCCCTTCACCCACTTTTCTGTTGTCCGTCACATGTAGATCCTTGTAATCAGTTGGTTCCCTCTTTCCAACCCACTCACCCTCTACCCTCCCAGTATCGCCCCCCTGGTCCTGAAGGTATCATCCACCCTGAATTCCCTGTTTCCGGCTCCTATCTGCACCAGTGTACAACCTGTGCTCTATCCAGACTTGAAAAGTAGAATTCGGATCATGATAGTTGGGGAAGGTGGGCAGGGGGGTGTAGAGGAAGCATTTAGGAACTGGAGGAAAGCTGTGAATTTTTAAATGGAAGGCACTTCATGTAAATCAAAACCAAACCAAGCTCACTGCCATTGAGCTGACTCAGCCACTCTGTAGGACAAGGTAGAGCTGCCTCTATGAGCTTCCCATACTGGACCTGTTAACTGCCATCTGCAGGGAAGAGAAAGGCCCGTCTTTCTCCTGCAGAGTTGCTGCTGGTTTGGAATCACTGGCCTTGTGGATCACAGCCCCATGCGTAACTACTATGTCACCACGGCTCCTGTATTAATGTCAGGTACACATTTAACACAGAAGCATTTTGGTAAAAAGCAAAACAGGAACGGGGAACAAGTGCACAGAGAATTTCGCAAGGCCTAAAGCCAGGCTGCTGAGAGGATAGGTCATTGAAGGAGATACTGCTCCCTGGATCCCCTAAAAGAGGCAAAGTACTCACAATAAAGGCCGTGAGAGCACAGAGCTTTGCCAATCTAAGTTTATAACTTGACAATAAAATCACAACCCTTCAGAAGATCAAAAGCAGAAAGAGGCCATTCTGTTATATCTGGGGAGTCCTTTTGAGGACTCATAATCATTCATTACAACGAGTAACAATAACTGGTTGGTAAGACCTTGCAGGCAAGAAGGGAAGTCATTCTCGCTCTGGAGCCAGTTGTACTCCTCAGTGGTTTGTAGGTGAGAAGCTCACCCATGAATTCCGTCTCTGGTGCCACCTGATTTCCCATCTCTAGGCGTCTGTCCCCAAAATGCACAATGGAGAAAGGTTGTCTCTGTCACAGGCGGTTAAGAAAAAGGTGCTCGGCTTCCACAGTGCCTGTGGCTGTGTTTGCTCTTGTGGGCTTTGTTTTCCCCAGCAATGTGCCTGGAGCGCTGATGTGCTGTAGGATCCGGACGTTGTTATGACAAAGATAGGCTCTTAGCAAATTGCAGTGCCTTGAGGATTGCGCGCGAGACGTCATGGAAACACTTTTTGGAGTTAATAATGGAGTGCCATATGTAAGGTTGGAAAAATTATTTAAATAGGGAGCATTTGGTGGAATAAAATAATCAGAAGGCTTTTTGGGGATAATGAAGATTACTCTGAATTTTTAAACTAGATATACACAGCTTTTAAAACAAACTGTGAGCTTCAAGCCATCTTCAGGCTTCTCCCTTCGGCTATAATTTATTTATGCTATCAAGATGTATTTTCAGCATTTGTCTTTTTATAACGTAAACTAGATTTCTAGGAAACAATGTTGGAGCAACATCCTCTCCATGTTGCATGGCAAACATGAAGCTTTTTGATTAGCAACATTAATAAGGAAAGAACATTCCTACACATTCAGGAAACGAACAAATCATTACAATAGAGGCCAGGGCCGAGCTGGGGGGCTTGCCAGGCAGGAACTTGGGTGCCGATGGTGTTAGGCAGCTTTATTTGATTACTTTCTCTTTCCTCCAGGGCGTTTAGCAGGTTCCCACAGCTTTATGGATGCAGTCAATACTTGAATTGAGGGTCGGGAATCCATGCTTAACTGAGTGACATGGAGACAACGTGCACTTTTAAGGTTCTTTAAAACCTCAAACTGCACACCTATGCTACACGGTGGTCGGTTCTGAGCCCTAGAACAACGTAAACAACCAGCCTCCTTACCATTGAATAGCAACGGAGCCGAAAGTCCTCTAGGCTTTTGAGGCAAACACTTCTCAAGCGGCCAACGGTTCTGCTTATACGTGCTCTGTGGCTCGTCTTCTTTTTCAAAAAAACAGGCAAGCAAACCCAAAATCCCCAAACTGATTTTATTGACACTTTGTCCACATATCAGACAATTCAATAGTTCAACCACATTAAGAAGAGTTGTGCAATCTTTTCTTGAATCAGTTTTAGAACATTTTCTTTTTCTCTGCACGCATTGTTCATGTGATTGTATTTCAAAGGTGCTGCATGGTTTCTTGAAGCCATGGGCCCCATGTATTACCAGGTCACGTCCTTTGTCGTTGTCAGCTGTGGTGGGGCGTAACTGGCAGCTGGAATGCGATATGACACAAAATAGCCCGTTCTTCCTAGGGGCTTCAGTTTCTGTATAATTTCAGTTAATACGTGTGCATATGTGTGTCTGCTGAGCCTTTTCTGAAATTAAGATTTTTAAAAAGCAAAAGGTAAAACCTGTTACAGGAACATTAGTGTGGTTTTCTGAGGAAAATTATTACATGAGGAATAAAGGGGTCTGTATGCAAACCCCCCGCCCCCCAAACCATCCCTGCGGTCTTTGACAATACAGTGTCACCTTCCACGTCAACACGGCGGAGCCCACTCTCCTTACTTTTCAGTGTGCAGTCAATCTTGCACTCTGCCCCGCTGTTCCCTTCTACACAAATGTGCTGCGACCGCTTCCATGTTCTCATGTCTTCTCCTGATTGGCTCTGTGTTACAACTGACTAAATTCAGGACAGGTTCCTCTGTTCTCCTCACATCTGCTTCCATCCAAGGTCAGAAGTATCATATCTTTCCTGGAACTCTCTTTGCCAGTTGGTCTTCACCTCACCAAATAGTCCTCTTCTGTCTTATGGCTGAATTTGCTGTGTTCATGTTTGCTTCCTCCACTATTTTGTCCCCCTCCCCGTCCCCTCTCCTCCCCCCCGGATATCAGAGGCTCTCTGTCTTGCTCCAGTTTGAATCTTGGCAGTTCCTGGCCTGGGTGCTCAGACATAATAGACGACTCAAGATATTTGCTACAAAAAATGGATGAGCAAAACAGCATTCTTATGGAGACTGTTGGAAATATCTGACCTGCCTGTGTGTCTTCCTTCTCTTTGAAGCCTAAAATTAGATGATGGGGTGTGTCACTCTCGTCTGAAGCACAGACGCTGACACCAGCTGCCTCTGGGTGACCTCAAACAGCCAACTGTTTAGTTAGTGGGTACAGTAAGTTGTATTAACACAATTTGCACAACCCAAGAACTATGATAGCGTGCTCAAGCAAGTGCTACTTGTCCTTGCCCTTAAACGGATGCCCTTGCTCAACACCCTGGCCTACCACTGCAAAAATTTCTCAGACTTGGCATTTCGGATCTCAGCACATAAATCAAATTTTATTCCAGGTTTCAAAGAAACAAAAACACAGTTCCTAATAAACGTTTCCAACATGAAGCATGTTCCTTCACTTCCTGGACATAAAACGGAGTCATCGTCTTCCTTCCCTATAAGAAAGTCTCTGTGCGGAGGCTTCTTTGTCTCGAAGGGGGAAAAAGAATGAAATATACTATGGAATACTCAGGCAGATGCTTGCCATTATCCTAACACATGTATTATGGCGTATCATGTAATGGTGCACTGTGGGGAATGGTAATGAATAGTTTGCAGCACAATAATGTGCATTGTTGATGTTTGTTAAAATAAAGATATTCAATTTATAATAAAAGGGATTAAAAGCTTAATTCATGACTATGTTAATATTTGTCTGCAAGTACACAGATAAATGGTAACGCACCTTATCACATTGAACACCTGCACGTACAAGTTCCTCTGCTGAGATCTCCATGGGATTGCATGTTTTACAGAGCTTAAACTTTCATTTCCCAAAATAATGATATCATGCATTTACAGATATAGATAGGCTTGCTGTACTCTAACTCTATCCTGAAATGAGCATTGTGACTTCAGCTGAAAAAATATGGGATTAATTATGGCAATGATATGCCATGATTTGCCCACTGCAATAACAGCTGACTAAACACTGCAACCGCTACAACATGGGTGTGCGTTCACGGCCAAGAGAGAGCCTGTAGGAGGTGCACTGCACACACCTACTTCTTCCGACAATGCAGTAGGCTGCAGTGCACTTGACATGGTGAAAAGTTGATCTATCCAGGAGCTGGGGATTAGAATTTAATTGTAAAATGTAAAAGGTTGTCAGTGACATTTGCTACTTAAAGGAGATGGAGGAAAGGTATTTTGGTAAAATTTAGAGCATTTTGTAAAGTACAACATCAACAACTCCTAATTTCTTTGTTTGTGTGTGTATGCATGTGTGTATGTGTGTGTGTGTTTGAATCAAGGTTTTCATATGTGGTGTTCTCACTGCCCTTGAGTCAATGCTGACTTATAGCAACTGCATAGGACAGGGAAGACCTGCCTGGGTAAGCTTCTAAGACTGTAACTATTTATGGGAGTAGAAAGCCTCATCGTTCTCCAGAGGAGCAGCTGGTGGCCTTGAAATGCTGACCTTGTGGTTTGCAGACCAATGTGTAACTCACTGTGCCTTTTGGGCTCCTCATAGCTAGTGTTCAGGGTATTTAAGGTAAAATTGACCTCTTGTACACTCTCCAGAATTTATATTAGGGTATAACCCTTTGGTGGTACAGTGTGTTAACTGTCAGACTGCTGACAGGTTGGTGGTTCAAATCCATGAGCTACTCTGAAGGAGAAAGATGAGGTAATTTGTGTGAAGATTACAGCCTTAGAAACCTTACAGGGGGAAGGGGAAGAAAGGGGGAACTGATCACATGGTTGGATACATAATCTCCCTCCAAAGGAGACAAATAATAGAAATGTGGGTGAAAAGAGACAGCAGACAGTATAAGATATGAAATAACAATAATAATATAAAATTGATCAAATATTCATGAGGGCAGGTGGTGGGGGACGGAGGGGGAAAAAGAGGAGCTGATACCAAGGGCACAAGCAGAAAGAAAGTGTTTTGAATATGATAATGGAAGCATATGTACAAGTGTACTTGATACAAATGAATTATGAACTATTATAAAATCTGTAAGAGCCCCAATAAAATGATTAATTAAAAACAAACAAACCTTGTAGAGCAAGAAGTTCTCCTCTGTTCTATAGGGTCTCTATGAGTAGGAATTCACTCAATGTCAGTAGGTTGGGTTTTGGTCCATGTATTCACATTGGAACACAATGTTTCAGAATTTACATACTTTAATGGATTTTCTTACACCTTCATCTTTCCCCTGTCCATGCAGGCATCTTCTTGTTTTGCCCACTGAAACTAGAATCCCTGACTAGAGTCTTACCAGCTTGGGATGACAAAGACACAAGCATCATTGCTTGACTGTTGAAAGCTAATCACTCACCTGTGCTTTCTCTGGTCCCTCATTGCGGCCTTAAAGCAGTGGCTCTGGAGAAACTCCAGCCCATGGTGAGTGCATCTTGAAGAGCAGAATTGTACTTTGTGTTCTTACCATCTGCTTGGCCAAAAGTCAATTGCCAGGCTTCTCTTTCCAGGCACCATTAAGTGGACTTGAACTGTTAACCTTTTAGATGACAGCTGAACACCTTTAGAAGAACACATTAATCATTGACACTCTCTAGGGCCATTTTAGAGAGTTTCTTTTATCACTGACTTCCTCTCCTGAATTTGCAACTGATGCATCTCTGTTGGCTCCTTCCTTTCAGCATGTAAATGCATTTATTGCTTCCTTCCATCTTGAAAGTCTCTGTAAAGACCCTGTGTATATCTGGAGCATCAATTTGAGAGAGGGCGGAGACAAGAGGGAGCCTGATGTTCAGCCTGTACTTCTGAGACCCTAAGAGTGAATGCTTCCCTCAATTTTTGTTCCCCAGTTGTCTCTCTTTCTAGTCTTGGCTCCACACAGCAGAGCACCTGACAAGCGACAAGCTGCATTCTAACTACCCACATCTGTCTCTCCAGGGAGCGTAAGTTCCCTGAAAGAAGAGCCTGTCGAAGTCACACTTGCTTTCTTAGTGCCCCTTACCATGGCTGGCCCACACAGACCATCAATAGGTATCTATTGGGTGAGAGGCACGAGGGAGAATTTTACACCTGTACTTCTGTATTTTTGAAGTAAGGCTAGAACATGTCCTAAAACAAGGTTTGACAGATGAGGTCATCGTTGAAGGGCAGGGCAGGTGATGATCAGAAATGTAGCCTGGCTGGACTCAGGGCCAGTTGAGAAAGAACCAGGTGCTCAGGAAGACCTGATCCCTGGAAGAACAAAAGATACATGATTCCTTCCCACTCTCATCTCTGGGGTCCACCTACCTGCCTGAGAAGGCAGGTGCTGGCCTGTGAGCGATCACGGAAGGAAGCGAATGGAAAGCCATTTCCATAATTGAGCAGGATGCTCCAGTTGTCTCTTCATACAAAATCGACAAGTATTGATGGTGTAACTCTTAATGAAATATCTCTGATTATTCCAGAAGATAAAAGAAAGGCACAGTCTATTTTTATCTGCTTTTAGAGAAAACTCAATATGAACAAAACAATTGGGAGTACTAAGCAATATATTTCCTTCCAGATATACAAGGACAAGGTAAAAAAAAGTATTACTACAACATAATAAACCTTTATGAAACAAAAGATAAACATGTGAAGATATTGTTTCTTCCATTTTTTCCCATATTGTCCTCCCTCCAGGTTTATATATTGAGGGCAGTGTTTCCAACTTTCTGATCCTTCCCTCAGGAATTCTGTACTTTCTACTTCACACCCTGACAACATGGCAGTTTTAACAGCTTCCACGGACTCAAATTATGGGTCTTTGAAGGATTCATTGAGTATTAGGCAACCCCCCACCCTAAAAAACAAACAAACAAAGGAAACCTGAATGGGCAAGTTCGGGGCGTGGGGTGAAATGGGGCCGTAGCTACTCAAGAAGTAGGATTGTGTGCTCTGTTGTGATGGAAAAGTAAATTCCTCAGAGCAACTTTCCTTTTTCTCATGAGTGCAGTTTTAACTTTCCACAAAATTTTCCAACCCCCCTGATCATGCTCTGTCCTTCAAAAAAATTCTGATCTGAATGTTTCTGCTTAAATTGAACAGGCTTTACACATCCCCCTGGAAGCATTGTTTTAGTTGGACTCTTTTGGGGGAAGGTACCTTAATGAGACCAAGAAGCATACATTACTAAGGGGACATGTCTGCAGTCTTCCCCTGGTCTCAGATATGTTTAAACACGCTTTTTTTTTTTTTTTGGTGAAAAAACCTTATGCTTGTAAGAACTGGGACCCCAGTAGTAATAACTTTTGATTCACCCTCATATGTGATGTAGATGCAATTGTTTATGTGTAAACATCCTGGTTCCAACAGTTACATTTTTAACCACTATTCTGCCTATGTGAGTACGAGATGGGAGAGACCAATTGGGGGCCAACAGCCAGAGAAGATCCTACTACACAGGGGAGAGTAGCTCGCAGGAAGCAGGCTCTGAGCTTGTATTGGCATGGTTGATTCAATGTCCTCAGACGTTTCTAAGTACATGAAACTAAAGAAAATATGACAGAGCCTCCATGTCATTCTATGGACCAAGCTCAGCTACATGTCTGGGATTAGATACTGGTATGTGGTGTCAGCAAGGGACCACTGGTATTTCACTATTCTGATATCTTGGTCTTCAGGCAGTTCATGGTGACATACATGTGCATGCAGAACAGTGTTTCCTGACTGCAGAAGCCTTGATTTCTATAATGATGATGGTGGTAATCCTATTCAAGTATGGTTTCTCTTGACCTAAATGTGTGTGTTTCCATCTGTCAGGTTTTTTGCTGGGTTTGAGAGAAATAACCAAAACTCTCGAGGTAGCAGATTGGCCCACCCAACTCTCTGTAGAAAGAGCTACTGTCTATTGGGCTCTTTCATTGTGCCAGGCACTGGGCTAAACAAATTGTATGCATTGTGGCATTAACCCTTTCAATAGGAGGAACTCATAATGCCATTGTAAGTATAAGAAAAAAAAAAGGCTGAAAGGAGTTGAATTAATTTGCTCTAAATGTTACAACTTGTAATTGCTGGGTTCTGTGCCATCAGCATATCCCAGAGAATATGCTCTTAACCATGGTGTGATAAACTCCCTCCATCAAAATTATGAAAGAATTTCAAAAAAGAAGATCTTCCAGATAAGGGGATATTGATCTAGGACATTATTTTGGAATCTAGGGATGGATCAGAAGCTGGAGAAACAAGGAGAAAGCTAATACACCATGGTGGCTGGCTGAGGTAAGTTTGCACAGTGATGGGACAATAGTTCAAGCTGATTGTGCCAACCTGGCCAATAAACACATGTGGGGTTAATTGAAGGGTGGAGAGATAAGTGGCTCGGTGAGCCTCACCTTTCTAGTTCTCGGGTCTTTTGCTTTGTGATGGTCGGACCAGGGTGCAGCTGCCTTAGCCAGTTCCCTGCTCCAGCTGGCAAGGCTCACTTCCTGCAAGACATCCCTGAGGAGAAGCCACATGGACCTACCCCGATGCAGCCCTGGGTGATGGGGCAGGCATGTGGAGACCCCTGCCAGTGCTGAGATGTTTACACGTACACTGACTCGGCTTTCCTCCCGCAGTCGGCGTCATTGCGTGTGTTTTGTGAGTTGGAGGAGGGTTTTGTGGATTAGTGTCGAACGTATGACTAATGTTGGACTTGTGGGCTTGGACAGCACTGGGTTGGGATGTTTTCTTGATGTGCACTTACCCTTTATATAGAACCCTCTCTTATATATATGAGTTTCTGTGGATTTGTTTCTCTAATGTACCCAGACTAACACAGTGCCTTAGGCGCAGGTTCTCTGGAGAGGCAAAACCAGTAACACTTATATATGTATGTATAGAAAGAAATTGATATGAAGAAAATGTATTCAAAGTCTGGGCAGGTTCTAAGTGCACAAGTCAGTTGTTAGGCTGGGAGCTTCTCTTGACTCACGTTGTTGCAAGGACTAATAAACTGAAAAGATTAACAGATCGCCACAGGCTGGTGACCACAGGGGCTAATGAATCTGAGGCAGGCAGGTCAGGGTTGTGGCTGCAGAGGTGGATACTGTAAGGTTGACAGATCAGATGGCATGCTGCAAAAGCCTCCCATGATAGGCAGGCAATATGGCAACTGTTGGGTCAAGTACAAAGAACCAGATGTCTATGAGCCAGATACACAAGTCAGAGCCAGCAAAATGCAAGCAAACTTCCCCACAGCATCCACATCTATGGGAAACAGGCCACACACATGCCCAGGCAATTAATTACCTCAGGGCCAGGGCCTGAGTAAAGGTGCTATATTCTTCCCTAATCTTATTCCATTATGAGTCTTACAACTGATTGGCTGTGATTACACTGTGTTAATTCAGGACAGGGAGGATGACTATTAACCACCAAACTATGGAGAACCCTGGCCCCACCAAGTTGACTAGGAGCCTTTATTACCACAGACAGCTTGCTTTTATGGGACAGATAAATCTTTTAATCTTTATCGAATGAGAGATAGGATATCAATTAAGTAGACATCTTTTGAGCAACTAGATTATGAAAGGTCTTGAAAGCAGGCAGAAGTGCATAGTGTTGACTGAGTGTGCAATGAGAGGGTGCTTTAAATTCTTAAGCAGGTGACTGATTTGATAAAGAAAAATAAACCTAGCACTAGCAGGTGAGGGCAGCTGGTTGAGAAACGAGGAACAGAGAAACCTGGTTGGCCCAGCTCTGCATGAAGGGCACTTACAATGATCCAGGTGCAAATTGATGAGCTTTCAGGATGCATGCAGAGGAAAGGAAATTTTTCAATAAAAGAAACTAAATTAGAAACAGATTTACTGTAAAAGAACAGGCCCTACCCATCCTAGATTATGCATAGCTATCCTCATTTTACATCATTTAATATTTGCTGCAAAGAATCCATTACATATGCATTTAAAGGTGATTTAAAAAATAAACATTGTACAACTTTGCATATGAATGAATTCACAAATTGGGGAAAAATTGTCAGTTCATGTCTCCCATTACATATTTCAGTGTGTACGTCAGAAAATCTAAGTATGAGGAGTGATGGACAAGGGAGAAGCTTTGAGACTCAGAGAGGGGCATGTGCAGTGAAGGACCATGGAACGGACTGGTTGCCAGGCAGGGTTTGGAAGCATAGAAAAACCAAGACCTGGTCTGGAGAGGTAGGGTCAGGTGAACAATACCTCTCTGATCGGAGTTTTTATTGTTGTTTGCTGCCATCCGGTCAGCCCCAACTCATGACAATACCATGGATAATGGAACAAAATGCTTTCCTGTGCTGTCTCTGTGGTCAGTCTGCACACGGACTCTGAGAAGTTGACAAGGTAACAGACTGAGCAAGTGATCATGGCTGCGAACCCTGAGACAAGAGCAGAGGCCACCTTCATCTTGACTTATTCAGTTGGAGGTGAAGAACCCTGGAAAATCAGGGACTTTAGCTAATACGATGTCAGAAGTCAGCAGGTATCATGGACTGACTGAAAACAGGATGGTTGGTAGGGAGCCAGTTCTGTTGGAGTTGAGAAAAGACGAGGAGTCTGGAACATAGTAGGTACCCAAACAATGCTTGTGGATGATAAGTAGATGGCGGATGGATATATAGATGGATGGATGGATGGATGATGGAACAATGTGTTTCAGGATGAGTAAGATTACTTTTGGATGTATGGTTTCATTGAAGGGACAATGAGGATACTCAACTGAAAATATCCTGTAGACATCAGAAAATCATCTCTCCACGTGAGCAAGGGAATAGGCTAGAAATGGCACTTGGAAGGTTTCTACGCAGATACTGGCACGTCCTTATATAAACCTTACTCCACTTCCCCTAATCAGGTTGCCACAGCCTTCTTGTCTACCTTAGTCACTTCTTCAGCTCTTCTAGACTAGATTAGCTGCCCTTCCTTTTTGCCCGTGTGGTCCTACGTGTAAACTTCTCTCAGGGCATTTATAGCAGCGCATGGTATTAGTTTAAGGATCTAATATGGATATCAGACTTGGAATTCTATGACACAAGAACTTCCTCTTATTCCTCCTTGGTCTCTTAAGTGTCTATGAACGTGTGGCAGGCCCACGTTGTAGCTGCATGCTTCCCATGAAGTAGAACTGTCCTATAGAATGTCGTAGGCTGTGACTGTAAAGTAACAGACTGGCACATCTTTTTCGTCTTTGGAGCAGCTGGTGGGTTAGAACCACTGACCTTCTGGTTAGCAGCCCAATACTTAACCTACTATGTCACGAGGGCACTATGGTCCCATAGTTGATGTACCCAAAATGCAGCACGATTAAGATGAGCAACCTTTGGCTAAGTCGTTGGTAACAGTGCATCCTCTGCTTTCTTCTTCCCTTGTTTTCTCTTTCTCTATTGTTTTAGTACAGCCACATTCTTTTTGTTTGTCCTGCTCTATATCTCCTATGACTCTAAAGTTCTAATTTTAGACCATTTGGCATATTTTGGCCGTATTTTATCATTCACTCTCTCAGTTAGATGGGATTTCTTCATGAGAGAAACAAAGGTCTATTAAAGAGAAGGAAAAAGAAACGAATGCATAATTACAGAAATCTATGATTATATTAATATGTTAAGACTGTATTTTAAGAATATCCATTATTAAAGCCATGTTGTTGAGTAAAAATCCTTTTAGGTCAAGATTATATATACACATGCTCATTGTCATGGGGCCACTCTGTCAACATTAGTCTCACGAAAACACTGTGTGAAGTAGATTCTTTGACATGACAGTGGAGTTACAGTGTCCAATATGGAAGCCACTGGCTTAATTTCATTAAAATTAAATAAAATTTAAAATTTTTGTTTCTAGCCACACTTGCAACATTGCAAGCCCTCACAAGCTCCACACATCTACTGGATACCCTATTACAGCAGCTGGAGAACATTTTCATCTCAAAAATTGCTGCTGGATAACAGTTCCCCAAGGTTTACATTTATATACCAGCCATTCAGAAATATCATTTTAATCAATATATTGTAATTCATTAATTTTACCATAAAATAAATTCAATAAAAGAGAAACATTATTCTATCTGTTTCCACCTGTTAGATTCACAAAGAATGTTATTTTGGGTCTATTTTAGATAGAAATTATTCTAATTAAAAATTTCAAGAGACTCTATTTTTATTCATTAGATAGAAAAGATGAAACCTTGGATCTTGGTTGGAAAGAACACAATTAAAGAGGATTAAAATTATAACTGCAATCTGTAAAATACAAACAGCAGAAATAGAAGTTTTAAAGTGGTTGTTTCCTTTTTATTTCATCACCACCCACAATTAAAACTAAGTTTCATAAAATGTAAAACAAAGATAATGCTTACATTTAGGATATAATACATTAAAAATATTTAGGAGCTCATTCATTCTTTGAATCATCACATCTTTATTAAATACTTTAACAAATGATATAGTGCTGTTTTTAGGATAGGTTCTCGGGGGTGAAATATCAATGGTATATATATAGCAAAAGATTTATCTGAAGAAACAACTTATGCAGTTGTGGTGGCTGGTGAGTCCCACAATTGTGGGCTAAGTGTGCTGAAGGCCTCTCCTGGTTGTAAGGGCTGACAAACCAAAATTTGAAGGTCAGAAGCGAGGCTACTGGCTCATGGAGCTGCAGTAACAGCTGTATCCCAGAATCTGCTAATCACATGCTAATCTGCCAAGAACCAGAGGTCAGGGGATAAGAAGACTGAGAGAAGGCACGCTTGGGCAAAACATATATCTTGAATGTAGGCCATGCCCCTAAAGAAACTCCCCTTTCAACTTATTGGCTGCTCACATCAGATCAGAAAATGGAGGCCAACTGACTAATATCTTCCCAACCACTGAGAATTATGGATTACTAAATTTACTCATAGCTTTAATTCCAGGCTCAGGCAGCGGGGCTCACCTACTTAAGTTTCATAGCATAGACCTACCATTTACAAGCATTGTGATCCTGAAGCAATGGTTTAGTAACTCTGACCTTTAGTCCTCTTGATGTAGAAAAGAAGATGGTAGACCCAAAAGAACAAATGGTACGAGTCTATTACTGTAAGGATACGCACACACCAAGATGAAAGCGGGCTTCTGCTTCCAGGCCATGCAATTCGCTACCCTGGAGGCCAAGCAACTCAGTAGAGAGCCTGCCTAGTATCCACGAAGCCTACATCACCCCCCCCACCCCCTATAAAGTACATCATAAAAACTGCTTTGACAGAAAAGATCTCCCGTCTGCTGGGGTCATCTTTTCAAGATCGAGCGAGAAGGAAAAGGCCATTTAGTTACTGCCCTACAAAATTGTGCTAAGCTCATTTCAAATCAACAGACACTCCTACTGGAGTGATAAGTGAACCTTACTGGAAATTCAAGTCAAGATGCAGGAAAGGGAGCACACATGTCTCGGAAAAGGCAAGTGCATTTCTATTGGTACGAAAATGGGGAAGAACAACCTCCTATTGAAAAAAGAAATGCTTAACAACTTGGATATAGAACCCAAAGGGGAGACTATGCCTGGTACTATGTTCCTAATTAGACACTTTTGACCTAGTTTCTATTAAGTGCTTGGTGACTCAGGCCATGTACTAAAGACTACTAGAACTTCAGACTCCCCCCCCCCCCTGTTTTTTCCCCCAGGCTCACAAGATCTCTCAGAGGCTGTACCAAAAGGAAAAATGTAGAAATCCCACTAAGTGAATTGGGCGCTACCTCAAACTCACCTATAGCCCTTGGACTTAAAGCTGAAACTTCATAGTGTGAGAAGATCAAACAGCTACTATAGGCAGGGTATACTATAGCCTTGCTACACCCAGGGTCATCTGACTTTGGTCTGGCTTTGCGGGTGCCCAGTAAGTGGTGCCCTGGGACAACCATAAAGTTACTATTTTAATACTTACCATATTTTATCAAGATATGTGTTAATATGGTAGGTCTTGTTCTGCCACAGTCGATGAATAGTGAACGTTTGTCTTATCGCAAGCCCTATTGTGTGTGTACATACTGTTTAATCTGTGCAAGTCAATGATCCATATATTATGGCTAGCAGCCAGTGTATGCTTGTATGCTGTCATGTGTTACAGCTTAGGACTGCTCCATTGGGCTTTCTTGGTACAATCGTCATGCACATGGATCATGGGCCTTTCTCCTGAAGTTCTAGGTAGTGGGTTTAAACCTCTAAACCTTCCATTTTCACCCAAGTACAAACTAGTTGTACCCCCCAGGGACCTATGAAATAGGTTAGAGCCACAAGTAATCCTGGTGACTCATGCTAACATGTAGTCTTAACCATTTTCTCACAGTAGAATTGAGATCGATGTGAAGGAACTACAAACAGAAGTATCCTGTGAGGATGCTTGAGAACATGGTGAGTCAACTGATGATGGCATTTCTCACTGAAACTGATCACACCAATGTCCTTTCCCTGTATACACTTGCACCTATTAAAATGTCAGATAAAATTCATATCCCATAGCACAGCATGCAAAGAGCTTCATAATTTGGAGCCCATTTTACATTCAATATCATTTAATATGCTGCCACTCTCCCACATACATTGTCTTCTAGATAGCCAATGTGTTTGCATGTCCCTAACATGCTTGGTTCTCATGTATTTTTTGTGTGTACTTGATGTGTGTGTACTTGCTATTCCTCTGCCTAGGGAGCTCCCGAGCCTTGCTTTCTCCCCAAAGGCCAACTTCCATTCAGTATGCAAGCCCAGATCCTCTGAGAGCATCTTCAACTTCATGCTTCCCAAACACTTCATACTCACTTCTATCTGCGTTTAGATCACTAGGCCATCATCCTCCCACCGGCCTCACCTTTCCCAGGAAGCCTTTGAGATCAGGGACTGTGCATTGTTTGTTTTTATAACACTGGTGCTTAGCGGAGCACATGTCAAAGGCCAATTGGTAGTTGTCTCGTGAATGAAAGAGGAAGCCCCACGGAAAACTTCAGGGCTGAATTGTGAAGGGCATTGGTGTGTGAACTTCACAGTCAACAGAGAAAAATCACCGTGGTAACGATGTGTGGACAGAGGTGCATTGGAGACCAGGAGAGCAGTGAATTAAGTATTTTCATCTTGAGGTAACCCATAACCATAACCAAATAGGGAAGCTATGTTGGGAGGATCTTTCTAAAGTCATTTTGGAAACAAACTGTTGGCCAGGAAGTGTTGAAGGGGTGATGGCTGTCATTGGATGAACAGTAACCTCAAGAAAGAGATTCTGGAAGTTGTTTAATTCAAAGCAAATAGTGTCCTTCATTTTTTTTCCATAGGAAGAAGCTAACATAGAATTAAAATGACCTTCCACGTGCCCTCTAGCAACTTTGAATGAATGTTACTTAGTTCTTGCACAATAGGAAAACCTGGAAGGAGAGGCTGCCAATATTTATTCCCTTTCCCTATATGAACCCTGGTAGTGCAGTGGCCAAAGCTGCTGCAAACTGGACCGTGGGCTGTTCGAACCCACCAACAACTCGGTTTCTAGAAATACCCCTTTGGAAAGTGTATGAGACAGTCCTACCCTGTCCTAAAGGGTCATGATGAGTCAGAATTTACCTCACAGCAGCGGTGTTGACTTTGGTGTCTTACTTGTTAAATTCTTCCTTTGGTAATTAAAATAGCCAGAAAACCAAAACCAACCCCAAACGGCCGTTATCAGGTTTTAATTCATGTGTTTCCCTGGCTGTGATTTTTTGGAAGCAGATTGCTATACCTTTCTTTTGAAGCGGCTCTGGAGGGTGAGTTTGAACTATCCACTCTTTTGTAAGTAGCCCAGTGCTTGACCTTGTCCACCAACCAGGGACTCTTAGTTGTGGTAATCCAAACAAACACCAAGCCCACTGCCATCGAGTCTATTCCAAATCACATTCGCCTTATCCAGAGTGTTTGAGGGCATGACTTTTGATGGGAGCAGCCAGCCTCATCTTTCTCCCATGGAGCAGCTGGTAGGATTGAGCGGCCAACTTGACCAGTGCTTAACCCACAGAATCACCTCAGAATTCTCTCTAGCCGAGCTCAGGGAGGACTGATGGTATAGTCGGTTACACGTTGGACTGTTAACCTCAAGCTCAGAAGTTCAAAACAACTGGATCCTTTGAGGGAAAAAGAAGAGGATTTCTACTCCAGTAAAGAGATTGTCCCCAGGGGAAGTCCTCCTCTGACCTATAGGGTCACTGTGAGTCAGATGATTCCATTGGCAGGAGTTTACCTTTTGAGTTTGGGGCTATGGCTCTCCAAAATAGACAACAGTTGCCAGCCTTCCATGTAGCCGACTTCGGCAGGAAGTCCTACCCAATAAGGTGGAAAAGAAAGCATGATGCTTGACTTCCTGAACAGCTCTCTAAAGGGAGGAAATGCCCTCTTGTTGGTTTTCCCCATTGAGTGAGAACATACCTTGTGTGGGGAAGACCTGGTGATAGAGTGAGGACCGCCAGTGTGGACTATGCGGGATCCCACTGAGGAAGGAGTTGTCGTTCCGATGCCCCAAGTCCTTTCTGGGTTACTGCTTAGGGGATTCTTGATATGAGAGAAAAATTAATGATATGAGAGATTCTTGATATGAGAGAAAAATAAACCTCTCCTTGTGAGGTTTTGGGGTTATTGTCACTCCCACCTAACCTTAAACTGAGCTACTGCTCAAGGCCATAGTTTTTCCCATGACAGCAAACCAGAAAGAATTTGGTCAAAAATAGGCGTGACCCAGGGAGCCTAAAAGGAAACCTGAGACAGTTAGTATAACTTTCCGAAGAAAGAGAAATACTTCCTGTATAATCTTCTAGGACAGGCTCCATCATGGCACTGTGGCGTCAGCACTGGGCTGCTAACTTCAAGTTCAGCCATTCAAAACCACCCCCTCTCCACGGGAGAAAGTTGTGGCTGCCTGCTCCCACAAAGATTTACAGTCTGGAAACTATACATAGAGCTGAGTTGTACTCAGCTCAAAGGCACTGGGTTGGGTTGGGTTAATATTCTTGAAATTTCTTGAATCTATACTTTTGATTCAATTTAGTTATCTCTTTCCCTTTATGACCATTTGGAAGCAGATTGACACTTTTAAAAAAATCAAGAATCTAGTTCAATTAACCAAAATACTTAAGTTTTGGTAAATAGGCCAGCAAGATCAATTGGCACTGCAGCTACATCGATGGTCTCAAAACCCAACAATGGTGAGGCTGCCACCCGGTCAGCAGTGTTTCCTTCTGTTCCACGTAGGGTTGCTAGGGTTCACATAAGTTCCCTTATCTGGAAAATGGATATAATAAACAAACAGAAAACAAACAAAACCGTCCCCCCAAATCTCCTGCCATCAAATAGATTTGACTCATAGTGACCCTCGATCGGGTTTCTACGGCTGTAAATCTTTACTGGAGCAGAAAGCCTGGTCTCTTTCC